>NC_064614.1:139578994-140215625 GCF_023898315.1 Schistocerca nitens | reverse complement strand
TGCCACGTTTATAACATGGTTGCTTTGCAACTTATTAGTCCATGCTTTGCGTCTTTCCTACCAAAACAAGTAGCGGTAGTTCTTTTGATGTGTACAGCTGTAAATTTGGAGCTTTCTGAATGGTACGGGCGAAACCCTTCTGTCTGTTCCAGCCTATTCCTACTGACCAGAAACAACGAAATGCAAACAGACTACCTGTTCCGGCCGCGCGGGGTAGCCGTGCTGTCTTGGGCGCCTTGTCAAGGTCCGCGCGACCCGCCCCGGTCGGACGTTCGAGTCCCCCCTCGGGCACAGGTGTGCGTGTTGACCTTAGCGTAAGTTAGATTAAATAGTGTGTAAGTTTAGGGACCGATGACCTCAGCAGTTAGGTTCCATAGGCTCTTACCATAAATTTCCAATGACTACCTGTTCCTAAGCAGTCTGCATTGTTGTTGTTGTGGTCTTCAGTCCTGAGACTGCTTTGATGCAGCTCTCCATGCTACTCTATCCTGTGCAAGCTTCTTCATCTCCCAGTACCTACTACAACCTACATCCTTCTGAATCTGTTTAGTGTATTCATCTCTTGGTCTCCCTCTACGATTTTTACCCTCCACGCTGCCCTCCAATAATTGGTGATCCCTTGATGCCTCAGAATACGCCCTACCAACCGATCCCTTCTCCTAGTCAAGTTGTGCCACAAATTTCTCTTCTTCCCAATTCTATTCAATACCTCCTCATTAGTTATGTGATCTACCCATCTAATCTTCAGTATTCTTCTGTAGCACCACATTTCGAAAGCTTCTATTCTCTTCTTGTCCAAACTATTTATCGTACACGTTTCACTTCCATACATGGCCACACTCCATACAAATACTTTCAGAAACGACTTCCTGACACTTAAATCTGTACTCGATGTTAATAAATTTCTCTTCTTCAGAAACCCTTTCCTTGCCATTCCCAGTCTACATTTTATATCCTCTCTACTTCGACCATCGTCAGTTATGTTGCTCCCCAAATAGCAAAACTCCTTTACTACTTTAAGTGTCTCATTTCCTAATCTAATTCCCTCAGCATCACCAGACTTAATTCGACTACATTTCATTATTCTCGTTTTGCTTTTGTTTATGTTCATCTTATATTCTCCTTTCAAGACACTGTCCATTGCGTTCAACTGCTCTTGCAAGTCCTTTGCTGTCTCTGACAGAATTATAATGTCATCGGCGAACCTCAAAGTTTTGATTCTTTTCCATCGATTTTAATATCTACTCCGAATTTTTCTTCTGTTTCCTTTACTGCTTGCTCAATATACAGATTGAATAACATTGGCGATTGGCTACAACCCATTCTCACTCCCTTCCCAACCACTGCTTCCCTTTCATGCCCCTCGATTCTTATAACTGTCATCTGGTTTCTGTACAAATTGTAAACAGCCCTTCGCTCCCTGTATTTTACCCCTGCCACCTTCAGAATTTGAAAGAGAGTATTCTAATCAAGCAGTCCGCATAGCCCGATTTTTTCTTTCGGCGGTTTTGTGCTTTTCTCTCCCAGCGGTAAAGTCCTCCGTCGAGCCGTTAAACGAGGCAAAATTCGACGCGCGGCAGCGTCGTATTCGACGCGTCGGTCGGAGCTGAGGGTGTGGGGCAATAAAAACATCACACGGCAGTTTATCGGCGTCGCGCGCCGCCGGCAGTCAATATTGGCAGCCCTGCGCATCCATCCGCCAGCGCCGACTGCGTCCCTGCGGATTAGTTGGCGCGCGGGGAAGCCCCGGGGAGGCAAAGCGGCGAGAACCGGCGGGAGCAGAAGCGCAGCGAAGCGCCGCGCGGGTAATCGCGGCTAATGCTGGCGGTAGGGACAGGCAACAGGCGGGGCGTCCGCGCCGATGGGTCACACACACACACACACACACACACACTGGGCAGGAAATACAGCGACACGACCGTGCCTTTGTGACAACAACAGCAACGGCCGCAGAGCGGCGGGTCGCTTCCAATAGGTCATCTCTGTTGCTCCAGCGTGCCAAATACAGCAGCGCCACGTTATGTGCCCTCCCGTTCACGCTGAAACCAACTGGGGGAGGGGGCAGGTAGTTTAGCTATTATAGAGATGTTGCCCGTCTATGCAGCTACCCTGAGGTGACAAAAGTCATGCGACACCTCCTAATGAAGTGTCAGACCTACTTTTGCCCAGCGTAGTGCAGCAGTTCGACATGGCATGGACTCAACAAGTGGTTGCAAGTCCGCTGCAGAAATATAGAGCCACGCTGACTCTATAGCCGTCCATAATTGCCAAAGCGTAGCTGGTGCAGGAATTTGTGCACCAACTGATTTCTCCATTGTGCCCCTTAAATGTTCGATGAGATTAATGTCGGGCGATTTGGGTGGCCAAATCATTCGCTCGATTTGTCCAGAATATTCTTCAAACCAATCGAGAACAACTGTGGTCGAGTGACATAGTACACTGCCATCCACAAAAAAATTCCATTGTTGTTTGGGAACATTCATTTCATGAATGGCTGCAAATGGTCCCCAAGTAGCCGAACATAATCGCTTACAGTCAATGATAGGTTTAGCTGGACCACAGGACGTGCGGTTCTAGGCGCTACAGTCTGGAACCGAGCGAGCGCTACGGTCGCAGGTTCGAATCCTGCCTCGGGCATGGATGTGTGTGATGTCCTTAGGTTAGTTAGGTTTAATTAGTTCTAAGTTCTAGGCGACTGATGACCTCAGAAGTTAAGTCGCATAGTGCTCAGAGCCATTTTGGACCACAGGATCCTATCCATTCCACGTAAACACAGCCCAAAGCAATACGGAGCCACCACCAGTTTGCACAGTGCCTTTCTGACGATTTGGTCCATGGCTTCGTGGGGTCTGCACCACACTCGAACCCTACCATCAGCCTTACCAACTGAAACCGGGGCTCCTTTGACCAGACCACGGTTTTCGAGTTGTCTAGTGTCCGACCGATATTGTCAACAGACCAGGAGAGGCGCTGCAGGCGATGTCGTGCTGTTAGTCATCCGGTGCCACAGCACATTGGCGCCAAATTTGGCCGCCCTCAACTCGGTGTCGCGCATGGTGGTATACTTTCTCTGTGGCTGCTAAGCGTTTGTCATGCGCTCACCGTTGGTCGGAAATCTTGAGTTACCCACCCATTCAGTTCGTCTTAACGGTTGGGTGTAAAGTGTCGTTAATTTCGTATGTATACAAGGAAATAAGCAGGGGCGCTACCTTGAAGAGCGATCTCGTGAGTTCGTATAATAATGTATGATGCTACACTGGGGTGCAAAACGTAAGGACGATGATGTTTGGTTTGTGGAGAGCTCAACCGCGCGGTCATCAGTTCCCGTAAAAAGTCCCAATTTTTGCGCAGTCCAATTTTTGCACAGTCCAAATTTTGCACAGTCCAATGTTTGCACAGTCCAATTTTTGCACAGTCCAATGTAGCTTCTGTCTCGAATTATGATGATGATGAAATGATGAGGACAATGCAAACACCCAGTCCCCGGGCAGAGAAAATCCCCAATCCGGCCGGGAATCGAACCTGGGACCCTGTGATCCAGAGGTAGCAACACTAGACTAAGAGTTTCGGACAAACTCAAGGACGAATGTGGCTTTCGCACAATGTTCAACTGTCAAGTAACATGGACCTTATTCTACTGATCGAAAGAACCGCTACAGTATAACACAGAAGGTAAATGAGAGAAATACTCAATGAACTGAACAGAAATGACACTATTATTCAAAGACAATAATTACACTGATTTTTGATGGCCCCCTGGCATGAAATGGTTCCTAATATGGTGTGCGATCACCACCGTCAGGAATACATGTTCTGCAACGTGGTCCCATGCTGGCCGCAAGGTTGATAAGGAGTTCCTGTGGTAGGGGGGTTCCATTCCTCCACCATTGCGGTTGACAGCTCCTGGATGGTCGCTGGTGACTGGGCGCGCCGCAATACGACTCCCCAAGGCCTACCACACGTGCTCGGGGAATGGGCAGGCCAGTCCATTCACCGAATATTCTCTCGTTCAAAGAGCTCCTCCAGCAGCGCTGTTCGATGCGATAGCTCATTGCCATCGATAAAAATGAAGTCAGGGCCGAACGCAGCCGTGAAAAGTCCCTCATGAAGAAGGAGTACAAAATGGCTCTGAGCACTATGGGACTCAACTGCTGTGGTCATCAGTCCCCTAGAACTTACAACTACTTAAACCTAATTAACCTAAGGACATCAAACACATCCATGCCCGAGGCAGGATTCGAACCTGCGACCGTAGAAGAAGGAGTACAGTGTCACAATGAATTTGCCAGGTAGGAGAACCGCGTTAAAATATTTGGACTCCAATACGTGTGTGAAACATTATGCCTCTCCACACTGTAACGCCTGGACCACCCAAAACGATCATGTTCGACATTGTTGGGCGTACCCTGTATGGTAACAGGTGGGAATAAGTGATGGACCTGGCAACATTGCGAAATACGTGAAATACTGCAGTTCAAGCAATTATCCTCACAGGTACAGCAGTTGGAGTGGTCTCCCTCATGCCTGCCGATTTATCCTTTCATGTTAAGTCAGTTCCCGATCAAGGATTCGTAAGGAATAACAATAAAAAAGGCTCGAGTTAGAGCGGGGAAAAGGACATGGAGGGGGAAGGAAGAGATGCACATAGATAAAGTGGGGAAGGAATGCGGAGGGAGGGAGGGAGAGGGAGAGGGAGAGGGAGAGAGAGAGAGAGAGAGATGGGGAGGAGGAGACGGACAGGGAGAGGGGGAATGAGGACATGATGGACAGAGAAGGAAGGAGGAGGAGGAAAAAGACAGAGGGGAGGAAATCGACGACAAAGCGCGGTGGGGGTGGGGGTGGGGGAGGGCGGGAGGACAGAGAGTCGACAAATCTTATGAACGACTCTCGATTTTTCTTCTGTCTTTCTTCCATTATCAACTGCATTGTGAGAACTGCCTCTCTGGCGCATTCACGTTTCCTAAATTCCAAAATGATCATCATGAAACAGATCATCAATTTTCTTTTGCATTCTCCTGTAAGTTATTCTTGTCAGCAACATAGATGCTTGGGCTGTTAAGCTGACTGCGGTAATTCTCGCACCTGTCGGCTCTTGCTATCTTTGAAATTTCGTGGATGACGTTTGTCTGAATGTGTGCCAGTCTCGTACTTCCTGTCAAAATTAGTGCTTGGAGCGTGACACGTTTAGAAACGCACCAATGTAAAAAAGAGCAATTTTTGAAATTTGCCACCTGTTGGATACCTCTGTTTGGGTGATGATGACAATGATTTGGGTTGAGGGGACGCTCGACATCACGGTCATCAGCGGCCTGACGAAAAGTCAGCATGCAAATCTTATGGGTGGGGACGAAGGCTGTCCCCACATGCGGGGCAGTTTATAATGTATTAAAGTCCGCCGCCCTTCCTCACCAGTTTAGGGATGAGGCCTGACAGTTTACAGAATTTCACCACTCTGTTAACACTGGTATCGGTATCTGCAAGGACGGTGGGCACATCTCCAGCGAGACTGAGGGCTGCGCTAATACCAGTATATAGGACACACGCAGCCACAATATGCTGAACTGAAAGCGGCACGCCACAAACTTCACTGAATGGTGGATCGTCCCGCCGAAGGACGAAGCCATGTGTTAAAGCGCTATTCTCGATGCGCAGTCTGGTAACCAGAACCTCCTTCCAGCGGTGAGGCTGACATGAAGTCCCCAGTGCCTGTGTGGTCGATTTGAGCGACCGCTATTTGCTTTCTGTCACCTGGAACCATTCAGTCTTCCAATGACGCATGATGCATCTGTCAGAAATGAGACATTTATGGACAGCACCATCCCAACATGCTTCCTTGGCGGCTTCGTCGGCCATGTCGTCGCCCTGTATCTCAATGCGGCCAGATACCCAGCAAAAGATCACCTCCTTGCCATGGTGTTGGAGCCGCTGTAAGGAGTCATGGATGAGCTGAATCAGCGGATCTACCGGATACATTTGGTGAAGTGCTTGCAGTGCACTAAGAGAGTCGGAACAGACAAGAAACCTCGTGCGGTGATGTCTGTGAACCCTCACCAGTGCCATCAGAACGCCATATAACTCCGCATCATAATTTGTAAATTATTCTGGAAGACGCACTTTAAAAACCCTGTCAGGGAAAACAGCAGAACAACCGAGAGCATTCTCCTTCTGGGATCCATCTGTATAAATAAAACTTACTTAAAATAGACGAAAACAAAGTTGCAAAAACAAAATCTGGAACCGAGCGAGGTGGCGCAGTGGTTAGACACTGGACTCGCATTCGGGAGGACGACGGTTCAATCCCGCGTCCGGCCATCCTGATTTAGGTTTTCCGTGATTTCCCTAAATCACTCCAGGCAAATGCCGGGATGGTTCCCTTGAAAAGGGCACGGCCGACTTCCTTCCCCTTCCTTGCCTAATCCAATGAGACCGATGACCTCGCTGTCTGGTCTCCTTCCCCAAACAACCCAACCCAAAATCTGGAGTAGAAGTTTTCTTGTACTGTGTCAAGCTTAAAATCACTTTGGGCCAAGGCGGCAGTGCATTCCATCCCTGGCTTTGTATTCTGATGCGGGAGAGATCCATATTCTTGAGACGGTCTGTAGCACGTACACCAAATGGCTTGATCACTTGGGGCCGATTCCTCAACAGTCGTTCAGAGGTGCATTGGACCACTGAAGTAAATGCCAGTGACTGAGGCCAATGTGTGGAAGGCCATGGCAGCGAGTGCTACGTGAGGGTTGTTGGTTTTTTTTTTTTTTTTAACAGCTAGAGGTCGCACTTGTGGATGGTCGGTACCTGCGCGGTTTGAAGCGCCATGTCACGGACTGCGCGACCCCTCCCACCGGAGGTTCGAGTCCTCCCTCGGGCATGGGTGTATGTGTTGTTCTTAGCATAAGTTATTTTAAGTAGTGTGTAAGACTAGGGACCGATGTCCTCAGCAGTTTGGTCTCTTAGGAATCGACACAGATTTGAACATTTGATGGTCGGTACTCACGCAATGGACTCGGCGCCGTCCTCGTCGTCCTCCGGCTCGTCGTCGCTGTCGTAGAAGACGTCGTCCTCGGAGTCCTCGGAGCTGACCGGTGGCGGGGCGCGGGTGCGCGACACCACCACGTCCCTGCAACACGACCACCACACAGCCCGTCAACGACGAGGTCGTAAGGGACCGGCTGTACAACGGTGCCTGAGAAAGTCCACCGCCGTTTCGCCGGGGGGGGGGGGGGGGGGGAGGGGGCATCGTTTCAGAACCTACACCTTCACCTGAACTGCTTACCGGGAAATTGGCCTCAATTCGAAGTCTACCGAAATAAAGACGTCAGAAAAGTTAACAAATACGAACAGATGTTTCAATTTAAACGAAGCTTCGGTGGCCAGGCACGCAATTTATTGAGATCTCGCCGGCCATTACAACGCTCGGATAATGTTTCACATAATATCAGCGAGGGCTCTGAAAAACAAAACAGCATCAACGGGCGCAGTAGGCGTCGGGAGTCGAACTAAGAACCTAAGGCAATGAGTCATGAAACTCCCACCGCTTTTCTGCTTCTTCGCTAATGCAGCACTGCCAAGCGGCTGGCTCGTATAAAAACGCTGCGAAACGATTGTGTGTTGCGTATATGGAGTTGAGAAGCAAATTCAAATGTTTACTACAAATGCAAATACTACGAGGGGTGGAACTTAAATAGTGGCAACTATTTAATCATAACCGATACGGAACAGTTACATGTTTGCACCTGTTACTGTCCTTCAAAGTAGTCACCAGCGTTGTGTAGAACCCGTTTCCAGCGATGTGGAAGGCGTAGTATACCGTTAGCAGGGACTGTTCTGTTGATGGTGCGAATGGAGCGGTTTACTGCCTGTCGAATCTCTGGAACACTTCTGAAGCGAATGCCACCAAGTGGTTCCTTCATCTTCAGAATCAAATCAAAACCACAAGGACTTAAGTACGGGGAGTATGGTTGATGGTACAGTGCTTCCCAGTCCCATCGGCCGAACAGAGCAGCCACAGCTGGTGCTGGATGCGCCCGTGCAGTGTCGTGCAAAATGATGGGTCGCTTACGCAGAAAGTGTCGCCACTTCTTTCGCAAAGCTGGTCGCAGGTGATGCTCCAAAAACGAACAGTAATACTGTGCATTGACGGTCTTCCATGGGAGAACGTAATGCGTTAGGATAACACCATCACAGTCGTACACGAGAATCACCGTAACTTTCACCGTACTGGGGCTCTGACGCACTTTCGACATTCGCGGTGACCCATAATGACGCCATTCGTTGGATTGGTGTTTCAGTTTTGGCTCGTACGATGTGGCCCATGTCTCATCCAGTGTTACGATACGGCGTAAGAAAGCCTCTCCTTCGCGCTCATAGCGCTCCAAGTACGTCTGAGGTTGCATCGTAACGCATCCATTCCTGCATTTCCGTCAAGTCATGCCGAACCCATCGTCATGCAATTTTTCGCATGCTCAGGCGTTCCTTCAGGATGCGAAGCACAGCCGTATGCGCTAACACGGTTTCGTGGGAGAGCTCACGAATCGTATGGCGTCGACCACTGTCCACTAACGCGGCAACAGCATTCACTTCTTCTTCAGAGACGCTACGACGACCTGCCCGATGCATGTCTGCCACAGTTTGCCGACCTTCGTTGAAGGCTTTCACCCAACGTGCCACTGTTCTGTACGCCAATGCCGATTCCCCGCACGCCTCTTGAAGACCTTGATAACACTGTCGTGCTGTACGACCTCTGGCACATTCAGTCTTGATCCAGCTCCGTTGTTCCTGTTTCGAAAACATAGTGACACCGTTACGTTAGACAGCTCGCTCACAAGTGACTGTGTTTCCCTCGACTGTGGCACGCCGATGACGTGGGACGGGCGAGTCCAATTGCTCGGAGGTAAGGTAGGTATGCCAACAACGTGTGCTATCAGCGACAATAGTAGATTTCATTGCATAGTGTCTCCACAGCAGTGTTGCCACTATTTAAGTTCCAACCCATGTACACTCCTGGAAATGGAAAAAAGAACACATTGACACCGGTGTGTCAGACCCACCATACTTGCTCCGGACACTGCGAGAGGGCTGTACAAGCAATGATCACACGCACGGCACAGCGGACACACCAGGACCCGCGGTGTTGGCCGTCGAATGGCGCTAGCTGCGCAGCATTTGTGCACCGCCGCCGTCAGTGTCAGCCAGTTTGCCGTGGCATACGGAGCTCCATCGCAGTCTTTAACACTGGTAGCATGCCGCGACAGCGTGGACGTGAACCGTATGTGCAGTTGACGGACTTTGAGCGAGGGCGTATAGTGGGCATGCGGGAGGCCGGGTGGACGTACCGCCGAATTGCTCAACACGTGGGGCGTGAGGTCTCCACAGTACATCGATGTTGTCGCCAGTGGTCGGCGGAAGGTGCACGTGCCCGTCGACCTGGGACCGGACCGCAGCGACGCACGGATGCACGCCAAGACCGTAGGATCCTACGCAGTGCCGTAGGGGACCGCACCGCCACTTCCCAGCAAATTAGGGACACTGTTGCTCCTGGGGTATCGGCGAGGACCATTCGCAACCGTCTCCATGAAGCTGGGCTACGGTCCCGCACACCGTTAGGCCGTCTTCCGCTCACGGCCCAACATCGTGCAGCCCGCCTCCAGTGGTGTCGCGACAGGCGTAAATGGAGGGACGAATGGAGACGTGTCGTCTTCAGCGATGAGAGTCGCTTCTGCCTTGGTGCCAATGATGGTCGTATGCGTGTTTGGCGCCGTGCAGGTGAGCGCCACAATCAGGACTGCATACGACCGAGGCACACAGGGCCAACACCCGGCATCATGGTGTGGGGAGCGATCTCCTACACTGGCCGTACACCACTGGTGATCGTCGAGGGGACACTGAATAGTGCACGGTACATCCAAACCGTCATCGAACCCATCGTTCTACCATTCCTAGACCGGCAAGGGAACTTGCTGTTCCAACAGGACAATGCACGTCCGCATGTATCCCGTGCCACCCAACGTGCTCTAGAAGGTGTAAGTCAACTACCCTGGCCAGCAAGATCTCCGGATCTGTCCCCCATTGAGCATGTTTGGGACTGGATGAAGCGTCGTCTCACGCGGTCTGCACGTCCAGCACGAACGCTGGTCCAACTGAGGCGCCAGGTGGAAATGGCATGGCAAGCCGTTCCACAGGACTACATCCAGCATCTCTACGATCGTCTCCATGGGAGAATAGCAGCCTGCATTGCTGCGAAAGGTGGATATACACTGTACTAGTGCCGACATTGTGGATGCTCTGTTGCCTGTGTCTATGTGCCTGTGGTTCTGTCAGTGTGATCATGTGATGTATCTGACCCCAGGAATGTGTCAATAAAGTTTCCCCTTCCTGGGACAATGAATTCACGGTGTTCTTATTTCAATTTCCAGGAGTGTATTTCAGAGCTTCGTGTGGTTCTTTAATTACGGGAAGGCTTTTAATAAAAGGGGGTAAAATAACATGTTTTTCAGTTTTTAGGCAGCGTGGTTTCGATGACGGAAAGATGGAAACCCACTCTTTTTCTTCGAAGAGGATCAGAACAGTCTGCAGTGGCAGATTTGTATAGGAAGTTAGGTAAGGCAAGTTCGTTGTCTCCATAATGTGTATCTGTTCGTTGAAACTGGAATGGGGGAATTAAAGGACTGTTGTTGTTTGTGAGGGACATAAAATCAGCGCAATACGATGCACTGAAGATGCAGCAGTCGTAGCCGAAAGTGAGCAGGGGTTGGATTTTGGGCTAACTGTGACGCGGTGGTATTTGTAGTTTCAGATGTAAATACGAAGAAAGCGTCACATGTGGACGTGCCGGAGGACCAAATGTGAGAATCTGGAAGGGATGTAGAACATTTTGATACCTGAGAAACAGAACAGACAAATATGATAGGTAGACGCAAGACACAAAGGCACAGACAAGGCGAAAAGGTCTTTCATAAGGATAAATGGCGGCTAATGCCAAAGAACGTTAAAAATCGTTCCCAGTCTTGAATGAATTAAAATGAATCTGAAGTCCGTAAAGAAATGAACTACCGTCACCGCAAAGCGACGGAATGTATGCGCATGTGCTCACATTTTTGAGGTTTTGAACTTAAAACACATCGCCTCGCAATTCATTTCTCATTTTGTGGGCTTTCCATGATACAGATACGACTCTATTACTGTCAGCCGTATATATTACGTTGCACTCAGATTTTATTTTTATTATATGTCGACGTTACCAGGAGATGGAATATTAGTTTATTACATTTTCCTATTCGCGTCGTAAAAATCAACACCACCTTTAGTGAATGGGACATACGGAGATAACGGCATTAAAAACTGCAGTTTGTTAGTTGACATAATGCCATACTTCTGTTACTATATTCCAGTCGCTTGGAGAGCTAGCATTGTGGCAGCTGTAAAACGGACGCTTTTTCGTTCTTTCTTTTTTTTTTCTTTTTCTTTCTTTCTTTTTTTTTTTTTTTGCCCTACACAGTTTTGCCGCTGTTTATCATAGACTGTGGTCGAGCAGGCAATCGCATATGTCTTATAAATGCGAAAGCTTCGGTGTGTATGTGTGTGTTACAGCTTCACGCTGAAACGGTGGAGCTGATTTGGAAGAACTCTGGAAAGGAATTAGCTAATACTCCGAGTTAACACGTAGGCTATTTTGAAAAGTGTGCAGAACAAGATATTTATTGGTTCAAAGAATACAACAAAAAAATTGGACCAATATTGGCTCTTAGAAAAAGCTTGTCGCAAGTTCTTGTCCGTGGGGAGAATAAGATACGCGGGACGTTTAATTATGTTCAACATTTTATTTCGACGAAAAGTTTGTTTTAAGCTCACACGACAGTAGGAAAAACGTTATGAAACATTACCAGTGCAACAAATACTACCAGTTTTTTGGTAACTAAGTGAGGGAGAACAATAACAGGAATATTAAAGAAGTCAAAGCTAATTATTAAATTCATGGAGCGCGCGCTGCAGCAAGGAGAAAGTAGAGAGCCTGTATAGGGAGAGAGTGGCCATAGGTGAAGTTGCCCGTGATTGGTTGATTAGCTTCGGCGCCATTTTTCTGCCAGACGTCTCTCGCGCTTCCTGTGTTCGCCATGCTTTTGAGTTGAATTGAAGTTCAGAGGACTTTTGGAAACGATTATGAGGTATTTGAATTATTTAAGAGACTTGTTATGCGTTGTGCATGCATCGTTGTATATCGTTTTTAGTACGTAATTAGCGTTTGCGTGCATACTGGTAGCATCACAAGCTTTTCTGAAGCCAATATCTGACAGTCCTTGCTGGGAACAGAAAGTTCCTGTAATTGTTGTGCCATGCTCATTCGACTTTATAGCGTCAAACTTTATTTCGTTCCGAATCAGAACACTAGGCATTATTTTGGTTTCAGTATTATTGCCTAACTGTTGACGCAGGCAAGTTGTAAGGATGTTTTCCGCAGTTGTCGCGGTTGCTGAAACATTATTCGTAGGTACTCTTGAAGACAGTTTTTAATGGACCTACTTACTGTGGGGTAGAAGGGATACGGTAGTTTTCTTGTTATATATAGTCGTTATTACAGCAGCCTACATTTAACATTTCCTGATTTTAGTAATCTTCTTCGTTTGCTATCTACGAGAGGTATTCAGTTGTTTACTTGTGACATGCAAAATGTTTGAAGACGTGACAAGAAGTACTAATACGTCTCAAACTTTTTGCATGTCACAAGTAAACAACTGCTTACGACTTTCATTCATCTGACGTAATACAGGTACGTTAAATCTTTAGCGTTATGCACTTCCGATGCAAAACAAATGCTATACACTATATTTTTTTATTTACGTTACTTTTATTGCAATATGTCTAGTAAATGAAGTTTGAAGGAAATAAATGCAAGTAACGAATAATTTTTACAGCCACTGTATCAAATTTTCCTGTGCTCTACGTAGTAGGCTACTATGAGTACATTATAGCTGTAAAGAAAGGCATTTAACGAATGATTTCGCCATATTGTCTCGTGCTTTTGATTCGGTGAGTGTGTACTCCACTACTGGCCATTCAAAAGTCCCGCCCGCAGTTTGACAGAAAAATGGCCGCCGTATCGTTCTGTTGGCCACTCTCTCCCTATACAGGCTGTCTAGGAAAAAGTGTCTCACAGCGCTCGTGGCGGCCAGTGAGCGAACCCTGTTGACATACGCCGGACGATCAGCTGATCAACTGACATCCGTTTCGGCTGACGGCCGACGTCTCTACAAATATTTACTCTACGACTTCTGAACTGCATCGAATTTGTGCTTAATATGCCCTCCATAATATATTTCAAGATACTGAATATACTGCTTATACAATACAGTGTTTAATTCGCAATTCAATACAAACTCGCTGCATTGTAGCCGCTGAGCGTCAGGTGTATCTTACGCTTCTGAGATGCGCGAAGACTCACAACGGCAGTGTCATTTAAACGCTGAACGACAGACGTCGCGCTGTTACATGTAGAAAGTGGCAGGATTTGTTGAGGCTGGATTTGATTGTGCTATGAGTGCGTATCTGCTGGTAACAGGCACACACATGAGGGCTGATGACATTGTTGCACACACAAATATTATAAAATCTGCGCTGCATCAAACTAGAAATTCCTTATTATCTTTCTTCGTCGAGTTAGTACGTTTGTTATTCCTTCACGCTGAAGCGGCTGAACGGGTTTGGATGAACTCTGGAATGTAGATAACTTATACCCTGAATTAACGCACAGGCTATCTTTTATTCCAAAACAAAACAAAAAAAAGTCACTGTTCCCGTGGGGTGGCCAACGTGTCTACAGTTCCCGTGGGTTGGGTATCGTGACTAAAAAGTCATCCACGAAAGTTAACTATCTAATGGATGAATTCCATTTAACGTAAAGATTTGTTTCCGTTTTGACAAATGAAACTACTGATACCACGAATTTCTATCGTTCCATCAAACTTGCCTTTCCAGTTCAAACGCTTGCAGCTTCCTTGGCCTTCTCGATCACTACAAATAAGAGTCCAGGACAAACGTTAAAAGTGGCAGGTATTCATCTGGGCACACCACATATTTCGCATGACAGCTACACGCCGGCCGCGGTGGTCTCGCGGTTCTAGGCGCGCAGTCCGGAACCGTGCGACTGCTACGGTCGCAGGTTCGAATCCTGCCTCGGGCATGGATGTTTGTGATGTCCTTAGGTTAGTTAGGTTTAAGTAGTTCTAAGTTCTAGGGGACTAATGACCACAGCAGTTGAGTCCCATAGTGCTCAGAGCCATTTGAACCATTTGAACAGCTACACGTTGACTGTTCGCGTGTGTCGAGGGTCAGAAATCTCTGCAAACAGTATATGCAGAGAACGAGAAGTCTCGTAACGTTGTTTACAGTAGATTTCTAGCTCTCCATACAGACCAAGACAGTTATGGTGTTTTCCGTGCTAGGCATGTCGCAAACAGTCGTAAAATTATTTGCTTCCTTTCCTCGCACCTTCTGCAATTCGCTACTCGGTCGTGTAACAGGTTTTAAGTAAACGAGTAACTTGTGGGAGGCATGTATTCTGTCAGTTTCTCCCATCGTCTCAAAGTCTAGTGTTCTTCTTCTTCTGTTTCTCTTCTTCCAATGTCGCGCGGTTTGCTGGTCCGCAAGTAGTTCACGCTTCAGTATCTCCAAGAGATAACTCTTTTTGATGGTGCATACGCGCGGATAGTGAGTTTCGGCATTTACATTTCTTTATACGTCACTGTGTAACCCCAGGTAACACCGTGGGACGCAGCTAGTCGTCTATAAATAGCAGCGCGAGACCAACAATAGGTCTACGTGTATTTTCAGTTATCCTGGTCTTTCTCTTATCCTTGCAGCGTGGGGCCCGCATCAACCCAGAAAAATCGGGAACTTGCTGTAGAGTAAATCTAATGGATGACCCGACCGACAGTGTCCTGTACTCCAATTGTTCGCACTGTGCGTCGAATGGCGCCTTCACCACGGCTGTTACGGGATGTGACGGGATAAATGGAGCATCCACCCGCGCCGCAGGCACAAGGTCTTCTCTCGCGGGTCGAGCGCTCGAGGCGAGTCGCAGATCGATAGCGGGGCGGCAGCAGCAGCCCGCTAAAAGTTTCCACCGCCTCGAGCAGATAGACATCTGTATTGAAAGCGAGCCGCGTCCACGCGAGTGAAAGAGTTGCAGCGCAGGAGCGGTGATAGGGGGCCCCGTGAAGAGGAGGACGAGCAGCAGCAGCCAGTTAATCTCTGACGAGATGACGGATGCCCGCGGGGCACGAGTCTCCAGTCGGCCATTCATCTCGGCCCCGGAAACATCCATTTGCTGCCCTCCTCCGGAAACTGCAGGCCCCGCTGCGATGCGCCGGCAGAACACCCCCCCCTCCCCCACCGCCCACCGCCCAAACCAACCCGCACCTGCAGGTAAACGCGCTCCCGTGACACTGCTGACGCGAGGTTTCTCCCTCCCCCACTCCGCTCCCCCACTCCGATATCAGCCAGTGCTGGCGAATCAATGGTGGATGAGTTGGTCACAAATAAGGGGAGAAGTGCAAGAGCTAAAGGTTTTACAGGGTGGCCCACTAGAACAAGTACAGTTTCATTTGCTCGCGTATCATGTCATTTCTGGAAACCCAGAACCTACTCTGTAGGAATCAACATGGATTCCGGAAACAGCGACCGTGTGAGACCCAACTCGCTTTATTTGTTCATGAGACCCAGAAAATATTAGATACAGGCTCCCTGGTAGATGCAATTTTCCTTGACTTCCGGAAGGCGTTCGATACAGTTCCGCACTGTCGCCTGATAACAAAGTAAGAGCCTACGGAATATCAGACCAGCTGTGTGGCTGGGTTGAAGAGTTTTTAGCAAACAGAGCCCAGCATGTTGTTCTCAATGGAGAGACGTCTACAGACGTTAAAGTAACCTCCGGCGTGCCACAGGGAAGTGTTATGGGACCATTGCTTTTCACAATATATATAAATGACCTAGTAGATAATGTCGGAAGTTCCATGCGGCTTTTCGCGGATGATGCTGTAGTATACAGAGAAGTTGCAGCATTAGAAAACTGCAGCGAAATGCAGGAAGATAAAAAAATAATGGTTCAAATGGCTCTGAGCACTATGGGACTTAACATCTTAGGTCATCAGTCCCCTAGAACTTAGAACTACTTAAACCTAACTAACCTAAGGACACCACACACATCCATGCCCGAGGTAGGATTCGAACCTGCGACCGTAGCAGTCCCGCGGTTCCGGACTGCAGCGCCTAGAACCGCAAGACCACCGCGGCCGGCGCAGGAAGATCTGCAGCGGATAGGCACTAGGTGCAGGGAGTGGCAACTGACCCTTAACATAGACAAATGTAATGTATTGCGAATACATAGAAAGAAGGATCCTTTATTTTATGATTATATGACAGCGGAACAAACACTGGTAGCAGTTACTTCTGTAAAATATCTGGGACTATGCGTGCGGAACGATTTGAAGTGGAATGATCATATAAAATTAATTGTTGGTAAGGCGGGTGCCAGGTTGAGATTCATTGGGAGAGTCCTTAGAAAATGTAGTCCATCAACGAAGGAGGTGTCTTACAAAACACTCGTCCGACCTATACTTGAGTATTGCTCATCAGTGTGGGATCCGTACCAGATCGGGTTGACGGAGGAGATAGAGAAGATCCAAAGAAGAGCGGCGCGTTTTGTCACAGGGTTATTTGGTAAGCATGATAGCGTTACGGAGATGTTTAGCAAACTGGGTTGACGGAGGAGATAGAGAAGATCCAAAGAAGAGCGGCGCGTTTTGTCACAGGGTTATTTGGTAAGCATGATAGCGTTACGGAGATGTTTAGCAAACTCAAGTGGCAGACTCTGCAAGAGAGGCGCTCTGCATCGCGGTGTAGCTTGCTCGCCAGGTTTCGAGAGGGTGCGTTTCTGGATGAGGTATCGAATATATTGCTTCTCTCTACTTATACCTCCAGAGGAGATTACGAATGTAAAATTAGAGAGATTCGAGCGCGCACGGAGACTTTCTGGCAGTCGTTCTTCCCGCGAATCATACGCTAGTGGAACAGGAAAGGGGGGTAATGACAGTGGCACGTGAAGTGCCCTCCGCCACACACCGTTGGGTGGCTTGCGGAGTATAAATGTAGATGTAGATTTGATTATTATGAGGTTTATCGTATTTTACACCAATATGACAAAGATAACGCTTCTACACACACTGCCATTACTAAAAAGTGGAGTTGTAAAATTACTGTAGACAACCGTAGACTATCAGATGCAAGCAAGTATAGAAGACAGTAGTGCTCCTAGCAGCTTTGCTCAGTTAATATCGTACCTGCGTTACCAGTATATTAGTTGTGTTGCATACCTATCAGGCGTAAGCTCATAACGATCCATTCTTTATGTATGTGACCAGTCTCTTAGTAGATGCCCCTAAAAACTGGAAGCAGTGAAGTGTGTAGAAACTGAGTGAGGATACATAAACGGCCAGGTAACCTATAGAACGTTTTTGTCAGACATAGTTAATCTCCTGTCTGTTACTTAAAAATAAACAGTATTTAAAGCAATATTGAAATCGTCGATGTTCAATTCAGGTTTTATTCGAGAACGGTTGATTTGTGACGTGAAACAGAGGAATGCTGTGGTAAAAATGAAGAAAACAATACAGATTTTGCATGTAATGCTAGAAAACGCTAGCGAAAAATATATCAAACATCGCTTCAAAACTTCGTCAAGCTTATATAAAACATGTATCTGTTACTCATAAACGACTTTCGCGTTATCTATAATAAAAGGAAACTCTTGCCTTTGGTTACGATGAAGAACGTTTTGTTGAGTACAAAAACTGCAATAATTATATACACTCCTGGAAATGGAAAAAAGAACACATTGACACCGGTGTGTCAGACCCACCATACTTGCTCCGGACACTGCGAGAGGGCTGTACAAGCAATGATCACACGCACGGCACAGCGGACACACCAGGAACCGCGGTGTTGGCCGTCGAATGGCGCTAGCTGCGCAGCATTTGTGCACTGCCGCCGTCAGTGTCAGCCAGTTTGCCGTGGCATACGGAGCTCCATCGCAGTCTTTAACACTGGTAGCATGCCGCGACAGCGTGGACGTGAACCGTATGTGCAGTTGACGGACTTTGAGCGAGGGCGTATAGTGGGCATGCGGGAGGCCGGGTGGACGTACCGCCGAATTGCTCAACACGTGGGGCGTGAGATCTCCACAGTACATCGATGTTGTCGCCAGTGGTCGGCGGAAGGTGCACGTGCCCGTCGACCTGGGACCGGACCGCAGCGACGCACGGATGCACGCCGAGACCGTAGGATCCTACGCAGTGCCGTAGGGGACCGCACCGCCACTTCCCAGCAAATTAGGGACACTGTTGCTCCTGGGGTATCGGCGAGGACCATTCGCAACCGTCTCCATGAAGCTGGGCTACGGTCCCGCACACCGTTAGGCCGTCTTCCGCTCACGCCCCAACATCGTGCAGCCCGCCTCCAGTGGTGTCGCGACAGGCGTGAATGGAGGGACGAATGGAGACGTGTCGTCTTCAGCGATGAGAGTCGCTTCTGCCTTGGTGCCAATGATGGTCGTATGCGTGTTTGGCGCCGTGCAGGTGAGCGCCACAATCTGGACTGCATACGACCGAGGCACACAGGGCCAACACCCGGCATCATGGTGTGGGGAGCGATCTCCTACACTGGCCGTACACCACTGGTGATCGTCGAGGGGACACTGAATAGTGCACGGTACATCCAAACCGTCATCGAACCCATCGTTCTACCATTCCTAGACCGGCAAGGAAACTTGCTGTTCCAACAGGACAATGCACGTCCGCATGTATCCCGTGCCACCCAACGTGCTCTAGAAGGTGTAAGTCAACTACCCTGGCCAGCAAGATCTCCGGATCTGTCCCCCATCGAGCATGTTTGGGACTGGATGAAGCGTCGTCTCACGCGATCTGCACGTCCGGCACGAACGCTGGTCCAACTGAGGCGCCAGGTGGAAATGGCATGGCAAGCCGTTCCACAGGACTACATCCAGCATCTCTACGATCGTCTCCATGGGAGAATAGCAGCCTGCATTGCTGCGAAAGGTGGATATACACTGTACTAGTGCCGACATTGTGCATGCTCTGTTGCCTGTGTCTATGTGCCTGTGGTTCTGTCAGTGTGATCATGTGATGTATCTGACCCCAGGAATGTGTCAATAAAGTTTCCCCTTCCTGGGACAATGAATTCACGGTGTTCTTATTTCAATTTCCAGGAGTGTATATACTACTGGCCATTAAAATTGCTACACCACGAAGATGACGTGCTACAGACGCGAAATTTAACCAACAGGAAGAATATGCTGTGATATGCAAACTATTAGCTTTTCAGAGCACTCACACAAGGTTGGCGCCGGTGGCGACACCTACAACATGCTGACATGAGGAAAGTTTCCAACCGATTTCTCATACACAAACAGCATTTGACCGGCGTTGCCTGGTGAAACGTTGTTGTGATGCCTCGTGTAAGGAGGAGAAATGCGTACCATCAAGTTTCCGACTTTGAAAAAGGTCGGATTGTAACCTATCGCGATTGCGGTTTATCGTATCGCGACATTGCTGCTCGCGTCGGTCGAGATCCAATGACTGTTAGCAGAATATGGAATCAGTGGGTTCAGGAGAATAAGACGGAACGCCGTGCTGGATCCCAACGGCCTCGTATCACTAGCAGTCGAGATGACAGGCATCTTATCCGCATGGCTGTAACGGATCGTGCAGCCACGTCTCGATCCCTGAGTCAACAGATGGGGAAGTTTACAAGACAACAACCATCTGCACGAACAGTTCGACGACGTTTGCAGCAACATGGACTGTCAGCTCGGAGACCATGGCCGCGGTTGCCCTTGACGCCGCATCACAGACAGGAGCGCCTGCGATGGTGTACTCAACGACTAACCTGGGTGCACGAATGGTAAAACGTCATTTTTTCGGATGAATCCAGCTACTGTTTACAGCATCATGATGGTAGCATCCGTGTTTGGCGACATCGCGGTGAACGCACATTGGAAGCGTGTATTCGTCATCGCCATACTGGCGTATCACCCGGCGTGATGGTATGGGGTGCGATTATACGTCTCGGTCACCTCTTGTTCGCATTGACTGCACTTTGAACAGTGGACGTTACATTTCAAATGTGTTACGACCCGTGGCTCTACCTTTCATTCGATCCCTGCGAAACCCTACATTTCAGCAGGATAATGCACGACCGCATGTTGCAGGTCCTGTATGGGCCTTTCTGGATACAGAAAATGTTCGACTGCTGCCCTGGCCAGCACATTCTCCAGATCTCTCACCAATTGAAAACGTCTGCTCAATGGTGGCCGAGCAACTGGCTCGTCACAATACGCCAGTCACTACTCTTGATGAACTGTGGTATCGTGTTGAAGGTGCATGGGCAGCAGTACCTGTACACGCAATCCAAACTCTGTTTGACTCAATGCCCAGGCGTATCAAGGCCGTTATTACGGCCAGAGGTGGTTGCTCTGGGTACTTATTTCTCCGGATCTATGCACCCAAATCGCGTGGAAATGTAATTACATACCAGTTCTAGTATAATATATTTGTCCAATGAATACCCGTTTATGATCTGCATTTCTTCTTGGTGTAGCTATTTTAACGGCGAGTAGTGTATATGCAAACAAGTGTAGCCTACAGTAGTGCATCTAGCAGCTTTGCTCAGTTAATCTGCGTTACCTGTCTATTATGTGTGTTGCATACCTATCAGGCGTAAGCTCATAACGATCGCATTCTTTATGTATGTGACCAGTGTCTTAATAGATGCCCCTAAAAACTGGAAACAGTGAAGTGAGCAGAAACTGAGTGAGGTTATACAAAGGGCCGGGTAACCTATGGAACGTTTTTGTTCTACATAGTTAGCCTCTTGTCTGTTACTTAAAAATAAGCCGGCCGAAGTGGCCGTGCGGTTAAAGGCGCTGCAGTCTGGAACCGCAAGACCGCTACGGTCGCAGGTTCGAATCCTGCCTCGGGCATGGATGTTTGTGATGTCCTTAGGTTAGTTAGGTTTAACTAGTTCTAAGTTCTAGGGGACTGATGACCTCAGCAGTTGAGTCCCATAGTGCTCAGAGCCATTTGAACCATTTGAACTTAAAAATAAACAGTATTTAAAACAATATTGAAATCATCAATGTTCAATTCAGGTTTTACTCGAGAATGGTTGATTTGTAACGTGAAACAGTGGAATGCTATGGTAAAAATGCAGAAAACAATACTGCTTTTGCATGTAATGCTAGAAAAAGCAACTTCCTCTACAAAAAGCCCAAATAAAAAGTAACCACAAGCGAAAAATATATCAAACATCGATTCAAAACTTCGTCTAGCTTATATAAAACATGTTTCTGTTACTCATAAACGACTTTCGCGTTTATCTACAATAGAAGGAAACTCTTGCCTTTGGTTATGATGAAGAACGTTTTGTTGAGTACAAAAAACTGCAACAATTATATACAGGGTGAGTCACCTAACATTACCGCTGGATATAATTCGTAAACCACATCAAATACTGACGAATCGATTCCAGAGACCGAACGTGAGGAGAGGGGCTAGTGTAATTGGTTAATACAAACCATAAAAAAATGCACGGAAGTATGTTTTTTAACACAAACCTACGTTTTTTTAAATGGAACCCCGTTAGTATTGTTAGCACATCTGAACATATAAACAAATACGTAATCAGTGCCGTTAATTACATCCGGAGATATTGTAACCTAAAGTTGACGCTTGAGTACCACTCCTCCGCTGTTCGATCGTGTGTATCGGAGAGCACCGAATTACGTAGGGATCCAAAGGGAACGGCGATGGACCTTAGGTACAGAAGAGACAGGAACAGCACATTACGTCCACATGCTAACACCTTTTTATTGGTCTTTTTCACTGACGCACATGTACATTACCATGAGGGGTGAGGTACACGTACACACGTGGTTCCCGTTTTCAATTACGGAGTGGAATAGAGTGTGTCCCGACATGTAAGGCCAATAGATGTTCAATGTGGTGGCCATCATTTGCTGCACACAATTGCAATCTCTGGCGTAATGAATGTCGTACACGCCGCAGTACATCTGGTGTAATGTCGCCGCAGGCTGCCACAATACGTTGTTTCATATCCTCTGGGGTTGTAGGCACATCACGGTACACATTCTCCTTTAACGTACCCCACAGAAAGAAGTCCAGAGGTGTAAGATCAGGAGAACGGTCTGGCCAATTTATGCGTCCTCCACGTCCTATGAAACGCCCGTCGAACATCCTGTCAAGGGTCAGCCTAGTGTTAATTGCGGAATGTGCAGGTGCACCATGATGCTGATACCACATACATCGACGCGTTTCCAGTGGGACATTTTCGAGCAAAGTTGGCAGATCATTCTGTAAAAACGCGATGTATGTTGCAGCTGTTTGGGCCCCTGCAATGAAGTGAGGACCAATGAGGTGGTCGCCAATGATTCCGCACCATACATTTACAGTCCACGGTCGCTGTCGCTCTACCTGTCTGAGCCAGCGAGGATTGTCCACGGACCAGTAATGCATGTTCCGTATATTCACTGCCCCGTGGTTTGTGAAACCCTCTTCATCGGTAAACAGGTAGAACTGCAAGCATTCTCTGTTAATGCCCATTGACAGAATTGCATTCGATGATTAAAGTCATCACCATGTAATTGCTGATTAAGCGACACATGAAACGGGTGAAAGCGGTGACGATGAATTATGCGCATGACACTACTTTGACTCAGTCCACCGGCTCTCGCATCTGAACGTCGGAGGTTTCAAGCGTCAACTTTAGGTTATAATATCTCCGGATGTAATTAACATTTTACAATGCAACAAACGGCGCTGATTACGTATTTGTTTATATGTTCACATGTGCTAACAAAACTAACGTGGTTCCATTAAAAAAAACGTAGGTTTGTGTTAAAAAACATACTTCCGTGCATTTTTGTATGGTTTGTATTAAACAATTACCCTCACGTTCGGTCTGTGGAATCGGTTCGTCAGTATTTGATGTGGTTTACGAAATATATCCTGCGGTAACGTTAGGTGACTCAGCCTGTAAATTTTTTATGTTTGTGCATTTGAACTGCACTTGTATCAAAAGTAATTCCTTTAGTTACATAAAAGCGCCGAAGTTACGGGATCACTAAGTTTGATTACTAACAATATGCACTTTATAGAATATAAGGATATAAAATACACGAAGGATAACACTGAATGATTTGCGGTTCTAATTATGTGCTAAACGAACAACCAAACAAACAGAAAAACAAAGAATTCTTCGGATTCCAATTTCTCTTTTACACATTCTTCTTATCCTTCTTCCTCTACCAATACTACCTCTAATCCTACCATTTACTGCGTCATTTATGTTGCGCACCAGGACTACCGAACCGTAGCTTTGATAGAGCACAGCACTACTGAAAAGCTAAACACAAGTTTATTTTTTAAAAATTACATCGCACAAGTCGTTTCCATCATTGGCGAGGCATTGCTCAGGACTTTCGCGGTTGTGATGATTTAGACGTTTCTATGGGGCGAACAGCGGCAATCGGCCCTAAAAAATGGGTAGTGTGAGATCATCTACGTGAGTACCAATAGGAAACCTGTAAATTTCGGTTACAAGATATATGACACAAATCTAAACCCTGCTAATTCAACTAAACACCTAGGTATAACAATTATGAACAACTTACGGGGTAGACCAGGATTACGCTCCATTTTGGAACCGCTGTTCATGATTTTCTTCAATAAAAAACAATAAATTACAAAACTGACTTCAGACCTTTATTGTAGATCCTTAAGATTGTATTATATATTTTTTGAGTAAAAACTTGCACCCAAGGGACACCACACGACATTGACGAAAGGCCTTTACAGAGTGCGAGAGCGATTAGTGGAAGCTCTGAAAGCCACAATTTTCAATCTAGGAGAACATTTCATGCTTCGAAACTAATGTTATTATCTACCGTAGCACTTAGGGATATTAAGAAAAAACTTTTTAACAAAATGGCGGCACTTTGAAATAAAATACAATTTTTTCGATAAAAATGTTTTATAATAAACGTGCACCAAAAATCGAAATTACAATGTATCTCAAAAGTTGTACGTTCTACGTTAGAAAAAACGCCGACTCATAAGTTACAAAATGGTATAATCCAATTTCATGTATATTTCATGATTTGTAGCTCGCACCAACTTGAAAAACGTTAAAACTTTTATTCATAATGGATGAGGGGAACTGCGACTGTGATGAATAAAGGTTTCTTGAAATTAGTGCAACCAGTCGCCTTTTGTTTTGTTCTTCAATTTCTTTTAGTATTCCATTACGGTTTCGAATAGCCTAGCGATTCATCATCAGATGGTACATACACTCCTGGAAATTGAAATAAGAACACCGTGAATCCATTGTCCCAGGAAGGGGAAACTTTATTGACACATTCCTGGGGTCAGATACATCACATGATCACACCGACAGAACCACAGGCACATAGACACAGGCAACAGAGCATGCACAATGTCGGCACTAGTATAGTGTATATCCACCTTTCGCAGCAATGCAGGCTGCTATTCTCCCATGGAGACGATCGTAGAGATGCTGGATGTAGTCCTGTGGAACGGCTTGCCATGCCATTTCCACCTGGCGCCTCAGTTGGACCAGCGTTCGTGCTGGACGTGCAGACCGCGTGAGACGACGCTTCATCCAGTCCCAAACATGCTCAATGGGGGACAGATCCGGAGATCTTGCTGGCCAGGGTAGTTGACTTACACCTTCTAGAGCACGTTGGGTGGCACGGGATACATGCGGACGTGCATTGTCCTGTTGGAACAGCAAGTTTCCTTGCCGGTCTAGGAATGGTAGAACGATGGGTTCGACGACGGTTTGGATGTACCGTGCACTATTCAGTGTCCCCTCGACGATCACCAGTGGTGTACGGCCAGTGTAGGAGATCGCTCCCCACACCATGATGCCGGGTGTTGGCCCTGTGTGCCTCGGTCGTATGCAGTCCTGATTGTGGCGCTCACCTGCACGGCGCCAAACACGCATACGACCATCATTGGCACCAAGGCAGAAGCGACTCTCATCGCTGAAGACGACACGTCTCCATTCGTCCCTCCATTCACGCCTGTCGCGACACCACTGGAGGCGGGCTGCACGATGTTGGGGCGTGAGCGGAAGACGGCCTAACGGTGTGCGGGACCGTAGCCCAGCTTCATGGAGACGGTTGCGAATGGTCCTCGCCGATACCCCAGGAGCAACAGTGTCCCTAATTTGCTGGGAAGTGGCGGTGCGGTCCCCTACGGTACTGCGTAGGATCCTACGGTCTCAGCGTGCATCCGTGCGTCGCTGCGGTCCGGTCCCAGGTCGACGGGCACGTGCACCTTCCGCCGACCACTGGCGACAACATCGATGTACTGTGGAGACCTCACGCCCCACGTGTTGAGCAATTCGGCGGTACGTCCACCCGGCCTCCCGCATGCCCACTATACGCCCTCGCTCAAAGTCCGTCAACTGCACATACGGTTCACGTCCACGCTGTCGCGGCATGCTACCAGTGTTAAAGACTGCGATGGAGCTCCGTATGCCACGGCAAACTGGCTGACACTGACGGCGGCGGTGCACAAATGCTGCGCAGCTAGCGCCATTCGACGGCCAACACCGCGGTTCCTGGTGTATCCGCTGTGCCGTGCGTGTGATCATTGCTTGTACAGCCCTCTCGCAGTGTCCGGAGCAAGTATGGTGGGTCTGACACACCGGTGTCAATGTGTTCTTTTTTCCATTTCCAGGAGTGTATTTATTTTGCGTCTGCAGCAATGTGGGGGGCGTGTAGCTGATGTAGAAACGAAAGAAGATGTAGAAACGAAACATGTAAGCACTGAGAGTGGCGAGAATTACTAACGTTGTGAGATAGACGTTGTTGCCAACGGATACTAATCACTGTAAGTAAAGAAACAAAATCTATCTCATAATGTGGATAATTCTGGCCACATTCAGTGCTTACATGTTTCGTTTATATACCTTGCCACACCTACACGGCTCCTACACTGCTGCACACAGTTAATAAATATGTACCATCTGATGAATCGCTAGGCAGGTCGAAACTGTTAATGCAACAACAAAAAATTGAGGAACAAAATAAAAGGTGGCTGGTTGCAGTAATTTCAAGAACCCTTGAAAAATGTTATTTTGAAAAAACAAAAAACCAAGAGTTTAAAATTTCAACTTACGTTTTTTAATATTGAAACTGAACTAACCACTAATCGGTACCTTACAGTTGGCCTGTTCCTACGCCGATGTCGGAACACATCGATTAACTAGCTTCCGCTTACCATTCGAAGCGTTTTTTGCACGACTGGGATTTCTTTTCCAACCTTTTCTACCCGCATAAATACGTCTGTTTGTCATTTTCAAGCACTCACGTTTTACTTCGTATAAAAAACAAACTAAATGACAAGCAGACGCGAGACAAGCACGCGCTTTCAGACTATTTACCACACACGAATCATGTTGCGAAGAGAGTTCATGTTGGAAATAGTAATTTAGTTGATACCAATGGCCTCTGTGATACTATCCGAAACTAACAGGACCGCTATTCCTTCGCTAACTATTATACACTAAAGAGCCAAAGAAACTGGTACACCTCGCTAATATCCTGTAGGGCCCCCGCGAGCACGCAGAAGTGCCGCAACACGATGTGGCATGGACCCGACTAATGTCTGAAGTAGTGCTGGAGGGAACTGCCATCATGAAACTTGCAGGGCTGCCCATAAATCCGTAAGAGTACGAAGAGGTGGAGATATCTTCTGAACAGCACGTTGAAAGGCATCCCAGATATGCTCAATGATGTTCATGACTGGGGAGCTTAGTGGCCAGCGGAAATGTTCAAACTCAGAAGAGAATTCCTGGAGCCACTCTGTAGCAATTCTGGATGTGTGAGGTGTCACGTTGTCCTGCTGGAATTGCGTAAGTCCGTTGATGCACAATGGACACGTACGGATGCAGGTGATCAGACAGGATGCTTACGTTCTAGTCACTTGTCACGTATCAGGGACCCCATATCACTCCAACTACACACGCCTCATACCATTACAGAGCCTTCACCAGCATGGACAGTCCCCTGCTGATGTAGGGTCCATGGATTCATATCCATATTCATACACGTCCATCCGCTCGGTAAAATTTGAAACGAGACTCGTCCGACCAGGAAACATGTTTCCAGTCATCAACAGTCCAATGCCGGTGTTGACGGGCCCACGCGAGGCGTAAAGCTTTGTGTTCTGCAGTCACCACGGGTGCACGAGTGGGCATTCGGCTCCGACAGCCCATATCGATGATGTTTCGTTTGACGTTGCACTTCTGTGACGTCAACGATTCTCTTCAATCGTCGTTGGTCCCGTTCTCGCAGGTTCTTCTTCCCGCCGCAGCTATGTTAGAGATTTGATATTTAACCGGATACCTGTTTTTCACGGTACACTTGTGAAATAGTTGTACTAGAGATGGGCTAACTGAAACACGTAACTGTTTCGAAACAAATGAAACAGTACAATGTAATGTTTCGATACGCAGTTACGAAACAGTGAAACAGTTCGTATTTTGTAATCTAATAAACCTACACATTTTATCATCTTGAATGTCTACTGTATAAGCATGTCCATATAAGCACAAATGAGGTGCGAGAGCGATAATCATATCGCAGAAAGTGTGTAACTATCACTTAGACGCCTTGGCAGGTTCGTATTTCCTGCAGCAAATGCGCTGCTTTCGTGTCCTGTGACTTTCATACTTTTCAATTGACTGAGGACAGCCATAGCTGAAGACAGAAGAACCACCACGAACGAAACTGGAGATGGGAGCGAACTGCAGAAACAACGGATATGCTACTGGGATTCCCACATTCCGTTAGTATGGGTAATATACCCATCCTGCTAATTTCCATGCACACAAGGGAATCATTGTGGATAATGGGCACAGTGACTATAGACTCACAAATAACGCCAAATAATTCGAATAAATTACAAAATACGAGAGAAAAAAATTTTGTCTTTCAAGGTGTTTCGAACCGTTACTATAAATTCACCATGCTTCCCAGTCCTTCCCGTTCGCCATTACACTATCAGTGATATGTCAAACAGATTGCTTGCAATTATACCTACATCAAATTTATTTATATGTCTAATAACTGTCACTCTACGCCTTGTTTTATTCAAAATGTTGTAGGCTTACTTGCGTTTCTTAATATGATTACTGTACATGAACAGAGAAGCGTATGTTATAAAAAAAAGTATAATTTAACTGAATGATTTTCACATATTCATTATTTTGAATGTGAATAGTATGCGTTGTTTTATTGTTGGTTAGTGTTTATAAAGTAGATGTTACGCCATTTCGAAATAGGACAGTCAGCTAGAAACGAAGCTTTATTTTCGGATGTCTTAAGCTTCATGCTATTGCTTGTCAAAAATATTTCGACACTCTTGAAAGTGTTTCATGAAGTGGTATGTTGTGTTTCAGTACCTGTGCCGAGCCCGAATCTCGTCCGACACAGAGCGGAATGAAACATCACTGTTTCGATACAATCAGTCCGTTCCAAGCACAGGTGGACTGAAACAGCTTTATTTTGAAACAACGATACAGTATCTGTGTTTGGCTCGAGATCGAATCTGGTCCGAGACAGGGGCGGAATGAAACACCACTGTTTCGAAACACTGAACCACAGTGAGATCGAATCTGGTCCGAGACAGGGGCGGAATGAAACACCACTGTTTCGAAACAGTGAACCACAGCCGTTCCGAAACACTGACACAGTTTCACGTATCGATACACTGTATCGAAATATAGAAACAGTGGCCAAGTCTAAGTCGTACGATAAATCCCCACTTCATCGTTACCTTGGAGCGCTGTGTCCCATCGCTTGTGCGCCGACTGTAACACCGCATTCAAACTCACTTATATCTTGATAACCTACCACTGTAGCAGCAATAACCGATCTAACAACTGCTTCAGACACTTATAGTCTTATATAGTTGTTGCCGACCGAAGCGCCGTATTCTGCCTTTTTACATATCTCTGTATTTGGATAGGCACTCCTATACCAGTTTCTTTGGCGGTTCAGTGTTTGCATAGATTCTCTAAGGAACAATTTAAGCGAATAAAAAAATACGAAAAAAAAATGTTTTTACCGTAATGTTCCCCCATAAATTGGAATGATGAGACAGATGAAGTTGTGCGGACGCCTAACCAAAGAGCGCCTCTTATTGGGAGAACGGTTTGAAGATGCCTGCACTAAACTTCTCCGTCCTCTGCTAGAATACTGCTGCACGTTGTGGCATCCTTACCATGTATGATTGACGGAAGCTGGAAGAAGGCAGCTCGTTTTGTATAATCGCGATGTAGGGGAGGGAGTGTCACGGATTTCATACACGAGTTGTGGTGGCATTCATTAAAATACAGGCGTTTTTGTTGCGGTTAGATCTTTTCGCGATATTTCAATCTCCAGCTTTCTCCTCTGAATGCGAAAATATTTTGTTGATGCCCACCTACATAGGCGGAAACGAACATCGTAATAAAATAAGAGAAATCAGAGCTCGCACGGAAAGATTTAAGCGGTTTGCCCACGCGCTGTTCAAGAGTGGAAGGGTAGGGAAATAGCTAGGAAGTGGTTCGATGAATCCCCTGTCAGGTACTTCGGCGTAGACGTAGATGATGTTCTCCGTCATTTCTTCAGGAATGGCGACTCTCTCTTCCCGGTTTACGACTTTCAACTCATGAATATTGTGGAGTCACCGTGAAAAAAATTTGTTCTTGACATGACCCCACAGAAAAAAAAATCAAGGGCTTGAAGATCATATGATCTCACCGGCCACGCGATATCATGGAATCGAGGGAGAAATCGAAGTGGAAAACGGCGCATCCGTGTAGTCAGTGAATTACGGACCGTATGGGATGTAGCCTTCCTTACCTTGCTGAAACCATATTGCGTTTAGACGGCAGTGTACCTGCGAATGTTCAAAGAAGGAACTGTTACTCAGGGCTGCATACCGCTCGGCATTTACAAAACTGGACGGCCGTTGCTGTCAAGGCCAACGATTCCCATGTACTGTCCAGTGACGATCGTTATTGGGCTACGCCGGGCCTCTTCATGAATGAGCTGCGAGTTTATGTCCGAGGGTTATCGGTAGTTTGTCCGCCCCCGGTAGCTGTGTGGTCAGCGCGAGAGAAAGTCGATCCTAAGGGTCCGGGTTCGATTCCCGGCTTGGTCAGAGATTTTCTCTGCTCAGGGACTGGGTGTTGTGTACTTCTAATCATCATCATTTCATCCCCATCGACGCGCAAGTCACCGAAGTGGCGTCAAATCGAAAGACTTGCACCCGGCGAACGGTCTACCCGGCCGGAGGTCATAGTCACACGACATTTATTTATATCGGTAGTTTTATTCACTGTCAAACCCGTTCAGATGAAAGTGGCGTCGTTAGAGTTAGTTAGTTACATGTTTCATAGATCATTTGAACGATTCTTTTATCAAAATGATGTGGAAGAGCAAGTTTACAGGACATGTATAAATGATGGTTAGTGTCAACGTTAATGAACATATTTTTTAGAAGTACTCTCGAAACCACATTTGAAAAAACAGATTTTTTTCTTTTCTTTTATCACAATATTTGTCAGAAACGCGTCACCCTGATCAGTTCCGCCCAGCAATGTTGTGCAGAAGCTGTGGCTACTCACTTTACAGTTGAGCCACTTGCATCTTATAAGGATGAAACTTTAAAAATCCTTTTTTCGTAATCCTGTGCAAAGACGCGCAAAGGATTTGTAAAGTTCTGGAATGTCGACGGACATACCGCTGTGGGCTTTGTTGTAGAGCTGCGAGAACTCTTCTGATACTTTCGAGCTTTCGAACTGTCGCTTCAGGTCCCTTTTGTTTCACAGGTGTTTCAGAAACAGTCTTATCGAGGTGGATTTGTCCTTCTGTCTGAAATGGCGGTGCTTTCCAAGGGCGCACTGCGTATTGGACAGCAGCAACGTTCTGCACGCGACGGAACTACTCCTCTGTCTCAGTACACACTCGCACCGGCGAGAATAGGAGCAAGTTACACTCCTGGAAATTGAAATAAGAACACCGTGAATTCATTGCCCAGGAAGGGGAAACTTTATTGACACATTCCTGGGGTCAGATACATCACATGATCACACTGACAGAACCACAGGCACATAGACACAGGCAACAGAGCATGCACAATGTCGGCACTAGTACAGTGTATATCCACCTTTCGCAGCAATGCAGGCTGCTATTCTCCCATGGAGACGATCGTAGAGATGCTGGATGTAGTCCTGTGGAACGGCTTGCCATGCCATTTCCACCTGGCGCCTCAGTTGGACCAGCGTTCGTGCTGGACGTGCAGACCGCGTGAGACGACGCTTCATCCAGTCCCAAACATGCTCAATGGGGGACAGATCCGGAGATCTTGCTGGCCAGGGTAGTTGACTTACACCTTCTAGAGCACGTTGGGTGGCACGGGATACATGCGGACGTGCATTGTCCTGTTGGAACAGCAAGTTCCCTTGCCGGTCTAGGAATGGTAGAACGATGGGTTCGATGACGGTTTGGATGTACCGTGCACTATTCAGTGTCCCCTCGACGATCACCAGTGGTGTACGGCCAGTGTAGGAGATCGCTCACCACACCATGATGCCGGGTGTTGGCCCTGTGTGCCTCGGTCGTATGCAGTCCTGATTGTGGCGCTCACCTGCACGGCGCCAAACACGCATACGACCATCATTGGCACCAAGGCAGAAGCGACTCTCATCGCTGAAGACGACACGTCTCCATTCGTCCCTCCATTCACACCTGTCGCGACACCACTGGAGGCGGGCTGCACGATGTTGGGGCGTGAGCGGAAGACGGCCTAACGGTGTGCGGGACCGTAGCCCAGCTTCATGGAGACGGTTGCGAATGGTCCTCGCCGATACCCCAGGAGCAACAGTGTCCCTAATTTGCTGGGAAGTGGCGGTGCGGTCCCCTACGGCACTGCGTAGGATCCTACGGTCTTGGCGTGCATCCGTGCGTCGCTGCGGTCCGGTCCCAGGTCGACGGGCACGTGCACCTTCCGCCGACCACTGGCGACAACATCGATGTACTGTGGAGACCTCACGCCCCACGTGTTGAGCAATTCGGCGGTACGTCCACCCGGCCTCCCGCATGCCCACTATACGCCCTCGCTCAAAGTCCGTCAACTGCACATACGGTTCACGTCCACGCTGTCGCGGCATGCTACCAGTGTTAAAGACTGCGATGGAGCTCCGTATGCCACGGCAAACTGGCTGACACTGACGGCGGCGGTGCACAAATGCTGCGCAGCTAGCGCCATTCGACGGCCAACACCGCGGTTCCTGGTGTGTCCGCTGTGCCGTGCGTGTGATCATTGCTTGTACAGCCCTCTCGCAGTGTCCGGAGCAAGTATGGTGGGTCTGACACACCGGTGTCAATGTGTTCTTTTTTTCCATTTCCAGGAGTGTATTTCGCATACTCCGTCAATAGTTGTACTGGCATCTCGACAGGTGCAGTGGCCTTTCCTCTGTTGAGCTATTTTATTTGCTTTTATATCCGACGGTTGTTTATTTCGATATCTGTCATGTTGTCGTTCGTGCGGTTGTTTAAAGGAGGAAGTACAGTGCGATCGCACTCTATGAAACAGTTTTGTAAAACGGCTTTTAGTATTTCGGCCTTTTCCATGCCATCCTCTGTTTCAACGCCGTTATGCTCACAGACTGTTTGTACAAATGGTTTCGATCCATTTACTAATTTAACGTAAGACCAAAATTTCTTTGGTTTTTCTGTGAAAAGCACCAGAACCGAGTTGTTCCACGCAGTGGAAGATATCGCCCGTCCCTGTGGCCTTCCTTTGTTCTGCAGAGCACTTTGGCCGGTATTACACTATCAAATTTCTTTGTCTAATAACTTTGTCCAATATCTTTGTCAAAGATATTTGATGGTGTAATAGGAACTTTGTCAAATGTCGTCCAATATTTGATCAAATCTAGGGCCTCACTGTAGATGTGATCAAAGAAATCGCTTGTCTGCTGTTCGCTGCAATGTGACATGCTACCACATGGAGCGCTAGCATCGCTGCAGCGTTCTGTCGTCTGTAGTGTTTTTATAAACATTGACGGTAAATACAATTGGTGTGTGCCGACAGCCTCAAAATTACTAGAGATGCATGAAGCTGATGAGGCGCTATACAAAGTTAGGCACCCTGAATACAAAAATAGATTAAGAAGATTGGAGACCAGACCTGACCTAACCTAACTTAACATAACCCTCTCCTGTAGCAAGGAATTGGAGTGTTACAGTGAGCCTGTCTTCTGAAGATGTAGCAGTTCTTAAGTGAATATTGTGCTTTGTGATATGAGGATACACTTTACTGAGCACATACAGAAATGTATGGTCATCCATTCTTAAGTAATTGATGTATGACTTGACGTCTTCCACTGTAAGCTCACGTAACAAGTTTTGTTGAATGCTTTTATCCCGTCGTCGTAAAAACCCACGGCTTCCCCCCGATTAGATTAGTTTTTCGTTCCATAGATCCGTGCTGAGGAGATCCTCGTGGATGTGGAACATGTCAATTTTTTAAAACGAAATAACAATACTAATAGTATGAATAAATACAATACATCATTTGTTTCTACTAAAAATTTCGTCAAAGGAGTAGGAGTTGGCCACTAGTAAGTCTTTCAGGCTCCTTTTAAACTGATGTTTGTCCGCAGCTCGTGGTCGTGCGGTAGCGTTCTCGCTTCCCACGTCCGGGTTCCCGGGTTCGATTCCCGGCGGGGTCAGGGATTTTCTCTGCCTCGTGATGACCGGGTGTTGTGTGATGTCCTTAGGTTAGTTAGGTTTAAGTAGTTCTAAGTTCTAGGGGACTGATGACCATAGATGTTAAGTCGCATAGTGCTCAGAGCCATTTGAACCATTTTTTTAAACTGATCTTTATTTGTAACTAAATTTTTTATGTTTGCTGGCAAACTATTGAAGATGAGTGTTCCTGAGTAGTGGACCCCTTTTTGAACTGAAGTAAGTGCTTTTAAGTCTTTGTGCAGATCATCTTTGTTCCTGGTATTGTATGAACTGAGTTGTTTGTTGGATTCAAATGGCTCTTAACTGCTATGGTCATCAGTCCCCTAGAACTACTTAAACCTAACTAACCTAAGGACATCACACACATCCATGCCCGAGGCAGGATTCGAACCTGTGACCGTAGCGGTCTCGCGGCTCCAGACTGTAGAGCCTAGAACCGCTCGACCACTCCGGCCGGCTTGTTTGTTGGAAAAAGAGATATATTATTTAGGACAAATTCCATTAAGGAGTAAATATACTGAGAGGAAGTATTTAGTATACCCAGTTCTTTGAAGGGGTTTCTGCAGGGCGTCCGTGTATTTACTCCACAAATAATACGTATTACACGCTTTTGGACTCTGAAAACTTTTCTTTGACTTTAAGAGTTACCCCAAAATATTATACCATATGACATAATGGAATGACAGTAAGCAAAGTATGCAAGCTTTTTCATTTTTATGTTGCCTATGTCTGCTAACACTCGAATTGCAAATACAGATTTGTTAAGGCGTTCTGCAGTTCTGTGGTGTGCTCCTCCCAACTGGATTTATTATCAAGTTGTAATCCCAGGAATTTAAGACTGTCAACCTCGTATGTATGGTTCCTTTTTTTTCCCCCATCTATTTTCCGCATGTGCACACAATGCAATTGCGGTACGTGCAACTGCCTCGGTTAATAACAATTTGTTGTCAGCCATCTTGAACTTTGACGAAAAATTTGATGACAGTGTAATATCCCTTCTAGCACTACGTCAAAGATCTTTGTTAAATATATTTGACGGAATATTTGATCACATCTTTGATCAAATCTTTGACAAAGAAATTTGATAGTGTAATACCGGCCTTTGGACGAGGAGTGGCAGTCAGTGGCTGCCGGCAGGTGAGCTGAAAATCGTGCCCCCTCGAACGGCCCCAGAGACGGCACGCGGTGTTTATTTGGGGATAAGCCGGAGATGAGGGCGTCGCTGCAGAGGCGCCCCGGACGCGCAGAATTAGCGGGGCGCGCGGCTGCAGCCAGCCGATGGAGTCCGGCTAAAGGTCACGCCCACTGCCGCGTCTGGGGCAGCCTGCGGCACAGCCACCAGGCCAGGCGTCTATTCCTAGCCGGCACATGTACTGTACCACTCCGGCAGACGCATAGAGAGCGCAGTCACCCGTAATCTCCAGATGAACAGCTGGCTGGCCTCAACGAAATGTAGAATGCTTCTGACGTCAAATCTGACGGGTTCTACATCTACATCTACATCCATTCTCCGCAAGCCACCTGACGGTGTGTGGCGGAGGGTACCCTGAGTACCTCTATCGGTTCTCCCTTCTATTCCAGTCTCGTATCGTTCGTGGAAAGAAGGATTGTCGGTATGCTTCTGTGTGGGCTATAATCTCTCTGATTTTATCCTCATGGTCTCTTCGCGAGATATACGTAGGAGGGAGCAATACACTGCTTGACTCTTCGGTGAAGGTATGTTCTCGAAACTTTAACAAAAGCCCATTCCGAGCTACTGAGCGTCTCTCCTGCAGAGTCTTCCACTGGAGTTTATCTATCATCTCCGTAACGCTTTCGCGATTACTAAATGATCCAGTAACGAAGCGCGCTGCTCTCCGTTGGATCTTCTCTATCTCTTCTATCAACCCTATCTGGTACGGATCCCACACTGCTGAGCAGTATTCAAGCAGTGGGCGAACAAGCGTACTGTAACCTACTTCCTTTGTTTTCGGATTGCATTTCCTTAGGATTCTTCCAATGAATCTCAGTCTGGCATCTGCTTTACCGACGATCAACTTTATATGATCATTCAATTTTAAATCACCCCTAATGCGTACTCCCAGATAATTTATGGAATTAACTGCTTCCAGTTGCTGACCTGCTATTTTGTAGCTAAATGATAAAGGATCTTTCTTTCTATGTATTTGCAGCACATTACACTTGTCTACATTGAGATTCAATTGCCATTCCCTGCACCATGCGTTAATTCGCTGCAGATCCTCCTGCATTTCAGTACAATTTTCCATTGTTACAACCTCTCGATACACCACAGCGTCATCCGCAAAAAGCCTCAGTTAACTTCCGATGTCATCCACAAGGTCATTTATATATATTGTAAATAGCAACGGTCCTATGACACTCCCCTGCGGCACACCTGAAATCACTCTTACTTCGGAAGACTTCTCTCCATTGAGAATGACATTTTGCGTTCTGTTATCTAGGAACTCTTCAATCCAATCACACAATTGGTCTGATAGTCCGTCTGCTCTTACTTTGTTCATTAAACGACTGTGGGGAACTGTATCGAACGCCTTGCGAAAGTCAAGAAACACAGCATCTACCTGTGAACCCGTGTCTATGGCCCTCTGAGTCTCGTGGAAACCAAGGAGAAGGGAATACAGTCTTTGTACTGCTCGAGCGTTTGGGATCCTTATAAGGTCGGATTGAGGGAGGGCATAGAAGCAATTCAGAGGCAGGCTGCTAGATTTGTTACTGGTAGGTTTGATCATCACGCGAGTGTCACGGAAATGCTTCAGGAACTTGGGTGGGAGTCTCTAGAGCAAAGAAGGCGTTCTTTTCGTGAATCGCTACTGAGGAAATTTAGAGAACCAGCATTTGAGGCTGACTGCAGTACAATTTTACTGCCGCCAACTTACATTTCGCGAAAAGACCACAAAGATAAGATAAGACAGATTAGGGCTCGTACAGAGGCATATAGGCAGTCATTTTTCCCTCGTTCTGTTTGGGAGTGGAACAAGGAGAGAAGATGCCACTTGTGGCACGAGGTACCCTCCGCCACGCACCGTATGGTGGATTGCGGAGTATGTATGTAGATGTAGATGAAATGACAGGGAGGGGGAACTGCAACTTGGAGGTCTGATGATGTCAGTCGTGGCTACAGACTTGGAAGAGCAGCTGAATGGAACTACCTTTAGCATTACATTTCGAAACTAAGTAAAAAGGATCAGTCTGTGATGAAGTAATGGGTTGTCGACACGTAAGAGCAAGTTTGGCAGGAGTCGTAAATGCTTTTGTACTGCAATGAACAGGTAGATACTTCTGTATAAAGATGCGTTGATAGATGGCCTCTGGCATTTCATTTTTAACGTCGTTGGTATACTTGACACAGTGTTAGGGTAACAGATCTTGGCTGCAGTAGTCCTGTATAGATGATGCTTGCACACGATAAACTAGCGTGGATATTACGGTATATTGATAATTTGTACTTATGGACCGTCTGACAGCAACTGAATAAAACACAGTTTCAGTGCCATACGCGTTTAGCCTTTATTTTCTGCAAGGCATCACCAGTGGCAGATTCCGTGGACAATTCCTTAGATTGCATTGAAACAAGCGTTCAGTTCATAGTGCTGTGGAATGTGGAAAAAAAAACCGCAAATTGGCATTCATAAGAAGAACAGCAACACCAAAAATTCAACAGGAGCGTAATATCTAAGAAATTGTCCACGGAATCTGCCACTGATGATGCCTTGCAGAAAATGAAGGCGAAACGCGTATGGCACTAAAATTGTGTTTTATTCAGTTGCTGTCAGACAGTCCATAAGTAAAAATTATCAATATACTGAGGAAGACAGGACTAAAAAAATTGAAGATAGCGTAGATATGCTTGAAACCAGTCTTTGGATTGAAGGCTACACAACCACCACCACCACCACCACCAATTGCTTTCACCCCCACCAAAATCATTAGCAGACAAAGTAGTAGAGAGGAGTACGAAGCGCGATCTGCAAAGAACTGCAATGAGGAACGGCAAGTGTTAAAATTTCGACTAACCGTTTTACGCGAATACGTACTTTAGCAATGATATTCCTATCCATATTCTATAGTTCTTTTATCGTTATCAGTCTTTCGACTGATTCGCTGCGGCCCGTCACGAATTCTCCGACACGTTCATACACATCAGCCTTACCCTATAGTTTTTACGCACTACACTCTACAGCGCCCTGTAGTACCACGAAGTTGTTCCCTGGCGTTATAACACGTGTCCTATCATCCTATCGCTTCTTGTCGGTTTTCCCTGTATGTTCTTTCTTCGCTGGTTCTGGGGTGAACCTCATTCATTAATCCTTAATTTCGAACATCCTTCCGTAGCACCACATCTCAAACGCTTCGATTCTCTTCTGTTCCGGTTTTCCCACAGTCCATGTTTCACTGCTATACAAGTCTCTGCTCCGAACGTGCATTCTCAAAATTTTCTTCTTCAATTTAAGGACAATGCTTGATATCAGTAGATTTCTCTTGGCCACGAATGCCTTCATTGCCTATACTAGTCTACTTTTTAAGTCCTCCTAGCTTCGTCCACTATACATTTGTTTTGCTTCCAAGGTGACAAAATTCATTAATATTTTTTGGTTAGGAACAACAGCTATAATACACTTTATTATCGCGATTTCAGCTATAAAGCCACATTCAAGAGCTATGGCGAAAAACGTTAGTAAATATCAAACGTATCTGAATGACTTGTCCCAGTTGACATATTACAGAACATACTGTATGTGGACATATATGCCATTCGACCGCAATTATAGTCAAATGGTGGCATGATTTCATAAAAGAAAAAAATCTCTAACCTCGTCCAGTTCGTGACCGCCAAGTTGACTGTATCGCCTTCTCATTTCTGCTGCTCCTCATTACTTTTGTTTTCCTTCGGTTTTCTCTTAATCCATAACGTGTGCTCCTTAGACTGTTCATTTCTTTCGACAGGTTCTGCAATTCTACTTCACTTTCACTGACGATAGCGATGACTTCCTCAGTATTTTTTCTTTTTTTTGTCATCAGTCTTCTGACTGGTTTGATGCGGCCCGCCACGAATTCCTCTGCTATGCCAACCTCTTCATCTCAGAGTAGCCCTTGCAACACACGTCCTCTATTATTTGCTGGATGTATTCCAATCTCTGTCTTCCTCTACAGTTTTTGCCCTCTACAGCTCCCTCTACTACCATGAAAGTCATTCCCTCATTCCTTAACAGATGTCATATCATCCTGTCCCTTCTCCTTATCAGTGTTTTACACATATTCCTTTCCTCTCCCATTCTGTGCAGATCCTCCTCATTCCTTTCTTATCAGTCCACCTAATTTTCAACATTCGTCTGTAGCACCACATCTCAAATGTTTCGGTTCTCTTCTATTCCGGTTTTCCCACAGTCCATGTTTCACTGCCATACAAGCTGTACTCCAGACGTACATACTCAGAAATTTCTTCCTCAAATTAAGGCCGATATTTTATATTATTAGACTTCTCTTGGCCAGGGATGCCCTTTTTGCCATTGCTAGTCTGCTTTTGATGCCCTCCTTGCTCCGTCCGTAATTGGTTATTTTACTGCGTAGGTAGCAGAATTCCTTAACTTCATCTAATTCGTGACCATCAATCCCGCTGTTAAGTTTCTCGCTGTTCTCATTTCTACTACTTCTCATTACCTTCGTCTTTCTTCCATTTACTCTCGATACATACTGTGTACTCATTAGACTGTTCATTCCGTTCAGCAGATCATTTAATTCTTCTTCACTTTCACTCAGGATAGCAATGTCATCAGCGAATCGTATCATTGATATCCTTTCACCTTGTATTATAATTCCACTCCTGAATCTTTCTTTTATTTCCATCCTTGCTTCCTCGATGTACAGATTGAACAGTAGAGGCGAAAGGCTACATACTTGTCTTACATCGTTTTTAATAAGAGGACTTCGTTCTTGGTCGTCCAATCTTATTATTCCCTCTTGGCTGTTGTACATATTGTATATGACCCGTCTCTCCCTGTAGCTTGGCCTGCCGCTGTGGCCGAGCGGTTCTAGGCGCTTCAGTCTGGAACCGCGCGACCGCAACGGTCGCAGGTTAAAATCCTGCCTCGGACACGGATGTGTGTGATGTCCTTAGGTTAGTTAGGTTTAAGTAATTCTAAGTTCTAGGTGTCACATGCGTCGAAGGCTACCGGCATTGGTGTTTACGGACACGAAAAGAATTCTATTTAGTATCTGCAGAAAGGTAAAACGAAAACTGGGATTATTATTTTAAAATTCTAACGAATCTGGATCAACAGATCCAAAAAGAAGAGCTTGATTTTCAGAAGGAAGAATAGTATCTCTCGTCATGATAATGCGCCTATCTACAGAAGTATTTTGACAGTGCAAAAAAGTGAAGTATCTGCGCTTCGAAGTGTTGGGAAACAGCCATATTTGCCCGCCTCCGACTTGCATCTCTACCCAAAACTCAAACTCTTTCTTGAAGAGACCGCAACTGCAGATGATTTTTGCAGCATTTTCAGAGGAACGTTACAGTGATGGAATACATAGGAGAACTACACTCCGCAAGCCATCTTATGGCGTGTAGCGCGTGGTGGTCTACTCTTGTCCTTCTTTTCCAACTCCCCCCCCCCCCCGCCCGGGTTGTCCGTACGACATCGTGATCATTTCGCGGGATGCTGCACGTCTCTTCTTCAAACGTAAGCTCTTAAAATTTCTACAGTAAACGAGGATCTCCGTAACTTTCCCCCGCCGAATAAACGGTTCCTTGACGAAACGCGCCGGTCTTAGTTGGATTTTCTCAATCTATTCTACTAATCCTAGTTCGTAAGGGTTCCCGACTCCTGAACAGTACAGTTTGTAAGCCAGTTTTTTCGTGGATGAATTACATTACGTTAAGATTCCCCCTATGGAACACAATCTGGCATCTGCTTTTCGAACAATTTGTTTTACATAGTCATTTTACTGTATGTCGATCCGGATGGTTACTCTGATTCCATCGATTTTTTTGCCTGTACTATAATTGAACAGCAGTGGATCTCTTCGCTTACTTATACGGAACACGTTACATTTACTTACGTGTCTGCAACGCTGTAACGCCGCTGTATGAAGTGTATTAATATTACAGGAGATTACATTGAAGAAAAAAAAAAGATTCCGAAAACGTAAATTCTCATCTCCACCATCAGGCCGAGAACTTGTGAGACCACGCTCATATTCCCGCACCGGCCGCTAGGGAGTAGAGCCGAGATGTGCTGTCTGACGGGCGTATGGAGACTTCTGCTCGGGGTATTTTCATTTGCAGTAATATACGCTGCGTCCTAGGCAGATGCTGTAACGGAAAAAGCGAGATGGAAGCGGAGGTATAGAAAAAAAAATACCCCGCGTTTTATTTTGCCGTGGAAGTGTTTAAAATTGGAAACGGGAGGGTCGGGTACTTTCGCCTAGCGTAAGGAAGCGCTGCGATGATCAAAGCGCAGCTCTTGGGGAGGGGGGGGGGGAGTGTCTGCAGCAGCGACGACGAGGGGAGGGGACCGTACCGAGCGCCGGACTTCATCTCCTCCAACTCCGCAGCCCCACCCAGGGCGGCCCAGAAAGAAGTTCGCCCGCTGCGGCGCAGAACACAGCAGAACAGAACAGAACAAGTGGCGCGAAGGGACGACGGACGCTCCACCTCAAAATCGGGCGGGTGCGCCCTCTGGCGTTATGCAGCAAACCATCTGCCGCTCCACCACTACAGATGGATAGGAAGGCGTGGGAGGGGATGGGGTACAGGAATTCTTACACTGGCTGTTCAGTGGCGGAATCAGTATCAAATAAACTTTTTGTTCCAGAGAACAGAAGCACTTCTGGGTAAAAAACCAGAGAGAAAGCGAGGAGCGGTGAGCGTGAGGGTGTAGGGAGAAGGGTTTCTTTGCAGGGGGGATGCAGGGATATTGTATCAGTTGCTCTATCTCTGATAGTTATAAATCGTAATGAAGACATTCCCCACAGGCTAGATCACCCTCCCCCCCTCTCTCTCTCTCACTCACTCACTCACTCACACACACACACACACACACACACAAAGAAAGCCTCCCTCCTTCCCTTTCTAGCACCTCTCCCTCTCGTTTTTTTCCCAGGAGTGGTTTCATTTCTTACCTCTCACAGGGATGGCCGTTGCTCTTTGGTTTTAACTCTTTATGTATATATGTTATTCTGAGGAAGAAATTTCTGAGAATATACATAGCGAGCACAGGATTGTATGGTATTGAAAAATGGACTGTGGGAAATCCGGAACAGAAGAGAATCTAAGCATTTGAGATGTGGTGCTACAGACGAATGTTGAAAATTAAGTGGGCTGATAAGGTAACGAATGAGGACGTTCTGCGCAGAATCGGAAAGGAATATGTGGAAAACACTGATAAGGAGAAGGGACAAGATTATAGGAGGTCTGTTAAGACATAGGGAATGACTTCCATGGTACTAGAGGGAGCTGTAGAGGGCAAAAACTGTAGAGGAAGACAGAGATTGGAATACATCCAGCAAATAATTGAGGACGTATGTTGCAAGTGCTACTCTGAGATGAAGAGGTTGGCACAGGAGAGAAATTCGTGGCGGGCCGCATCAAACCAGTCAGAAGACTAATGACGCCCCCCCCCCCCCCAAAACGCACACACACACACACACACACACACACACACACACACACACACACACACACACACACACGTATGTGTGTGTGTGTGTGTGTGTGTGTGCGCGCGCGCGCGCGTGCGTGTGTGGCAGCTGACACCCCAGCCTTATCGTTGGATAAAGTACAGTTTGTTCTACAAGAAAGTGTACGTCATAATTTTAAGTGTAACTTCTATGGCGACATCTCTGTGGTCTCGAATTTGTACTCAATCAGCTTTTACACAGTGTATAGATAAACAGTTTGAGAATTGAATGTTTTGTTTTGTCAGCTGAAGTTTTCGCTATTTACTTATTTACAGCCAGTTTAAACGCTGATAAATGTGCAACATTTATCAAGAATGCCTTCTGAAGTCCATTAAGAAGCTATCTGGTCCGAACGAGCCAAACTGGGTGCTTCAACAGGATAATGATCCGAAAAATCGCAGCCGTCTCTGTGCAGACAATGGGGTGTCCACGATGGACTGGCTTGCAATGGCTCCGGGTGCAAATACGATCAGAAATGTTTGGTCGTCTAATAAGATAAAAATAAATGTCGTGTGACTAGGGCCTCCCGTCGGGTAGACCGCTCGCCGGGTGCCGGGTGCATATGACGCCACTTCGGCGACTTGGGCGTCGATGGGGATGAAGTGATGATGATTAGGACAACACAACCCTCCGTCCCTGAGCGAAGAAAATCTCCTACCCAGCCGCGAATCGAACCAGGGCCCTTAGGATTGACATTCTGTCGCGCTGACCACTCAGCTACCGGGGGTGGGCGTCTATTAAGATGAAGATTAAAGGAAAACCAATATATACTTTGAAGCAGCTGTCATACAAAATCACCAAAAAGGTGCCCAGCTGTAATCGATAATGCCGGCGATTGGATTAACTGTTAGGTAATTTTACATTTAGTAATAACATGTATTTTCATGTAAACAAATATTCATAATAGTATCTTTTATTTCATACATGAGGAAATGAGACACTTAAAGTAGTAAAGGAGTTTTGCTATTTGGGGAGCAAAATAACTGATGATGCTCGAAGTAGAGAGGATATAAAATGTAGAATGGCAATGGCAAGGAAAGCGTTTCTGAAGAAGAGAAATTTGTTAACATCTAGTATAGATTTAAGTGTCAGGAAGTCGTTTCTGAAAAGTATTTAAATGGAGTGTAGCCATGTATGGAAGTGAAACATGGACGATAAATAGTTTAGACAAGAAGAGAATAGAAGCTTTCGAAATGTGGTGCTACAGAAGAATACTGAAGATTAGATGGGTAGATCACATAACTAATGAGGAGGTACTGAATAGAACTGGGGAGAAGAGGAGTTTGTGGCACAACTTGACTGGAAGAAGGGACCGGTTGCTAGGACATGTTCTGAGGCATAAAGGGATCACCAATTTAGTATTGGAGGGCAGCGTGTTGGGTAAAAATCGTAGAGGGAGACCAAAAGATGAATGCAAAAAGCAGATTCAGAAGGATGTAGGATGCAGTAGGTACTGGGAGATGAAGAAGCTTGCACAGGATAGAGTAGCATGGAGAGCTGTATCAAACCAGTCTCTGGACTGAAGACCACAACAACAACAACAACATTTCATACAGATAACGGTGGGCATTTTCTTGTGGAAAAGACTGTAGATACATCATGTTCTCATTTGCCATCATGTGTCCTAGACTTCTGTGCAGTGGAAGACATAGAGCGTTTTAATTTATCTTTTACCTACCAAGTGCCATTAAAATTTTTTGATAGGTTTATATTCGATTAGGTTTGCTTCGGGTTAAGTGTTTTACGAGTATGAAGTAATTCGAAAGGCGATGTTTTTTGATTTTCATTCTATGTTTCTTTTCAAACTATTTGTCTCATAGTGAACGATGTTATGTGTCACTGTGGATACGACTTCTGTTTATGAACGCCGTATGTGGCGCTGGTGTTGCTTACTGTTGATTGGCTTTAAGTGTACTTGCCGCTTTTGAACACAAATTAAGAAGGTTTTAATTGCCCTATTGTGTCTAGAATGTTTTAAAAACTTTAAATGTAGCAGCCGACTTGCACTTTTGTTGTATTTAATATTTTTTCCTTGATGATTGGATATTGTAATGAATAAATTCCCTGAAACCTCATAGGGCGCCCCATATCTGAGTTTTTCTTGTGGCAGCGTACGAAGTAGACTGTTAGTTGCACTGTATGTCTGTCCAGCCAATGTTCATAGAAAAACTTGACTTTTATGTACTTGTATGTACAAACTTAACATAGCTTGCATGCTATTATGGCACACGCCATTCTTTCTGTTTGATAAGCATAACCTGCTACGATATGTTCTGTATCCCGTTATACACAAACAATTTTTTAACAGTTTAAAGGACAAATTGTAATTCTAACACTTTGTCTCACAGGATGGTTTGAAAATGGGTTCAGATAACTCGAAACTAGTCAGCAATTAAATTATTGGAGCACTATGGACAAGGCCTTCCAGCTAGCTCGGGAATTTGATGAACTAACGTGCCATTTGGACAGAATTTGGCACGATATCCCTCAGGAAGACATGCAACAACTCTGTCAATCAACGCCACCCCGAATAGCTGCTTGCATAATGGCCAGAACTGGACCAACGCGTTATTTACTTGCTCAATTTGTGAAGCTCTTTCTCTTGAATACATCATCCAATGTTTCTGAAACTGTAATCATTTCTTTGTCGGAACATGTACATCACATCTGCCGCTTTCCAGCCCAAGCGGATAATTCCTTCGTAGTGCGTCGGTCTTTTGTTTTTCTTGTCCTCTTCCGACGTTCTTATGAAGAACCAAAGTTCACATGAGTCACAGACTGGTAGCAGACACGTGTTCCCTCCCTTGGGTTACCTTGACGTCTGTGCCGTCAGGCAGTGCAAAAATGCATCCGGACACGATCTTAAATAATGATACAAAATGCGCCAAATCCTGATGATGCGGTCTCCGTACTAGACGAGAAAAACTCCAGCGAAAATTCGTACCCGCTAACTTCTGAGTTCAGTTTCTACCGTACTCTCGGTCAAGTTCAAAAATGGTTCAAATGGCTCTGAGCACTATGCGACTTAACATCTATGGTCATCAGTCCCCTAGAACTTAGAACTACTTAAACCTAACTAACCTAAGGACAGCACACAACACCCAGCCATCACGAGGTAGAGAAAATCCCTGACCCCGCCGGGAATCGAACCCGGGAACCCGGGCGTGGGAAGCGAGAACGCTACCGCACGACCACGAGATGCGGGCCTCGGTCAAGTGATGTATTGTTAATAGAAATCTGATATCTTAATTTTGTCCACTTTGTTAGCGAATGCTGCAAACATTTTTGTGTCCTATGGCGGCAGAGTTTCTGCTGCGACGAAAGAGGCCGTATTTAGCTGCCGCTATTGATCGTTTCGGAGGCACGTCAACACATCGGCAGAAATACTCCGGATAACCGGGGATATTACGGCGGAAAATAGCTTCACTGACGTTTGTATGATTCATCATATGTAAACTGCAGTTAAATGCTGCTGCAGTTCCAACTGAAAATGGAAAATCCCTTAACTGCGTTGTTAATGCGAGATACAAATTGCCAGGGAATCTGGGAACCACACAGATTGCCAATCACGTTTCACACTGACAAACAAAAGGCTCAGCCGTAGGTTGAATATTAGACAGGAGGGGGGGTTTCAGCCACACGGCATATGTACAGAGCTGTTGTACAACAGTCGGCATTAGGACTGCAATGAGCCATGTACTGCATTTCCCTTTTTTTTCTGCGTGTGATATTCAACTTCACAATTCACCTTGCTTCGTCCGCCACGCGTTATTTTGTTTCCAAAGAAAGCAAAATTGAAGTCTTGCTTTCATTACAAAGTGCCGGCCTCTCTGGTGTCTTCACATTTCCTACTGCCAAGCTGGTGGTCGTCTAAAACACTCTCCATTTTCTTTCTCCTTCTTCTGTATATTGTTGTAGTCAGCAAGCTGGAAAGTGAGTTATCAAGCTCATTGTGCGATAGTTCTCTCATTTATCTGTCCTTGACGTATTCGGGATTAAGTGGATGATATTTTTCGGAAACTTTGATTATTTGTCTCTGTTCTCAAAGATTCTGCACACAAACTTGTCCCAACGGTTTTAGAAATTCAAGTGGAATGTTTTCTGTCCAATCTGCTTCGTTTGATCGCAGTTCTTCCAGTGGTTTGACAGACTAATACTGGATTCCTTATTTCTTCCAATTCGAAACGAATTTCATCTTCTATCATGTTATCAGTTCCTTATCTTCTTAAAGACCCTTCTCCTTTCACCTCCCGCTCTCTCCTCTGTAATTCCTCTCGCACTCTTAATGTTGGTTCCTTTGCTTCCAAATGCTCCGAAAGTTATTTTGACATTTTCTGTTTGCTGAATTTTTCGTACCGGCGACCACTTTTTTTTCAATTTCTTCACATTTTTCCTGCAATCCGTTCTCTTCAGCTTCCCTGCACTTTCTACTTATTTCATTCCTATGTGACATATATGTTCCTTTATTTACCTGAACGTTTTTGTATTTCCATCTGTCATTGATCAGCTGAAGAATTTCTTCTAATACCCACAGCTGCCTTTAGAACTTACGTGACTGCTCTTTTTGTGGATGTTCATTCCTCCTCAAGTAAGTTACATACTGTGTTGTTCACTGTCGCAGTATACAGAGCTCCAGAAAATTTCGAAAGCACATCATTATTTTTAAATACTTCAGTATCCCACTCCATTATGGTGCTACCATTAAATGAAATCCATAGAAAAGAAATCGGTGGTATCCGTTCAGACATGCTGAATCTACAAAGCAACAGATAGGTCGTGACGAATGGAAAACTGCGGTACACAGGGATTTGAGCCGGTGTCTTGTGCCTATCACCAGAAACTGCCTTAACCATTAGCTTGTTTCACCATCCATCCAGATTTGGTTCAAACACCCACTGTCGACAATCTCTGCTTTACTTACTTATGAGCAATGGAGCCAGAGGTTCTCCCACTTCTGGGCGCTGCTGCCAGGCCTGTACAGGTGGAATACCGACAGTTCAGTCGTTTTTCTCCTGATAACGATGGTAGAGACAGGTGTCGTAAGCTCAACTTTGTTGACATGACGCGATTTGAAAGCCGAGAAGATTTTATTCAGGCATACCACCGTAAAAGATGCCCAATATAGACAACTTACCCTTTCACTGGGACATGCTTTAGACAAACTTCCTGGCAGATTAAAACTCTGTGCTGGACCGAGACTCGAACTCGGGACCTATTTCCTTTCGCGGGCAAGTGCTCTACCATTTGAGCTACCCAAGCAACGACTTACGTCCCGTCCTCACAGCTTTACTTCCGCCAGTACCTCGTCTCCTACTTTACAAACTTCACAGAAGCTCTCTGCGAACCTCTCGTGATTGGGTAGCTCAGATGGTAGAGCACTTGCCCGCGAAAGGCAAGGGTCCCGAATTCGAGTCTCCGTCCGGCACACAGTTTTAATCTTCCAGGAAGTTTTATATCAGCGCATACTCCGCTGCAGAGTGAAAACCTCATTCTGGATGCTATAGAGAACTGACACATAAGCATTCGTGGCTTTTATTTTTTTTAAATTTAATTAACACCTACTACGATCCAGACAGAAATCATGGACAACTGGGGATGTACCGTCAAACTGACGGTGCTTAAGCGGCCCATAGACGGCTAATATTACTGTGCAATATTTTTAGACGCGCAGTAGCAATGAAGTGCAGGGGTGAGGTTGAGACGCTGTACAATAGTACTGAGCATATCAAAAAATTTCGAAATATATTGCGCTGTCTGGAAATATTGCGCCATCTGTGAGCAGCACTGGAAAAATCCTCATCAGTCTCCTGCGTGCTGCAGACTCTGGGTATCTTTGTGTTCACAGTTTGTTGTCATATTGAAAATGAATTAGCCGCCCGGGGTGGCCGAGCGGTTCTAGGCGCTACAGTCTGGAACCGCGCGACCGCTACGATCGCAGGTTTGAATCCTGCCTTGGACATGGATGTGTGTGATGTCCTTAGGTTAGTTAGGTTTAAGTAGTTCTAAGTTCTAGGGGACTGATGACCTCAGAAGTTAAGTCCCATAGTGCTCAGAGCCATTTTTTTGAAAATGAGTTGAAAACACGATGAAATAGCGTCATTATTAGAGTGTATCTAAATGTACAAATCTTTGCCGGCATTGTGCAATGTTAGGGCAAATTAGAAAAACAGAAATGTTAAGAAAGGATCCTATGATTTACTGCTAAGGAAACAACCACGAATGGCGAAGTTTTTTTTAACCCCCCCCCCTCCCCCCTCTCCTTGGTTTGGTCCGATTTGATGATTTTTTTAAATGTTAATAACTGTAATTTCAAGTTTGAAGATGCTTATCTGGTTCTTACAGGATTGCTATTCAGGCCTTCAGCCGTGGGACAGTTTTTAAATTATTACTATATGGGCCTTCAACCGAGAAATAGTTTTGAATTTGTTGTCATTAAGGCCTTCAGCCGTAGGACACTTCTTAATTTATTGTCACCTTTTATTTGTTGTTGTTTCCAAATAAAGTGTACTTGATTGAAAAAATATACTAACCAACAGCAATAGATTACGGCCCCGTCCACAATCGTAACCCAATTCTGGTGTCCTTGGTACCAGGTCTCAATGAACGTGTGTATATACATTACCCGCTTCATTGCAGGTGCAATGGCATGACATGCTTCAATAACTATGTCTCAAATACTTTGAGGTGAAACTTCACTTGCAAATTTTAAGTCTTCGAAGGAATAGCCAGTAGCAAGGTACTGTAGCGTAATACACTCCTGGAAATGGAAAAAAGAACACATTGACACTGGTGTGTCAGACCCACCATACTTGCTCCGGACACTGCGAGAGGGCTGTACAAGCAATGATCACACGCACGGAACAGCGGACACACCAGGAACCGCGGTGTTGGCCGTCGAATGGCGCTAGCTGCGCAGCATTTGTGCACCGCCGCCGTCAGTGTCAGCCAGTTTGCCGTGGCATACGGAGCTCCATCGCAGTCTTTAACACTGGTAGCATGCCGCGACAGCGTGGACGTGAACCGTATGTGCAGTTGACGAACTTTGAGCGAGGGCGTATAGTGGGCATGCGGGAGGCCGGGTGGACGTACCGCCGAATTACTCAACACGTGGGGCGTGAGGTCTCCACAGTACATCGATGTTGTCGCCAGTGGTCGGCGGAAGGTGCACGTGCCCGTCGACCTGGGACCGGACCGCAGCGACGCACGGATGCACGCCAAGACCGTAGGATCCTACGCAGTGCCGTAGGCGACCGCACCGCCACTTCCCAGCAAATTAGGGACACTGTTGCTCCTGGGGTATCGGCGAGGACCATTCGCAACCGTCTCCATGGAGCTGGGCTACGGTCCCGCACACCGTTAGGCCGTCTTCCGCTCACGCCTCCAGTGGTGTCGCGACAGGCGTGAATGGAGGGACGAATGGAGACGTGTCGTCTTCAGCGATGAGAGTCGCTTCTGCCTTGGTGCCAATGATGGTCGTATGCGTGTTTGGCGCCGTGCAGGTGAGCGCCACAATCAGGACTGCATACGACCGAGGCACACAGGGCCAACACCCGGCATCATGGTGTGGGGAGCGATCTCCTACACTGGCCGTACACCACTGGTGATCGTCGAGGGTACATCCAAACCGTCATCGAACCCATCGTTCTACCATTCCTAGACCGGCAAGGGAACTTGCTGTTCCAACAGGACAATGCACGTACGCATGTATCCCGTGCCACCCAACGTGCTCTAGAAGGTGTAAGTCAACTACCCTGGCCAGCAAGATCTCCGGATCTGTCCCCCATTGAGCATGTTTGGGACTGGATGAAGCGTCGTCTCACACGGTCTGCACGTCCAGCACGAACGCTGGTCCAACTGAGGCGCCAGGTGGAAATGGCATGGCAAACGGTTCCACAGGACTACATCCAGCATCTCTACGATCGTCTCCATGGGAGAATAGCAGCCTGCATTGCTGCGAAAGGTGGATATACACTGTACTAGTGCCGACATTGTGCATGCTCTGTTGCCTGTGTCTATGTGCCTGTGGTTCTGCGCCGGCCGAAGTGGCCGTGCGGTTAAAGGCGCTGCAGTCTGGAACCGCAAGACCGCTACGGTCGCAGGTTCGAATCCTGCCTCGGGCATGGATGTTTGTGATGTCCTTAGGTTAGTTAGGTTTAACTAGTTCTAAGTTCTAGGGGACTAATGCCCTCAGCAGTTGAGTCCCATAGTGCTCAGAGCCATTTGAACCATTTTTTGTGGTTCTGTCAGTGTGATCATGTGATGTATCTGACCCCAGGAATGTGTCAATAAAGTTTCCCCTTCCTGGGACAATGAATTCACGGTGTTCTTATTTAAATTTCCAGGAGTGTAGATGAGCGCTGACTTTGGGTATAATTGCAGCAACATAAAAGAATATTTAAGAACGGCAAAAGACACATGACGTCCTTTGGCTACAGCGGGTGTATATAAATTCCTTGTAGTTGTGGACTGGTTTATGTTGGTACCACCTAAAGAATTGTTAACACCCGTCTCATTGAACACAAGGGGAATTGCCGCCTGGTACATACGGATAAGTCTGCCTTAGCGGAACTTCTTTACCAAAAGGGTGATCACGAAATAAAATTCACTGAGACGACTATCATATAGAAAACATCGCATTTTCACGCGCGTATGTGTAGAGAGGGTATTGAGATAGGTGTTGAATAAGACAAAATTTGGATGTCAACATTGCAACGTAAGAATGACGATCGACTACTTTCAATCGAGAATGTTGGCAATACCAGCGATAATCTTGTAGTGGATGTCACGTGGTGGACAGTGGTGCCCTCTATACTGCCCATGTAATCGGCGCTCCCCCGAGTTCTGGTTGCAGTTAGCTATTTTACCTGTGAAGATGTCTGCCGCAGTCGGTGAGGAAACGTCAGGAAAAAGTTTTATACATCGACCACGACATAATAGCCCGAAAGTTTCACGTGAGACTGTTATAGTTCGTTAAGGTAGCCACTGCCCGCTAAGATTGTTAAGTAAACACTTGCTGTGACAGACTTCCGGTTCTGTTCGCATGCAAATCGGGTATACAGGGTGGTCCAGTGATAGTGACCGGGCCAAATATCTCACGAAATAAGCATCAAACGAAAAAACTACAAAGAACGAAACTCGTCTAGCTTGAAGGGGGAAACCAGATGGCGCTATGGTTGGTCCGCTAGATGGCGCTGCCATAGGTCAAAGGGATATTAACTGCGGTTTTCAATATAGGAACCCCCATTTTTATTGCATATTCGTGTAGTACTTAAAGAAATATGAATGTTTTAGTTGGACCACTTTTTTCGCTTTGTGATAGATGGCGCTGCAATAGTCACATATGTATAAGTACGTGGTATCACGTAACATTCCGCCAGTGCAGACGGTATTTGCTTCGTTATACATTACCCGTGTTAAAATGGACCGTTTACCAATTGCGGAAAAGGTCGATATCGTGTTGATGAATGGCTATTGTGATCAAAATGCCCAACGGGTGTGTCCTATGTACGCTGCTCGGCATCCTGGACGACATCATCCAAGTGTCCGGACCGTTCGCCGGATAGTTACGTTATTTAAGGAAACAGGAAGTGTTCAGCCATATGTGAAACGTCAACCACGACCTGCAACAAATGATGATGCCCATATTGGTGTTTTAGGTGCTGTCGCGGCTAATCCGCACATCAATAGCAGACAAATTGCGCGAGAATCGGGAATCTCAAAAACGTCGGTGTTGAGAATGATACATCAACATCGATTGCACCTGTACCATATTTCTATGCACCAGGAATTGCATGGAGACGACTTTGAACGTCTTGTACAGTTCTGCCACTGGGCACAAGAGAAATTAAGGGACGATGACAGATTTTTTGCACGCGTTCTATTTAGCGACGAAGCGTCATTCACCAACAGCGATAATGTAAACCGGCATAATATGCACTACTGGGCAACGGAAAATCCACGATGGCTGCGACAAGTGGAACATCAGCGACCTTGGCGGGCTAATGTATGGTGCGGCATTATGTGAGGAAGGATAATTGTCCCCCATTTTATCGATGGAAATCTAAATGGTGCAATGTATGCTGATTTCCTACGCAATGTTCTACCGATGTTACTACAAGATGTTTCACTGCATGATAGAATGGCGATGTACTTCCAACATGATGGATGTCCGGCACATAGCTCGCGTGAGGTTGAAGAGGTACTGAATAGCGTATTTCACGACAGGTGGATTGGTCGTCGAAGAACCATACCATGGCCCGCACGTTCACCGGATCTGACGTCCCCGGATTTCTTTCTGTGGGGAAAGTTGAAGGATATTTGCTATCACGATCCACCGACAACGCCTGACAACATGCGTCAGCGCATTGTCAATGCATGTGCGAACATTACTACTCGCTGTTGAGAGGAATGTCGTTACACGTATTGCCAAATGCATTGAGGCTGACGGACATCATTTTGAGCATTTATTACTTTAATGTGGTATTTACAGGTAATCACGTTGTAACAGCATGCGTTCTTAGAAATGATAAGTTAACGAAGGTACATGTATCACATTGGAACAACCGAAAAAAAAATGTTTGAGTGTACCTGCGTCCTGTATTTTAATTCAAAAAACCTACCTGTTACCAACTGTTCGTCTAAAATTGTGAGCCATATGTCTGTGACTATTACATCGACATCTATCACAAAGCGAAAAAAGTGGTCCAACTAAAACATTCATATTTCTTTACGTACTACACGAATATGTAATAAAAATGGGGGTTCCAATTTTAAAAAAAGCAGTTGATATCCGTTTGACCTATGGAAGCGCCATCTAGCGGGCCAGCCATAGGGCCGTCTGGTTTCCCCCTTCAAGCTAGACAAGTTTCGTTCTTTGCAGTTTTTTCGTTTAACGCTTATTTCATGAGATATTTGGCCCAGTCACGATCAATGGACCATCCTGTATAATGTAGTTACTGAACAAGCCTGAAACATACAAGAACAAAAATCGCTACAAAAAAATACGGAGAGTAAAATGCACTAATGTTATCATGATGTATATCAAAGGACTCCGTTTGATCGCAGGATAACTAAACTGAAATTGTATTTCGTTTGCGAAAGTATTACGGAAGTTATCGGCGTATCTTTATCGGTGTTTTTAAATATCCTCCTCCCTCATCTCTGCGACCTCCTCCTCTTCCTCCTAATTTCCATCTGCTTCTTCCCCCATCCCTCTGTCCACCTCCTGCTCCCGCTCTCCCTGTCCATTTCTTCCTTCCCTCTCTCTCTCTGCATGTCTCCTCCTCCGCATCTCTCTATTGATCTCCCTCTCTCCTTCCTCCTTTTCCACTACTGATCCTCTCGATTTTCGACCGGCCTTATATCAATTTCGTTCCTCCCCCTTCCAACCCTCCTTTATTATCTCTCTGTACATTTTCTCGTCCCCATGTCTTTCCATTTCATCCTCTTCTCTCTCACTATCCATATCCTACCCCAACCTACCTGTCTCTCTCTCTCTCTCTCCCTCTCTCTCTCTGACTGTCACTCACCACCCACGTTCCCTCTCTCCCTCTCCCTCGGTCTTTCTCACTCACTTACTCACTCACTCTTTCTCTCCCTCACTCACTCACTCTGCCTCTCCCTCTCTCTCTCTCTCTCTCTCTCTCTCACTCACTCACTCTCTCACAAACACACACACACACACACACACACACACACACACACACATGTACAGATGGAAGCCGCTTAAGAAGTTCTGTTATCTTGGATGATACGATGTAGCGATTTTGTACTCCTTACTTACTTGTGCCTTCTGGAATTTTCGAAGCTGAGCACGCATTTTCTGCAGAAGCAGCACTGACTGTATAACGTCAACAATGCCCCTGCGTTACTTGTCACGCGCGTTCTTCGTGTGTGCGGAGAGTCGTTGCTTTAGCTTCAGTGCGAAGCGCTAGTACGCAGCGCGGAAAATTAGTATCAAGAATCTGATAGGAAGTATAATTAAGAGTTGAAAGTATTAAGTCGATTCGTATGAGAAAAGTGTTCGAGTAATTCAATTATTTCGCGGAAAAGCGTTCGGGAATGATTTTGTAATTTATAGCTGAATCAGTACCGTGCTTGTTAATCAGTCCCTTTCGTGTCGGAACAAACTGATAGCAGAACGTAAATGAAAAGTCTTCCGTGACAAGTGATTACCCGTGTAATTAATGTGGAAACACTTACTTCTATGCGAATGTTAAAGGTGCTTAACTGATGATGCAAGAGTGAATGAGGCTAGACACTGTAGAGAAGTGTATTACGCACCTAAAGAACAATAGAAGAACGTAATTTGACTTGTACTGTTATTATTACAAAGTGATAGCCTCCATTTTTCAACTAAGCAACTTTAATAAACGAGAAGTAGAAAAGACACGGTTCGCGTTAGGCACATGGTCGTAACGAAGTGTGTTCTCTCAGCAGAACCACCGACAGCCGCAAAAATTGCACTAAAAACTAAAGACAGTGGGGCAGACATACTACAGTCGTCAGTGCGAGGGTACACAGTTTACATTTTTATCATAGTAACTGCGAATAAGAGGCGGTTTCCGCTCCCAGTACATGTTATCAACACTGGGGATAATTTTTAAAAGATAAAATACGAAAACTTGGATTACACGAAGAAAGCTGATGAAATCAGTTATCAGTTCTTGTAAAAAGATCGATAGGGTAAGGAATCGATAGGATAGCTTCGAGCAGTTTTGTGTAGCGACCGAAAGTGACTGTTGTTACATGAGAACCAACTTCTAATACGTAGGCTTGTAAGTGATGGTTACAAAATACACTCCTGGAAATGGAAAAAAGAACACATTGACACCGGTGTGTCAGACCCACCATACTTGCTCCGGACACTGCGAGAGGGCTGTACAAGCAATGATCACACGCACGGCACAGCGGACACACCAGGAACCGCGGTGTTGGCCGTCGAATGGCGCTAGCTGCGCAGCATTTGTGCACCGCCGCCGTCAGTGTCAGCCAGTTTGCCGTGGCATACGGAGCTCCATCGCAGTCTTTAACACTGGTAGCATGCCGCGACAGCGTGGACGTGAACCGTATGTGCAGTTGACGGACTTTGAACGAGGGCGTATAGTGGGCATGCGGGAGACCGGGTGGACGTACCGCCGGATTGCTCAACACGTGGGGCGTGAGGTCTCCACAGTACATCGATGTTGTCGCCAGTGGTCGGCGGAAGGTGCACGTGCCCGTCGACCTGGGACCGGACCGCAGCGACGCACGGATGCACGCCAAGACCGTAGGATCCTACGCAGTGCCGTAGGGGACCGCACCGCCACTTCCCAGCAAATTAGGGACACTGTTGCTCCTGGGGTATCGGCGAGGACCATTCGCAACCGTCTCCATGAAGCTGGGCTACGGTACCGCACACCGTTAGGCCGTCTTCCGCTCACGCCCCAACATCGTGCAGCCCGCCTCCAGTGGTGTCGCGACAGGCGTGAATGGAGGGACGAATGGAGACGTGTCGTCTTCAGCGATGAGAGTCGCTTCTGCCTTGGTGCCAATGATGGTCGTATGCGTGTTTGGCGCCGTGCAGGTGAGCGCCACAATCAGGACTGCATACGACCGAGGCACACAGGGCCAACACCCGGCATCATGGTGTGGGGAGCGATCTCCTACACTGGCCGTACACCACTGGTGATCGTCGAGGGGACACTGAATAGTGCACGGTACATCCAAACCGTCATCGAACCCATCGTTCTACCATTCCTAGACCGGCAAGGGAAGTTGCTGTTCCAACAGGACAATGCACGTACGCATGTATCCCGTGCCACCCAACGTGCTCTAGAAGGTGTAAGTCAACTACCCTGGCCAGCAAGATCTCCGGATCTGTCCCCCATTGAGCATGTTTGGGACTGGATGAAGCGTCGTCTCACGCGGTCTGCACGTCCAGCACGAACGCTGGTCCAACTGAGGCGCCAGGTGGAAATGGCATGGCAAGCCGTTCCACAGGACTACATCCAGCATCTCTACGATCGTCTCCATGGGAGAATAGCAGCCTGCAGTGCTGCGAAAGGTGGATATACACTGTACTAGTGCCGACATTGTGCATGCTCTGTTGCCTGTGTCTATGTGCCTGTGGTTCTGTCAGTGTGATCATGTGATGTATCTGACCCCAGGAATGTGTCAATAAAGTTTCCCCTTCCTGGGACAATGAATTCACGGTGTTCTTATTTCAATTTCCAGGAGTGTATGTTACATCTTAAGCAATTGATTTGGAACGGATCGAATGGCCTCAGTACTTGTTTGATTTATGAAAAGGACGGCCAGTTCAGCAGCATTACATCACAGCACTGCTACAGGAACAAAAGTTTTTTACCCGGAAAGATCGCTGCAAATAATTGCGATGCTCTGAACTCAGAACCACATGCCACACTATCGTGTGTCTGCAGCGCCTGTTAATTTGGGCGACGGACTTCAGCGCCTCGCTCGCCTCTTGTAAGCTGACGCGTGACTATTTCATCACGGGCTGGTCAGAGGGAACTGCGAAAAAAGGACGGGATTCGAGAAGGGGTGGTAGCAAGGAGAGAAAGGGAGTGACCGTATGACTGAATCTCATTCGCTGGTCTTGCAATCCCACGGCGGACACACAGAGGAGAGGGAGAGAGATTTTCAATTTACATGCTGTAACAGCGCGGATCCCGTTACTTGTTTAATTTGCCTAATTGGTTTTCCGGGACGCGAGTGGCGAATTATCTCGTCCCGGCGCTGGCGGCACACAGAGAAGGGCTGGCAAGGATGGTCGGTCCCTCTCTCTGGGCACGTCTGCGCCAGGCTTTGTTCGGCCCGCAGAGTCGCGCGCTATTGATTCACGGTCATATCTGGCCAGGCGGCGGCGGCAGCGGCAGCGGCGCTCGGACAGAGGAACCGGAAGACGCAGTGGGGGCGGCGGGGGCGGAGGATGAGCAGGGGGGAGGTGGGGGGGAGGGGGGGGGGGAGGGAGCGAGGCGGGCGCCGCCGCGGATGGAAGCCATTACGGGCGCGGACTCAGACGGAGCAAAGCAAACCCCCGACCCCACGCCAGCCAGCTCCACCCCCACCCCGCTGGCAGGACGATTGTTCCGCGCAATCTGGGAACACGCGCCGCTGGGCAGTGACACACACACTCCAGCAGCTGGTCCAGCCATCGCCTGGAGCGAGAGCCGCCCAAGCCACCGTCCCATCCAGCGTCGAAAGTCGCGCGACGTTCTGCGGCGTCGGCGATGTATTGACAGGTTTCTCCAGTCCTTCTTCTCGTCTGTAAGGTGTACTAATATTTCCTCTCTGGTTTTCTTTATAGATTTGGGCCTCTCACCACCACCACCACCACCACCACCACCACCACCATCATCACCACCTAAAGAAAAGGCAGCGGCGCGCTCGTGTGACGTCACGCAGATGGTGCCATGGCTGACAAGGTTCTCCGCTGAAATAATCGAGGCACACGTCTTGCAGTCTTTCTCACACGATTTTACAGATTCTATTCGGTATAAAAAAAGTTCTACGTTGTGTCCGCAGCTCGTGGTCTTGCGGTAGCGTTCTCGCTTCCCGCGCACAGGGTCCCGGGTTCGATTCCCGGCGGGGTCAGCGATTTTTCCTGCCTCGAGATGACTGGGTGTTGTTGTGTCGTCTTCATCATCATTCATTCCCATTACGGTCGGAGGAAGGTAATGTCAAACCACCTCCACTAGGATCTAGCCCAGTACAGCGGCGCGGATCTCCCGCATCGTCCCCTACGCTCCTCGGAGTATGGGACCTCATCACCATCACCACGTTAGTTGTTGCTTTATACGAGGAGTATTCAATAAGCAATGCAACACTCTTTTTTCTTAAAGCAGGTTGGTTTCATTCAGGATTTCGTTACACCATAGACTGGCTAGAAAACCCTATTTTTTATCATAGACTCCGTTCAATGCGACGGCCTTACGCTCAAATAGTTCAAATGGCTCTGAGCACTATGGGACTCATCTGGGTCATCAGTCCCCTAGAACTTAGAGCTACTTAAACCTAACAAAGCTAATGACATCACACACATCCATAACCGGAGCAGCATTCGAACCTGCGACCGTAGCGGTCGCGGGGTTCCAGACAGAAGCGCCTAGAACTGCTCGGCTACAACGGACGGCGCGGCCCTACGCCATCTTAGTCGGAGGGCCTGCATGCTCGCATGGTACCATTCTACTGGTTGACGGCGTAGTAGTAGGGCGAAGTACGTGACACTTCACACTGCGGGTTGTCTACATCAGGGGCAAGTATGCATTCACGCGTAAACGTATTGTTCTCTTTCGTTTGAAAGATCCTTAAGCTATTGCTCTGTTGAGAGGATTAACAAATCCTGGGGATAACCCATCCTTTTGATTTACAGGTCCTTAACCCATTGTACTTCGAAGAGGATTATGACCCCTGCTGATAATCTTTCCTTTTCAGAATGAGATTTTCACTTTGCAGCGGAGTGTGCGCGTATGTATCTCCTTTCTTTCAAGAGCGCTAGTTCTGCATGTTCACAGGAGAGCTTCTGTAAAGTTTGGAAGGTAGGAGACACGGTACTGGCAGAAGTAAATCTGTGAGGACGAGGCGTTAGTCGTTCTTGGGTAGCTCAGATGGTAGAGCACTTGCCCACGAAAGGTCCCGAGTTCGAGTCTCGGTCCGGCACACAGTTTTAATCTGCCAGGAAGTTTCATCTTTCCTTTTGATTGACAGGTCCCCTGCCCATCTCTCTCCCCCTCCTCCACCATCCCTCTGGGAACTCCCATCGCCAATATAAGCACACTTTTAATATAAATTTGATTGATGAATTAATTAAATCACTCAATTAATTAACTTCCCTCTGGGAAACCCCGAGCCCTCCCACTCCCCTCCCCACCCCTTCCGGGAATTGGCGGGAAAAATACTCGACTGGCCATTTGGAGGGAAATGAATTGCAGTGTATGAAATACTGTTTATACAATTTAGACAGTGAAACTTCCTGGAAGATTAAAACTGTGTGCCGGACCGACACTTGAAGTCGGGGCCTCCCGAGATCGAGTCTCGGTCCGGCACACAGTTTTAATCTGCCAGGAAGTTTCATATCAGCGCACACTCCGCTGCAGAGTGAAAATCTCATTCTGGAATTTAGACAGTGTTTGAGATATTGTTTATTTACACAATTTACAGGATACAAGGTGATGTAAGAAATATTTAAACAATTTTGGCGCTTTTTTCATTTGGGTCGCATAAGGCAACATGCATTTACAATGTCACAGACCACTTAAACATACTGAAAAACCTTCTCACTTCTCGCCATGCGTGCAGGCTGCCCCGAGTCAGAACACACTGGTGATGACTTCTACGTTTCTTGTAGCGTTGTATGAGGGGTCTTCAATAAACAATCCAACACTTTTTTTACTCAAAGCAGCTTGTTTTTTTTTTCATGATTCGAATACACCATACACTGTCTCCAAAACATTAGTTTTTAACATGTTCTCCGTACAATGTGTCGGCTTTACGCTATCTTAGTCGGAGGGCCTGCACGCTCGCATGGTACCACTGTACTGGTCGACTTCGGCACCAACGTCGTGCTGCATCAGTAACCTCTGCTTCCCAAGGAGTGCATCATTCACTGGGCCAAACAGATGGAATTCAAAGATCGCGACTGTAGGATGCATAACGAAGAAAAGTCCAATGAAATTTTGTGAGCTGTTCTCAAATGCCCAGACTTGTGTGAGGCCTTGTATTGCCATGGAGACGAAGAAGTTTGCCGTGCGGAATTAGCCGAGAGGTCTCAGGCGCTGCAGTCATGGACTGTGCGGCTGGTCCCGGCGGAGGTTCGAGTCCTCTCTCGGGCATGGGTGTGTGTGTTTGTCCTTAGGATAATTTAGGTTAAGTAGTGTGTAAGCTTAGGGACTGATGACCTTAGCAGTTAAGTCCCATAAGATTTCACACACATTTGAACATTTTTTGACATTTGAAAGTTCTCAAGGACTGCCACATATCCTGTACAGCTCATATCCGCTTACTTCTCTTTAATGATTTTCGACATAATACCTATTGAACTACTGCAATTGATATAGGTTTATTGTAAAAAAAAACCTCTTAACCGCGTTTATTTAATGTTAGTGTTATCTGATAATGGTCTACTGAGCAGAAGCGCTAAGACGACGAACATTATTTCCATTTAATAATCTTCGGAATATATCAGTCTCCGCACTTCATTGCCAGTTGTCAATGCTAGAAACAGTTGGTACGCCGAAAAGCTATCACGTCCTTTCGACGTCGAGGAAGAAATGGGGAACGAAATGAACAGCAACCTTGTTTAGTATTCTATCTACATCTGACTCAGTGACATAACAGAAAACCTGAACAGGTACGTCTGGGCGGGGTTTCAAACGCCGCAACTGCCGAATACGTGACCACTGTCGTAACTTTGCGACGAAATACACCGGTTAAAATGCGGACGCATCTGTTAAAAGCGCGCCCGCCAGAGTGCTTCGTAAAGCGCATATTTCACTTTCACTTTTTCTCTCTCTCTGTCCTCCCCCTCCCCCCCTTGTTCGACTGTAATTATTTACCTCACTTAGTTGAATTTCAAATTTCAAATTATGCATAAAATTAAGTTCGTGAAAACAGTAGGGGGAGGCAGAAGCTAGTTATGGAATCGGGAAACAATCACCATTATTTATTTTTAAAGGGCAGAGCATAGTGTCGACTATCAAAATTCAGAATACACAATTAAATACACATGCATTTGTAGCAGTTCACTGTAAACAAATAATAAATCATTTTGTGATACCCACCAGACTGTGTATCGATATTCCCAGAACAAACTTTAATTTTTTAATAAAAGGCCCTATACAATCGCACCTCCACTGATGAAAGTTTGATATCAACAGACTGTCAGCAGGTTTGCCGCTTTCCTTTTATTTGATAACTCTCTCGGGTAAGAGAGACGATCTTTTGTGTTGTACCTTCAGTTTTAGCTGGGTAGAATCGACCATGTGTCACTGTCGTGCCTGGAAGCAGTGTAATTTGCAACCTCTGCATGTTCGTTACGAGTGATCGCATGGAAGGAAGGCTCTTGCAGTATTGCTCTACGGTTTCTCTCTAGCAGTGAGGTACCTGAAGTGTACGAGTCGGCCGGCGGCATGCGCGGACGCCTCTCTCTCTCTCTCTCTCTCTCTCTCTCTCTCTCTCACACACACACACACACACACACACACACACACACACCACGACATCTGGGAATCTGCGGCGCAATTTCCTGCTGCGGGGACAGGCTACCGGAAAACCGCTGTTTGTACTTCTCCGGACCGAAAATTGATCTCAGCGTTCGCCGACGAAAAAAGTCCTCGTCAACAACGGAATACCGCAGCTTCTGTCGTGCACTGCCTTTGTGGAAGCGCTGTCTACACGAAAAGCCTTTTCGGCTCCGTGATTTTTCGTATGACATCTCGCTGTAATTAACGTCCCTTTGGACTATAACTACACTGAAGCGCCAAAGAAACTGGTACAGGCATTCTTATTCAAATACAGAGATACGTAAAAAAGGCAGAATACAGGCTGCGGTCGGCAACGCCTATATAAGACTAGTGTCTGGCGCGGGTGTTAGATCGGTTACTGACGCTACTATGGCAGGTCATCAAGATGTAAGTGAGTTTGAACGTAGTGTTATAGCCGGCGCTCGAGCGATGGGACACAGCATCTCCGAGGCAGCGATAACGTGCAGACTTTCGCCGGGGTGGCCGAGCGGTTCTAGGCGCTTCAGCCCGGAACCGCGCTGCTGCTACGCTCGCAGGTTCGAATCCTGTCTCGGACATGGATGTGTGTGATGTCCTTAGGTTAATTAGGTTTAAGTAGTTCTAAGTCTAGGGGATTGATGACCTCAGATGCTAAGTCCCACAGTACTTAGAGCCATTTGAACCATTTTATGCGCAATTTCCCGTAGCACCCTTTCACGAGTGAACCGGGAATATCAGGAAGCCGGTGAAACATCAGATTTCCGTCATCGTTGCGGTTGTAAGAAGATCCTGCAAGAACGGGAACAACGACGACTATAGAGAATCGTTCAACGCGACAGAAGTGCTATCCTTCCCAAATTGTTGCAGATTTCAATGCTAGGTCATCAACAGCTGTCAGCGTGCGAACCATTCAACAAAACATCATCGATATGGGCTTTCGGAGTCGAATGCCGACTAGTGTACTTTTGATGATTGGAAACATGTTGCCTGGTCGGACGAGTCTCGTTTCAAATTGTATCGAGGAGCGGTGTACGGGTATAGAGAGAATCTCATGAATCCATGGACCCTGCGTGTCAGCAGGGGATTGCTCAAGCTGGTGGAAGCTCTGTAATGGTGTGGGGTGTGTGCAGTATGAGTGATATGTGACTCTTGATACATGTAGATACGACTCTGACAGGTGACACGTACGTGAGCATCCTGTCTGATTACCTGCATCCATTCGTGTCCATTGGGCATTCCGACAGACTTGGGAAATTTCAGCAGGACAATGCGACACCCGAGACGTCCATTGTTGCTACAGAGTGGCTCCAGGAACACTCTTCTGATTTTAAACACTTCCGCTGGCGACCAAACTCCCCAGACACGAACATTATTGACCAATCAGGGATGCCTTGCAAAGTGCTGTTCAGTAGAGATCTCCACCCCCTCGTGCATTACGGATTTGTGGACAGCCGTGCAAGATTCATGGTGTCAATTCCCTCCAGCACTACTTCAGACATTAGTCGAGTCCATGCCATGTCGTGTTTCGGCACTTATGCGTGCTCGCCGGAGTCGTACACGATACTAGACAGGTGTACCAGTTTGTTTCGCTCTTCAGTGTATTATATGAGCACGAAAGATCCTTACATTGTACCAACCCTGGAAAAAATATTTCAGTATTATTTCTTACACTATCGCTACCCAGACAAAAACATGGTGCATCTGGCCTCTGGATACTCCGTTAGGGGTTGGACAAATATATGGAAACACGGCCAGAAATGCATGCATGAACGTAAATGCATTTGCTAGTTATGCCTGCAGGTAACGCTGTTGTATTTGGCAACGAACGGCACCTATGATATGTGCTCAATACGTTGCGACTGTGTCGTGATTGTAAGTGTTCTGTGTAGTTGTTGGTGCATTATGTCTGATCTAAGTGAATTCGAACGTGGGAGAATGGTTGATGCTTCTGTAACCCAGGTAGCTGAAGTTTTGGGGTTTAGAGAGTCACGGTTTCAAAGAATTATACCGCATACAGCGAAAGCGAGGATACATCATCCGCCAGGTCACAACGAGGACGAAAGCGTGAGTTGAGTGATCGTGATGGACAGTTATTGAAGAGGACTGTGACGAAAAATAAGTGGACGACAGTTGTAGAAGTCACCGCAGAACCGAATGTCAGACTCGTGCACCGTGTAAGCAGAGAATTGCTGGTTAGGGCACTGGACTCGCATTCGGGAGGACGACGGTTCAAACCCGCGTCCTGCCATCCTGATTTAGGTTTTTCGTCGTTTCCCTAAATCGCTTCAGGCAAATGCCGGAATGGTTCCTTTGAAGGGGTACGATCCATTTCTTTCCCCACACTTTCCTAATTCCATGGGACTGACGACCTTACTGTTTGGTCCCATCTTCCAAATCAACCAACCAGCCAACCAATCAACCAGGAATTCCAGGGCGAGTTGGAATTCGAAAACCACTCGTCAGTGACGCAAATGCCCAAAACAGGAAAACGTGGTACCGGACCCGAACTATGGAGCAATGGAACAATGTCGTTTGGGCAGATGAGTCTTGTTGCCGAGTTTACTACGAAAGAGTGATACATGGCGGTGGTTCTGTAACGATCTGAGCAGTCGTATTGTGATGTTCCATCGTACCCATGGTTACCCAGAAAATTCGCTTTACTTCCAAGGCTTATGTTACCATTTCCGCTGATTAGTTCCATCTCATGGTACAGTGTTTGTTTCCCAACGGTGATTCTATGTTCCAAGACGACAGGTTCAAATGGCTCTGAGCACTATGGGACTTAACTGCTGAGGTCATCAGTCCTCTAGAACTTAGAACTACTTAAACCTAACTAACCTAAGGACATCACACACACCCATGCCCGAGGCAGGATTCGAACCTGCGACCATAGCGGTCGCGCGGTTCCAGACTATAGCGCCTAGAACCGCTCGGTCACTCCGGCCGGCCAAGACGACAGGCCCCTTGTTCACACAGCTCGTATTGTCCAGGGTTGGTTTTGTGAACACAAGGATGAATTGTTGCATCTTCCCTGGTCATCACAGTCACCAGATCTCAGCACTGTTGAGCCTCAGTGGTCTACTTAAGGAGATGGAAATGTCGTGTGGCTAGGGCCTCCCGTCGGGTAGACCGTTCGCCTGGTGCCGGTCTTTCGATTTGACGCCACTTCGGCGACTTGCGCGTCGATGGGGATGAAATGATGATGATTAGGACAACACAACACCCAGTCCCTGAGCGGAGAAAATCTCCGACCCAGCCGGGAATCGAACCCGGGCCCTTAGGATTGACAGTCTGTCACGCTGACCACTCAGCTACCGGGACTTAAAGAGATGATGATTTTGGATTGTGAGGCGCTCAACATCGTGGTCATCAGAGCCCGTATAAGTTCCCAAGCTTTCCAGTTCCAGTCTCGTCACTTCCCGAATGATGATGAGGACAACACAGACACCCAGTCCCCAGGAGATAATTCCCAACCCGGCCGTGAGTCAAACCCGTGACCCCATGATCCAGAGGCAGCAACGCTAGCCCCTAGACAACGAGCTGCGGACATCCACTTTCGACAGAAGGGTGTGTGACCGCTATCCATCTGCATCATCGTACCTGAACTTTTGTCAATATTTTGCACGAAGAATGGTATACGACTCCCTTGAAAACCATGCAGGACCTATCCATTCAGAGTCGACAGCAAGCTGTTTCGAATGTCAACTTTCTCGACACAGTATTAGCCGTGGTAATGTGTATCAAGTGAAACTAAACTGGTCCCAGAGACCTTTTCTAGTCTCAGACAACTATCATATTTATGTATGGGGATTGAAGCGAATAGCATTTGGTAAGTGAAGAAACCTTCACAAGCCAAGATCGCTAAAAAAGCATTTTATTGTATGACCAGTTTCGACAGAGCTATGCTGTCATCATTGGATCTTATGCTTTTGAATTTTTACAACATATCACCCATTAATGTTACAAGTCGCTTCACACTGCACATGTATACCCTACAACCATGAAGATCACCACACATCGATATGTCAGATTTAAAAATACATTGCACAAACATAAGCATAACTGCATTGCGCCGGTTGCAAGTGTGCCTGTTCACTGCCAGCTGGCAACACTTGCAATCGGCGCAATGCAGTTGTGCTTATGTTTGTGCAATGTTGTGCGATGTACATATGCAATATCAAGCGACTTGTAACTCTGATGGATGATATGTTGTAAAAATTCAAAAGCGTATGATCAAATGATGACAGCACAGCTCCGTCGAAACAGGTCATCCAATAAAACGCTTTTCTTGCGATCTTGGCTTGTTAAGTATTCTTCATTTACCATACACTAAAGATCGCACGCAGGCTGAACATGTGAGAAACATATACCATATAATGAAAATTTGTACCAAGGCCGGAATTCGAACCACCTCTTCTTCAGCAGACCCGGGTTCGAATCCTGGCCGTGGTACAAATTTTTATTCATCGCTTCAATCTGGATATATACGAAGGACATTTCATAAATAATTGCTCAGGTTGGTATTAACGTGGTTTGTTTGATGCAACAAAAATACAAATTACGTCAGATGTCTTTAGCGTCTTGAGGAAGAAGCACGTGTTTTTGTTTTTTCACTGTGTCCTCTAACATAAAATTAGCAAGAGGTAGAAACAGACCCTGCAGGGGTCTCGAGTACTGTGAGTGTTGAAGACCAGAGGTTGTACATCGAGATTGAAACTTTACGCGGCAAAAAGCCGTCAGAAATCGACGGTGCGTTAACTGAAATTTGTGGTGAGTTTACAGTGTACTTTAGTACAGTTTCACGTTGGGTAAATCGTTTTCGTGGGAGACGTACGAGCAAGGCGATAATCCAAGGCCCGGAAGGCCACAAACGTCAACGGATGAACAAAATGCGGAACTTGAAGCGGATGCTCTTGAAGAAGATCGCAGTGCGATTTGTGGGAAACACTCTGAAGCCACGGGATTACCCAACACCAGTATTCCTTATTCTGACAAATGATCTGAAAAAGAGAAAAATTTCTGCGAGGTGGGTCCCGCTCTGTTTGACTGCTGATGAGAAGCCGGAACGCCTTCACATTACAACCTTGGTGAAACAACGATTCGACCGTGAAGGTCAAGAATTCTACTGTCGAATCGTCGCCATTGATGAAACGTGGGTTAGAGGCTTTCAACAGGAGTTGAAATGTGTAATGAGTGGAGAGCTTCAGATTCTACACGTCCAAAAATTTTTCGTCGCTCTCAAAGCCTAAGCAATGTTTATGATCACCACGATATTACCATGACATCGAGTCCCACGTATTTTCCTAACTTCCGCAAAACCTGCGCAGAAAAATGCACAAAACCCGACATCAGTTGCCCAAGGCTGGGCCACTCATCCTCCACGACAATGCTCGCCCGCATACTGGCAGTTCTGTGGCCCAAAAACTGCGCGAACGCGGATGGGCAGTGTCGCCGCATCCTTCCTACAGGCCGGATACGAGTCCACCGGATTTCGACTTGTTCCCAAAGTTGAGAAAACTTAAGTGGCTCAAATCGGTCTGAGGACCAAGGGGCTTTAAGATCTGACGTCATCAGTCCACTAGAACTTTGAACTACTTAAACCTAACTAACCTAAGGACATCACACACATCCATGCCCGAGGCAGCATTCGAACCTGCGACCGTAGCGGTCGCGCGGTTCCAGACTGAAGCGCCTAGAACCGCTCGGCCACATCGGCCGGCAGAAAACTTAAGTGTCGACTTCGTTATCTTTCTCTGGAAGAGCTTCCTACCATCATTACACGAGCCAGTCAACAGATAAACAGAAGTGGTGTCCAGGCTGGAATAACAGATCTTCCGAGACGCTGGGATTCAGTCAAAGAGAAGCAAGGAGACTATACTAAAGGAGTGTAAGGAAATATTGAAAAAAGTGTAAATAAAAAAAGTGTGCGTTAGATCTATTACTGATAAGTCAGATACATGTACAGTATTTAACATCATTTACTGAGCATTACTCGTCAATTAGATAAAAGCTTAGTTTTTACAGGGACTCATGTAACTCTCTTGGAAAATGCCTTTCCGAGATCGATGTCTGAAGTCCTCCTCCGCGATACTGACAAGGGACTGATCGAGTCAATATTTAAATCACTAAAGACTGAGGACTCTCAAGGATATCATGGGGTGCCTAGTAGAACATTAAAGTACCGTGCTGCTCATGTTAGCCCTGTATACTTAGCCATATTTGTAATTTTTCCTTTGGGAATGGCCAGTTTCCTGCACGATTAAAGTACTCAGTAGTAAAGCCGCTTTATGAAAAGGGAGAAAGGAAGAGAGTAGACAATTTTAGACCTATTTAACAACTCAAATCGCTATATTCTCTTTGTGAGATACTGGATGTAGTAAACAAAAGATTCCGAACGCTAGGCATATTTTTTGATTTAACTACGACGTTTGATGATGTTGATCACAAAATATTACTCCAGATGTTGGACCATTACGGAATACAGGGAGTAGCTCACAATTGGTTCACTTCTTACCTTAACAGCAGACAGCAAAATGTCATTATTCACAATGTGGGGAATGGCTGTGACGTGGGGTACGGTGAAATTGGCGGTGCCCCAGGGATCAGTGCTGGGGCCCCTCCTGTTCCTTATTTACATGAATGATATGTCCTCTAGTATTACAGGTGATTCTAAAATATTCCTGTGTATTGATGATACTAGTTTGGTAGTAAAGGATGTTGTGTCCAACAATGACTCTTTTCAGATGGCGCAGTTCATGACGTAAGTTCATGGCTTGTACCGAGCGAGGTGGACTCCCATTCGTGAGGACGACGGTTCAATCTCACGTGTGGCCATCCGGATTTAGGTTTCCCGTGATTTCCCTAAATCCCTTCAGGCAAATGCCGGAATGGTTACTTTGAAAGGCAGGGCCGACTTCCTTCCCCATCCTTCCCTAATCCATGAGACCGATAACCTCACTGTTTGGTCTCTTCCACTAAATCAACCCATGGCTTGCAGAAAATAAACTAAATCACAGTAAGACTCACTTTTTACAGTTTGTAACACACAATTCAACAAAATCTGACGGTTTTATATCACAGAATGGGCATATTATTTGTGAAACTGAACAGTTCAAATTTCTAGATGTTCAGATATATAGTTCAGCATCTTGTTCAAAGACTTAACGCTGCCATTTTTACTATTCGAAAGGTATCCGAAGTAAGTGATAGTTCGACACGAAAAGTAGTCTACTTTGCTTATTTTCATTCTCGAACCTCTTGACCCCTGCCACGCGGGATTAGCCGAGCGGTCTAGGGCGCTGCAGTCATGGACTGTGCGGCTGATCCCGGCGGAAGTTCGAGTCCTCCCTCGGGCATGGGTGTGTTTGTTTGTCCTTAGGATAATTTAGGTTAAGTAGTGTGTAAGCTTAGGGACTGATGACCTTAGCAGCTAAGTCCCATAAGATTTCACACACATTTGAACATTTGACATTTGACCCTTGTTCACTAGTTTGGATATTCTGACATTGGCTAGTGTCATTTCTTGTTAACAATATCAGCTTTTTCCCGAGAATTAGCAGCTTTCACTCAGTTAATACTAGGCAGAAATCCAATCTGCATTTGGATCTCACTTCCTTGACTCAGGTGCAGAAAGGTGTGCAGTATACTGCGGCACCCATTTTCAATAAGCTACCACTAGAATTCAAAAATCTTAGCAGTAATCCAAGTGAAATCGAAACTGAAGAGTTTTCTCATGGGTCACTCCTTCCATTCTGTCGAGGAGTTCCTTCAAAAAATTAAGCTGATTCCTATGTTATATTGTTGACTGCGTTTATTTAGAATTATGGCTTGTCTTTTTACGTGTTCATCAACATTTTATTTTATCTGTTATTACTTTTATGTTGTAATTTCATGTACTGACACGTTCCAAAAAAAAAAAAATGGTTCAAATGGCTCTGAGCACTAAGGGACTTAACATCTGAGGTCATCAGTCGCCTAGAACTTAGAACTTCTTAAACGTAAGTAACCTAAGGACATCACAAACATCCATGCCCGAGGCAGGATTCGAACCTGCGACCGTAGCGGTCTCGCGGTTCCAGACTGTAGCGCCTAGAACCGCTCGGCCACCCCGGCCGGCTGACACGTTCCATGACCACGGAGATTTGCTCCTAGACCTGTACAATAAAAGATAAATAAAAAATTATTTACGAAATGTTCCTCGTGCATGGTCCGGTGTTGCGTTTTTGGTCTTTCCACATTCTCGTCTACCGCCTGTAGTTTCGGTACTGATGGCGCCAGCGAAGATGTTTTCTGCGGTGGCCTCTGGAGCGGCGTCGTCGTCGTCGTCTTATTCCTGTCGCCGGACTCTTGACGAGCGGCTCAGAGAAAGCAGGATTGAGAGTAGAGTAGAGCAGAGAGGATAGGAGAGGAGAGGAGAGAAGAGAAGAAGGTGGGAGAGGGGAGGGGAGGGGACTCCTTTGTCCCGACACGTCGGCGCTAAGCTCCTTAGGCGGGGATCAGACGGCAGCGCGCACAGCTCCCTCCGTCACTCTCCACGGTCCCGATTTCGTCAAATCCCCGGCCGGCGGGCTCAACGCCAAAGGGGAGCGCGCCACCACCCAGCTAGCGAACGTCACTCGGCTACTGTACTCTCATCTAAAGCGCTACTAATACATCGCTACTGCCGTACACTTCCGCGCGATTTAATATATAGCCGAGGTACGAGCCGCCGTCGGGATTTCGCGAGCGTCGAGAAAGAAATTCGCCGTATTACCGCGTCCGGACAAAGAACAGCAAGGCCCGTAACAGCGCAGAACAAGTAGTCTGGCTAGCAACAGCTTCTGCACAGCCGCTGTTCTCCTTTTACTTCTGTAGCACCGCAGATCACCGCACGGATTACAGAAATCCGGCGTTGTGTCGCAAGAGACTGAAGTGGCCTTGTTTTATATTAGTACTAGATTAGCGCCCCGCTGCTTCGCTCACGTTTCTTTTTCTATGCTGTTCTGACAAAGCCGATTTGTCGTGCTGACTGTCGAATATATATACTGTATACGGAGTGACAATTTTTTAACTATATGGAAAAAACGTAAAATAGTTACAAACTAATTCTTGCACACAATTTATTCAACATGTAAACGTAACTACAGATATTCAGATTTAGGTTATGACATGTTTGATATGCTTGTCATCATTGGTGATGATACGGCGCAGGAGAATAGTGAAATTCTGCACGACCCGCTGAAGCGTCGGTAAATCGATGGTGTCGATGACCTACTGAATGGCCGTTTTCAGCTCAGCAATGGTTTTGGGGTTATTGCTGTACACCTTGTCTTTAACAAAGCCCCACAAAAAGGAGTCGCATGTGTTCAGATCCGGAGAATATGGCGGCCAATCGAGGCCCACGCCAGTGACCTCTGCGTACCCCAGCGACAGAATGCGGCCCCCAAAGTGCTCCTCCAGGACATCACTCTCCTGCTTCGATGGAGTCGAGCTCCATCTTGTCCTCCTTCCTCCCTCCTCCTCCCCCCTCCCCCATACTCAGTACCTGATCCTGATGTGAGGAAAGAATGGGTGTCTGGGTGTTTGAAAGTCCCCATGTGAGCTTCAGTCTGAATATTGTATCTTCACGATCATTTCTCGACATATATTTAGGAGTTGGAAATGTACTGATTGATTGTTCTACGAATGTACGCTACTGGAATTTTAGTGGTAAATCAGAACGCTTCTTTTGCAGCGTCTTCCACTGGAGTCAGCTGATTATATCCGTGACGTTTTCGTGCTTAGTAAATGAACCTGCAACGAAACACGTTGCTCTTCTTTCGATATCTATTTCCTCTATCAGTCCTATTTGGTACAGGTTCCAGGCGGACCATCAACATCAAGCATTGCTCGAAAGACATCAGGTATTTGTCGAGCAAAGGTTTTGTCAGTTGCCTCCTTTGTTGGTGAACAACACTTCCGCAGAATGCTTGGAATGGAACTCAGTCTGGTATATGCCTTGCCGGTGATAAGTTTTATGCGATTCTTCCACTGTAAACTTTGTGTGTCCTGATTGTTCTACTATCGTGTAGACCTAATCATACAATAAAGGGTGTTTTTCGCTACTTCCGCGCGATACGTTACGTCTATCCACGTTGATTGTCAACAGCCAATCCCTATAAGTAGTACAGATTATCTCTGGGTCTTTCTGCATTGTACTACGATTTTTCCGCGCTGCGTTTCCTCTATATAGTGAAGAATCCTCTGCGGACAACCTGATGGAGCTTTCAATGTTAGCTCAAAAAAATTGTTCAAATGGCTCTGAGCACAATGGGACTTAACTTTTGAGGTCATCAGTCCCCTAGAACTTAGAACTACTTAAACCTAACTAACCTAAGGACACACACACATCCATGCCCGAGGCAGGATTCGAACCTGCGACCGTAGCGGTCTCGCGGTTCTAGACTATAGCACCTGGAACCGCTCGGCCACAACGGCAGGCTTTCAACGTTAACCTCTAGTTCATTTGTATACGAGGATGGATCAAAAAGTAATGCCTCCTGTGTTATAGAAATTTAGTAATGGACATATAAGACCGGAATTAGCGCAGATCGTAACCTGAACTGTCCTCTACACAACACCACGCTTGAAGACAGTCAACGTGCGTTTGTACTTATCTGCGCTATCGTTAAACTCAAGCATCAAAAGCAATCTTGAAAAATTTTGCTTCGTGATAAAAGATTTTAAAACTGTTTTAACCTGATCCAGGTGATTGAATCTTAACCATCTTGGTTGTCTTTCATAAATCCAAACAGGCAAAAGCCAGATGGGGACAGTTCAGCGCTGTAGGGTGCATGAGACACCAGTGACCAGCTTATCTTTGCAATCGCCTATGAAAAATGATGTGTGGGAGTTCTGAAGGATGGTTATATAGGTTTCGCTGCCTATTGTGAAATCAATGCGTCTTTCTTCTCGTATCACATCATTGGCACGTCCTGTCTGCAACGTCCGTTTCCCGATACCAAACTTCTTCACTGAACGCCGTGCAATGCTGATGTCTATTACATACACATTTTTCATGGATGAGGTTAAAACACGTTTAAAATTATGGGTCAAGCAACTGGAATCACTCAACAGAGGAAAGTCCACTGGACCTGACGGGATACCAATTCGATTCTACACAGAGTACGCGAAAGAACTTGCCCCCCTTCTAACAGCCGTGTACCGCACGTCTCTAGAGGAACGGAGGGTTCCAAATGATTGGAAAAGAGCACAGGTAGTCCCAGTCTTCAAGAAGGGTCGTCGAGCAGATGCGCAAAACTATAGACCTATATCTCTGACGTCGATCTGTTGTAGAATTTTAGAACATCTTTTTTGCTCGAGTATCATGTCGTTTTTGGAAACCCAGAATCTACTATGTACGAATCAACATGGATTCCGGAAACAGCGATCGTGTGAGACCCAAATCGCTTTATTTGTTCATGAGAACCAGAAAATATTAGATACAGGCTCCCAGGTAGATGCTATTTTTCTTGACTTCCGGAAGGTGTTCGATACAGTTCCGCACTGTCGCCTGATCAACAAAGTAAGAGCCTACGGAATATCAGACCAGCTGTGTGGCTGGATTGAAGAGTTTTTAGCAAACAGAACACAGCATGTTGTTATCAATGGAGAGACGTCTACAGACGTTAAAGTAACCTCTGGCGTGCCACAGGGGAGTGTTATGGGACCATTGCTTTTCACAATATATATAAATGACCTAGTAGATAGTGTCGGAAGTTACATGCGGCTTTTCGCGGATGATGCTGTAGTATACAGAGAAGTTGCAGCATTAGAAAATTGTAGCGAAATGCAAGAAGATCTGCAGCGGATAGGCACTTGGTGCAGGGATTGACAACTGACCCTTAACATAGACAAATGTAATGTATTGCGAATTCATAGAAAGAAGGATCCTTTATTGTATGATTATATGATAGCGGAACAAACACTGGTAGCAGTTACTTCTGTAAAATATCTGGGAGTATGCGTGCGGAACGATTTGAAGTGGAATGATCATATAAAATTAATTGTTGGTAAGGCGGGTACCAGGTTGAGATTCATTGGGAGAGTGCTTAGAAAATGTAGTCCATCAACAAAGGAGGTGGCTTACAAAACACTCGTTCGACCTTTACTTGAGTATTGCTCATCAGTGTGGGATCCATACCAGATCGGGTTGACGGAGGAGATAGAGAAGATCCAAAGAAGAGCGGCGCGTTTAGTCACAGGGTTATTTGGTAACCGTGATAGCGTTACGGAGATGTTTAGCAAACTCAAGTGTCAGACTCTGCAAGAGAGGCGCTATGCATCGCGTGTAGCTTGCTCGCCAGGTTTGGTGAGGGTGCATTTCTGGATGAGGTATCGAATATAATGCTTCCCCCTACTTATACCTCCCGAGATCACGAATGTAAAATTAGAGAGATTAGAGCGTGCACGGAGGCTTTCAGACAGTCGTTCTTCCCGCGAACCATACGCGACTGGAACAGGAAGGGGAGGTAATGACAGTGGCACGTAAAGTGCCCTCCGCCACACACCGTTGGGTGGCTTGCGGAGCATAATGTAGATGTAGATGTAGAAAACCACGAGTTTTTTTTTCCAAACTGCATTGGATGCTTGTGTTCAACGATGCGGAAAATGTACAAAAATGTTTGGTGAGTAAGTTGAACGATACTGTTGTCTGGAGAACAGTTCAAGCTGTGATCTGTACTAATTCCGCTGTTATATGTTCACCGTTGTATTTTTTTATAACACAGGAGACACTACTATTTGATCCTCCCTCGAATGGTCAGTAATGGTAATATGACACTCCGGGAGCGAGGGGTGGGGTTGGGGAAAACTTCCTGAAACTACTTTTACCCCTAAGGACTTCTGACGCTTAAGAATGACAAACTGTATTCTGTTATGGTTCCTCCCATTCAATCACAACATGGTCTCTTATTCCGTTCGCTAATAATTTGTTCCTTAGGCGATAGTGCGGAACTCTAGCTCTGTATGGAATAGCCGTTTACATCTTCAGAAACACAAAATACCAACCCTGAGACACCTCAGACCTGAAATACGTCTTGTGTTAAAAAAAAAAACCGCGTTATTAGTTGGTATTAAAATAATTGTTTAATGTAGATAACTGGTCATTACAGAAACGCTAAATAATCAACAACAGGTTACTTAGTCCAGTCAGGTTATTTCTTGGCCCCCTGTAGCGCGAAGGCCTCGGTAACGTCTGGATGGTGCCATTCAGTTGATATGAAGTGTTTACCACGGGATGACGTGCTGCAGTGCGAGAGAGACGCCCACTGCCTGCGCGCGCATATCTCAGCAAAGCGAGATATCCGGAGCGCCTCCGACTGCCCAGACTCACTCGGGGGCGCCGTCTGTCGAAACGCCGCCTACCTGCCGCGCCGTGCCGCCCTGAGCTAAGATATGCACGCCGGCAGCGCGGACAGCGCCGGCATTCCCTGCCACTCCGCTATTGGATTCCGCCGCGCTGCAATACTAATGGAATGACAGCAGTGTCGGCACAAAGGGGAGGCAGGCTGCGGATTTAATTAGGTGGCAGAGGCAAGGACGCGTCCAGACGGCGCGTGCGGCGTGGTGGGACGTGGCCCGCACAGTTCGTGGCGAGGTAGAGGGTGGCAGCCGAGCAGCCGGGCAGCGGCTGTGGCACGCGGGACGGTATACCAGCCAGGCGCCTCACCGCGTGCCGACACGTTCTGCGGCCTGCCGGCTGCCCAGGCGCAAACGCAATCGATACGCACGAGCGAGCAGCAACCCCTGCATCAGAAATCTATAAGGGGTGTTCAAAATGAAACGAGCTGGACGCATAATTACAGAAACCATAACCTGTATGTTAGAAATATTGACCCTGGCAGTCGAGACACTTGTCCCACTGTGACACAAGGCGGTGAATGGTTGTCTCATAAAATTCCCGGGGCTGCGACGTTAACTACACTACTGGCCATTAAAATTGCTACACCACGAAGATGACGTACTACAGACGCGAAATTTAACCGACAGGAAGAAGACGCTGTGATATGAAATGATTAGCTTTTCAGTGCATTCACACATGGTTGGCGCCGGTGGCGACACCTACAACGTCCTGACATGAGGAAAGTTTCCAACCGATTTCCCATACACAAACAGCAGTTGACTGGCGATGCCTGGTGAATCGTTGTTGTGATGCCACGTGTAAGGAGGAGAAATGCGGACCATCACGTTTCCGACTTTGATAAAGGTCGGATTGTAGCCTATCGCGACTGCGATTTATCGTACCGCGACATTGCTGATCGCGTTGGTCCAGATCCAACGACTGTTAGCAGAATATGGAATCGGTGGGTTCAGGAGGGTAATACGGAACGCAGTGCTGGATCCCAACGGCCTCGTACCACTAGCAGTCGAGATGACAGGCATCTTATCCGCATGGCTGTAACGGATCGTGCAGCCACGTCTCGATCCCTGAGTCAACACATGGGGACGTTTGCAAGACAACAACCATCTGCACGAACAGTTCGACGACGCTTGCAGCAGCATGGACTATCAGCTCGGAGACCATGGCTGCGGTTACCCTTGACGCCGCATCACAGAAAGGAGCGCCTGCGACGGTGTACTCAACGACGAACCTGGGTGCACGAATGGCAAAACGTCATTTTTTCGGATGAATCCAGGTTCTGTTTACAGCATCATGATGGTCGCATCCGTGTTTGGCGACATCGCGGTGAACGCACATTGGAAGCGTGTATTCGTCATCGCCATACTGGCGTATCATCCGGCGTGATGGTATGGGGTACCATTGGTTACACGTCTCCGTCACCTCCTGTTCGCATTGACGGCGCTTTGAACAGTGGACGTTATATTTCAGCTGTGTTACGACCCATGGCTGTTCCCTTCATTCGATCCCTGCGAAACCGTACATTTCAGCAGGATAATGCACGACCGCATGTTGCAGGTTCTGTACGGGCCTTTCTGGATACAGAAAATGTTCGACTGCTGCCCTGGCCAAAACATTCTCCAGATCTCTCACCAATTGAAAAGTCTGGTCAATGGTGGCCGAGCAACTGGCTCGTCACAATACACCAGTCACTACTCTTGATGAACTGTGGTATCGTGTTGAAACTGCATGGGTAGCTGTACCTGTTCACGGCATGCAAGCTCTGTCTGACTTAATGCCCAGGCGTATCAAGGCCGTTATTACGGCCAGAGGTGGTTGTTCTGGGTACTGACTTCTCAGGCTCTGTGCACCCAAATTGCGTGAAAATGTAATCACGTGTCAGTTCTAGTATAATATATTCGTCCAACGATACCCGTTTATCATCTGCATTTCTTCTTGGTGTAGCAATTTTAATGACCAGTAGTGTAGTTCCGCACGTACAGCTGGTCGTCGTCGTTTACACGAGTGCAGGAAAAGTTATGCTGACGTTCTTCTTTGACCAAGATGGCCCCCTCCTGGTTCACTTCCTGCTGCACGGGACAGCAGTGAATGCCCAGCATTACTCGCAAACCTCGACCATCCTTCGCCAAGCGATCAAATCAGAACGACCAGGCAGTCTCACCCGTGGGGTCATTCTGCTCGACGACAATTCAAAGCCTCATACGGCCAACACAGTTGCGGCACTCCTGAAGAAATTCAAATGGGAGGTTTTGGGCCACCCTCCATACAGTCCAGACCTCTCTCCCTGTGATTACGCCATTTTTGGTCCCCTTACAAAGGCTCTGAGGGGCAAACGATTCATCCCGGACGACGACGTCCAGCTGTACGTGCAGAACAGGTTAACACCGCAGCCCTGGGAATTTTATGAGACAGCCATTCACCACCTTGTGTCACCGTGGGACACGTGTCTCTACAGCCAGGGTCCATACTTGTAACATACAGGTATACTGTAATTATGCCTCCAGCTCTTTTCTTTTTGAACGCCCCTTATACATCGACACACATACTTGGGACGCCACAGTATGGTGCATGGCGGAGGGTACCATGTACCACTACTAGTCATTTCCTTTCCTGTTCTACTCGTAAATGACGCGAGGGGAAAAGCGACAGACTATATGCATCCACAATAATTATAATTTCTTTTATCCTCGTGACCCTTACGCGAAATGCACGTTGACGACAGTATAATCATTCTGCAGTCAGCTTTAAATACCGGTCCTCTATATTTTCTTCACTATTGTTTCGCGAAAAGAACTTCGTCTCCCGTCCACCGATTCACATTTGAGCTCACGAAGCATCTCAGTAAAGCTCGCGTGTCGACCGAACCTACTGTTAACGAATTTAGTAGCACGCCCCTAAGTTGCTTCGATGTCTTCCTTTAACCCTTTGACTCCCAACAACACAAAAAAATTAAATTTTAAACTATTCACAAAACTGACCTTTATCATCTTACAAAGCAACGAATACGAGAAAAAATTGGCAAAACGGATACAATTATTTTAAGGGAGTGGTTTCACTCTGCAATATAATTTTAAAATTTCTCACAAAATTAATCTTTATTATTCCAGTAAGCAACGAAAAAAAGAAGGAATCACCAAAAAGTTACTTTTGTTTTAAAGTTGTGGTTTTACTTTGAACCCAGTGGGACAGACAGGTTTCAGCCACCCGTATTTTCAACAGAGACATTTGAAAGCAATTTCGAATTTTTCCTAGACGCAATCCGTTCTCGAAACTTCCATGCACTCATACTGCCTGAAACAAAATATAGTCCTAAATAGCAAGCAACAGTGGACCTAAAATTTAACAGATTTATACCAAAAATACATACTGCTCAAGTTTCATTTCGAAACCAAAGAGCAGTAGTACAAACACAAATTTACGTTGCAATAATTATTACAATTTTAACCATCGTCAGTAACTGTATTTCTATTTCTTGAAACAATGAGCAATCATTTGCACAACAGAAATTTTATTTCCTTTACCATTTTCAGTCATCTAGTGCCCTTCTTCAGAAGATTAGCTGATTAGTTCAAGTTCTGGCACGACGTGTGGGCTTGCCGTTTCGTTTCCTTATACCATTTTGTACAGGCACTATGAACCACAGGACCACAGTTATATGCTGCCTTCAACTTATTTTTGACACGCAAATAATGCGATAATCATGACCTTTCGAAGGTGGGCACTAGGTACCTGAAAGCGGCAAAGAAAATAAAATTTCTGTTGTGCAACAGGTTGCCGATATTTCAACAAATAACTTTCACTATCACTGATTTTCCTTAATATGATCACTAAAAAACACATGGTACAATCTTCTACAATCACGTAGCACCCTCTTCGCACCGATTCTTGCTTTGAACGTTTTAAGTGACTGCTAATGTGCACTACATTCATAGAAATACCTCATGGTACCACTAGAGGTGTGTGTCTTACAACAGCATCTGTCGTTTCATGCGGAAGGCACTCGTAATTCAAAAAATATAGTGAAGTGGTGGTTTCAGTCAGGAAACACTTGTACTCAAGGGGTTAATCTGACTTGGTGGGCCGGCCGCTGTGACAGAGCGGCTCTAGGCGCTTCAGTCCGGAACCACACTGCTGCTACGGTCGCAAGTTCGAATCCTGCCTCGGGCATGGATGTGTGTGATGTCCTTAGGTTAGTTAGGTTTAAGTATTTCAAAGCCTAGGGGACTCATGACTTCAGATGTTAAGTCCCAGAGTGCTTGGAGCCATTTGAACCACTTTTGAAGAACTGTGGACGGTACTCTACCTTACATATGTGGTCTTTAAACAGTGTGAACCATTTTGATTTGGTGGTATCCTAAAGACTCTACCAATACTCAAGAATGAGTGGCACTAGTGTCCTATATTCAGTCTACTTTATCGATGACCTACAATTTCTTATAATTCTCTCAATATACCGAAGTTCACCATTCGCCTTCCCTAATAACGTCCATACGTTCTCGTTCCATTTCATATCGCTTTTCAACGTTAAGCCTACATATTTAATTGACGTGACTGTATCAGGCAGCACACTGCTAATGCTGCATTCGAATATTACGTGATTGCTTTTCCTACTCATCTGCATTAATTTACAACACGATGCCATTCATCAGACGAACTAGAAATTTTGTCTAAGTCATTTTGTATCCTCCTAAAGTCACTCAACGACGACGCCTTCTCATACACTATACGTCACCAGCAAACAACCACAGATTGCTGCTCACACTGTCAGTCAGGTCATTTATGTGTACAAGGTATTATTGAACGACGTTTTAAAAATTTGCGAGATTGAAGATGATGAACTTCTGGGCGTTTTGATGCCAGGAACCCACAGCCGGAAATGCGATATAAAGTATCTACAGTCATCACTGGGCTATTGAAAAAATCCACGCGCTACGTGAACGACAAATTACCAGATGAGATGAAACTTCCTGGCAGATTAAAACTGTGCGCCGGACCGAGACTCGAACTCGGGACCTTTGCCTTTCGCGGGCAAGTGCTCTACCATCTGAGCTATCCATGCACGACTCACGCCCCGTCCCCACAGCTTTACTTCTGCCAGTACCTCGTCTCCTACCTTCCAAACTTTACAGAAACTCTCCTGCGAACCTTGCAGAACTAGCACTCCTGAAAGGTAGGAGACGAGGTACTGGCAGAAGTACAGCTGTGGAGACGGGGCGTGAGTCGTGCTTGGATAGCTCAGTTGGTAGAGCACTTGCCCGCGAAAGGCAAAGGTCCCGAGTTCGAGTCTCGGTCCGGCACACAGTTTTAATCTGCCAGGAAGTTTGATATCAGCGCACGCTCCGCTGCAGAGTGAAAATCTGATACCAGATGAGAAATGCAGTGATCATTTGAACTGGAATTCTTGGAGATCACCTTTCTGGATAACCCATCTTACCGGATCCTTTGAATGACGCATCGTATTTGAACTTTGTGGACAATGCCTTGCCTGAACTTCTGGAGGACGTTCCCTTGCAACTACACACATGTTTGTGGTTTGAAGATGTTGGTGCAAATTGGAAATTTGTGATAAGGTCTTATGGAACCAAACTGCTGAGGTCATCGGTCCCTAAGCCTACACACTGCTTAATCTAACTTAAACTAACTTACGGGATGGACAACACACACACCCATGCCCGAGGGAGGATACGAACCTGCGACCGTAGCTGTCGCCCGGTTCCAGACTGTAGCGCCTAGAACTGCACGGCCACTCCGGCCGGCATTGAAAGTGGCATCACCTCTGCATGGCTGATTAGTACAACATTGTAGAACTTACAGATAAGTTACTTGAAAAGAAATTTCGAGTTTGTGGAACGATACGGCAAAATAGAGGATTTCAGGAAAATTAAAGCGCGCAACAGTCAATACATTTGAAGTTTGTCATCAACGGAAAGGTGACAAGCGGCCGGCGACAATCCAAGTAATCCGAACTAGCGCTGCAGGCGCCAAGCGAATAAATTTCTACGAGACGTGCGGACGGCAAAGTGTTAAGACCCCTTTGCCGCTTTGGATCACATTAAAATATCGTCGAATGGTTTTGAATGGTCGCTAGTGGTTCCACGCATTGCAAAAAGGGTTCCTTGCAGTTACCAGCCTACACTTAGATTGGATTCAATTTTTGTTCCATAGACCCAAATATGAGATGATTCTCGTGGAACATGCCAGAAAATATAACATAAAAGCATAAAGCATTTGAATACAGTACTTACTACTCTGATCATGTCAGGATATCGTCAAAATACGTGAATACATTACAACAACTAGACCAGCTAATATTTACAGAGCTAATACACTGTCAGAATGAAACATTGTAATACACTTTTAATAAATCATACACAAAAGCCTAATCTTGACTGTTGTGATCAAGTGCTGTCGAAACTGTAAGCTAGGAGACATTTTGTCTTAAGCTTGTCTAACAGACCCTGTTTAGATATTCATCTGTAGAGTCGAAGGAGCCGGCCGCGGTGGTCTCGCGGTTCTAGGCGCGCAGTCCGGAACCGCGTGACTGCTACGGTCGCAGGTTCGAATCCTGCCTCGGGCATGGGTGTGTGTGATGTCCTTAGGTTGGTTAGGTTTAAGTAGTTCTAAGTTCTAGGGGACTTATGACCTAAGATGTTGAGTCCCATAGTGCTCAGAGCCATTTGAACCATTTTTGAGAGTCGAAGGAGTTGCCTGTCAAAAGTCTTGCAAACTCTGTTTAAACGTGCTTTATCTGAAACACAGTTTTTAATGGTTGCTGGCAATTTATTGAAAATGTGTGTTCCAGAATATTCGACCCCTTTTAGGACCAATTTAAGTGATTTTTGGTCTTCATGTACATTTTTCTTATTCCTAAATATCCTCACAGAAGGATTGAAGCGTCAGGAAGATATCAGCAGTACCGAAGATCATCAATAACGTCTACCTATTGTTCGTCGAATTGCAATCTATCGTTTTCGACCGCGAAACGTGTGGCAGTCCAAGTCCCAGGGAAACGGGTTCTTTCACTGACGCCATTTATGCCACCCCCTGAAGCCTTTTCGTGTCTATTCTGAGCGGCAGTGCGTCTGAAATGTTGCCCTCGGACACTCGTAAGAAAACAGAGTGCCTTCAGTGCTGGATGTTGCGGTCCTGACCTCTATCGCAGAGGCGTCAAATGAAGGGGTGAAATGTCGGTATGACGGGGTGTGACACATTCCTGTCACGTGACAAGTCCATGGCGGCGTTGGGCAAAATCGTGGTGAAATTTGTCGCCAGTGGGACATCATTAACCCCACATAAACTTCTGAGCTGTGGCCTTGTTTTCCCATGTGTCACCACCTTTCTGTCTGAAGCGTCGCGTCGTCGAGCGCGACGATGACGTCATAGGGTGCCACGGTTTTGCAAGATTACGGAGGAAGGTTTGACGCACGTTTGCCCCAAATTTCGATAGGAGCCAATTACGGGGTTTCGAAAAAGTGATCCTTTAATTCTGTGCGCAGTGCATTACCATCTACAGCATCTGTCGTTTATATATGCATCCATTGTCTCTTACAGGGTAGGAAAAATAAAATTTCCCTGCACAATATTTCGTGCACATTGAGATAGCCAACCCAACTTACATGATCCGCCCGAAGTTCCCAACCACGCATCATGAAACTTCAAATGCTGTTGCAACATATATTTATTCAGAGACAATGTGCTTCGGTCCGGATTAACAGTACAGTAAGTTAAAGGAAAGTTCCATTCCGACAATCATAGCTGTAGCATCCGCCGCACAGGCGCGCTTCTATTACCTTATATGTTTTTCGTCACACATGTATTAAATTTCTAGCGATACCGGCAATGCTTCACAACTGATAAACAGGTATGTGAATTTGATGTACGTCCTAATCTGCATCTCCCCCTCTCTCTGTATATCCCCACCAAACCCTCTCTTTGTTCATCCTCTCCTTTCGCCTCTCGAAGTTCATTACGTCCCACCCTCTTTATTTACCTTCTCTTCCCTCCTTTCTCTGACTCTGAGGGTTGTTTATTGGTGTTGATTGGGAACTAAAGTCGTTTAAAATGAATGCGTAAATTGGTTAGAATCATCGGTATACGGGGTGTGAACAGGTCTCAGCTGCTGGACATCTGAGGATAGTAGCTTCAATGACAGTATTTTGCACGGTTTTAATTTGTCAACGGGGAGGGTTACGATACAGATTCCATACTAGTGTTCTAATCATAGGCCAGTTAACTGTAAATACAACTTTCGTCTCTTCTGTTCCAACCGACTGCGAGGAATAAAACGAACAGCTCAAATGGCTCTGAGCACTATGGGACTTGACATCTGTGGTCGTCAGTCCCCTAGAACTTAGAACTACCTAAACCTAACTAACCTAAGGACATCACACACATCCATGCCCGAGGCAGGATTCGAACCTGCGACAGTAGCGGTCACGCGGTTCCAGACTGAAGCGCCTAGAACCGCACGGCCACACCGGCCGGCTAAAACGAACAGCACATTGTTGTGTACACACATTTTGCTTAAAATTATATATAACGAGAAGTAATACATATAAGAAAGACTATCTGTGTAATGCTTTAAATGACCCGATATCGTAGTTAAGACTGAATTCTATAAATGAAACTGAACCGCACATTTTCACAGCAGAGCATAGGATTTCTTCTCGCAGTCTATTTTAACAGAAAACCGGTACATTATTGTTTAAAAAAATAGGTAAGCTATATCCAGCTGAATGTTTATTAGAGTACTGTGCAACAAATTGAAGAACTTTTCCATTTATATCCTCACAACTTTACTTCTGCCAGTACCTCGTCTCCTACCTTCCAAACCTTACAGAAGCTCACCTGCGAACCAGCACTCCTGAAAGAAAGGATATGCGGAGACATGGCTTAGCCACAGCCTGGGGGATGTTTCCAGAATGAGATTTTCACTCTGCAGCGGAGTGTGCGCTGATATGAAACTTCCTGGCAGATTAAAACTGTGTGCCGGAGCGAAACTAGAACCCGGGACCTTTGCCTTTCGCGGGCAAGTGCTCTAGAACTTTTCGTGATTTTTCGTAACAGTTTTAAAATACAACGTGTGTTCAAATAGAAGTGTAGATTTTATGCATATATTTATATATCGTAAATATTAAAACGTATCTAGCCTATGTCCATCCGAACTTTTATTAGAATATCGTGTAAAAATTTGAGGTAAATCGGTCAAGAGCTTCTCCATATTTTTGATAACGTTAAACTAAGTTTTGTCTTTATGTAGTAGTATGGATAAACGGACATGTGTGTGACAGACGTTGCTACCAAAAACAATTGGGTGTTTGACGGCAAGGAATCTTCTTTTAAATTTATGAAGTTTTAATACGTGACTTTAAGAGGCTCCCGTGACCGAAATTCGCTGTCTGTGAAGTGCATAGACTTCAACAGCTTCTGATGGTTTCAGCATGTCGTCCTTGAGGTACAATGAAGGTGTACAGCAGGTTTTCAAAAACCACTCCGTCATATTTTTGGTGTGTGACAATTTGCCTGTTGTGCTTAATTTCTTCCTTCGTTGTTCTTTAATTGATGGTATTTGCAGGTGTTGTACCAAAAACTCATTACCAAGCCTAATAAGGAATAGGAAACTGTCTGGCGTTCAAAACAGCGTAACAGCTTCCATTCGACCCGAAATGGAGAAATACAGGCGCTGTATGCTTTTCAAGGGAATCGTGTACCATACCTCTTGCAAAACAGTGGCAAGTTCAGGTAAAGATGATGGACGTTCAGTATTATTGAGATCTGCTGACTGGTGACCAGGGGAGATGCGACAGTATTGACCATCGTTCTCACAGAACCAGTTCTGGACGATGCGAGCTGTGAGAACAGAGGCACTGTCGCCTAGGAATACAGTATCACCACTGGCGCACACACATTGTACCATGTGTGCAATAATATGCGACCTCACACAGTAACCTTGGAGCCCACGGAATACCACAATATGGCAGCCCAAATCAACACCGAACACTCGCCATGTTTCATTCTTGAGACGTAAACTCGCCCAGAAGTAGGAAACTGTGTAAAACAAGAGTCATCCAACCAAATGACATTCTTCATCTACATCTACATCTACATTTATACTCCGCAAGCCACCCAACGGTGTGTGGCGGAGGGCACTTTACGTGCCACTGTCATTACCTCCCTTTCCTGTTCCAGTCGCGTATGGTTCGTGGGAAGAACGACTGTCTGAAAGCCTCCGTGCGCGCTCTAATCTCTCTAATTTTACATTCGTGATCTCCTCGTGAGGTATATGTAGGGGGAAGTAATATATTCGATACCTCATCCAGAAATGCACCCTCTCCAAACCTGGCGAGCAAGCTACACCGCGATGCAGAGCGCCTCTCTTGCAGAGACTGCCACTTGAGTTTATTAAACATCTCCGTAACGCTATCACGGTTACCAAATAACCCTGTGACGAAACGCGCCGCTCTTCTTTGGATCTTCTCTATCTCCTCCGTCAACCCGATCTGATACGGATCCCACACTGATGAGCAATACTCAAGTATAGGTCGAACGAGTGTTTTGTAAGCCACCTCCTTTGTTGATGGATTACATTTTCTAAGCACTCTCCCAATGAATCTCAACCTGGTACCCGCCTTACCAACAATTAATTTTATATGATCATTCCACTTCAAATCGTTCCGCACGCATACTCCCAGATATTTTACAGAAGTAACTGCTACCAGTGTTTGTTCTGCTATGATATAATCATACAATAAAGGATCCTTCTTTCTATGTATTCGCAATACATTACATTTGTCTATGTTAAGGGACAGTTGCCACTCCCTGCACCAAGTGCCTATCCGCTGCAGATCTTCCTGCATTTCGCTACAATTTTCTAATGCTGCAACTTCTCTGTATACTACAGCATCATCCGCGAAAAGCCGCATGGAACTTACGACACTATCTACTAGGTCATTTATATATATTGTGAAAAGCAATGGTCCCATAACACTCCCCTGTGGCACGCCAGAGGTTACTTTAACGTCTGTAGACGTCTCTCCATTGATAACAACATGCTGTGTTCTGTTTGCTAAAAACTCTTCAATCCAGCCACACAGCTGGTCTAATATTCCGTAGGCTCTTACTTTGTTTATCCGGCGACAGTGCGGAACTGTATCGAACGCCTTCCGGAAGTCAAGAAAAATAGCATCTACCTAGGAGCCTGTATCTAATATTTTCTGGGTCTCATGAACAAATAAAGCGATTTGGGTCTCACACGATCGCTGTTTCCGGAATCCATGTTGATTCGTACATAGTAGATTCTGGGTTTCCAAAAACGACATGATACTCGAGCAAAAAAGATGTTCTAAAATTCTACAACAGATCGACGTCAGAGATATAGGTCTATAGTTTTGCGCATCTGCTCGACGACCGTTCTTGAAGACTGGGACTACCTGTGCTGTTTTCCAATCATTTGGAACCCTCCGTTCCTCTAGAGACTTGCGGTACACGGCTGTTAGAAAGAGGGCAAGTTCTTTCGCGTACTCTGTGTAGAATCGAATTGGTATCCCGTCAGGTCCAGTGGACTTTCCTCTGTTGAGTGATTACAGTTGCTTTTCTATTCCTTGGACACTTATTTCGATGTCAGCCATTTTTTTCGTTTGTGCGAGGATTTAGAGAAGGAACTGCAGAGCGGTCTTCCTCTGTGAAACAGCTTTGGAAAAAGGTGTTTAGTATTTCAGCTTTACGCGTGTCATCCTCTGTTTCAATGCCATCATCATCCCGGAGTGTCTGGATATGCTGTTTCGAGCCACTTACTGATTTAACGTAAGACCAGAACTTCCTAGGATTTTCTGTCAAGTCGGTACAGAGAATTTTACTTTCGAATTCACTGAACGCTTCACGCATAGCCCTCCTTACGCTAACTTTGACATCGTTTAGCTTCTGTTTGTCTGAGAGGTTTTGGCTGCGTTTAAACTTGGAGTGAAGCTCTCTTTGCTTTCGCAGTAGTTTCCTAACTTTGTTGTTGTACCACGGTGGGTTTTTCCCGTCCCTCACAGTTTTACTCGGCACGTAACTGTCTAAAACGCATTTTACGATTGCCTTGAACTTTTTCCATAAACACTCAACATGGTCAGTGTCGGAACAGAAATTTTCGTTTTGATCTGTTAGGTAGTCTGAAATCTGCCTTCTATTACTCTTGCTAAACAGATAAACCTTCCTCCCTTTTTTATATTCCTATTAACTTCCATATTCAGGGATGCTGCAACGGCCTTATGATCACTGATTCCCTGTTCTGCACATACAGAGTCGAAAAGTTCGGGTCTGTTTGTTATCAGTAGGTCCAAGATGTTATCTCCACGAGTCGGTTCTCTGTTTAATTGCTCGAGGTAATTTTCGGATAGTGCACTCAGTATAATGTCACTCGATGCTCTGTCCCTACCACCCGTCCTAAACATCTGAGTGTCCCAGTCTATATCTGGTAAATTGAAATCTCCACCTAAGACTATAACATACTGAGAAAATTTATGTGAAATGTATTCCAGATTTTCTCTCAGTTGTTCTGCCACTAATGCTGCTGAGTCGGGAGGACGGTAAAAGGAGCCAATTATTAACCTAGCTCGGTTGTTGAGTGTAACCTCCACCCATAATAATTCACAGGAACTATCCACTTCTACTTCACTACAGGATAAACTACTACTAACAGCGACGAACACTCCACCACCGGTTGCATGCAATCTATCCTTCCTAAACACCGTCTGTACCTTTGTAAAAATTTCGGCAGAATTTATCTCTGGCTTAAGCCAGCTTTCTGTACCTATAACGATTTCAGTTTCGGTGCTTTCTATCAGCGCTTGAAGTTCCGGTACTTTACCAACGCAGCTTCGACAGTTGAAAATTACAATACCGATTGCTGCTTGGTCCCCGCATGTCCTGACTTTGCCCCGCACCCGTTGAGGCTGTTGCCCTTTCTGTACTTGCCCAAGGCCATCTAACCTAAAACACCGCCCAGCCCACGCCACACAACCCCTGCTACCCGTGTAGCCGCTTGTTGCGTGTTCTTCTATTGTCATTCAATGTATTTTTTCACGGCCGGTGTTGTCTTCAGTTGAAACTTCCGGGCTGAGAGGCCGTGGTCGATGTACAAAATTTCCACCTAACGTTTCGTCTCCATCTGCCGGAGACATCTTCTGAGGTCGTCCGGCTACTGCCACTGAGGCACCAGGTACTCTGGAATTTGTAGAGCGCATAGAGGGCACCACCATTCGTCACGTGATGCCGACGGTATGCCTGTCTCCGGAAGACGTCATCGTTCTCGAATAAGAGTAACCGATTGTCATTCTGCTGGCGCAACGTCGACATCCATATTTTGTCAAACTTTAAAACTTCCTCTTTTCTATTAAAATTATTATGGTGCTTGTGTATCTCTATTGCTTCTCTGTACATGCGTGCATGATAATGGGATGTTCGTGCTAGAACGCTTGTCTCATTAACTTTAATTTCGGGGTTCCCATTTCGAAAAACATGCTCAGCTACGACACCCCTTTTTTGCCTAGGATGATGGTTTGGACCAAACCATTATCCTAGGCAAAAAAGAGGTGCCATGAAATCCTTGGTGGACAGAGCCAACAAAATCTGCGAGCCGGCTTACTTGCAAGATGAATTAAATCACTTACGGTCAGCCTTCATGAAAAACGGATATACCAGCAAGGAAACTGATCGAGACCTCCATCAAAGAAGAAGAGAAGCCAGAAGTCAAGAGCAACAACGGTCACCTACTGGAAAAGTTTTCCTACCGTTCGAAACAATCTTCAGACCCACCAAGAAGATTAAGGAATATTTAAGAACTGCAAAAGACGCCCAACACCCCCTAGCAACACCTGAGGAATTCAAAATTCCATGCAGTTGTATATATTGGAACAACGAAAAGAAGTGTAAACACCCGCTTAGCCGAACTTAAAAGAAACTGTCGCTTAGGACACATCCAAAAATCGGCCGTAGCTGACCATGTTTTTCGAGATGGGAACCACGTAATTAAGTTCAATGATACAACCGTTCTAGCACGAACATACCATTATCGTGCGCATATGTATAGAGAAGCAATAAAGATCCACAAACACCATGATAGTTTTCATAGAAAAGAGGAAGTTTTAAAGTTGGACAAAATACGGATGTCGACGTTGCGCCAGCAGAATGACAATCGATTACTCTTAATCGAGAATGATGACGCCTTCCAAAGATAAGAATACCGTCGGAATCACGTGACGCACGGTGGTGCCCTCTATGCGCTCTACAAATTCCAGAGTACCTGGAGCCTCAGTGGCAGTAGCCGGACGACTATCAGAAGATGTCTCCCGCAGATGGAGACGAAACGTTAGGTGGAAATTTTAGACATCGACCACGGCCTCTCAGCCCAGAAGTTTCAACTGCTATTGCTCCACAGTCCAGATTTGATGGCTTCGGCACCACATTTTGCTGTTACGGGCATTTGCATCACTGATGCGTGGATTTGGAATTTCACCTCACGTTGAATTTTCCTGCTTATGCAGCACCCTACGTATTGCTTTCGTGCTGACAGTACGACATTCAGTTCTGCAGTGGCTTCTGCAGCCATCGTCCCCTTACTTTTCGTTACAGTTTTCTTCCATGGCCGTCACCACCATCACTCAACACACACCTTTGTCCGCGTTGTGCCTTAGCGGATGATGTTTCTCCACTTTCCCTATATTCGATATAAGTCTTTGATATGGTACCTCTAGAAATACCGAACACTTCGGCTACCTTGGTTATGGAAGAACGCACTATAAAGCACGACGAAACTGCCCACAGACGAGTTCACGTAGCTTCGGCATAATTCACTCACAACTCTACAGAATTCGCTGATTATCTCTACATACTTGCAACGTACTGAGGACGTTTCACATGTTCATTAATGGTAAGATACACCAGCACAACACGCAGGCTCAGCTAGCATCTGTATTTATGTTCAAGCAAGCATTTCTACTGTAGTGCCTTATTTTGGTCGAATCCCTGTATCTCTGTTACTTTGAATTGTAGTGCAACATTCGTGAAGACCACTTGGCCTGCCATAATTATGTGTAACTTGCTTTTTGAAGTCCCTCCGTATACTAAAATTTTAGCTGGAAAAAATGTAAGATACACACGTTTCGAATTACGTGTAAATGGATGAATGTCGTATTTGCGTTGTGAATGCAATTTCCTTCGAAGTAAAGTTAACTAGCTGGAGGGCACTAGTATGAAAATACTATAAAGGACAAGAAAAAATACAGATAAAGTTATAGGTGGAGTTTGGGTTCGCGCACGGCAGTGTTTGCTCGGTTTCTCCATACCCTTCCTCATTAAGAAAAACTGTCAGTTCTTGTCGCGACGTGTGAGTTGTATATCATCTACCGTGCACTCAACTTGTTAAGATGGATGTTGTGTTCCCTCTCCGAACAGAAGAGAACAGCAGAGCGTGGTAACGCACTCCGCCTAATGCGGTGTCTCGCGGGGAAAGCAATATTGTGTGCTCCCCGTCCTGTTAACGGCAAGGGGGGAGGGGCAGAGGGCAGGGAAGGAGAAGGGAGAGAGGGAGGAACTCGCGACAAGATGGCCCCTCGTATCCCGGCCACTTCCCAGAACAGGCCCGTAGCGTCCTGTGGGAGACTCGCCCCAGGAAGAGGGGCTGTTGTGGCCGGGAGCGGCAGGGGCGCGCCGCCGCTTTTGTGGCGGCAAAGTGGCCCGGGATAAGAAAGTTGGCCCGCCTGGAGGTGGGGCGGAGTGGGGGGATTCCCTCAAGTTCAGGCCCCGGGCCGCAGGCCGCACGGGGAAACCCCGCCCGCTTTGTGCGATGAAATGGAACCCGGCTGATAAGTCTCTCGAATGAGTAAGCACAGACGACAATGCCCGTCTCCCAATCTGATAGCAGTCCTGTCGTTACTCCTCCTTTGGTTGTCTCCCCTCCCGGAAGATGGGCTCCAGGATAGTGTCGCGTCGTGGCGGCTGGAAATGGGCGGCGCACGACACGTGTGGACACGCGGTCGCTTCCAGGCTTATGGTTGTGAGAAGGGAAGATGGAGGCGTTCGGTTTTTCCACAGTTGGAAACGTAGCATCCGAGAGGTCATTACTTAATGTCTTACGCAGCAAACGGGGTGATGGGCTAAGAATACTCCTTTGGCTGATGTTGCTATAGTGGTGGTCACGAAAATAGTCAGATCAAAGGAATCTGGCCGCCTTACAGTACTGTCACTTAGTGACAATTTCAAATTGTAGTAAAAATTCCTCCCAAAAAATTTCATACATCTACTTGTAGACTAAAATACGCGTATGGTGCAGTACTTATGAAAAGAAAAATATTGTCAGTCGTTACAAAAAAATAAAAACTAATGCTATAGAAAATTTTCAAGATTTTTTTTTTTTTTTTTTTTTTTTACTATTGCTATGCAAACAGCAAGAAACAGCATCATACTTGGACTGACAGAACTGTAGGAGCATTCTCAAAGTTCTCAGATACATGCAATACACATTTCTTCGTGAAAACGTAAGTATATTCCAAGAGACAAAATAAAATAACGTGAGAGGTCTGTTTCATATGTGCGATGAAAAATGTCATTGCTGATAAATTAGTGTTGTGTTGGACCTCGTAGAAACTTCCAGTGAGAAAGTTAAGAAATTTATAAAATTAATTCTGTTAACCTCTTGAGGCATTATGAGTGTATTGTGTCGCCTATGAATGAGATTTACTTATGGTAGCACATGAGGACTTACGTATCACAGCAAGGATTCTCGTTCTGACGGCTCACAATTATAAAATCAGGTACATTTTTTACACCCAGAAGGTAGAACATTTGCAGACCTTGCAGACTCGTCACCACTACACCCATCACCCAAAACACCCAGATTCACTATACAAAAGTGTCTGTACACATTCTCGGGCCACATTTCCACTCTGTCATATTTGTGCAAATGGTTTTGTAAAACCCTAGTTTTGTCCAGGCGTATCACAGACATAGTGTCCTCAATACGCAATAAATGCAGAGTCTGCAAAACTGTAGCTCTCGAAGTGGTAACAGCCCTTTGTTCCATAAGAAATTTGGTCCATCGTCAGACCTTCTGGACTTTAAACCAGTGTCGTTTGGAAGGAGAAGCACATACATTTTCATGCTGTCACACTCACTTTTGTATTGTAGTTAGACAGCATCACTGATAACCAGTGATGGCCAATGAGGCATTTCATTGGTGGTGCCAAGAAAAACTTATTTTGGTAGCATCGAACGTGTTACAGAATTTTGTCGATAATTCATATATTTCACAAGATATTATATCAAACAAAACGTATAGAGAAATAGAAATAAAGACTTATTACAACAGTGCCCTTCTTACGCACAGTAGGAGATTGATGTATTCCTGTAGAACATTATAGCAAGTGTTTGTATAAGAGAGAGAGAGAGAGAGAGAGAGAGAGAGAGAGAGAGAAGTTGCTTTAGCTATCTTTTTCACATCTCTGCATGAGATATAAAACATAAGACTAACTCCGAAAATCTCCCTCGCACACACAAATGCACATTGTTGTTGTTGTTGTTGTTTTGGTCTTCAGTCCTGAGACTAGTTTGATGCAGCTCTCCATGCTACTCTACCCTGTGCAAGCTTCTTCATCTTCCAGTACTTACTGCAACCTACATCCTTCTGAATCTGTTTAGTGTATTCATCTCTTGGCCTTCCTCTACGATTTTACGCTCCACGCTGCCCTCCAATGCTAAATTTGTGATCCCTTGATGCCTCAGAACATGTCCTACCAACCGGTCTCTTCTTCTTGTCAAATTGTGCCACGTACTCCTCTTCTCCCCAATTCTATTCAGTACCTCCTCATTAGTTATGTGATCTACCCATCTAATCTTCAGCATTCTTCTGTACCACCACATTTCGAAAGTTTCTCAAAATGTTCAAATGTGTGTGAAATCTTATGGGACTTAATTGCTAAGGTCATCAGTCCCTAAGCTTACACACTACTTAACCTAAAATATCCTAAGGACAAACACACACACCCATGCCCGAGGGAGGATTCGAACCTCCGCCGGGATCAGCCGCACAGCCCATGACTGCAGCGCCTGAGACCGCTCGGCTAATCCCGCGCGGCTCGAAAGCTTCTATTCTCTTCTTGTCCAAACTATTTATCGTCCATGTTTCACTTCCATACATGGCTACACTCCATACAAATACTTTCAGAAACGACTTCCTGAAACTTAAATCTATACTCGATGTTAACAAATTTCTGTTCTTCATAAACGCTTTCCTTGCCATTGCCAGTCTACATTTTATATCCTTTCTACTTCGACCATCGTCAGTTATGTTGCTCCCCAAATAGCAAAACTCCTTTACTACTTTAAGTGTCTCATTTAGCCCTCAGCATCACCCGACTTAATTCGACTACATTCCATTATCCTCGTTTTGCTTTTGTTGATGTTCATCTGATATGCTCCTTTCAAATGCACATACGCGCACCCATATCAACAGCACAAATCTTCAGTCCTTACAGGGTATGTTCGGTCACTTAAACGTGGCAGTCGCAAGCAGGGGGTGTTTTGATGTATAGCTGTTTAAGATATGGGTGAAGATCGGGCCTGAAATACCAAGTAACGACACCACCAACCTTAACTAGCAATTGCGCTCCAGCCGTCACCAAATAATTTATGTGCTCCACTTTGCTTTGAGTTGTGCTCGACGGTTGTTTCCTTTTCCTATTTTGAAATGAGTGCCCTGTCACAGGTTTCGAGTATAACTCTCACAACACCAGATTGAATCAGCGATCCATATTTACATTATTACATCGGTTCTGCTTCCCAGTAGCACAGAACACGGACGTAGGCTGGCAGCCCTGTGAGAGGAAGGCGTGGCTTTTTCCCCCACTCTGCTCTTCTCTCCTCAACATTCAGACCACCTCGTTCGTTTTACGTTCGCGGCGACTACCAGAAAAGTGTCCGCTACAACTTGAGTGCCTGTACGAGAAATAACAGAGCATGTATAAATTATTCGAACTTGTACTCTGGATTTTGCGAAGAACACCTTTGGAACGTTTTGGAACGTCGACTTCGTGCCAGGCCTCACCGACCGACACAGATACCTCTCCTCAGTGCAGAAATCCGTGAAGAATAGGCTGCCATTCCCCAAGAAACCTTCCAGAACCTGACTGAAAGTATGGTTGCTGTCATCAAAGCTAAGTGTGGGGCCAACACCTACTGAATTGCAGCATTACTGATGGAGGATGTCACGAACGAGTAAGTCATTTCTACATCTACATCTACATCCATACTCCGCAAGCCACCTGACGGTGTGTGACGGAGGGTACCTTGAGTATCTCTATCGGTTCTCCCTTCTATTCCAGTCTCGTATTGTTCGTGGAAAGAAGGATTGTCGGTATGCCTCTGTGTGGGCTCTAATCTCTCTGATTTTATCCTCATGGTCACTTCGCGAGATATACGTAGGAGGGAGCAATATACTGCTTGACTCTTCGGTGAAGGTATGTTCTCGAAACTTTAACAAAAGCCCATACCGAGCTACTGAGCGTCTCTCCTGCAGAGTCTTCCACTGGAGTTTATCTATCATATCCGTAACGCTTTCGCGATTACTAAATGATCCTATAACGAAGCGCGCTGCTCTCCGTTGGATCTTCTCTATCTCTTCTATCAACCCTATCTGGTACGGATCCCACACTGCTGAGGAGTATTCAAGCAGTGGGCGAACAAGCGTACTGTAACCTACTTCCTTTGTTTTCGGATTGCATTTCTTTAGGATTCTTCCAATGAATCTCAGTCTGGCATCTGCTTTACCGACAATCAACTTTATATGATCATTCCATTTTAAATCACTCCTAATGTCCACTCCCAGATATTTTATGGAATTAACTGCTTCCAGTTGCTGACCTGCTATATTGTAGCTAAATGATATGGGATCTATCTTTCTATATATTCGCAGCACATTACACTTGTCTACATTGAGATTCAATTGCCATTCCCTGCACCATGCGTCAAATCGCTGCAGATCCTCCTGCATTTCAGTACAATTTTCCATTGTTACAACCTCTCGATATACCACAGCATCATCCGCAAAAAGCCTCAGTGAACTTTCTGTCATCCACAACGTCATTTGTGTATAATGTGAATAGCAACGGTCCTACGACACTCCCCTGCGCCACACCTGAAATCACTCTCACTTCGGAAGACTTCTCTCCATTGAGAATGACATGCTGCGTTCTGTTATCTAGGCGTTCTGTTTTCAGCCACGTGTCCGGATACTTTTGATCACATAGTGTAGTTGTTGACGAGATTATCGCTACTGAAGTAATTTTTATCGACGAGAGCGACACGATGCGATCCGTAGGCGGTCGGCGTGTCCACAATAACATCGATGAAGTATGTGCCATTCCGCCGGCCGCCGCGCTCTGCGCCAGTCCCGTGGATCGATTTCCTGTAACTGCCCTTGCTGCTCACTCAGCCGACTCTGGCCAATTAGGGGACTGACCGGCCGATTGACGGACGAAATTCAATAGCCGGGCCGACAAAAGGCTGTGATGCGTGTCATCAAACTACGCGTAGCTACGAGCGCATTCGCTTTGCTTTTGTCGCTGAAACAGAGTTCTTGCTTTTAGCACAATGTTTTCCAAACAATCGACCACTGGTCTGTTTACGCGCGTTATTCAGACTTAGTGGTCTACAATGTAATCTAGACGTGTGACTCGTCGCATCTGCACTGCGTCAATTAGCTGCTATGTAAACGAGGTACTCTTTTGACGCGCCGTGCCACACAACAAAATTTACGTGTGTCTCATATCGTTTCAGTACTCTAGTGGCACATGAGGCCCGATTCTCTTCCATTTTCGAAACAGTCTTCTAGGCAATTTTTTTCCGAAAGTTGGTTTAAATGGTTCAAATGGCTCTGAGCACTATGGGACTTAACATCTGTGGTCATCAGTCCCCTAAAACTTAGAACTACTTAAGCCTAAGTAACCTAAGGACATCACACACATCCATGTCCGATGCAGGATTCGAAACTGCGACCGTAGCAGCAGCGCAGTTCCGGACTGAAGCGCCTCGAACCGCTCGGCCACAGCGGCCGGCCCGATTATTCAGTATGACTACGCTTATGTGTATGCTGGCCGAAAAGTATACTATCGAAATTTGTCACAGATACTGCAAAGTTGTCCAATGTAAGTATTTTTAAAATGGCATAATTCTACAGGGCTGTGTTTAGGTTGGTTAACTTCAGGGAGAGGACCAGACAGCGAGGTCATCGGTCCCATCACACTAAGGAAGGAAGTCGGCCGTGCCCTTTCAAAGGATCCATCCCGACTTCTATGTGAGGCATTTTAGGGAAATCTCGGAGACCCTAAATATGTATGGCCGGACGCAGGTTTGAACCGACGTCGTCCCGAATGCGAGTGCAGTGTGCTAACCACTGCGCCACCTCGCTTGGTAGGTTGTGTTTTAAATGTCTTTCTCTGCATACTAGTTTCAGACACACTCCATTTTTAAGTGCATCTAAAGAAACGTGGAACACATCGTAATTAAAAATAAAAAAGAGCAAGGACATGGAAGCCATAATTACGCTCTATGTACCCTTAAACATAATAGTCAACCATGGTAAGCGACATCGTTATCAGTTCGTTATAAAATCGCGCGCCATGTATGTTTATAGATGTACTTGACAATGGACAGTGTCTGAAACTAGTAGCGCAAATGAAATAATTTAAAACACAGCCTGGTGGAATCCCGTCTCTTTTCGTCACGTACTAAGCTGTATATTTACCTACAAAATGTACTTTAAACAACATCAGTGACTATCTGGACTTTTATATTTATGGATGCGGCGAATATTATCGAGAGGTTTGTTACTGTTTATGTTTATGAGCAGGCAACTTCACTGTATACTAAGATAAACAGGTACTGCGAAGATTTAACAACCACCAAAGAAAATAAATTCTTCCTAACTTTTCCTATCCTACCAGACACTGAGATCGAAAACGAAAGGTAACCTGCTTGTAACAGGAATTTACTGCTTGACCAAGACAATTTGAAACTTAGCCTACTGTCATTCACTCAAGATGGTGTACTCAGTAATGAAACAAAGCAGTAGGCTCTGCCAGAAATATCGACTCTTAGACAATGTGTCTAATACTGTATTTTAATATGACAGTATGCCTTCTTAGGCAGTTTATAACACTTCTAGGTAAGCATTACAAATATGGATTGCAATACGGTTATATCACTTGTTATGTATTTCACTGTTATTGTCTAACCTGCTTTCAGAAAACACTAGAAAAATGGCTCTAAGCACTATGGGACTTAACATCTGAGGTCATCAGTCCCCCTAGAACTTAGAACTACTTAAACCTAACTAACCTAAGGACATCACACACATCCATGCCCGAGGCAGGATTCGAACCTGCGACCGTAGCGGTCGCACGGTTCCAGACTGAAGCGCCTAGAACCGCCCGGCCACACTGGCCGGCAGAAAACACTAGGTAACGGCACTTTGAAGCCGAAATCATGATTGTGTAAGTGTAAAATGACTTTAAAAAAATATATTACGACTGTGGCCCCGCATTATGAACAAATTATTTTTCAAATTCATTGAGATTGTGGCGCCCACCTAGAAAAGAAACATTCAATGCAGATTCCTACAATATAACGATATTTTCCTTTTGTAAACATTTCGTTAACTTTTGCCTAAAATTACGTTATTCTTTAGAGGCACCATGGCCCTTTCGTCTATCTGCGCAATGTCCAGAAAATAATATTTCTGTAACACACATCTGATCGTGAGCCTGGACTAGCTCGAAATCTAGTTCACTGTATAAGGGGGAAATCAAAAATTTTCCGTTTCATGGTGTTGCTGCAGCATATACGCAACGTGGCGAGACTCCAATGCGGGTATGTAAGCACCGACATATAGGCAAGGTATTAGCGTGCCATTAGTGTCTTTTCGACGGGAGTGCAGTAAATGCAGAAATGCGATCTATGACGACGTTACTACCAAATATGTCGAAAAAGGACCATTGTGCTCTTATTGGTTTTTTGGCTGCCGAAGGACAATCACAGGGAGACATCCATTTGCAGAATGTCTGTCGAAAACCACCCCTGTGGAATGGTGCGCCAAGCTCCGTGGTGGTCGCGATTAAGATGCTGGTCGATCTGGCAGCCAGCCACATCCACTGATTTCAAGGAACCTGGGTCTGCATCACTGGGGAATAGTACTGCGCAACGCTGGAGACATTACGGCGTGCAGTTAGGGCTAAAAGTCCGGGAAAACACGTGATTCCACCTCCACACGGACAGGAGGCGGGGCGTGACTGCCAGCGCTCCTGGTTTTACTTGAGTGTACTATGTTATTCAAAAGAACAAGTTTCCGAAGCTAATAACACACACATATTTTGGATATGCAATAGATACATAAGGTAATTCATAATAACGACAACAGAGTTTGTCAGGGCAGCAAATATGTGTGGTTATTGTACAAAGCTTTAAAACCATTCAGCACTTTGCTGAGGACGACTGTATGGAAAATATTGATAGTTCAATAATTATTGTATCCTATTTGAGCAGCAAATAGACAAAATGTTGGAAACTCATTCTTCAGCCGACTGTAAAACTCTGAAAAGTCATATCCCATGTATTGCCAAACTATGTATTAATTGTTATATCAGCCTAAGACACGGATATATTATGAACATAATGCTTGAAGTATGCGGAAAAAACTTTAATAAAGAAACGAAACGAACAATGAACTGTTTGCATCTGCTAAATACTTATGTACAAAGAAACAGCCAACTCGTTACAGCACGTTAAAGTGGAAATTTCACGAAGTTAAGCCTTTTTAATTGCCGTACACGAAATTAAAGCCGACTCCTTCGGCAATTTTGTCACAGACATTTTATTTTGAGCAATAAAAACATCACAGTAGAAACTCATGTTCGCTACACACGAAAGTTAATAAGAAAAATATTTATTTTGAGTAACAAAACGGAATAAGAGTGCAAACTTTTGTTAAGTCTCTTAATCTTCTAGGCTCCTTTTGGGCTGTAAATTTTTGAACAACTCGTAGTAAAAACCTGAAAAGAATCTGTGCAATCTGGTTGTAGTGCACTTTGCTGGTTTTGCTTACAAACACAAAGCAGGCGAGAGTGTGTTTGTTTTCCGGCGGGAAAGGCAACATAGTACACTCAAGTAAAACCAGGAGCGCTGGCAGTCACCCCGCCTCCTGTCCGTGTGGAGGTGGAATCACGTGACCGGCCTGTGGCCGTTGTGGAGGGGAGACTGCAAATTCCGTGTGAAGCTTGAGTCTTGCCCCCCCCCCCCCCCCCCACACACACACACAAGTTTACACTGGGCGCTGAAATACTTCAGCGGCGCTGCAGGCTCGATCGCGCCTGCCGTTTACGGCGCTCGCCGTGATGGATGCTTATTGAAAAATTGGGAAAGAAACAAAAATGGCTCGCGGAAACGTCTGACAACGGCAGTATATATCTCTTGCGCCGGCCATGAATCACGGCTCAGCGCTGCGCGGTCCGCACCGAACACGTGCTTTACGCAGGAATTTCCGGCTCGCACACAGTGGACGGCCGCTACTGTGGTGAGGGGGGGACGGGGACGGGGGGGGGGATGGAAGGCGGGCACCATAAAACACGACACGACACACCGGGCCGACAAAAGAAGCCGCCACTTGTCGCCGACCGGCGCTTGGCCACCATACATACGTTGTCTACACGTTATCTGCACTTGCAATGCATGGTAAGCTGGCTACTCCAATATCTAATCAAAAGCATCCGGACACCCCTCCGTAATGCGGATTTCACTACATGTCACGAGGCGGACCCACAAGTGGAAATGGAGACTGGGAATGTTGTGCCGTTGGTAGAGGAGCAGTAACAGGTGAGAGCGTCGACCCCCGTGGAGTTCAGTGACTTCGAACGTGGGTTAGTCAGTGGATGTCACCTGAGCAACACACCCGCCAGGGCCAATTCAGCTCTTCTAAGGCTGCCCAAGGCTACTGTTGGTGACGTGACAGTGAAGTAGATAAGCGAAGGAACGATCACAGGTAAACCAGGACCAGGTAAACCTCACGTACTGACAGGGATAGTCGAGAAATACTCAAGGTGCTTCTAAAAAATCGTACGAAATAAGCGGAAGGAGCCACCCTTGGGCTCCAAAGTGATACCAACAGTGCAGCTAGCGCAATGGCTGTGTGTACAGGGTTAAAAAGAATAGGGCACAAAGATCTAGCAGCTGCTTACAAGCCACATATCTATAAAGTCGATGCTAAGTGGCGCTTGTGGTGGTCTAAAGCAGGAGAGCGTGAGCGATCGCGCTCACTCACGGCATGGATAGTGAACGCTCGCGGTAAGAAGAGATGGTCAGACGTCATCACGTAGAGCACGGGGAAGTGCAAACTGTGCACGTCTTCCGAGGAATGATCATGTGTAAGGTTCCCCGTAGCATCAGACACAAGCATAAGAGGACTCTTCAAAAAGTAAGGTGACTTTTCAAATTGCGCGGGCAACGTACAGTCGTAGACAATACGAGAGAGACCCCTCGCCTTTTCGTTATGCTGATCCGCACAGTTTTAAAGTCTGCTACACAGCATAACAGGCAAGGCGACGAAGTGCTACCAACATACTATGAACAGGCGTGAAATTGACAAACTATCCGAATTTTCTCAGACTGTTTTCAATCATGTGTGTGATATATTAATGCTGATTAGAGTATATAAACGAAAGAAGAAACACTAATTAGTATGAACTGCACTAATAAAAATGAATTTCATCTTATCGAGATAACATAACTGTTTTAGTAAGACAAACTACCCCAGATCGTTACGAACTAGCAAAACGGGTTTTAAGGGCTGGGTAGACAAATAGACGGTGAAGAAAGTGAAACTAGTAGGGTTCCATGTTTACCGATTTAGGTGACGAAATCCTAACAACGAAAATAGCTGCGACAGTTACTGAAGATGATGGCCGCATGAATAATTCCCCCTACTCTTTATTAGAAATGTTCTAGTTGCAGTCGATACATCAGCATATTACTCGTAGATATGATTTCGATCCAAATCACGTTTACAGGAATGCAAATAAATTCCATTTGCCTATACACGTGGTAATTCAGATCCCAGTATTAATGCCACCGCGTTTTAGAAGTGCGAGCATTCCCATTGCTAGGTAGCTTATGAAACACTTCGGCTAATGAACGTTTTCGGGCTGTGGCGAGTCTAATGGAGAATTCGAAACATTGTAGAATACGTTTGGCAGCTATGTAGATGTTTATTTCCTGGGGTGGTGCAGAATTATCCTACTAAATTTACTCGCTTAATAACAATATTTTGTTATTTAGATAAACATCCCGAATGATTGTCACATAAACGGTGACATGAAGGTAGAAAATTCTAGTTTTTGGGGCCGACCGGTGTGGCCGAGCGGTTCTAGGCGCTTCAGTCTGGAACCGCGCGACCGTTACGGTCGCAGGTTCGAATCCTGCCTCGGACATAGATGTGTGTGATGTCCTTAGGTTAGTTAGGTTTAAGTAGTTCTAAGTTATAGGGGACTGATGACCTCCGATGTTAAGTCCCACAGTGCTCAGAGCCATTTTTTTCTTGTTTTTGAGTCCAGAGAGCTCTATGCAACAGAAACTGCAAATGATTTTGCCGTTTTCATTGTGAAATTGCTGGCTTATTCAAGTGTGGAGTAATAATAGAGGGCTGTTTGCTTGGGTTGTCTGCTAGCGTAGTGAAAGGTGTTTGCTACTGCAAGGGAGGTCTAGTTTGTTTTCGGTTCTAATCTCGATGGAAGCAGATAGACTATCAGTAAAGCAATTTTAAGAATTTCTCGCGCTCCAATACGTTTTATTGCTACCTTTATTCTGTACCAGCGCCCTGTGGGTGTAAATATTAAGATCGTGTAGAATTTCATACTTGTTTCTGGTTACTTTTCCCGCTTCTGTCAATAATTGATTTGACTTATGTGTGGCACAGAATGATTTTTAACTGAATTTTCTTATGAATCTTCACGCATTGCTAAATTGCACACTTTCATGGTAGGTCAGCAACGGTAATCCAGTATGACTGATCTGAACGTTGATAGAGACCGTTTCGCAGCCAAATGCGCGTATTTTGCTAACGATAATGGGTACTTTGTCTTACTAAAACAGTTATGTTATCTCGATAAGCTGAAATTCATTTTTATTAGAACAATTCATACTAATTAGCTTTTCTTCTTGCATTTACATCTTATATTTAGTTGTTGTGTTTAACACACTAATCAGCATTAATATAGTCATACACATGACTGGAAACAGTCTGACAAAGTTTGGATAGTTTGTCAATTTCACGCCTGTGCATAGTATGTTGGTAGCACTTCGTCGCCTTGCCTGTTATGCTGTGTAGCAGACTTTAAAGCTGTGCGGATCAGCATAACGAAAAGGGGAGGGGTCTCGCTCGTTTTGTCCACGACTGTACATTAGATTATCGCTCTTTTCTTTTTGTTATGTTGGTACATATGCCCCGAACGTGTGTACACAGTCTCAGATGTACAGCATACTTCGTTTGTTTTTGAAAGATAGAAAGGTTAGACGGGTTTTAGTGTGCTCGTCTATTTCCGATTGTTATAAAACATGGAGCGAAGAATTTGCATCACATTTTGTGTGAAAAATTGAATCAAGTGCTCTAAAACACTTGAAATGTTGACAGTGGCTTACGATGATTCTGTTCTACGTAAAAAAAAAAAATGTTTACAAGTGGTACAAGCGCTTCCAAAATGGCCGAGAATAAGCCAGTGACGAACCTCGCTCTGGACGCCCCAGCACACAACAACAGATGATAACGTCGAAGCTGTGAAGAAAATTGTTTTGGAAAATCGTCGAATTATCGTAAGAGAAGTTGCTGAGGATGTTGGCATATTAGTCAGCTAGTGGCATGCAATTTTTTTCGGATGTTTTGGGTACGAAACGTGTGTCAGCGAAATTTGTTCCAAAACTTCTCAATTTCGATCAGAAGAACCGTCGCATGAGCATCGCTTAGGAGCTTTCGGATGACGTCAATGAGTCATAACTGGTGTCTAAAGATGGGTTTACGGTTACGACGTCGAAACCAAAGACCGATCGTCCCAATGGAAGCATCCCGGAGAGCCAAGATCGAAAAAAGCACTCCAAGTTCGATCAAATGTCAAAGTTTTGTTCACAATTTTTTTTTCAATTAGGGTGGCGTAGTGCATAATGAATTATTGCCTCAACTTCGTACGGTCAATAAGGAGTACACCTTGACGTTATGCGCCGTTTGCGAGAAGCAATACGCAAAAAACGCCCGGAATTGTGGAAAAACAATTCATGGCTTTTGCATCAAGACAATGCATCTGCTCATTTATCGTTACTTGTGAGAGACTTTTTGGGCAAAAACAACACGACAATCATGCCTCAGCCACCATACTGACCGGATTTGGCCCCCTGCGACTTTTTCCTCTTCCCAAAAGTGAAGAGACCTATGAAAGGACGAAGATTTTCAACGATTGAGGAAATAGAAACTGTATCGCTGGAAGTACTCAAGGCTGTACCAAGAAGTGCTTTTGAGAAGTACTTCGAGGATTGGAAGAAGCGTTGGCACAAGTTTATTGTATCTGAGGGGCTTTACTTTGAAGGGGACAACATGAATATTGATGAACATATAAATATTTTTGTCATAAAAATATAAAGTCGCCTTACTTTTTGAACACACCTCATATATGCTTACGGCGCCATGCTTAAAGTGGAGAGTAACTTAGTTTAAATCTACGAAAATCATTATGATGGCTGCGTAAGGGAATTCAAAACCAAGGTCAGACATATCGTCAATTTTTTTTCTTTAGTTTGTGTTATGGACGGCACTGGAGTACGATAGTCCACGTTGCTGTGTTACATATAATGCTCTGGTGGTGTAATATCTAGCACACCGGCCTAGTGAGCAAGCAGACCTAGATTCAAGACCTGGCCATTGCATACATCTTAATTAATTTCTTCAGCTTCGATCATTACCGTAGATAAAGATGAGACTCAAATGCCTCAAGGAAAATTTGACTATATGAGATCTACCTAACATCATCAATAATTTATTATTACAATTTTCGTCAACAAAGTTCCACTACGTTAGGAGATTTCTCTGTGATTATGTCGGTGTCATTGCAAATCGAAACGTGCAATGTCAGAAGTTTGAACTTGGTAGGAAAGGCAGACAATCTCAAAAGGAAATGAAAGGGCTCAATCTATAGTGGGGATCAGTGAAGTGAAATGAGATGAGATGCCGATTTCTCGTCAGACGAATATACGGTAATATCAACAGCACAATCCATGATACAACGGACGTAGCATTCGTTATGAATAAGGGAAGCTAGACAATCTGAAAAGGGAAGGGAAAAGTGAAATAAACAGGAAGTGCAGGTAAGCTACGACGAAATGGCTGCATGAAAAATGTGAAGAAATAGAGAACGAAATAACTGTCGGAAGAACTGACTCAGCATATAGAAAAGTCAAAACAACCTTCGGTGGCATAGTAAGCAAGGGTGGTAACATTAAGAGTGCAACTGGAATTCCACTATTAAATGCAGAGGAGAGAGTGGATAGGTGGCAATACTACACTGAAGGCCTCTATGAGGGGGAAGTAGGAGTAGATATAGAAAGAAATAGGGAATCCAGGATTAGAATCAGAACTTTCGGAAACATTGGAGGACTGAAGATCAAACAAGCAGACGGGATAGATAAAATGCCATCAGTATTTCTAAAATCTTGGAGGTAAGTGGCAACAAAACGACTATTCACGTTGTTGTGTAGAATGTATGAGTGTGGCGTTATACATTCTAAAGGCTGGAGAAATATCATCCACACAATTACGAAGACTGCGAGAGCTTAATAGCTCATGCATCCACGTTGCTGACAAGAAGAATATACAGAAGAATGGAAAAGACAATTGTGCATGTGTTAGATGACGATCAGATTGGCTTTAGGAGAGGTAAAGGCACCAGTGAGGCAATCCTGGCATTACGGTTGATAATGGAAGCAAGACTAAAGGAAAATTATGACACGTTGATAGGATTTGTCGACCTGTCAGATGGTGCACGACGTTCGAAATTCTGTGAAAAATAGGGGTAAGCTATACGTAAGGACGGGTAATAATACAATACGTACAAGAGCCAAGAGGGAATAATAAGAGTGGAAGATCAAGAACGAGGTACCCGGATTTAAAACGGTGTAAGAAGGGATGTAGTCTTTCCCCCCGTACTCTTCTATTTGCACATGGAAGAAGCGACGATGATACGATTCGCTGATGACATTCCTATCCTGAGTGAAAGTGAAGAAGTAGTACATGATCTTCTAAATGGAATGAACGGTCTAATGAGTACAGAATACGGATTGAGAACAAACCGAAGAAAGGCGAAACTATTGACGAGGAACAGAAGTAAGATCGGCGATAAACTTATCAAAATTGGTGGTCACGAAGTAGATGAAATTAAGGAGTGGACAGATCCGAGAATAAAGGAGCAGAGTCGCTGCAGAACCGGCGATAAAAGGAACAAATGGAGAGAACACTGGCAGCGAGGGGGGACAGAACGTTACATATGTTAAGAAGTCAGGGAGTGACTGAGGACAACGTGTGCAAGTGCTGCTCTCAGATGAAGAAGTTGGCACACGAGAGGAATCCACAGTGGGTCGCATCAAACCAGTCACAAGACCACAACTCTCAATAATAATAATAATACCACTTCCCCGCCAGTGCAGGATTTTGTATACTCCTGCCGTTGCAGCAGGGAACTTACTTTCAGTGGGGCAATAGATTTTATGAACATACTGAAGGCGTAGCTATGGGAAACCATTCAGCGCCGTTGTAGTGAAATTCTACGTGGAAAATTTTGAAAAAAATCTCTTAAGATGGCCAAGAAGAAACACATTCCTTTATGAGCCTTGCCCTGTAGTGCGTTTCTGGAACATTCCCAGAATGAAATTATCTACGTTCACACGAGCAGTGAAAATGTTCCGAGGCACTTACCCGTTCTTGTGTAGCTCCTTCTTGCTGACACAGACAGCGGTGAATGCATCTTCAAGCAGACACAGCTCCTTCTTCTTGCAGTTCAGAGGACGGCACAGGTCACCTGGAACAGGAGGAAAGCAAACAGATTGTTAATGTGATGGGGTGTAAGTGGTGGGAATCATTGTTACAGCAAAAGAGCGACAACAAACAATTATGTCGTGAGAGCTTATTGTAGCAACACAAGGTAGGTAACTCTTTTGATATCAACAATGGTCAACAACTTACTGTAGGGCTCGAGAGTTTAGACAGTGTCTCCATCCGCGAGTGGTAAGGTATGAAAGAAATGTCTCAACGGACACGAAGTGTGACAGCTTGTAATAATGCAACCATCATTTGTCACTTCGCAAATAATACTAAATAGTGCGCAACAAGGGTTGTACATCCCAACTCATACCCACAGTTTCTTTTTAACAAGGTACTCCTGGTCCAAACGTTTACTTTCATTTTTATTTTTGAACATTGGTCATGATTCATTCAACCAGTCTCCAATATATGCGAAGATACAAATTATAGCAGGTAACACTTATTTCACTAAATAAACGATATATTGTGCCACACACACAACCCCCCCCCCCCACCCATACACACATTCGTTGTAAATGCTCTCTTTATTCTGTTTGGAAGGTGACCGCAAACCGCTAAGCAGTGTAGTAATTCGGCTGTCGCGTGGTATCGCAATGGGCAGCCGAAAATGATGTTACCGATATCCTCCTCAGTCCCAAAATCGCAGAGGGATGAGTCAGTCAATTGTTGCCGGTATGGTTGCAGTCGGTACGTACCAAGGTAGTGCCACGGTGGTGGAGGGACGCTTCTCGGTATAGTTGCATCATGTCTTCCCCAATACTGACACGAGAGGCTCCGCTTGTTGCACAACGTTGTGATTTGCCGCCGCGTAACTCTGAGAGCGTCTGTGTAAGGAGCATGTTCGTGCGTCTTTGTCCGAAGTGATTGGCAATCTTAGCGAGTGCTTTCAACAATTTCGTTGACCGTGATACTACAGTGCCCCTTTGCTCAGAGCATCAGGATTTTCTTCTACGGCGCTGTAGTTCTAATCCGGTCTGTAATACGATAGCCGGCCGGGGTGGCCGAGCGGTTCTAGGCGCTTCAGTCCGGAACCGCGCTGCTGCTACGGTCGCACGTTCGAATCCTGCCTCGGGCATGGACGTGTGTGATGTCCTTAGGTTAGTTAGGTTTAATTAGTTCTAAGTCTAGGGGACTGATGACCTCAGATGTTAAGTCCCATAGTGCTTAGAGCCATTTGAACAATTTTTTTTATAATACGATAAACCAAATAATTATTGGCATTATTGACGGCGTTATTCTATATGAGCGTCAACTTTGATCGCGAATCAGTGAGAATAATGAGGGAGTTGGAATTGGCCACCACGGCGTGTCTGTTCGTCACAGTATGCGCTGCGCACGCCATCTGAAGTACGAGATCCATCTGTGTAGAAACGGTGCGCATTTTTCAATTCATCTGAAAAGACCTTTCTGGCATGCTCCTATTAGGTTCCACGTACGGTGTATCGGTTCCGTACGAATGCCTAAATCCTTTGTCAATTCCTCTAACCTATCATGAAATACTGACCGTGCGACGCTGTTGCAATTCGGTCGTACAGTGATGAAATACTGCAAAACATATAGGCTAGTGGCGGAAGTTTCTTTATAAACAAGTATCTTCTACAGAAGCATTTCTCAGCCAGTACGCATATCCTCCAAAGGGTCTTGCACGAGCAGTGCCCGTTTGAGTAGGTATTTGGAGCCAATGTAAGTTCTTCTGTGTTCGGAGGCTCAATAGCTTCGGCAAAAAGAGCATTCATACAGGTTGACCGTGGGGCAACCAAGCAGCACCTGCAAGCTTTATATTGGCACCTGTTAAGTGTTTGTAGAGCAGACTCAGTGGCCGAGCCATAGCAAAGGCAACCCTGGTCCATACAACAAAAAAAAAAAAAAGAAAGAGAAGTTCAAATGGCTCTGAGCACTATGGGACTTAACTTCTGAGGTCATCAGTCCCCTAGAACGTAGAACTACTTCAACCTAACTAACCTAAGGACATCACACACATCCATGCCCGAAGCAGGATTCGAACCTGCGACCATAGCGGTCGCGTGGTTCCAGACTGTAGCACCTAGAACCGCTCGGCCACCTAGAACCGCTCCGCCACCCCCGCCGGCCGTGGTCCATACACTGCCGAATTAAGAGTACGGTATACAGAGTGTTTCCGTAACAGCGTACAGAAATGTAACAGGACGTACAGTATGTTCCGCTGAACAATTTCAGGTAGGGAATCTGGGGTCGGAAAAGCCACCTTAAGGAGATAATAGGAATGAAATCATATTACTGTGTGCTTTTTTATTTTCATTACTTACAGTTAACTGCAAATACCGTCATTGACACAATGAACGTACCATTTGTACTGTATCTTACAAAATGTGCTGAAACTGGCGGCCATCAGACGCAATGCAAGCATGACATCGGCGAACAAGATCCTGACGCTGCCTGACAAATATCCCGGTGTATTTCGAAACACATCACAGGCAGCTACAATTCTGGCAACTAATTCCATCTCCGTATTCACTTGGGCCACATACACAAGTGACTTTAGATATCCGCATAGGAAAAAATCAAGGGGATTCAGGTCAGGTGACTTCGCAGGCCATGGAACAAGATCTCCTCTTCCAATCCAGCGACCAGGAAATACAGTACTGAAATGGTTGCAGACGTCCACATTGAAGTGAGGCGGTCCACAGTCATGTTTTATCCACATGCTCTCACGAACAGCCAAGGGTACGTTCTCCAACAACTCAGGTAGAACTCTTTGCACGAACCTCAAGTAGAGGTAGCCATTCAGACGATCAGGCAGATGAAATGGCCCAATGAGATTGTCACCTGCAATACCGGCCCAGACATTCACCGCAAACCGTACCTGATGGTGTGACTCTACTACAGCCAATTCCTACTGTTCAAAATACCATGACGATCAAATGAGACCTCGTCAGTAAATAGCTTGATTTGGAGGAAATCTGGTGGAACAACCCATTGATGGAACAACCACTGAAACAATGCGACCCTTGGTGCAAAGTCAGTCACAAGCATTCCGTGGACTTGTTGTGAGTGATATGGGTGTGCATCATCACTTCCTAGCAATCAGGCTCGTCCTTCTCCATTCTTACTGGAAATAAGGCATGTAAATGTAAATAAACAGCACAGTACGAGTAGACTAACTTGCGCATTACTTGTATATAAGCTGGAAAACAGTAATGTTAGACAAACGGGTAGACCAGTTTACTTCCACATCTCCATAAGCTGGTTTCTCCAACCCCAGGTTCCCTGTCTCAAATTGTTCAGTGGAACATTCTCTATGTCCTGTTACATTTTTGCACGCTCTTACGGAAACAAGCTGTAGATACATCCCCTTGTGCCGCCACCGCCCCAAAATCCCGTAACTGAATGTATAATATCAATTACCTTTTCGCCGCGCGGGATTAGCCGGGCGGTCTCAGGCGCTGAGGTCGTGGACTGTGCGGCTGATCCCGGCGGAGGTTCGAGTACTCCCTCGGACATGGGTGTGTGTGTTTGTCCTTAGAATAATTTAGGTTAGCAGTTAAGTCCCATAAGATTTCACACACATTGGAACATTTTTGAATTGCCTTTTCAGTTTTTTGCAGAATGTATTTCATACGTGCGGACAAAGTGAACTTGCAGTCTCAGGCCCAAATGTTGGAAGAAATGTTGAGTGGATACATAATGTTTTATTTTAGCTTGGACACAATTAGAGGCTATGTAGAATGCTACTCATCCACATCAAATTCGAAGAATGTTTACTTCGTTTACCAGGTTCGCGATTCCTTGATGCCTCACAATGTGTCATGTCAACCGATTTGTAGCATCCTCAAACGAATGGACGTATGAAATTGTGTAAAAAACTGTCAACGAGAATAATTATAACGTGAGTATGATGTACATATATTATGTGTGATGCAAACTACGCTGAAAAACCAAAGAAACTGGTACGCATGCCTTATATCGCGTAGGGCTCCCACGAGCACGAAGAAGAGCCGCAACACGACCTGGCATGGACTCGACTAATGCTTGAAGTACTGCTGGAGGCAACTGACACCATAAATTCTGCAGGGCTGTCGATAAATCCGTAAGAGTACGAAGGAGTTGAGATCTCTTCTGAACAGCACGTTGAAAGGCAGCCCAGATGTTCTCAATAATATTAGTGTCTGGGGAGTTTGGTGGCCAGCGGATGTGTTTGAACTCAGAAGAGTGTTCCTGGAGACACACTGAAGCAATTCTGGACGCGTGGTGTGTCGCCTGGTGGAATTGCCCAAGTCCGTCGGAATGCACAATGGACATGAATGGATGGAGGTGATCAGACAGGGTGATTACATACGTCTCACCTGTCAGAGTCGTATCTAGACGTATCAGGGGTCCCATATCACTCCAGCTTAACACGCCCCACACCATTACAGAGCCTCCACCAATTTGAACAGTCCCCTGTTGCCATGCAGGGTCCAAGAACTCATGAGGATGTCTCTATGCCGTACACGTCCATCCGCTCGATACAATTTGAAACGAGACTCGTCCGACAAGACGCCATGTTTCCTGCCATCAACAGTCCAATGTCGGTGTTGACGGGCCCAGGCGAGGCGTAAAGCTTTGTGTCGTGCAGTCATCAAGGGTACACGAGTGGGCCTTCGGCTCCGAAAGTCCATATCGGTGATGTTTCGTAGAATGGTTCGCAAGCTGACACTTGTTGATGACCCAGTACTGAAACCTGCAGCAATTTGGGGAAGGGTTGCACTTCCATCACAACGAACGATTCTCTTCAGTCGTCGTTGGTCCCGTTCTTGCAGGATCTTTTTCCGGCCGCAGCAATGTCGGAGATTTGATGTGTTAAGGGGAGCCGGAGGTGCCTATGCTGCCCATGTTAAAATCACTAAGTTTGAGGAACATTAATGAATAAACTACCTAATAGAAAAATTTGAATTTTTTTTTACATATAGAGTGGTTTAGTATTGCAGTTATGACAGAGGGATTTTGGAGTATCTTTTCTAGTTTCCTTCCAATTATTTTTTTATTAATGACCCAAATTTTTTTACAAATAATTGCTTTATAATTAAACTGAAATGAAACTACTGAACATATTGCCAAATGGCTGTGTTACAATGTAAGTTTGACCACTAGGAGTGCTGTATAAAAATTTCATCTCTCTAGCTTGAGTGGATTTTGAGAAAATGTTCCTTATATTCGAAAAATTCTAATTTACGGGAAATGGCTATCAAAGTTTCTCAATACATTCCTGCACTATAGGATGGATTATCAGGGTCTTCTTCTTCATCCTCCAAAAGCTTCCTCTTCTGTCTTCTTTTCTGCCCTGTTGTTCCATCATACTTCATATGCCTTTCTCTTCTTTCTGCTCCTCTTATCCTTTCTCTGTCAATATTTCTTAGTGCTCGTAAAGTGTTCACCGCAGGTGTAAATGGAGGAGGAGGATATTGGTGTTTAACGTCCCGTCGACAACGAGGTCATTAGAGACGGAGCACAAGCTCGGATTAGGGAAGGATGGGAAAGGAAGGCGGCCGTGCCCTTTCAAAGGAACCATCCCGGCATTTGCCTGGAGTGATCTAGGGAAATCACGGAAAACCTAAATCGGGATGGCCGGGCGCGGGATTGAACCGTCGTCCTCCCGAATGCGAGTCCAGTGTGCTAACCACTGCGTCACCTCGCTCGGTCCCAGGTGTAAATCCTAATGCCTTCAGAACTTCACACTGTTCCCTTGGTTGTAGGTTGCTATTGCATCATAAATGCCAAAGTGCAGTGTTTTATGCTTACAAACACCCTTTTAGGAATCACCTTCCAAATCAAATTGTTTACGCTCTCATTAGGATTCTGGGTCTTTCCGTGTACACATTTGTGTAACAATTCTGGCTGTGCTAAGTCATGAAAAATTGGTTTTATTGTTCCCTCCTGATTCTTGTACATACTGCATATTACCCGCTTTACACAAGAATTATAATACTACCAACAACAGGCGCAACACTGAAATAATTCGAAACGGTAAACAGCAAAGAGACGATGTTCCGCGCTCTTATTCATTGTAGTATCGCAACTTGGTATTAGTGTTAATTTTCTTTTCCCTACGTTCTTCCTCTTCTTATATACACGGTTACTAAAACGTGGCATCGTAACCAGAACAAAAGTGTACGACAATATTAAATGGAGCAAGATGTTCGAAATTCTGAGGAAAATAGGAGTAAGCTGTAAGGAAATACGGGTAATATTCGTCACAGAAAACAATGTAGCCAACCCTTGCACACTCGCTGTATGCGTAACATAAGGCGCTGTGAGCGTAACAGGCCGAGAAAATCCCAAGCAGTTCGCCAGGAAGTCACGAGAGGGTGTTAGATGCATTCAGCGGCCGCCCATTTCCTTTGCAGGCGTGGGGGAAAATGGTAATAACTCCACTTCTAGGGCGAGTAGAACAATAATTCAAAGTTTACATTAAAGAGGAATGTTCCAATTAATTTTCGGTAGCAAAAAAAAAATCGTAATTTTTTGGATTTGACCACCTCCGGCTCCCCTTAACGGATTCCTGATTTGCACGGTACACTCGTGAAATGGTCGTACGGGAAAATCCCCACTTTATGGCTACTTCGGAGATGCTACGTCCTATCGCCCGTGCGCCGACTATAACAACTAACACCACGTTCAAACTTACTTAAATCTTGATATCCGCAGTAACCGATCTAACAACTGCGCGAGACACTTGTTGTCTTATATAGGCGTTGCCGGCCGCAGCCCCGTGTACTGCCTGTTTACATATGTCTGTATTTGAATACGCGTACCTATTTCAGTTTCTTTGGCGCTTTATTCTATGTGACATTTAAAATATGAGAGATGCTCCTGTACGATGATCGTAACAACTACTATATCATATTTCGCCAGCGGCGTTGCCGCAGTGCTAACATCGGTACCCATCAGTCGCCCAACACTTGGATGGGTCCCCGTCTGGGTGGGGTGCGCCGAGTGGTGTCGGCAAGCGGAGTGAACTCAGCCCTTGTGAGGGCAATTGAGGGGATACTGGATTGAATAGTAGCGGCACCGGCCACGAAAACTGACAACAGGGGGGGGGGGGAGGGGGGGGAGGAAGAGCAGCGTTCTGACCACATGCCCCTCCATACCCGCATCCGGTGACGCCTATAGACTGAGGATGACACGGCGGCCGGTCGCTACTGTTGGGCCTTCAAAGCCTGTTCGGATGGTGTTTGTTTGTATATGATGTACCAGAGAGTAAAACATTTTCTGCTCTTATGTTTATGGCACAAAGAACAATTAGTTATTATTATCTTATATCTTCACGCTATTCGTGTTTTTAAGAGCGCCATTAAAGAAGTTCGCTCTCTGTGATAGTAGCTGCCTCTGAGATCGGTTGACTATGTAATTGGTACGGACTGCTATAGAACAGGAGGTGTGTAAAAGTTACAAATACTTTAATGTAGGTATTAAAATTCGTGATGAAATTATTTAATGTGTATTGGTAAAACAAGATGTTCAATAATCCAGCCCTTTTCATAATTTAGTTCAGTTTTCAGCAACAGAAGGAACATGGCTGGTTAACTTTTCAAATTAGTTTTTTCAGTTAATAGATTAAAAACAGCACAGATATTCTTTGGCTGAACTTATGTAGGAGTACAGAATTGTAAGTAGGCTGTTTATGTTTTCTTATTGGCAACGTTACGTAGCGCTCTGTATGAAAATCACTGGCTGTGCTGTGTGCAGTCTGTGGCTAGTTTGCATTGCTGTCTGCCATTGTAGTGTTGGACAGCGCCAGCTGGATGTTAACAGCGCGTAGCGTTGCGCAGTTGGAGGTGAGCCGCCAGCAGTGGTGGATGTGGGGAGAGAGATGGCGGAGTTTTGAAATTTGTAAGACTGGATGTCAATTATGACTATTAAGGTAAATACATTGTTTGTTCTCTATCAAAATCTTTCATTTGCTAACTACGCCTATCAGTAGTTAGTGCCTTCAGTAGTTTGAATCTTTTATTTAGCTGGCAGTAGTGGCGCTCGCTGTATTGCAGTAGTTCGAGTAACGAAGATTTTTGTGAGGTAAGTGATTTGTGAAACGTATAGGTTAATGTTAGTCAGGGCCATTCTTTTGTAGGGATTTTTGAAAGTCAGATTGCGTTGCGCTAAAAAATATTGTGTGTCAGTTTAAGCACAGTCCTGTATAATTTTTGTAAGGGGACGTTTCATATGGCGACCCTGCCAGGATACCTCACTGGAATCTTCTGATTTTTTTCTTGTAGTTTGTGTAATTAGTGTAGCTTTTGTTTATTGCTAGCGCGTAATTGTAGAGAGAATTTCCTTTGCAGTTTAGTTTTTCACTCTTGTACAGTAAAACAGTTGTGGCATGCATGTAGATTTGTAGCAAGTATTTTGCAGCTGCACTTGCAATTAACTAGATATTATTTTCAGTGCTATGTTAATGTGTTCTCTTATTTTTGCTCTTCAAATTGTGTTTTTCTGAGTTATCATGTGAAATATTGTGACAATAATGGCGTGTGAAAAACGTAATACTAGGCTCCAAAGTACACTGAGAAATGACAGTGAAGACGAAAGCAGTGTGTTAATGCTACCATGTAATGAATTAACTAATATTCAAAGTAGTAATTTGGTAACTGTGCATAGGGAAATGGAGCGGGCATCAAATAATGGTGTAGACAGTGAAACAGGTAGTGAACAGGGAAGCATTATCGATCGATCGGTCGGCAACAGGTCGCCTCAGGAATCGGGAATGACAGAACACAATATTGCAAATACTGTAGACTCAGGTTTTGGGTTCTCACCGTTTTCTGAAATGAGTCAAGACACATTTTCCGCTTGTCAAAATGTGATTGTTGCCGGTGAAAATTCACTGCCAAAAAGCACTGAGGAACATGTTTCAGACACCAGTGCATTGTTATTACAATTAATGCAACAAATGGGACAAAAACTTCAAAAGTTAGACACAATGGAACAAAATCAGAGACAAACACAGCAAAAGCTTCAAACGTTAGACACAATGGAACAAAATCTTCAAAAGTTAGACACAATGGAACAGCACCAGAGACAAACACAGCAACAGTTAGACACAATGGAACAAAATCAGAGACAAACACAGCAAAAGCTTCAAAAGTTAGACGCCACGCTTGAACAAACACGTGAAGATTTAACTACTGAGTTACATAAAATAGAATCGAAATGTCAAAAAGTCTGTAATGACGTAAAAACACAAATTTGTGAGCATTTCCAACCTATTTTTTCGCGGCATGAAAATGTATTACAGAATCACGAAGCAGCCATAAAAGAACTGCAAATTATTGTTCATGAAAATCATGAGACCTTGCAAGCTAAAATGGACTCAGTTGCATCTACCGATTCGGTTACGCAACTTGCAAAAACTCAGGAAAACTTAAAGGACACAGTAGAAAGACACATGGAGGAAATTAGTTCATTATCAGAGAAAGTAGTTGAACTTTCGGATCAGCTAAATAATTTATCTACGAAGGTAGATGTAGAAAGTAGTTGAACTTTCGGATCAGCTAAATAATTTATCTACGAAGGTAGATGATAATCTGAATGACACAAAGCCAGTAGTCTTTAATGACACAGAAGAGTGCGAACAAATTAGGAAATTCAAACAAAATCAGAATCAAATTAATACGCAACACCAAAGAGAAATCCGGGAAGTACAAGATCAGCTGACACAGGTAATACAAGAATTACGTATTTCAGAGGCCACTCGCGCTCCAAATTGGGAAGAGGGACATAGAAATACGGAACACCCACAAAATAATAACTCAGGGCACTTCGGAAATTATGAAAGGAATTGGCAAGGTACACCGAATTTTGAGATGGAACCGCCGAAACGACGTAACAATGACCGACATGCGACTCGCCGACATGATGATTGTGACTATAAGCTGTTCATTACTACACGTAATTTCAAAACATTTAAGAATTCTGGCAACGACATTCATCCACAAGCATGGCTCCATCAATTCTCTCATTGTTTTCCTCCCAACTGGTCGTTAGAGCACAGATTGGAATTTATGTGTGGCTATTTAGAGAATGAACCAGCTGTAAGAATGCGATTGGTCATTCACGATTGCCACAGTGAAGGAGAATTTTATCATGCCTTCCTCTCAGCATATTGGTCTCAAGCTACACAAGACCGAGTAAAACATAGCATCATAATGATGAAACATTTCGAACAATCTGAATTCTCCAGTCTTGTGAAATATTTTGAAGACATGTTGCAAAAGAATCAGTACCTGTCAAACCCATACAGTCCCTCAGAACTCATCCGCATTTGCTTAATCAAATTTCCTGAACATTTACGACATATTATTTTGGCAGGACGTTGCAAAGACGACATTGAAGCTTTTCAGGGACTCTTACAAGAATTAGAAATTGACACTGACAATCGCGGAACGCGAAAACAGGAACACAACAATTACAGGTCACATCTGTCGCAATTCCGCAATGAAAGAAATAATAACTGGACACGACAAGGCTATTCTCACAACACAAATTGTGACCAAAAGAGACACCACCCGTATGACAACCACTGGCAGAGTAATAGTTACAGAGAAAGATCGCATTTCCGTAGTAATGAATACGACAGAGACAATCATATAATCAGACAATATAGGAACCAAAATAATTATTATCAAGGGAGACAGAATAACTTCAGACACAACGGTCCACCACGCAGTTACGATTCCAGGAGAAATTCTCCACCACATGACCGACAAACAAGAAACTATGTAAACTACCGACAAAACGACAGACCTGAATTGCATCAGAACTGGCGGGATTCGAACAGAGCAGGGCCCTCTTGACAAGGTGAATTTGTAGAAGTTAGGTCTCCAAATCCCAATAACAATGCGCGCCAACAAAGAAACAGACAATGACCCGCACCGCAGGCAGCCACGTGTGCCGACTGGCTCAGAGAAAAATAACATAGACGCTAACCTTGAGAAAAATTCCAGTATTCTTTACCGACGTATACCGCATGACAATTACATTCAAGTTAAAACTCTGAGTACTATGAAGAGTAAAGGATTGCACCACATTTCACATGTAAAACCATTTATTGAGAGATGCTTTTTAACTTAGTCTTTGCCATAAAATTTTTCACTTCACGTTACTAGTACTCTTTTTCAATCTTAGAAACTGTTAACATGCAACTATGTTTTAAAGTTAACTATCCAGTCAAGAACGTATTTAAACAGAAATTATGAATGCATTGTTATAGTGAACAGACGACACAATGTAGTTATTTGTACATTCTTGCTTGTTAGTTGCACAATTAGGTAACGACTATCAGCCTTCCATACTTAGAACATATACTCATACTGCTAATGAGATTTTAATGCAACATTTTGGTTTACTTGAAAATACATTCTGGATTTAAAGTACTTTCTGTGTGATACCAGATGACACAGTGGTTAGTTTATGTGACAACTACACGATTTTATCACGACGCTACTAATGAGTGACAATTTACAATGTTGCTTTGCGGTGTATCTGTCTTATATCTGCACAGTTTTTCTGAATTATTCTGGAAAGTAAAACATGTTTTAGTAGTAACTTTTGTGGTATAGCTACAATGAGACAGCCTTTTCCGTAGCACAACAATACATAACAGCACAGTACTTCCTTCATCACGTCAATAAGCGTAATAACTAAGATATCTATACGCAAAGCAATTCACTTCGTTTATTACGAGGTAAGTACATTGACTTCAGCAGAACTTTACTTACAGAGGACGATAACTACGACACTTCCACAGAATTATCTTACAACAAGACGCACATTTAGCGCTACAGGACACGCATTTGAGTGATTAATTTTGTACTTGAACCATTTGTTTTTTAAGATTTTTGAATTACAAAGGTTTTCCATGATACATTTCATTCCATTGCTGTAATCTGTAACACCTGAGGGTATAATTACATTAATCCTCAGGGGGGTACACGCTTACTTTGTGTACCATGTGTGTGGCAAGCACAAGGATCCCTAGCTAATATGGTATTTGCTTATACAACTTTACACATCGGTACCATATTTCTCCAACACAGAATTACACAGCTATCTGATTATTTAACAGAGAAACAAAATTTTTTTTTTATGTCAGTGACACATGTTTACGCAATTACACAGTTGGATAATTTCACACTTATGAAATTGTATTTTGTCTGTACTTTGTGAACTGTTCATATTTTTTTGGAACCATTGTGATACTATGAGAGCTTTGAATGATGTATTTGGTATGGGATCATGATTTTAAAGTACGTTTGAGGTAGATGACACTATTGAAATGAGCAGAGAATTTTTTTTAGGTTTTGAAATTATTGGAGGAAGCTACGACGATTTTGAGAGTTGACTGAGGTGTTATGATGTTATTATTTCGTTGACTACGTGTATTATGCTGTTGCGGTATGTTTATGATCAATAAGCTGATGCTATATGAGTTATTTGAGTATGCTACGTATCTGTTATCATGAAATATTGAAGAAGTGTCGACGAATAACGTAAGGAATAATGAGTAGTGGTTAGGGACTCTGGTTTGTGAAAAAGGTTGTTGGAAACCAAGAATCGTACTTTAAGAGTTATGAAATGTATGTAAATGCATGAATGTATTACAATGCCAACGAAAATTTTTTGGACACTGTTATATCAATAGGATTTTGTTTCTACAGATTTGTAACGCAAATTCTTGACTTGTGAAATATTTTTTATATGAGACTGTCACTGTAGCGGAAACTGCTGTCGTAAATATTTCCGTAAGAAAGTTAAGTGACCACCTGCACGTAATGCGTCGTGGGCACCCAGCTGTGTCAGACACCTGGAGAAAAAGCCATTAGTGTGTGCCTTTTCAGAGGCACAGGTAAAAAAAAAGGGAGGCCATTATCCTCGCTATTGACATTCCTTTGTAGAAAGCATCGCAAATACGACACGCTCAAACTTGAAAACATATGATTATACTGTGGAGCTCTTAATTTATGATATTTACTAAAATGCCTAATGAAACAATGAGAAACATTTCACAGCTATTGTCTTGCTAGTTGAGAGAAATGCCATATGGCTTGCTTTATGTATTTATTTACTCATTTTGTTTAATATCTGGTTTCTAGCTGCACTGCAGCATTGGTTAAAATAAAATTTAATAGATGTACTAATATAAATATTTTATGCCTACAGATCCAGTAAATAATTTTATGATCTATTAAAAAAAAAAGACGAAGGAGCATAAAAAGACATTTCCCTTCACAGGAATTGCATACGGAATTTTCTTTTGAACTACTTGGTAATTTTTTTGGTAGAATAACTTCTTCTGGTGCACCACTTTAATTACATAGACATTAAGATGTGAATATACATTTCCTTTATCTGCATTGTTGTCTTTAGTGTAATATTTTTTTCTGATTGAGCTATGTCATGTTTAGATATAAGTTATTTCATTTGCTGCTGTTGTTTGCCAGGCATAGTGTTACTGAATTTAACTTTGTGTTATTCTGCTAAGCCAGTTTACTACTGATTTATTTTTCTTGTTTGCTGCGCATTGCCTTATATTAGTTGTAATATTGTTGCTTACTTTGCCAATTTGTATTTTTTTTGTCCTTGCTGTTTGTGTTAATTTGTTATGTGCTGCTGCATTGCCTCATCCCTTAGTTTAGCATCTGAGCTTAGTAGATTTAAGTTAGCTTAAGATGGGGTAGGCTATATGAGAGAACGAGTTGTGATGAATTGGAAGAAATGCATTGAGAAGCTGTAAGAAAATGGTTTGGCCAAAAAAGTATTTTGAAAGAGGACATGAACCAAAAAAGTAGGGTTTAGGGACAACAGGTTTAGGTAGGATTTTCTTGGAAATAAATAATGAGGTAAGAAATATGTGAACATATAAATACAGAAAGCATGCTTGGATAGGATTTTTTTGATGGAAACAAATGTTGAAATAAGACGAAAGATCTATGGAATGAAGTTTTGGGTTGGACTGCAGTACCAAATGTTACACTGAAAACAAACCCTGTCCTTTCCGCCTGTGTTATTCTGGTGTGTGTTTGTGCACTCTTGTGTATTTGTGTTTTTCCTGTCTTTATGTGTTTATCTGATAAGAGATATGTTGTAGAATTTTTCAAATACTATGTTATTTTCTTTGTAAAGATGTTTAGACATTATTTATTCTGTTTTGTTTTAATGCTCATGTGTGAAGTTGATGTTTCGAAAGTTATTCTGATCTTTTATGTATGTACTCATGTCATAATTCCTGTAACACTGACGTATATGTTATTTCGATTCTTTTGTAAAGCCTGTACTATAAATGTTCTCTGTATTGTTATGTTCTTTAATGATGTATTTTGTACCTTTGTAATTGTATTCTTATGTTATAAAATTGTAATTGACATCAGGTCATCAAATTAAGTAACTCGTAAGTTCCATTTCACTGCACACGTTTCTGTTGGTCATAGAATATGGACAATATGTGAGAAGTAGGGACTGTTAGTGTTTGCACGTGTGTTAATAATTCAGCAAGGGACTGGATAACAGCGTTGCTGGTTCTAAGGACAATTAAAAAACTTTGTGAGTGCACAAGTGGTGGTTTATGGACTTGCTATATTGTCCGCAAGACTCTTCGATGGTGATTGTGCACCTGCACAGTTGCAACAGATGGCTGCTGGCCGTCTCTACAAGGACTACAGTGGGTCTGCACCTTTGATGACCCACCAATACCATTATTTCTGCAAGGACTACAGTGGGTCTGCGTCTTTGCTGACTCACCAGTACCATTATTTCTACAAGGACTGCAGTGGGTCTGCACCTCTGGTGGCCCACCAGTACCGTAATCTCTACCAGGACTACAGTGGGTCTGCTCTGTGATGACCTACCTACCAATACTCTTCAAAATTTCGACTGACTCTGCTGTGGGTTTGCTCTGTTGTGGACCAATACCTGGCTGCATGTCAAGAGTCAGCACTGTCTTTCCGTTGGAAGGACAACACTACTTCTTCAAGACTGCATGGAAATCCACTACTTCCGTGTGCATTTTCTTTTACTGCTCAGACTTTGAGAAAAACACTGCAATGTTACTGTGATGAATGATCAGGACTGTCTTTATGGACTATGAGAAAATTTTTGCTTTTGATTAACATTGTATCAAGAAGTGTGTGCATTTGATATCTTTCTTACTGTAATTATGAAAAATTTTTTCAAATCTGTATTGGCCAGTGCCCAAAACAATTTGTAAAATTTTTTGTGGGGAGCATGGGGTCTATGTAAGTAGGTTGTTTATGTTTTCTTATTGGCAACGTTACGTAGCGCTCTGTATGAAAATCACTGGCTGTGCTGTGTGCAGTCTGTGGCTAGTTTGCATTGTTCTCTGCCATTGTAGTGTTGGACAGGGGCAGCTGGATGTTAACAGCGCGTAGCGTTGCGCAGTTGGAGGTGAGCCGCCAGCCGTGGTGGATGTGAGGAGAGAGATGGCGGAGTTTTGAAATTTGTAAGACTGGATGTCAATTATGACTATTAAGGTAAATACATTGTTTGTTCTCTATCAAAATCTTTCATTTGCTAACTACGCCTATCAGTAGTTAGTGCCTTCAGTAGTTTGAATCTTTTATTTAGCTGGCAGTAGTGGCGCTCGCTGTATTGCAGTAGTTCGAGTAACGAAGATTTTTGTGAGGTAAGTGATTTGTGAAACGTATAGGTTAATGTTAGTCAGGGCCATTCTTTTGTAGGGATTTTTGAAAGTCAGATTGCGTTGCGCTAAAAAATATTGTGTGTCAGTATAAGCACAGTCCTGTATAATTTTTCTAAGGGGAGGTTTCAGAATCTTGTTTCGAGCATTCGAACTTTTTTCTCAGTTAAACGCATTTACATGATGAAGTCAAATTAATAACATCAGGATTTCATGTGTTTTCAGTTTATTTAAGAAGAGTAACAATTATTCATTCAGGATGATACGACAAGCTTTACACTTCTCCCCAACGTACGGATACTGTGCACCACGTAAAAAAAAGAATCTCTACATAAATGTCAGACATTATTTTCATTTCAAGAATTAATCCCGCGCAGAAGAGATAATAGCAATATTTATTTTATTCAAGTTTAAAGATTACTTTTCAAACAATAAATTAAAAATTAAAATATATCCAGAAACAGGAGAGAGAGAATAGATCACTTCTTTCAGTCAGTTTCTGTCGTAAATGTATTTTCTCGCCAATCCTATGTAGTACCTCCTCATGAGTTACATGCTCTTATCCATCCAATGTTCAGCATTCTTCTGTAGCACGACAATTCAAAAGCTTCTATTCTTTTCTTGTCTTAATTCTCTATTGTCCAAGTTTCACTTCCGATAAGGCTTTTCTCCAGACACATATCATCAGAAGGGACTTGCGAAATTTATATGTTTTATGTTATCAATTAGAAATGATCGGTGAAAGCCTAGGACTGTAAGAGCAATAGGTTTGTTGTTTATAAAATAACGTTTGCTGCTGCCGGTCATGGTTTTTCTTTTATTTATTTATCTCCTGCACGAAAGGCTTAGGGAAACCATTCCCATTTTCTAGTGCATTTTTCGTGTCTTATAGCATTTACGCGTGATGTTTACGATCTGTGAGTTGCTGCATTACTTGAAAACTACGTGTGTTGTTGCAGTAGAGGAAACAGAATAATGCAGCACCTCAAACATCAAAAACATTACGTGTAAGTGCCATAATAGACGAAAAAAATCACCTGAACATGGAAATCATTTCTCGAAATGCGTCACGCAGGAAATAAATAAATACACAAATAAAAGAAAAACGTGAATGGGAACAATTTTTTAAACGAACCAATTACATTCCATGATGACAAACTTTTGTTTTAGAGAAATGTTTTTCTTGCTATTGCCACTCTCCATTTTATACCTTCTCCACTTCGGACATGATCAGTTATAGCGCTAAGCAAGTAACTGAACTCATCTACGTTTATTGCATCAATTCCTAATCTAATTTCCTCTGCGACCCCTGGCTTTATTCGACTAATTTCCATTACTCTTGTTTTACTTTTGTTCATTTTATGATCTCTCTTCCTGCAGCATGCTTAAAAAGGTTGGATAGGCGAGATTGACACACTCGCCAAGTATTCGACCAACGCAGGCGTTGTGTTACGCAGCTGAATTAAGTGCTACAGTGAGAGCTTTCGTCGCGTCAGACGGCTCGCAGGCAGCAGTGTGCGCCGGTAGCCGGATGGTTAATGAAGGGGAGCAGCGGAGCACTTTGCGGTTGTCCGGTCAGCGGCGATCGCTCGCAACACTCGCCGTGGGAATCGATGTCGGGAGCCGCAGCTGCAACGCCCGTCTCCTTTCAGGACTTCGCCTTCAGCTGTTCGATGCGTGACTGGCCAATAAACGCTCAGTAAGATACTCTGAATCATGTACAGAATTTGCGACAGAGGTGAACAATGCTCCAAAACAGGCAAAATATTGAAAAAAAAAACTAGACTTCAGCGGTAATCTGAAATATGGTGTAATTAGCTAAAATATTTCTACGGTAGAAAACTGTACGGCATTTCGTAAAATTTCTCAATATTCCTCTCATAACTGTTATTTGAAATCGAATGAAACACGTTTAACGTTAACAGACGCCATTTATTTATATCGACATCTTCATGTGGATTTACATGTGTTAGTACGTCGTGTGTGTGTGTCACGACTTTGGGGTAACCTGTGGTCACAGGCCCCTTCAGATGTAAACAAAGATGATGTCTGTAAAGTAGTTACCAGACACGATCGCCGGCCGCAGTGCCCGAGCTGTTCTAGGCGCCACAGTCTGGCGCCGCACGACCGCTACGGTCGCAGGTTCGAATCCTGCCTCGGGCATAGATGTGTGTGATGTCCTTAGGTTAGTTAGGTTTAAGTAGTTCTAAGTTCTATGGGACTGAAGTTAAGTCCCATAGTGCTCAGAGCCATTTTTGAACCAGACACGATCTTCGTTTACAAAGTATGACAGTTCATATGTGATGTATTACAACAGAGGAAGGGGGCTGTGATCACTGGAGACAGAGCGACACTTTACCCCAAAGTCGTAACACAAAACACACACACACACACAATGTCGTACTAATGTATGTAAATTCACCTGGTGATGGAATACTCATTTTTCTAAGGTTTGAAGCTTCTCTTTTCGTTCTTCCGTGTTTGCAATTTAAAAACGGAGTTGTTTTGGAAATCAGCCTTATGCAAACACGATTAGTTTATTTTTATATTTACCCACACATGTTTCGACAACAGTGTGTCATCTTCTGTTGGTCAAATTTTTTTATTTCTGTAAAGTGCAATATCACATTTGTAATAATTTAACTGCTGTATGCAAATATTGCAATATTGTATTTCTTAGGCATACAGCAGTTAAATTATTACAAATGTGACATTGTACTTTACAGAAATAAAAATTTGACCAACAGAAGATGACACATTGGTGTCGAAACATGTCTGGGTAAATATAAAAATAAACAAATCGTGTTTGCATAAGGCTGATTTCCAAAACAACCCACTGATGATGGAAGTTTAAATCTTCGAAATGCGTTGTGCATATACATAAAAACCGACTGGTTACAGTAAACTTGTTGTTTCATTCGATATCAATAACACTCACGCTAAAGCCTAACCTAAAATGTTCGCATTTAAAATGTAATTTGTTAAGTGGTCAGATTTTATTTGTATAAATTTGGTCAATCTGTTGGTTACATACCTTTGTATTTTGTATCTAAATGTTCATGATGTCTTCCTCCCAAGTGTTTGGCGTATCCACGCCCTTTTATTAGATTTTCCCGCTGGCGGTTTTAACCGTTTCACCTACCACAGCTGCGTGCAAGAACTACGTTTGAGTCATGTGTGGCGCGCGCTCTAATTCCTCTCTCTTTCTGCAGCTGTTTACGGCATTCCTGTTGGGACAGCCAGACGATGGTTGCTGTCGCTTTCCTATGTAAATGTCTTTCACGTATTGTGTGCTCCTTTTCCTCATTTTAATACTTCTTAGGTGTTTCGTGTTTCCGTGGATAGCGGTTTGCTCACAAATATTCGTTTTTTAACTTCTTAGGTTCCCGATTTTATAAACTGGGACACGGAACTTTCGGTTACAAAGACAGTATTGGGTGGAAGACAATCTCGGTTCTTTTACGATCTGTGTGTGTAATGTCCGGTCATGAGTTCACTTTTACATTGTCGTTTATGAAAGACTGCTTATGCATAGTTACAACATATTTATTCCACCGTTAGAGTGCATGTCAGAAGATGGAATTATATTATTCCGAAACCGGTTATCATGAATAAATTACTAGTGAATCAACAGTTGTCGTGGTTTTCTTAGTTTTGTGAAAATAGTGTCCGTGTTGAGACTGACTGGTGATCGAGATTTCGTCTCAGTGTCCGTGTGGATACCTGCTTTGCTTCAAACAAGAGCGTTTCATTACTCGAGGCGCGTGACGCTGCTGAACTATCCAGCACAGCCGAGAGAACAATGCCTCTGTCTGCACTGTGCAGAGTGTGGCCCTCCTGAACCGTCGATTCTACACTCACACTAGAGTCGCGGGGTCCAGAATAACGTGATCAGCAATGTGAGTATCAAGGACGATGAACCGCAGCCTCGTTCGTTCTGTTCGCCTATAAGTTCCACAGCGCCGTAGATATTGGTGCCCAAATAGATGTCTTGTAAGTTGGCTTCAGTGAGGCATTCGATACAAACATGCATTATCGTTTAGTAAACAAATCAAGAGCATACGCAGTATCAGATCATTTTGTGATTCTCTGGTAATTCATTAAGTAAAGTGGGACTGCAGGCGGAGACGAAGTAGTTGAATAACGATAACAAAGCCAGCGGCTGTATTTGAATCCAAAGTCGTTTATTCTTTTAAAAACATGCTACTGGTTTCGACACCAAATTGTGTCATCTTCAGGATCGAAGCGTAACCTGCCATCCAAAGATGTAAACAGTTGTGGATGGCAGGTGACGCTTGGGCCCTGAAGATGAGAGAATTTGGTGTAGAAACCGGTAGCATGTTTTAAAAAGAATGAACGAAGTTGGATTCAAATACAGCCGCTGGTTTTCTTATCATTAGCCTAGTACAGTTTGTGATTGGATTCAGGACTTCTTCGCAGGTGTAACTCAAAACGTCGTTCTTACTGGAAGAAAATGGTTCAAATTGCTCTGAGCACTATGGGACTCAACTGCTGAGGTCATAAGTCCCCTAGAACTTAGAACTACTTAAACCTAACTAACCTAAGGACAACACACACATCCATGCCCGAGGCAGGATTCGAACCTGCGACCGTAGCGGTCGCGCGGTTCCAGACTGTAGCGCCAGAACCGCTCGGCCACCAGCGGCCGACTCTTGCTGGAAGGAAATCAATAACTGTAAAGGTAATTTCGGGAGAACCCCAAGAGAGTGTTACAGGGCCGGTACTATTTACAATTTATACTAATGATGTAGTTGTTATAGGAAACTATGTGAAGCTGTTCACGAAAGATAAAGCATTAACAGCGGGAGAAGACTGTAGAGAAATCCCGGAAGACGCGCATAGGATAGATGAATGGTGCACTGACTGGCGGTTGACGCTGAACTTTGATAAATATAAAGCATGAGCATAAACAGACTGAGAGATCAATCACCGTGCGCTTACAGAATTGCCGAAAAACAACTGGTAACTGTAACTACGGTAGAGCACGTAGGAGTTACTGTCCGGGCGATGTGAAGCGGAATGAGCAAATACACTGAGGAGCCAAAACATTATCACCACCTGCTTAATGGCTTGCTGGGATAGCTTTGGAACGCAATACGTCATCGATTCTGCGTATCATCTGTTGAGCCGGCCGAAGTGGCCGTGCGGATCTAGGTGCTGCAGTCTGGAACCGCGAGACAGCTACGGTCGCAGATTCGAATCCTGCCTCGGGCATGGATGTGTGTGATGTCCTTAGGTTAGTTAGGTTTAACTAGTTCTAAGTTCTAGGGGACTAATGACCTCAGAAGTTGAGTCCCATAGTTCTCAGGGCCATTTGAACCATTTTATCATCAGTTGTACAATTCGTTGGTAAGCTTGTGGGAGGTATGCGGCAGCGGCTGTCTGAGAACAAGTCACGTAATTCCTATAAATAACGGCCGCTGATTTGCGACCGAGATAGGTTCCATCGGATTCACATCAACCAATTTGGTGGCCAAGACATCAAAATTGAGTTCAGTATCATTCCCCTTGAACCACTGTAGCACGATTATGGCTTTTGGACACGGACAGTTACTCAAATGATATCGCCGTCGGGGGAAACATCAAGAATGAAGAGGTGCAGGTGGTCCGCAGCCGTCTCTGTGTCTTCGATTACTTCCCTATGCAAGCGCAGGACACTGTCAAATGTTCAAATGTGTGTGAAATCTTATGGGACTTAACTGCTAAGGTCATCAGTCCCTAAGCTTACACACTACTTAACCTAAATTATCGGAAGGACAAACACACACACTCATACCCGAGGGAGGACTCTAACCTCCGCCGGGACCAGCCGCACAGTCCATGACTGCAGCGCCCGAGACCGCTCGGCTAATCCCGCGCGGCGGGACACTGTCTGTCATACCATAAAACTGTTCCCACCAGCTGGCGTCCGTGGGGTACTGCAAGTTTCCAGTCGCCGATCACTCGATGACTTCAGATAGTACACTTGCTGCCAGCTACACGTTTATTTACTGCAGGTAAATACACTATGTGATCAAAAGTATCCGGGCACCCCCAAAAACATACGTTTCTCATTTTAGGCGTATTGTGCTGCCACCTGCTGCCAGGTACTCTGTATCAGCGACATCAGTAGTCATTAGACATCATGAGAGAACAGAATGGGGTGCTTCGCGGAACTCACGGACTTCGAACGTGGTCAGGCGATTGGATGTCACTTGTGGGACACATCTGTAAGCGAGATTTCCGCACTCCTAAACATCCCTAGGTCCACTGTTTCCGATGTGACAGTGAAGTGGAAACGTGAAGGGACACGTACAGCACGAAAGCGTACAGATCGACCTCGACTGCTGACTGACAGAGGCCGTCGACAGTTAAAGAGGGTCGTAATGTGTAATAGACAGACATCAATCCAGACCATCACACAGGAATCTAAACTGCATCAGGATCCACTGCAAGTACTATGACAGTTAGGCGAGAGGGGGGGGGGGGGGTGAGAAAACTTGGATTTCATGGTCGAGCGGTTGCTCATAAGCGACACATCACGCCGGTAAATTCCAAACGACGCCTTGTTTGGTGTAAGGATCGTAAACATTGGACGACTGAACAGTGGAAAAACGTTGCGTAGAGTGACGAATCACAGTATACAATGTGGCGACCCGATGGCAGCGTGTGGGTATGGCGAGTGCCCGGTGAACGCCATCTGCCAGCGTGTGTAGTGCCAACAGTAAAATTCGGAGGCAATGGTGTGATGGTATGTTCGTGTTTTTCATGGAGGGTGTTGCATCCCTTCTTGTTTTGCGTGGCACTATCACAGCACAGGCCTACATTGATGTTTTAAGCACCTTCTTGCTTCCCACTGTTGAAGAGCAATTTGGGGATGGGGACTGCATCTTTCAACACGATCGAGCACCTGTTCATAATGCACGGACTGTGGCGGAGTGGTTACATCCCTGTAATGGACTGGTCTGCACAGAGTCCTGACCTGAACCTTACAGAACACCCTTAGGATGTTTTGCAACGCCGACTTCGTGCGAGGCCTCATCGACCGACATCGACACCTCTCCTCAGAGCAGCACTCCGTGAAGAATGGGTTGCCATACCCCAAGAAACCTTCCAGCACATGATTGAACGTATGCCTGCGAGAGTGGAAGCTGTGATCAAGGCTAAGGGTGGGCCAACACCATATTGAATTCTAGCATTACAGATGGAGGGCGCCACGATCTTGTAAGTCATTTTCAGCGAGGTGTCCGGATACTTTTTATCACATAGTTTATATGAGACGGCTGAATTATTACTAAATCAATGCTAAATTGAATGAAGATCATAAGTAACTGACATAAATGGAAATAAAACGCTGCGCGTATGAGGCGGTGACTTTTGATAGTTACAGAGCAACGGAACATCCTCAGGACTACTTCAACGCAAGGAAGGTGTTACCAGGAAGCTGAATCAGGCTATCGGTGACAGTAAACTGATATGCCTCCAAACTGACAGCACCTTGTGGAGGAACACGGGCTTATCTCGCCAGAATGGGACACCTGGCTTTTCACTGGGCGGCTAAGGGATAACGAGTCAGTGTGCGTACAACAGTGGGAGCGACAGATTACGCTCACGAGTGGATGTCGCTCCGTTGTTTGCCGCGGCTCCCCTCGCCTGTAATTGAATTGTTGCAATCACTCGCGGCGATTTGGCTGAGGGCCACGCCATTCCCCTGACAGACCAACTCGATGTGGCGGAAGATACGGCCAGAAAGTGGGCACCGGGTCCATTTCACGGAAGAGCGGTCGCGCTCACCTCCCCCGGTCACCGCGAAGCGACGTCTGGCGGTCGGGCACCCGTGCCTCTGTCTCTGTCCCTGCCTCTCCCTCTCTGTCTCCCGAGCAGCTTCGCTTCCCATGAAAACTCCGGGAAATTAATAACAATCTTCATAGAACCACGATAAGTTCCTGCTTCAGTAAAAACTTTTGTACCACGGTAACTAACAGTTTCCATCACTCACATCATCAGCTTGACAGGGGGGCAGTATGTCCCACTTCCATCGTTTTTGATTTTGCAATTTGTGTCACAACTTGCTGCCAGCAGTTAAATTCTCATAAATTTTCGTATCGTTGCAACTCGATATCCAGCAAGTGGTGAAGGAAAATAAGTGAACTGAGCGACCAAGTTTGCAAGTATGTCCATCTGACGCCAGAGAGTAGTCTGCCGGCGTAAGCTGTCACCAGCACACCGGTCGACAAAGAGGCAGCAAGGGGATCGATAGTACGCGCTGGAGCAAGTGCGCCTGCCAGGAGAGAGGCCAAAGACAGACTCGCAAGCAATGGGCCGCCAACGCCCTCTCGACCGCAAGTATTACGATCGCCGCCGTTGACCGGAGGGCTCAGTCTCAGTCGCAGTCACTAGCTCAGTCACTATTCTAGTTGGTGTCTGTCAGTACATTGTAACCATATTCCAGTACATAGCAGGACTTGCGCTTCACCAGCACTGAGGCTGACGGAAGTGCTTGTACCACAAAACATGGAGTCTTAAAGTTAAGTAGCAGCTATCTGTTCAACTAAATAAAGAACCCTGTTAATATAAGTGTGCAGTTGTGTTGTAGAAAGAGGATTCTGGCCCATCCTCTACGTTGATTCCTATGTCCAAGACTCTACAGTGTCAAAGAGGACACAAAAAAATACTGTAGTTCCAAAGCCTCTGGGTGCCATCGTAACTTCTTTCAGTCTTAAGGGAGGTTTAGAGAGGTTGCTTTGAAAAAAAGGAGGGTCAATCTATTGAGTCAACAATCTTCTGATCGGTTTCACGTGGTGTGCCACGAATTCCTCTGCTGTGCCAACCTTTTCATCTCAGAGGAGCACCTGCAATCTACATCCTGAATTATTTCATGTCTTCCTCTACGGTTTTTGCCCTCTACAGCTCCCTGTAGTACCACCCAAGTTATGCCCTATGTCTTAACAGATGTCCTATGATCCTGTTCCTTCTCCTTGTCAGTCTTTTCCATTCTGCGAACAATCTGCTCATTTCTTACCTTACCAAAACACCTAATTTTCAATATTCTCCTGTAGCACCACATCTCAAACCCTTCTATTCTCTTCCCTTCCGGTTTTCCCACAGTACATGTTTCACTACTACACAACTTTGTGCTCCAAACGTACATTATCATAAATTTCCTCCTCAAATTAAGACCTATGTTTGGTACTAGTAGAATTCTTTTGGCCAGGAATGCCATTGTTACCACTGCTAGTCGACTTTTTATGTTCTCATTGCTCATCTGTCTTGAGTTAACTTGTTGCCTACGTAGCAGAATTCCTTAACATCATCTATCACGTGATCACCAATTCTGATGATAAGTTTCTCTGTATTCCCATTTCTGCTACTTCTCGTTATCTTCCTCTTTCTTCGATTTACTCTCAGTCCATACTCTGCACTCATTATACTGTCCATTCCATTCGACACATCCTACAATTCATCTCACCTTCACTCTTGATAGCAATGTCACCAGTGAATCATATCATTGATATCCTATCACTTCGAATATTAATCCCACTCTTGAACTTTTTTTCATTTCCATCACTACTTATTTGATGCACAGATTGAACAGTAGGAGCGAAAGACTGCATTCCTGTCTTACAGCCTTTTTAATCCGAGCACTTCGTTCTTGGTCTTCCAGTCTTATTGTTCCCTCTTGGATCTTGTACATATTGTATATTATCCTTCTTTCCCTACAGCTTACCCTTATTTTTCTCAGAAGGCTGCAGTGTATGTAGATTTTTATTCCGGTCTACTATTTCCCAATCTGCTGCTCCAACCCCCTCCGTCCACGACATCCACCCCCAGTCTGTCCATCTCCTCCTCCCATCCTCTCTCAACCTCCCCCCTCTCCTTGTCTATCTCCTCTTCTCCCCTCTCTCTGTCCATGTCCTCCACCCGCCTCTCTCTGTCCATGTCGTCCTTCTCCCTATCTGTCTCCTCCCCCTTCCCACGTTATCACACTGACGCAGCTCATATTTCTTTCCAAATCGTAAGTATTGTGTGTACCAAATTTGGTTGAAATAGATCCAAGGGTCTAAAACAGCTTTTACACGTGGCTTTGCCCACGTATGCAGATGTCAAACATGTTTCACATGTATTTAACACATTTCACACGTATTTGCACACATACGCCACCCGAATCTCTAGTGAATTACGCCATGCCGTTTCATTTTCATTGAGCTCAATAATTATGACGTCGTATCTCCTGAACTATTTGCCGTCAGATGATATAATTTTGCTGGTGCAACCAGTGGCATATGTGGCTACTGCCTGCGAAATGTATTGTGATTAGGGTTTGTAGCAAAGAAGCAAAAAATTAAAGCGTCATACAGGATGGCGCAGTTTTTCGCGCATCTCAGCATTAGACGTTGTATCTCTGGAACAGCAGTAAACGAGTTATATATCAAAACGTCGTGCCTGGTGGGGCAATTTTACTGAATGAAAAGCGAAAATGTAGTAAGGGATAACCTTTTCTCTTTCCATCATTTTCAGGGGTCTGTTAGAGAGAAAAAGTGTCTAAAAGGTTTGAAATTACGCGTAATGTTTGTTTTAAGTCACTAAGTGTTCTCGTCCTCACATACTGGGTGACTAAAGTCTGCTACACTCATGTTTCAGCCCCCCCCCCCCCTTTTGATAGGTACGCTGTTCCTAACCCCACAACAGTTCTCTCCAGATATGTGTACCACGTTTGGTAAACATCGATGGAGCGTTTTTGGAGGAGATATGGAACCTACATACACACACACGTACGCCTATTTTTATAATATGTGTCTAAGGAAGTGTCAGTGGTAACTTGTGTGCGCTTTGGGTGATTTACTTGTGCCAATCAAATGCACCATGAGTTCGATGTTTTGCCATAAACAACGTCCGCTTGAAACCGCCAGAGTTTGCACTCGCTTAGAAGTGTGTGGTTTAGCAAAAGAGAACATGTAGTAACTGATTACTCATTGCTAAACTCATTCAGGCGACTAAGCGATGCAAAAGATTCAAGGCTGGTTCTCTACCTTAAACGATTTGTAATAGCTCTTTATGTGCCTGGTTATGTTGTAAAATTGTTGTTTTACTGTTTCGGAGCTCTGCAACTTAGCTGTTTTAGTTTTATCTGTGTAAATGCAAGCTTCTGGCGCAACGTACTCAGGGCGTTTCCTCGCATTCAGCAGTTACTACACTCCTGGAAATTGAAATAAGAACACCGTGAATTCATTGTCCCAGGAAGGGGAAACTTTATTGACACATTCCTGGGGTCAGATACATCACATGATCACACTGACAGAACCACAGGCACATAGACATAGGCAACAGAGCATGCACAATGTCGGCACTAGTACAGTGTATATCCACCTTTCGCAGCAATGCAGGCTGCTATTCCCCAATGGAGACGATCGTAGAGATGCTGGATGTAGTCCTGTGGAACGGCTTGCCATGCCATTTCCACCTGGCGCCTCAGTTGGACCAGCGTTCGTGCTGGACGTGCAGACCGCGTGAGACGACGCTTCATCCAGTCCCAAACATGCTCAATGGGGGACAGATCCGGAGATCTTGCTGGCCAGGGTAGTTGACTTACACCTTCTAGAGCACGTTGGGTGGCACGGGATACATGCGGACGTGCATTGTCCTGTTGGAACAGCAAGTTCCCTTGCCGGTCTAGGAATGGTAGAACGATGGGTTCGATGACGGTTTGGATGTACCGTGCACTATTCAGTGTCCCCTCGACGATCACCAGTGGTGTACGGCCAGTGTAGGAGATCGCTCCCCACACCATGATGCCGGGTGTTCGCCCTGTGTGCCTCGGTCGTATGCAGTCCTGATTGTGGCGCTCACCTGCACGGCGCCAAACACGCATACGACCATCATTGGCACCAAGGCAGAAGCGACTCTCATCGCTGAAGACGACACGTCTCCATTCGTCCCTCCATTCACGCCTGTCGCGACACCACTGGAGGCGGGCTGCACGATGTTGGGGCGTGAGCGGAAGACGGCCTAACGGTGTGCGGGACCGTAGCCCAGCTTCATGGAGACGGTTGCGAATGGTCCTCGCCGATACCCCAGGAGCAACAGTGTCCCTAATTTGCTGGGAAGTGGCGGTGCGGTCCCCTACGGCACTGCGTAGGATCCTACGGTCTTGGCGTGCATCCGTGCGTCGCTGCGGTCCGGTCCCAGGTCGACGGGCACGTGCACCTTCCGCCGACCACTGGCGACAACATCGATGTACTGTGGAGACCTCACGCCCCACGTGTTGAGCAATTCGGCGGTACGTCCACCCGGCCTCCCGCATGCCCACTATACGCCCTCGCTCAAAGTCCGTCAACTGCACATACGGTTCACGTCCACGCTGTCGCGGCATGCTACCAGTGTTAAAGACTGCGATGGAGCTCCGTATGCCACGGCAAACTGGCTGACACTGACGGCGGCGGTGCACAAATGCTGCGCAGCTAGCGCCATTCGACGGCCAACACCGCGGTTCCTGGTGTGTCCGCTGTGCCGTGCGTGTGATCATTGCTTGTACAGCCCTCTCGCAGTGTCCGGAGCAAGTATGGTGGGTCTGACACACCGGTGTCAATGTGTTCTTTTTTCCATTTCCAGGAGTGTATTTGAGGATTTTCGTATAATCCAAGTATCGCAATTTAACCCGTCATTGGAAGCCTGTTGCGCGTAAGTTGGAGGAGGAGGGGGGGGGGATTAGTGTTTAACGTCCCGTCGACAACGAGGGCATTACAGACGGAGCAGAAGCTCGGAATAGGGAAGGAAATCGGCCGTGCCCTTTCAAAGGAACCATCCCGGAATTTGCCTGAAACGATATAGGGAAATCACGAAAAACCTAAATCAGGATGGCCGGAGACGGGTTTGAACCGTCGTTCTCCCGAATGCGAGACCAGTGTGCTAACCACTGCACCACCTAGCTCGGTGCGCTTAAGTTGGTCCTTGGCGCTTTTAATGTTAAATAATTCTTAGTTTACATTGAAGTCTTTAAAATAAATTTATCGTGTTAATGCCCAACGGCGCCTCTGAACTGTACTGATAACTAGCTTAGTGCCCTATGCTTCGCTCGCGTAGAATGTGTTGCCCGCAGAGATTTTTTTGTTTTGTTTTTATTTAATCGAATTTTTGTGTTGTCCACAAACTGCAACACCTTGTAAGCTTTTCACGCTAATTAAGGGCATACAAGCGTGGTCTTTTCCAAATCTACTTCTGACCAAAAGCGCGATTCTGGCAGCTGGATTCCAAAGTTTTTGTTAATCATGCCTTTTACGTTATTGTGGAGATATTTACGTAGCAACTTTCGTCCCCTAAGAAGTATTTCATTATACCTTACCAAGAAATGAAATACCGATTTTCATAAATGTAGATATAAAATTTCTTAATGTAATGAAATATTTTCTTAAAAATACTCAACCACTGCTGCACTCCCTTAGGGACTGAATTTCCAAACACAGTGAAACACGTATTTTTCTCATCTCTAACTGAGAAGTCAAACACAAATTTTCAAAGACTGAGCTTTAAAAATGCTTTCGCATTGAAATATTTTCATAAAACGTTCCACCCCCTGTTTCACCTCCTTAGGGGTCGAATTTCCAAAAACAGTAACATGCGTATGTTTTATTTCTAACAAAGAAGCCATAGATTTAGCTTCCATAAAAACTTTCATCCCCCGCTTCATCCCCATAGTGGCTGAATTTCCAAAAACAGTGAAACACCTATTTTTTAAATTTGTAACGGAAATTCATAGGTGTAGCTTTACAAATAGTTTAGTAGTTCTTTAATGATATATTTTCAAAATAGCTCTCACCAACTCTTTCACCACCACAGAGTTAATTCTAAAAAATGATGAAACACATAGTTCTTTATTTCTGACCAACAAACCAAATACTAATTTTCGTAGGTCTAGCTTCAAAACTGCCTTAATAGCAACATTCTTCAAAAAAAAATCCCCTATTTCACCCCGTTAGGGTTAGAATTTCGAAAACTTCCTTCTTAAACGATGCCTACAGTATGAGATACACGCCTTTAAGGTTTTGAAGTTCAGTGCCTTTTAATTAAATCCCTAGTACCTTCCTTTTTGTTTTTCAATTATTTCGGGTGGCGCTTGTTAATGACTTTTGGCGTGACATTGTTTAATTGAATTCTTAGCATCTTTCAATTGTTTTGGAAGTGCGGAATCTTTCATTTATTTCGGTGGCGCTTTAATTATTATTTTGTGTCCTTGTTTAATAGTAGTGTGAATTTTTGTCTTAAATATTATAACGTAGCAGGTTATTCCGAGTCTTTACACCTTAAAGTGAGATTGTATCTTGCCGTGTAGCCGGAGAGAGACGGCAGTTTCTTTCTTCTCACAGCGCAGCTTTCTGTGACAGCTGGAGCAGCGTGAGTTAGTTTGGCGTGCGTATGAGTTCTTTATTCACGTCTCCTGTGAGTCAAAAGATGTAGTATTAAATCTTATTCGACTTTTTCACGCTCCACATACAGACTTGTATTGATAGCACAACTATACTGCAAAAATCTCAGTCCAGTATCTGCAGTGCTTTTCGAAATATAAAATTGTATCTAAAACTAATAACAACGTTCAAAGTATTACAAAACAAAGTAAAAGCTTGTAATATAAATATTTATAATATATATAACTAAAACTGATATAAATAAAAATAAAACAGTTGTTGTTGTGGTATTCAGTCCGAAGACTGGTTTGATGCAGCTCTCCATGATACTTTATCTTGTGGGAGCCTCTTAACCTCCGAATAACTACTGCTACCTACATCCTTCTGAATCTGCTTAGTGTGTTCGTCTCTTGGTCTCCCTCTACGATTTTTAACCCCCACGCTCCCCTCCAATACTAAACTGGTGATCCATTGGTGTCTCGATACGTGTTCTATCAACTGATCCCTTCTTTGTGTCAAACTGTGCCACAAATTTCTTGTCTCTTTCAATTCAGTAACTCCCAATCAGTTACGTGATATACCTATCTAATCTTCAGCATTCTTCTGTAGCACGAGATTTTAAAAGCTTCTGTTCTCTTCTTGTCTAAACTGTTTATCATCCATGTTTCACTTCCATACATGGCTACACTCCAGACAAATACATTCAGAAATGGCTTCCTAATATTTAAACCTATATTCGATGTTAACAAATGTCTTCTTCAAAATGCTTTTCTTGCCATTGACAGTCTGCAACTTATATCCTCTCTACTTCAGACATCATCAGTTATTTTGCTGCCCAAATAGCAAAACTCATCTACTACTTCAAGTGTCTCGTTTCCTAATCTCATTCCCTTAGCAACACCTGATTTAATACGACTACATTCCACTATTCTCGTTTTGCTGTTGTTGCTGTTCATCTTTCATTCCCCTTTCAAGACACTATCCATTCCGTTCAACTGTATAGTTATTTTTATTTAAAGATAACGCGTTCACCGTGGTTAGGCATCATCAGATTATGTAAAACTGTCAAATGAAGTTCACTGACCCGGTTACCAAAGCTCTGCGTCAGCCATATACACGTAAAATTGTCTGGATGATAACCCGGTCGTCAGAATAACTGAAAGGAACTGTGAAACCTTTGAACTGTTACAGCAGCAAATGGAGCACAGCGCAAGGCCAATGCGTACGTGTTGTACTTGATGACAAACAGCTGAGCGGTTTTGCCACCAGAGGCGCTAGTTGTGTTTACGACCGGATTTTCATGCAGACGATTTTGTGTGTATGTGGCTGGCGCAGAGCTTTGGTAGCCGGCCGAGTGAACGCCATTAGACAGAGTTACAAGAACATATTCTGACGATGCCTAAACACGGCGAAACGCGTTATATTTAAATAAAAATAACTGTGCAACCGTGATTTTTTATTTTTATTTTATATGTAACCATGAAAACCGGCTGCCTATCGATCAGTCAACGATAGAATGGAATGAATACTAAAAAGATTCAGTTCATAGAAATTATTTTTTCACAGTTTTCTTTACTTTCGTAACAAGATATTTTTGATGCTATACAACCACTTTAAAAAATATTACGTGACTATGTTTTGTTGCGTGAATATTGTGTAGAGAGAGAGAGTGTATGGAGGGTGTAATTAGAGTGTGTATATTTTATTTTACCAAGAACTACGTAAAATGTATGCGTGGGAAAGTTCATGCGCAATTAGTGCGACATTTGTCCTAGTGTTCATGCTTACGTAAAAAAGCATGCCAGAAACGTTAGATATTAAATCAGTAATTTTTGTATTTCTGGGGATAACTCGTATTTTGCTTTATTTAAATTACATTTGGTTTCGTAAGTGCAGAATTTCTTTTATAGACTGCTCTCTGCGATTCTATTCCGTGACTTATGAATTACCGCGAGTATTTGAGGGCTGGGGGCTGGATCTGTTCTGATTGGCTGCCTAAAGCATCAGCCAATAGGAAATAAGCAGGTTCCGCGCTTTGAGCAGAGATTTGAGATACAACTCTGCGCCTCGAGGAATCGCTCGGGAACCGTATTTCTGTACACATCAATGTTAAGCCACGGTACACAAATTTGTGCAAGATGAAGTAAATTTATTTAATTTATGAAAAAAATACATAAGCTGTAACATTTTAAACATCATATTTAGAAAAAATACAAATTTTATAGTTAATGATCTCAATTTTTAGCACAGTTTATAATACGTTTTGAAAATTCTATAGTTTCATACACCTGTAACTATGGTTTCTATGCAGTGCAAAATTCATCGAAGAATCTCTCTAAATCGCTCTTACTTATGAAGAAAAGTGTGCCTATAGCAACTAATGCAGCTAATAATAATTGAAAAAAAATATGAAGTTTCACATGTAAAAAAAATATTTTGTTATGTTTTTGAACTTCTACTGCTGTGAGTGTGAATTCTAAATCTTTCCTGGTCGAGCTGACAAAGTTTTATGAATTTATTTGTAAAACTATAGACAGTGGAAATTAAAATGTCCTGTGGTACCTCTCCTCCTCCAAGCCCACCCGTTTGACGTCCTATCCCCCCCCCCTCCCCCTTAATTTTCCTGTAACGAAGTCTTACAATTCGGCTACACATTTTCCACAAAAACTTCTAGAGGCATGTCATCATACTGCTCATGTCCGATGTAATAAAAAGAGAGCGAACGAACTTGCTAAACGAGGCTAACCCTGAATTACACAAGTTTTCAGCGAGTCGCAGGAATAACGTAACTTAACAACGAGGCTTTAATTTGCGAATTAGCGGGGCATTCAGTGCAATCAGTGAGTTGCGCACGCATACCCACCGCGCTGCGCTACGCAGTTCAGTTCAGGGCTCAACTATTTAAAACCGGTGGGGCGGATCTGTATCGCCAATAATTTGCTGCGCCGCCTGAAGCTCAATCGGATGGGAAGTGACCAATTACAAAGTTTGCAGCGCAGACAACTGCCAACGCATGCTTTATCGCCGGTCGGCGCCTGTAATTAACCGCTCGTGGGCAGGGCAACCCATGCACGGCGGTGGCATTTTACGGGTAATCGCTTCCAATGACGTGTAGCGAGAGTTTCATACGTCACACGCAGTGCGAAATCCTTCCCGTACAGTGTCCGCAGTGAGTAAAAAGCGAAAAATTCTGTCAGCGTGCACACAGATTAGACTGATATTGCCAGACTGTAAGAGAGGCTTCTGTTTCAGGCTGTTGAACGTCAATGGCCAAAAGCGGAATTACTGACTTACGAACGCAGAAGTACGGCCGATACCCAGTAGATTACTTATTTTTTATTCTGTATGACAGAAGTTGCAGCGTCCAGACATACTGATATGGAAGTGCATTCGTAACAAACAATACTCTGCAGGAAAAAGAGACTCTTGTCAATTTTTACTATTACGTAATTTTGTCATTTTTTCTGTTTATTTCGCTGTAAAATTTAGACAAAAATATCAGTTTCAATTATAATGGAAGATTAGAACGCTTCTAGCTCGCTAACTGCAATGGATAGAAATTTGATTTGTTCTACATCTACATCGATACTCTGCAAAGTCGATTTAAGTGACTGGCACAGGGTTCATTAAACCACCTTCAAAATTCTCAATTATTCAATCTCGTATGGTGCGCGGAAAGAACGAACATCTACTGTATATCATTCCGTGCGAGCTCTGTTTCCCCTGTTTTTTAATGGTGATCGTTTCTCCCTATGCAGATCAACAAAGTATTTTCGCATTCGGAGGAGAAAGCTGGTGATTGGAATTTCGTGAGAAGATTCCTCCGCAACGAAAAACGCCTTTGTTTTAATGATGTCCATCCCAAATCCTGTATCATTTCAGTGACACTGTCTCCTCTCTCTCGTGATATCTCGCGGTTCTAGGCGCGCAGTCCGGAACCGTGGGACTGCTACGGTCGCAGGTTCGAATCCTGCCTCGGGCATGGATGTGTGTGATGTCCTTAGGTTAGTTAGGTTTAAGTAGTTCTAAGTTCTAGGGGACTGATAACCAAAGCAGTTGAGTCCCATAGTGCTCAGAGCCATTTGAACCATTTTTCTCTCGTGATAATACAAAACGTGCTGTCCTTCTTTGAACTTCTTCGATGTACTCCCTTAATCCTACCTGGTAAGGATCCCACACCGCGCAGCAGTATTGTAAAAGAGGACAAGCGTAGGGTAGACAGTCTCCTTAATAGATCCATTACATTTTCTAAGTGTCCTGCCAATAAAACGCAGTCTTTGGTTAGCCTTCCCCACAACATTTTCTGTGTGTTCCTTCCCATTTAAATTGTTCGTAACTGTAATTCCTAGGTATTTAGTGGAATTTACGGCTTTTAGATTTGACTGATTTATCGTGTAACCGAAGTTTAACAGCTTCCTTTTAGCACTGATGTGGATGTCTTCACACTTTTCGTTATTTTGGGTCGACTGCCAATTTTTGCACCATACAGATATCTTTTGGAAATAGTTTTCCAATTTGTTTTGATCTTCCGATGACTTTACTAATCGATAAACGACAGCGTCATCTGCAAACAACCAAAGACGGCTGCTGAGAATGTCTCGTTTATATATAGATAAGGAACGGCAGAGGGCCTATAATACTATCTCGAGGAACGCCAGAAATCACTTCTGTTTTACTCGATGACTATCCATCAATTATTACGAACTGTGACCTCTCTGACAGGAAATCACGAATCCAGTCACATAACTGAAACGATATTCCATACGCACGCAATTTCACTTCAAGCCGCTTGTGTGGTACAGTGTCAAAAGCCTTCCGGAAATCAATCAGAAATATCTTGTCAATAGCACTCAACACTTCATGCGAGTAAAGAGCTAGTTGTGTTCCACAAGAACGATGTTTTCTAAATCCGTGTTGACTGTGTGTCAATAGACAGTTTTCTTTGAAGTAATTCATAATGTTCGAACACAACATATGTTCCAAAATCCTGCTGCATATCGATGTCAGTGACATAGGCTTTTAATTTAGTGGGTTACTCCTACTACCTTCCTTGAATATTGGTGTGACCTGTGCAACTTTCCACTCTTTGGGTACGGATCTTTCGTGGAGCGAACGGTTGTAAATGACTGTGAGGTATGTTTGTGGCTGATGATCTATTTTTTAATAAAATTATGACGGATTGCTGCAACTCCTTGGAAAGTAATAAAGTAAATATTCCTTTCACATTTTTTTAAGTTATAGAGAATACCTTATCTCAAACACTCAGTGAAACAGGAGATTTGAGAGTGACCCGATAACCAAACTTACTTTGTCTCTGCTGTGTATGAGCAAATAGCTCAGCAACGTAACAGTACAGCGCCACAGGTTGCCTACACATGAGCGCGAAGGGGTCACGAAACTGACAACCCAACAACGTGCGTCCTTACAACAACAACAACAACAACAGGTGTGTTATTGAGAACAATTCATGACACTACCACTGTGACTCATGGCGCTTGCTTCGCAGGCAGGTGGCAGCAAAACTGCTCCTAGGAAGTGCGTGGACCTATTCACTTCCGCTGCATCACATGGTTGCAAATCCATCCGCCATCAGAGAGTTAACACGTTCACGCCAGCGTATACCACTAGCAGCTCACGCTAGATCCTCCCATCGGGCGGCTGTACCATTGGTCGTTCATGTTCTATTCTACTATGGTACCAGCAGTACACTACCGTATGGTGTATTGCGTACCAGCCAGGTGCAATTAAGAGCTGTGAATATGTACTACTGGCCATTAAAATTGCTATACCACGAAGATGACGTGCTACAGACGCGAAATTTAACAGACAGGAAGAAGATGCTGTGATATGCAAATGATTAGCTTTTCACAGCATTCACACAAGGTTGGCGTCGGTGGCGACACCTACAACGTGCTGACATGAAGAAAGCTTCCAACCGATTTCTCATATACAAACAGCAGTTGACCGGCGTTGCCTAGTGAAACGTTTTGTGATGCCTCGTGTAAGGAGGAGAAATGCTTATCATCACGTTTCCGACTTTGATAAAGGTTTGATTGTAGCGTATCGCGGTTGCGGTTTATCGTATCGCGACATTGCTGCTCGCGTTGGTCGAGACCCAATGACTGTTAGCAGAATATGGAATCGGTGGGTTCAGGAGGTTAATACGGAACGCCGTGCTGGATCCCAACGGCCTCGTATCACTAGCAGTCGAGATGACAGGCATCTTATCCACATGGCTGCAACGGATCGTGCAGCCACGTCTCGATCCCTGAGGCAACAGATGGGGACGTTTACAAGACAACAACCATCTGCATGAACAGTTCGACGACGTTTGCAGCAGTATGGACTACCAGCTGGGAGACCTGGCTGCGGTTACCCTTGACGCTGCAAGACAGACAGGAGCGCCTGCGATGGTGTACTCAACGACGAACCTGGGTGCACAAATGGCAAAACGTCATTTTCTCCGATGAATCCAGGTCCTGTTTACAGCATCATGATGGTCGCATCCGCGTTTGGCGACACCGCGGTGAACGCACATTGGACGCGTGTATTCGTCATCGCGACAGAAGTGAACGGTGTGATACGTCTGAAAGCAAACATCCTGCAACAATCATCGGAAGAGTCTACACTCGGGAAGGGAGTATTATGGTATTGGGAATGTTTTTGTGGCATTCTATGGGCAATATCGTCATTTTAGAAGAAACAATGGATCAACACAAGTATGCATCTATGCTTGGGGACCATGTCCACCCGCACACGCATTTTTTTCTGGGCACAATGGCATCTACCAGCAGGACAATGCACCATGTCACATAGCTTTCAGTGTGCATGTGTGGTTCGTACAGCAACAGGATCAGTTTACCGCACTTCCCTGTCCTCCAGACTCCCCAGATTTAAACCCATTTGAGAATATATGGGACCACCTCGATCGGGCTTTTTGTGCCATGGATCGTCAGCCGAGAAACGTAGCGCTGCTGTTTACAGCTCTGGAAATGACATGGGTCCACATCCCTGTCGGTGTTTACCAGAGCCTCACTGACACTTCCCGCTCGTCCCTCAGCAGTGCACGCTGCAAAAGGTGGTTATTCACCGTTTTGACAGGTGATAATTAACCGTGACAGGACTGTGTAGAAAGGACACATTCTGACTACTTCTTTCCAGTATCAAACACAGTCTAATTCCGTTAGTTCACTGTCGTTACAGAAGAATTTGTGGTGACCTTGGAAGAATTAAAACCATATTTTCCTAAACGTTTTGAGGACGATGTAAATCTTAAATCCCTTTGTGAGAGCTTAGCCATTTTAGTTGAAAGCGCCGCTGTGCATGACTGATCTGCACGGTAATTACCATTTAATGACAAATCCTTTCATACAAAGTTGTTAATGCTTTCTTGGACACTTGTTGACAAACTATCTATTGTTTTCAGTCTTGGGTTCTTCAGGCGTTATTTGTTTCATGATTTTACTGACGTTAAGCCAGCACGAGTGGCTGGCATTGTCAGAGCTTCACCCTCCATTGGCGGTGGTGAACTGGAGCCGAGCTCGCGGCCACGGACTATATGTACCTGGCGTGACAACGTGCGAAGGCTTTTCCGCGGTCATTTCCGGTGCGGTTCTCCTCTTGCTACCTGCAGCACGGGAAGCCAGGATCTTTTGTCGTGTTTGTGTATTTCTATAGCTTCTCTGAACAAGCGGGAGTGATAACTCTCCTTTACAGCCAATCAGACCATCAATTAATATTAGGATCACAAAACATAAGCGGAATTGCAGATTGGGGCAGGTGGAGAAGTCGACCGTGGCAGCGCACGCGCTGTGCCAGGCCGACCACGAAGTAAAATTCGCTGACACGGAAGTTCTAGCTGTAGAGAAGATCAATCACACACGCTTGTTTAGAGAGGCTATAGAAATACACAAACACGAGAACAGATTCCACAAGAAAGAAGACAGCTTCAACGTAAACGGATCCTGGATTCTCGTGCAGCGGCAAACGACCGTTGCAGGTAGCAAGAGGAGAACCGCTCCGGAATTGACCGCGGAAAAGCCCTTGGACGATGGCTCGGCAGGTACATATAGGCTGCGGCCGCGAGCTCGGCTCCAGTCCACCAACAACAATGGAGGGTCAAGCCTTGACAATGCCAGCCGTTCGCGCCGACGAAACGTCAGAAAAACCGTCATACTAATGTCGGCCGAAGAACCCGAGACAGAAGCCAACAGGTAGTTTGTCAAATCCTTTTATGTTAAAATTGTGCAGGAGGTCTACATTGCTTCCTCAGGAAGGGTTTCCGCGTCTCCATAATGGGGTGGCAAAAGTGCTACAATATTTCGATCTACGTATTAGTGTGACCATTTGGGATTGATGGCACGGGGTCCCCACCTGCGGAAGTTTGACTGCCAAAGTGCAGGTCTTTCATGAGGAGCCGGCCGCTGTGACCGAGCGGTTCTAGGCGATTCAGTCCGGAACCACGCGGCTGCTACGGTCGCAGGTTCGAATCCCGCCTTGAGCATGGATGTGTGTGATGTCCTTAGGTTAGTTAGGTTTAAGTAGATCTAAGATTAGGGGACTGATGACCTCAGATGTTAATTCCCATAGCGCTTAGAGCCATTTGAACCATATAACTCTAAAAACATCAAATACAGAAACTCTTTATATTTCGATATGTAGTTCATTGTCATTTTATTAGAACAAATCGTACCATGTGTTTTCGGGAAGATCCTCAATTTCGTGATACTATGAACCAGCTTATATTGATACCACATGCTCCATAACACAGAGAACCCAGCAAACGCGTAGTTTAACTCAGTACAATACGGCATCTCCTAATTTCTGCTTGTGATGTAAAAAACGACGTTGGATCTCATTTGCAGGTTCCTCTCCATCGGGCGAACATCTGACTTTACTGGTGGCAAACCTTTCGGGATATAAGGTAGTGGCCCACGAAACTCTTCTGTTCCTAACGTTTCGTTCAGAACTGCGCTGGACTTCTTAAGATGCGTTACTCTTCCGTTGAATCTTGCCCACTGATGCATCGGATGTCTGAGAGGGACATACCTACTGTAGAAAAGCGGCGTGGCGAGAATTAACGTGAGAAGAGATAAAACTTAACTGTAGATTTTCGGCTTGTCAAAGATAAAAAAAATCTGTTTAGTGATTCTGCAGAGCTACTGCCCATATGTCACTAAGTTTCATTGTCTCCTCATTTGTACTGAGATTATCCCTATGTTTATATATTTCAATGGCTTCTCTACATAGCGGTGGATAATATTTCGTCATCATGGATAAAATTTCTGTTTCAGAATTTCGTGACTTCCTGACTGAAAATTTTTGAACCAAAGATTTTACCTACGACGACTAACTGTCATCCAGAGCTGTGTAGAAGACACTGAAATATATAAACATAGGGATAATTTTAATAGAAAAGAAGAGACAATGACACTTAGTGACGTATGGGCAGTAGCTCTGCAAAATTGCAAAACAACTTTTTTTATCCTTGATAAGACAACAATCGATAGTTAAAGTTTGATCTTTGACAAGGATCATCTCTGCTTATCACGGCCGGCCGCTGTGGCCGAGCGGTTCTAGCCGCCTCAGTCCGGAACCACGCGGCTGCTACGGTCGCAGTTTCGAATCCTGCCTCGGTCATGGATGTGTGTGATGTCCTTAGGTTAGTTAGGTTTACGTAGTTCTAAGTCTAGGGCACTGATGACCTCAGATGTTAAGTCCCATAGTGCTTATCAGGTGTAACTCCGGCCACGCCCCCCTTTCTACAGTATATATAAGTCGCTCTCAGGCGTGCGTCCCGCCAGTCGGCAAGATTCAGCGGAGGAGTAGCGACTCTGAAGATGTTCTGCGCAGGTCTGGATTAAACGTTAGGGACAGAGGAGTTTCGTGGACCACGACCTTATCCCCGAAACGTTTACCACCAGCAATGTCACCCGGTCGTGATAGCTTTTTACCAAAAATCTGACACGTCAGTCTCTTCATTTTACGCTGCGTGGTGTAGCGGAATGTAGAATACCCCGCTGCGACGCCAGCACGTTCGTTTGGACCTCCCCTGAGATGACGACTTAGGAATGAGAACAAGCGCGTCCGACATTTGGGAGTATCGAACTGACGCAACCCCTGTTACCCGCGCCGCTGGCTGACGTGGGTCCTGCAGAATGGATGTCTCACAGCTGCCGCCTCTCTGCGCGGTGCACCTTTAATGGACAGCACAGCACCGGCTGCGGATCCTGTGAGCTGGTGACGGTCCCTATTTCTGGGACGGGGCCACCAGGGCGCGTAGATCGCAGGGCAGCAGCTGTCCCGCGACGCATTAAACCTGCAGCGAGACACGGGGGAGGCGGCCACCCCCTCCCTCTCCCCCACTGTGCAACTTCCTACGACCGCCCACGCGACACGGGCTCCGTGACGTCAGAGGAGCTCCCGGTATTCTGGGAGCCAACCTGTAGGGACAGGCGCGGATACACCGGGCCTCTCGAGTTTTCAGTCGGTTCACTCCATTATTCACGTACTCTGACAGGTCGATGCAGCGAAGCTGGTTCGAAACTTCTCGCCGCTGGCGTCATTGTTTCAAATTTTATTTCTGGTCATACAGAGCAGGCTTTTCCTTGATGCTATTGGGCCGTGGTCTAAGTCGTGATCCTGTGCCCAGCGTTTCGTCTACGAATCACGGAGACATCATCAGGGGCCCTTTTGAAGACGCTCATATTACGAGGGCGTGCTGAAAAGTAATACTTTCGAGTTTTGTTTCCGTCGTCAGTACTGGGTGGGATATTATGTGTCGTGCATATTACTCGGTCGACTTTCCCGCTTCCCTTACGCAATTTAAAACCCTCTGCCACTGGAGATCTCCGAATCGTAGCGTGTAACACGGCGATGTATAACGTAAATACATTGTGTGATCAAAAGTATCCGGACACCTGATTACATGTTCGTGGCGCGCTCCATCGGTAATGCTGGAATTCAATATGGTATTGGCCCACCATTAGCCTTGATGACAGCTTCCACTCTCGAAGGTATACGTTCAGTCAGGTGCCGGAAGGTTTCTTGGGGAATGCTGCACTGAGGAGAGGTATCGATGTCGGTCGGTGAGGCGGGGCACGAAGTCGGCCTTCCAAAACATCCCAAAGGTGTTAGAGGATTCAGTTCAGGACTCTGTGCAGGCCAGTCCATTACAGACATGTTATTGTCATATAACCACTCCGCCACAGGCTGTACAATATGAACAGGTGCTCGATCTTGTTGAAAGGTGCAATCGCCATCCCCGAATTGCTCTTCAACAGCGAGAACCAAAAAGTTGCTTAAAAGATCAATGCAGGCCTGTACTGTGACAGTGCCGCGCAAAACAACAAGGGGTGCACACACCATAACACCACCGCCTCCGAATTTTACTGCTGGCTCTACACACGCTGGCAGATTACATTCACCGGGCATCCGCCATACCCACACCCTGCCATCGGATCGCCACATTGTGTACAGTGATTCGTCACTCCACACAACGTTTTTCCGCTCCTCAATCGTCCATTGTTTACGCTCCTTACACCAAACGAGGCGTCGTTGGTATTTACCGGCGCGATGTGTGGCTTATGAGCAGCCGCTCGACCATGAAAGCCATGTTTTGTCACCTCCCGCCTAACTGTCATAGTACTTGCAGTGGATCCTGATGCAGTTTGGAATTCCTGTGTGATCGTCCGGATAGCTGTCTGCCTTTTACAAATTACCACCCTCTTCAACTGTCGGCGGTCTCTGTCAGTCAACAGACGAGGTAGGCCTGTACGCTTTTGTGCTGTACGTGTCCCTTCACGTTTATACTTCACTGTGACATCAGAAACAATGGACTTAGGGATGTACAGGAGTGTGGAAATCTCGTGAACAGACGTATGACACAAGTGAACCCAATCACCTGACGACGTTCGAAGTCCGTGAGTTGCGCGAAGCGCCCCATTCTGCTCCTGCACGATGTCTGATGACTACTGAGGTTGCTGATATGGAGTACCTGGCAGTACGTGGCAGCACAGTGCACGTAATATGAAAAAAGATATGTTTTTGGGGGTGTCCGGATACTTTTGATCGAATACTGTATATCGGCGGGCGAGAAACAGCGTGCTGTATTCGTGTTTCTAGCCGCAGAAAACGTGTCTCCAGAATGAAATCCACAGAAGAATGAAAGCTGTGTACGATGACGATTTGTATCGACATCAGTAATGAGCGAAGTTGTGTTGTTCGCCCTCAAAAAAATGGTTCAAATGGCTCTGAGCACTATGGGACTCAACATCTGAGGTCATAAGTCCCCTAGAACTTAGAACTACTTAAACCTAACTAACCTAAGGACATCACACACATCCATGCCCGAGGCAGGATTCGAACCTGCGACCGTAGCAGTCGCACGGTTCCTGACTGCGCGCCTAGAACCGCGAGACCACCGCGGCCGGCAGTTCGCCCTCATAATGAAGGAAATGGTGGTGCTAACCTTGACGTGTGAGGCACAGCTCGGGGTGGACGACTGCGTACGGCAACCGACAAGAATCGTGAGAATCGGGTCGATGAACTCATCAAGTTCCACCACAGAGGATTACTGACGCTAAAAACGTTCCAAGACCATGCCATCAGTAAGCAAAGTAATGCTCACAGTGTTCTGCGATGATCAAGTGGTGGTGCATTTGGAATTGATGCCTACACTCTGCAAGGTACCGCAAGACCCTCAGAAAACAAAGCACGAATTCGAAGAGTTCATCTACACGTTGGTCACCCTCTTCTTCCACATGACAATGACAGACATCTGCAACAATCCGACGCCTTTGGTTCAGTGTCAACGATCATCATCCACGCAATCTTGACATGGCCTCATCTGATTTTCACCTGTTTCCGAAACTTCACTCCAAGGACTTCCCTTTGGTAGTGGGTTGGGCTGTTTTGGGGGACGAAAGCAGACAGCGAAGTCATCGGTCTCATCGGATTAGGGAAAGACAAGGAAGGAAGTCAGCCATGTCCTTTCGAAGGAAACATCCCGGCATTTGCCTGGAGCGATTTAGGGAAAACACGGAAAACCTAAATCAGGATGGCCGGACGCGTGATTGAACCGTCGTCCTCCTGAATGCGAGTCCAGTGTGCTAGCCACTGCGCCACCTCGCTCGGTGTTTGATAGTGATGAAGCGGTGAGGTTCCGTCAACGAAGTCAAACGTTCTACAGTGATCGTATCAACAAACTACTCGTCCCTCGTTGAGAGAAATGTGTCCATCGTGAGTTGACTGCGTTGAGAAATAAATATGCAGACACGAATCAGAAATATGAAGAATGTTAAAAAAAATTTCACAAAAAATTCGGACACATTACATTCCATCAGGCCCTAGTAGTTTCAGACAAAGCCAACTGTTCATACATACCTACGCAATGGTCGACGTCGGGCGCTGACGTCACCATGTGGCTGCCTAAGTTCACGGAGTCGCGCCGACGTGTGTTAAACAATCTATAGTGTGGAAGAGGCGGCGCCCTCTGCTTTGTTTAGCAGTAAGGCCCACAACTTGTTTTCTGATAGTTTCTATGTTTCTGAGACTGTAATGCCTCTCTCTACATCTCAGCGTAACAATGACGGAACACTGATGAAACCTAACTCGAAGATGACGATTGACGAAACTGCCACCGTTTTTCCGCAACTTCGCTACTGCAGCGCCGCCAAGCGTCTAGCATGTAAAAAACACACTGCAAAACGATTGTATATTGCGTAAATGGAGCGGAGAAATTCAGAATCCAAATTAGGTCCTATGTGGGAGTTTATTTTGGCGCTAAAAACTGTAGCAGCTTCAGCTGGATTTGGCGTACCAAGCGCCTAGCACATATAAACACTCTGCGAAACAATTGTGTGTTGTGTATATGCAGCGGAGAAGCACATTCGAAATGCAGATTAGGTCCCGTTTGGGAGTTTATTTTGACGCTGTAAATATTAGCAGCTTCAGTTGGATTTGGCGTACGTGACACTGTTTATCAAGGACACAAAATTAGCACAATACCACTAACTGATGATACAGCAGTGCACAAGTTGGAGGACTAAACGTAGCAGCCGGTAAAAGAGAACCTTGGAGAGAGATACATATTTTGAGAATGGGAAGCTGAACTGATCAACATGATATGTATAGTGGTACACGCAAGGCATAGAAGCAAGGACCAAAGGGCCAAAAGTGCGGTTATAAGAAGAACTAGCAGCTAATGTCCAAGAACGTAATAATCGTTCCTAATTTTGAATGTATTAAAATGAGCCTGATATCCGTAAGGAAACTTGTGAAACGAACTACAATCGGTGCAAAGCATCAGAAAGTACGTGGCGAGCACGTAGTTATACTTTATAATTTGTACATCTTGATCTTAAACTCATCAGGTCAGTTCCTATGTTAAAGGATACGATTACAATTCTACTACTGCAAACCGTATTTATGCCGAGATTTTATTATTACATGTTGTTTTTAACTGAAGCGGGGATATTACAATAATTACATTTTGCTATTAGTATTAGAGAAATCACAGCCACGTTTAGTGAATTCGAAATATGGAAGTAACACCATTGAGAATAGCAAGTTTTCAGTTTAGGTGATACCATCCCTCTGTTACTATATGTTGACCGCTTGGGGCGCTTGAAACGTCAAAAAAGTTCAATTTTGTTACTCTATAGTGTGTGTGTGTGTGTGTGTTTTAGTTACCCTACGGAGTTCCGTTCCCATCTGTTCTACACTGTAATAAGACTACGGAAAAACCAGAGCCTTCGATACAATCTGTTGACTTTTACCAACAACGTGCTAACGAGCTCCACACAACACTACCATGATTGCAAAATGGCGAGTGGCGTTAGCCGGCGCTGATATTAACATTAAATACGGAATCGCACAGATTCTTAACAGTTAATTTTCAAGCTAACAATACAAGCGCGGGAAATTGGGGGTTTTGGGCGGGGATAAACGCAAGTAACAACTGTAAAATCACAATAATAGCAAAATATGCAAAACGGGACAACCAGGGGAACGTAATGCTAAAATGCTAACGCTAAAAAAAGGCGAGATCCAAGTTTTAAGCCGGCCGGAGTGGCCGAGCGGTTCTAGGTGCTACAGTCTGGAACCGCGCGACCGCTACGGTCGCAGATTCGAATCCTTCCTCGGCCATGGATGTGTGTGATGTCCTTAGGTTAGTTAGGGTTAAGTAGATCTACGTTCTAGGGGACTGATGACCACAGCAGTTAAGTCCCATAGTGCTCAGAGCCATTTGAACCAAGTTTTAACATGTATCGAAAACATCAAAATATGCCTTACGCACATTAGGTTTAGGTAGTCCTTTACATTAATACTTGTTCCAAAGACCATGAATACGACACTTCATAATGATGTCTGTAACGTGTTACTTAAACATTTCGTATGACAATGTTTTGTTTACAATTACTACTTCATATCCAAAAATTCATCTGTTGAGTAGAAGGAGTTGTCATTCAAAACTTCTTTCAGTTCTTTTTAGATGTTGGTTGGCTATCTGTCAGAATTTTAATACTATTTGGCAAATGACCAAAGATTTTTGTGGCAGCATAATTCACCCCTTTCTGTGCCAAAGTCAGATTTAACCCAGAATAGGAAAGATCATCGTTTCTTCTAGTGTTGTACCTATGCACTTCACTGTTATTTTTTAATTGAGATGTGTTATTAGCAACAAATTTCATAAGTGAATATATGTACTGCGAAGGGACTGTGTATATACCGAGTTCTTGAAGTGTCTGCAAGGCGATCTTTGGCGGCCTCCAGCTATTATTCCGATCACGCGCTTTTGTGCAATGAATACTTGATTTCTTAATGATGAATGCCGCTAAAATATGGTGCCATATGAAAGCAGTGAATGAAAATAGGCATGGTAGGCTAATTTACTGATGTATTTATTACCAAACTTTGCGATAACACTAATAGCATAAGTAGCTGAACCTAACCGTTTCCGTGATGTTGATGGCAGTCAGTAAACGGTTTCTATATGGTGTCTCTTTGGATTCCATCCGATTTTTCCAGATGACAAGTCGCTATTTGAAAGGAAATGAGCTAAATTTCGATTACGCGATAAGTCACACAAATCTGAAGGCTGTAAATGCAGCTAAATACTTAGGGATTAAAATTACAAAAAACCTAGATGGGAATGATCATATAGATAATATTGTGGGTAGAGCAAACCATAAACTGCGATTCATTGGCAGAACACTTGTAAGGTGCAACAGGTATACTAAAGAGACTGCTTGCACCACGCTTGTCCACCCTATTCTGGAGTACTGCTGTGCGGTATGGGATCCGCATCAGGTGGGACTGACGGATGACATCGAAAAAGTTCAAAGAAGGGCAGCTCGTTTTGTATTATCGCGAAATAGTGGAGATAGTGTCACAGACATGATACGTGAATTGGAGTGGCAGTCATTAAAACAAAGGTGGTTTTCGTTGCGACAGGATCTTCTCATGAAATTTCAATCACCAGTTTTCTCCTCGGATTGCGAAAACATTCTGTTGACACCCTGTGGGGCGGCGAGTTTGTTTTTTGAAAAATGAATTGCTGCTTGCTGTATAAATGTTTGTATGTTGAATCAGTTTCTGGCTTTTAGAATGTTGTTAATGCTGTCTTTCGCCGTTCTCAACACTGGCTCTCTATTTACTTTTTAGGCACCCAGAAAGTGATTTAACAAAACGTGAAGCCTGTAATTAGAGTTCATAGTGCCCACTTCATCTGAGAATCCCATTATAGCTGCAGCTTATAGCTCTGAGGAATTAGGAGATTGTCCGGGATTTCTAATCAAAAACGATTTCCCAAAATAGTTGAGTATATTCTCAAAGTCACAAATAAAAAACACAAGTATCCCTACAACCTAACTAACAGAGCAGTTCAGAGTCTAATGCGCTGATGCAACTATAAATGTCCGAATTAAATGTTAAAAAGAATGCTCGCCATAATTTGATGAGAGTATTTCATCAAACGCCACGCTAAATTATTGGTAGAATGTCTGTCCCGCGATGGCACGTGAAAATACGACAATACGCAAACTGAAGCTAGATAATGAAAATCATCCCAGAATTAACACTTCACTTGAAATGATTTCATGGTTACGCGTATCTCTAGTAACTGAATACGGCACCCGAGGCTGTTTGTCGCAGTGATACCGATGCGACGCGACTCCCGACACAGATGACGTGTTCTTCAGCGTCTGGAGAGAACTGGGGCCTTGCTTCCTCGCGCAACGTTCTTATATATAAAGCCGCGGTGCGGACGGCTAAGGGAACGCCTGATCAAATCGACTCTCCCGACTAGCCGCTGGGCTAGTAACGCACCACTTCAAGTTACATAATAAATTATAGCTTCTTTTGCTGATGGCCGATGAAGCTCTTAATTTAAATGTGCATTCAGCACGCAGGTAAGTATTGATAATAAAATTTTGACGTGGCTAAGTTAAATATTTTGGGCGAGAGAATTAATTTAATTATACTGCACGCAGCAGATGAGCTCTGAACTGTCCCTTTTGAGATCCGCTATCGCTATAATTTTATAGGTATTCAAAAGAAACTTTTCACATCTTCATAGTCATAGCGGACCTCCAACCTATTTAGATCTAAACATCCTAGCCTTAGTTAATAGCCTACTTAATCTATCTTGCTTCCTTCCGTTTTGAGACGAAAACCAGAAAATCATGAATTTCCACTAAAATCTTAATTTGTGAAATCCAAATTACTGTTTTTATTAAATCATTATGAAAGATGAATCTAAATATAAATTTTGAAGTCTCTAGCTCTTTTCTGTTGCGCCAATTATTTTTACAGAAAAACGACCAAATTTCGGAAATGGCTGAAGTTATCGAACTGATATTTAACACACATTAATTTAGCATTATTCCTGACATGCTAGAAAAGTTTTAGGTCATTTGCTTGATTTTTAAGGTATTGCGCAATATTTATGACGTCAGAGCTAGTTACAGCAGACTGGCTGGCACACAATGGAAACTGATGTGAATTTACTACAGCGTGAGTAGGCTGCTTCCCTACAACCCACCTACATAGGGAGAAATGATCATCACGATAAAATAAGAGAAATCAGGGCTCACACAGAAAAATTTAAGTGCTCGTTTTTCCCGCGTGCCGTTCGAGAGTGGAACGGTAGAGAGACAGCATGAAGGTGGTTCACTGAACCCTCTGCCAGGCACTTTATTGTGAATAGGAGAGTAATCACGTAGGTTTAGACGTATAACTCAGTTGCCACAGCCTCCTCAGCTATCTCTGTTTCCTGCGGCTGTACTGTCTGTGTTAGACGTAGCGGTCACCGGGTCTATGTTGCCTTACGGAAATCTTTCTCGAGGCCCTCCACGTCACAAGGGCGCGGGCCGTGTCTGTTAGTGCAGGGAGCACCGAACCCTTCCGCGCCGGCTGGTGGCGGCATTCGCAGCGGTAACGATCGGGAAGCTCTGGCCGCTGTTTCATTTACAGCGCTCACCAGTCTCATTACGTATTAATTTCAATTTCACGTCAGCGACAACGCTCGATGCTCGTGCATTTTTCAGCCTGGTGTAAATGCGTAACATTGCGTCAGAGCGTATTACAGGATCGCCCCAATTCAAAAGCGCGTTCTGTCAGCGAAGGACACAGAATAGTCTCAAATGGTGTTAAGTTAAAAGGAGAAACCACTGGACTTTCTTACTATACTGGACCCGTTTACTACTGAGCGGCCCGTTGACACTAGCTTTTGGGAGTTCATTAATGTGGCTTTCTATAAACACCTCAAGTCCGGGAACACTTTCAATTATTTATTGCGCAATAACCAAACATTGTATAGATATCATACATATGTCATTTTGAAGAGAAATCCTGAAAGCTTTTTTTTTTCGTGTATACCGCCACAGCGTAGTTTGGTAATTTGCCGATAGTCAGCGCTAGTCGCAAACATGGCGAGTTCAGGTGCGGAGCGAGCTTTCTGTGTGTTGGAATTCGGCAAAAACAAGTGTGCTACAGCTGTTCAACGGATGTTTAGAACCAAGTAAGATAAAAAGCCACCTACAAGGAAAGCCATTTACCACTGGCACAACAAATGCGTTATGACAGGCTGCTTGTGGCCGGCAAAGAGAATGGGACGTCTCAGTGTGAGCAAAGTGAATGTGGAGAGCGTACGAGAGACATTCTTAAGGAGTCCAAAGAAATCGGTGCGTCGTGCATCTCGAGAACTCGAAATGGCTCAAATGTTCAAATGTGTGTGAAATCTTATGGGACTTAATTGCTAAGGTCATTAGTCCCTAAGCTTACACACTACTTAAACTAAATTATCCTAAGGACAAACACAAACACCCATGCCCGAAGGAGGACTCGAACCGCCGCCGGGATCAGCCACGCAGCTCATGACTGCAGCGCCCTAGACCGCTCGGCGAAATTGCTCCAGTGACAGTGTGGGAAGTCTTGCGACAAAAGCTGTCTATGAAATCATTCAAATTGGAGCTAGTGCAGAAGCTGAATGACGACGACAAAGACAACAGTTTTGAGCTTTCTTCGCAGTTGCAACAACTGAATGAGGATGGGGATGGCATTGTCGATCGCTTAATTCTTAGCGACCAAGCCACTTTTCACAGTAATGGGACAGCGAACAGGCATAACTGTCGAATCTGGGGGTACAAAGCATCCACACGAATACACTGAATCTGAGCGTGATTCCCCAAAGGTAAATGTTTTTTGTGCCCTGTCACGTCGAAAACTGTACGGGTCATTCTTCTTCGCCGAGAGTACTGTCACTGGATATTCATACTTGGACATGTTGCAGCAATGGCTGATGTCTCAAATGCAATCGGACTCTCCGTTCATCTTTCAGCAGGACGGGGCTCCACCCCATTTTCATCGTGAAGTTCGTGGGTATCTGAACACGGAGCTGCCGAATCGATGGATCGGCCGTGCTACAGTTGAGGCAGCTGTTTCATGAAATGGCCTCCCCGATCAGCAGATCTCACTCCGTGTGACTTTTTTCTGTGGGGTCACAATAAAGATGTGGTGTATGTACCATGATGTAGCAGAGCTCCGGAAGAGAATACGGGAAGCGACTGCCACAGTCGATGATGCCGTGCTGGGACGGGTATGGCAAGAATTCGAATACCGTACTGACGTCTGACGGGTCACTCAAGGTTCGCATATCGAATGTTTGTAGAAAAAACTGTCAAAGTTTGTCTTCAAAATGCAGTATGTATGAGATCTGTAGAATGCTTAGTTCTTGTGCAATAAATAATAGAAAGTGTTCCCGAACTTTATGTACACACTGTATTTAGGGGTTGTGGGGCACCGTTAACACAAAATTTCATGTTACTTGATTTTCAAAACAATTTATCAATTAGATTAAATGCGATTTTTGTCAAACATTTCATTGCATCATCCTAGGTACAGTGGACTGTTTGAGATCCAGGCCACTGTAGTATATGAAAATATGCAGCGCAACAAAATTAAAGGATCACTTTTCTAAAATCCGTATTTGTTTCCCATTGCGACGTATAAGTTTGAAACTCGAGTTGAAGGTGCTTGCAACCTTCCTGTGTAATGGTGGAAAAGAGTGGCGCCCAACGACACTCCGAGCAGCAAGGTATCGACAAATGCGAAAAAAAGAATAAAGCTCGGAAGTACAAGTGACGTGTAAAGTGGGTTAATGATGTCACACTGGCACCAAATTTCGCCAAAATTACGTACAACGCCACCACGGACGTGTCACACGATAGTAAGGTCGTCACTCCACCTCTCAACCACAAAAAAATGGCTCTGAGCACTATGGGACTTAACATCTGAGGTCATCAGTCTCCTAGAACTTAGAACTACTTAAACCTAACTAACCTAAGGACATCACACACATCCGTGCCCGAGGCAGGATTCGAACCTGCGACCGTAGTGGTCCCTCTCAACCACATTTCACCCCTTCTTTTGCCACCTCTGCGATGGAGGTAAAAACCGCGACGCACAGAGTTACAGTCAAGTGGTTTTCTTACCCAAGCCAGAGGGAAATATTTCAGACACCGTTCAGAATCGAAACTTGAACGCCTCAGGGGGTGGCATAAAAGGTGACAATGAAACCACCTCTTCCATTAGGATGCTGAATCCCACACATTTAGGTGTCGAAAACGACGGTTTGCAGTGCGATTACCAACAGGATGACGTTCTTGACAACTTTCGACACAACTACCACCCACTTGGCGTTTCAACCATACTCTAAAGACAATGTGGGGCCGCAGTCCCAGTGAACTTGATCTGACCCCTTTTAGTGCGACGGCAATTTTTGCTCTGGTATAAAGGTGAAAACACCTGAGACCATTCAAAACCATTCGACGAAAGAAGAGTGTTTATTCTTTCTGATTCCTCCCTTTTCACATCCTCCCCTGGCGTGTACATGGAGGAATGCGATATTGACATACATGTGAATGAAATGGCAAATGGTCCTCCAAGACCCTCCAATTCCACAACATCCTCGATGCCACTCACGCACCTTTGTTAAGCACTTTAAAAATTTACCTGTCAGAAACTTCGACACCGATTCAGCAACAAGGCCCTCTAACGCCTGAGGGTGAGGCAGCCCTTTCAGCACCCCTTAAGGTGGGGTTTGCCTACCTTCAGGGTTACTGTAGAGGTGTCTTAATTCTTCCTATAAGCTTACACTAGTCAATCATTTTCAGTAACTAATATTTATTATTCACTCTAAGTTATTGCTTTTGATTTCATTCACAGTTTATTACTTTACAAGTATTGTGCTGCTGGAAGCGTGTGTGTAAAAGTTGTGTTGAAACTTCCTGGCAGATTAAAACTATGTGACTGACCGAGACTCGAATTCGGGACCTTTGCCTTTCGCGGGAAAGTGCTCTACCAACTGAGCTACCCAAGCACGAATCACGGCCGTCCTCACAGCTTTACTTCCGCCAGTACCTCGTCTCCTACGTTCCAAACATCACAGAAGCTCTCCTGCGAAAGAGAGCTAAAAAGTGTCTCAAAGATCGTGTCCCCAGAAGTGTTTCCGGCACTGGAAAAAGCTCTTGCGTAAGTCTGTAGTAGTTAATTGGGACTACTGTCAAAGGAACAACGATGTCAATCCTTAGAATTCTTGCAATGGACTTCAGTTCGGAATCTGGTTTTTCTGCAAGTAGTTGTTCCATTTCAGACCGCTCGGGACTCATACTGCTAGGTATTTTACAGCTGTTACTATTTCCAGTCGATAATATTTAAATCTAATTATCATGATTCTTTCCCATCTTTATACGAAATATGTTGTTATGTTGCGGTGGCACATGCAGACACCCTTCCTCAGACAGCTGTATTTGTCACTAGTACGTCAGGGACGTACATTGATGAAGCCACAAACACAGTCACTGCTCTATACTGTGAGGGCTGTTCGGAACGTACACAATGGACTCGCTCGTCACACACAGCTGCGTTAGTGGTCGGGAGGGGGGGAATGGCAGGGCGCTACTCCGACTCAACCCAATTTGCGCCCTCTGTACGTAGCTTTGCAGTGACGCCGCTGAGACGTCCCTTTGATCATTTCCGGATTGTTACCCAAACAATGGGAATGCCTACGTTCCGAAACACAATGTCTTCCTGAGTTGGTAATTCTGATCAATCGTGCGCTGTACTGTCGTTTGTTACGACCATGACGGAAGTTAAGACTGCAGCTGGTGTTAGGTACTCGGCCGTAAATTAGCTAGATGTGGTCCAGTGAGAATATGAGATGTCGTTGTCCTTCAGCGAAGGCTGCTACCAAATCTGTAACAGTTGTACCGGAGACTATCGGGAACATTTGTTCGAGATGTCGACGGTGGAAAAGCCGTGCAGCGGACAGCAGTACATCTACATCTACACTCCGCGAGCCACCTTACGGTGTGTGGCGGAGGGTACTTATTGTACCACTATCTGATCCCCCCTTCCCTGTTCCATTCACGAATTGTGCGTGGGAAGAACGACTGCTTGTAAGTCTCCGTATTTGCTCTAATTTCTCGGATCTTTTCGTTGTGATCATTACGCGAGATATATGTGGGCGGTAGTAATATGTTGCCCATCTCTTCCCGGAATGTGCTCTCTCGTAATTTCGATAATAAACCTCTCCGTATTGCGTAACGCCTTTCTTGAAGTGTCCGCCACTGGAGCTTGTTCAGCATCTCCGTAACGCTATCGCGCTGACTAAATGTCCCCATGACGAATCGCGCTGCTTTTCGCTGGATCATGTCTATCTCTTCTATTAATCCAACCTGGTAAGGGTCCCATACTGATGAGCAATACTCAAGAATCGGACGAACAAGCGTTTTGTAAGCTACTTCTTTCGTCGATGAGTCACATTTTCTTAGAATTCTTCCTATGAATCTCAACCTGGCGCCTGCTTTTCCCACTATTTGTTTTATGTGATCATTCCACTTCAGATCGCTCCGGATAGTAACTCCTAAGTATTTTACGGTCGTTACCGCTTCCAATGATTTACCACCTATGGCATAATCGTACTGGAATGGATTTCTGCCCCTATGTATGCGCATTATATTACATTTATCTACGTTTAGGGAAAGCTGCCAGCTGTCGCACCATTCATTAATCCTCTGCAGGTCTTCCTGGAGTACGTACGAGTCTTCTGATGTTGCTACTTTCTTGTAGACAACCGTGTCATCTGCAAATAGCCTCACGGAGCTACCGATGTTGTCAACTAAGTCATTTATGTATATTGTAAACAATAAAGGTCCTATCACGCTTCCTTGCGGTACTCCCGAAATTACCTCTACATCTGCAGATTTTGAACCGTTAAGAATGACATGTTGTGTTCTTTCTTCTAGGAAATCCTGAATCCAATCACAAACCTGGTCCGATATTCCGTAAGCTCGTATTTTTTTCACTAAACGTAAGTGCGGAACCGTATCAAATGCCTTCCTGAAGTCCAGGAATACGGCATCAATCTGCTCGCCAGTGTCTACGGCACTGTGAATTTCTTGGACAAATAGGGCGAGCTGAGTTTCACATGATCTCTGTTTGCGGAATCCATGTTGGTTATGATGAAGGAGATTTGTATTATCTAAGAACGTCATAATACGAGAACATAAAACATGTTCCATTATTCTACAACAGATTGACGTAAGCGAAATAGGCCTATAATTATTCGCATCTGATTTATGACCCTTCTTGAAAATGGGAACGACCTGCGCTTTCTTCCAGTCGCTAGGTACTTTACGTTCTTCCAGAGATCTACGATAAATTGCTGATAGAAAGGGGGCAAGTTCTTTAGCATAATCACTGTAGAATCTTACGGGTATCTCGTCTGGTCCGGATGCTTTTCCGCTACTAAGTGATAGCAGTTGTTTTTCAATTCCGATATCGTTTATTTCAATATTTTCCATTTTGGCGTCCGTGCGACGGCTGAAGTCAGGGACCGTGTTACGATTTTCCGCAGTGAAACAGTTTCGGAACACTGAATTCAGTATTTCTGCCTTTCTTCGGTCGTCCTCTGTTTCGGTGCCATCGTGGTCAACGAGTGACTGAATAGGGGATTTAGATCCGCTTACCGATTTTACATATGACCAAAACTTTTTAGGGTTCTTGTTTAGATTGTTTGCCAATGTTTTATGTTCGAATTCGTTGAATGCTTCTCTCATTGCTCTCTTTACGCTCTTTTTCGCTTCGTTCAGCTTTTCCTTATCAGCTATGATTCGACTACTCTTAAACCTATGATGAAGCTTTCTTTGTTTCCGTAGTACCTTTCGTACATGATTGTTATACCACGGTGGATCTTTCCCCTCGCTTTGGACCTTAGTCGGTACGAACTTATCAAAGGCGTACTGGACGATGTTTCTGAATTTTTTCCATTTTTGTTCCACATCCTCTTCCTCAGAAATGAACGTTTGATGGTGGTCACTCAGATATTCTGCGATTTGTGCCCTATCACTCTTGTTAAGCAAATATATTTTCCTTCCTTTCTTGGCATTTCTTATTACACTTGTAGTCATTGATGCAACCACTGACTTATGATCACTGATACCCTCTTCTACATTCACGGAGTCGAAAAAGTTCCGGTCTATTTGTTGCTAGGAGGTCTAAAACGTTAGCTTCACGAGTTGGTTCTCTAACTATCTGCTCGAAGTAATTCTCGGACAAGGCAGTCAGGATAATGTCACAAGAGTCTCTGTCCCTGGCTCCAGTTCTGATTGTGTGACTATCCCATTCTATACCTGGTAGATTGAAGTCTCCCCCTATTACAATAGTATGATCACGAAACTTCTTCACGACGTTCTGCAGGTTCTCTCTGAGGCGCTCAACTACTACGGTTGCTGATGCAGGTGGTCTATAGAAGCATCCGACTATCATATCTGACCCACCTTTGATACTTAACCCAGATTATTTCACATTCGCATTCGCTAATAACTTCACTGGATATTATTGAATTCTTTACTGCTATAAATACTCCTCCACCATTGGCGTTTATCCTATCCTTGCGGTATATATTCCATTCTGTGTCTAGGATTTCGTTACTGTTCACTTCCGGTTTTAACCAACTTTCCGTTCCTAATACTATATGCGCACTATTTCCTTCAATAAGCGATACTAATTCAGGAACCTTGCCCTGGATACTCCTGCAGTTTACCAATATTACGTTAACTTTTCCTGTTTTTGGTCTCTGAGGACGGACGTTCTTTATCAACGATGCTGATGTTCTCTCTGGTAAGCCGTCAGGTATTTTATCGTTTCGCCCAAGGGGGGGTCCCTCTAACCTAAAAAACCCCCGTGTGCACGCCACACGTACTCTGCTACCCTAGTAGCTGCTTCCGGTGTGTAGTGCACGCCTGACCTGTCTAGGGGGGCCCTACAGTTCTCCACCCAATAACGGAGGTCGATGAATTTGCAACCATTATAGTCGCAGAGTCGTCTGAGCCTCTGGTTTAGACCCTCCACACGGCTCCAAACCAGAGGACCGCGATCGACTCTGGGCACTATGCTGCAGATATTAAGCTCAGCTTGCACTCCGCGTGCGATGCTGGTTGTCTTCACCAAATCAGCCAGCCGCCGGAAGGAACCAAGGATGGCCTCAGAACCCAGGCGGCAGGCGTCATTCGTTCCGACATGTGCTACTATCTGCAGCCGGTCACACCCAGTGCGTTCAATAGCTGCCGGAAGGGCCTCCTCCACATTACGGACGAGACCCCCCGGCAAGCACACCGAGTGCACACTGGCATTCTTCCCCGACCTACCCGCTATTTTCCTGAGGGGCTCCATAACCCGCCTAACGTTGGAGCTCCCTATAACTAATAGGCCCTCCCTCTGTGACTGTCGGGACCTTGCCGGAGAATCGGCCACTGGCCCAACAGGCGAGGCATCCTGTGGTGGCTCGGAAACGATGTCATCACCACTAGGAAGCACCCCGTACCTGTTGGAAAGGGGTAAGGCAGCTGCCACGCGGCCAGATCCCACCTTCGCCTTTCGGCCAGGCACGCGCGAGCCCACTACTGTCCGCCATTCACCCTGGAGTGATGGCTGACCGGTAAGATGCTCACTGCCGGAAGTCGCAGCGACATCAGGGGTTCCATGTGATTCCAAGGCCACCGAAGTAGGCATAGGTCTCACCACAGTTGCCCCAACGCCACTACGAGCCGACGCCTGCGCCTCGAGCTCGATGAGCCTAACAGACAAAGCCTCCACCTGCCCCCGAAGAGTGGCCAATTCTCCTTGCGTCCGCTCACAACAACCACAGTCCCTACACATGACTATGTTTACCCTACTCTATACGGTGACAAATTCCCAAGATAATCTTCTGATGAGCTACTCTGATAATCAAGAAACACTCACTGAAATACGAGACGCGAAAACTACGCTAGGTTTTCCCAGAAAAACTATTTAAAAGCTAAGCGCAGCAAATAAGTACAAAATAAATTTCTCTCCTAACGATCAAGAACTGTTAGTTTCTATGCAGAGCAGATAAACACAAATAGAATCCCTTCCTTAGTGGAAGGTCGTAAACAAAATGCAAAATAAACGCTTTATACAAACAGTACTCGCTGCTGCTGGTGCTCTCGCTCTGGCTGTCTGTGTGTCCACATTTAGCAGAGCTGTCACGAAAAACACGCAAGAGGAAAAACACCAGCTGAAAAATGCTCCTGCAGGAGCACAAGAAAAGGCGAATAAGCTCCTCTTTAAGAGAGACTGACAGAAAAGTGAATCCCCATTCCGCTTTCCTCATCAAAAATTTGACATTCGAACATATTCGCGGTCTCTTAATACAGAAGATTCTACATCCTTTTACCCAGTTTCTCTTTACAGTCGAGCCATGTACATCTACATAGATACTCTGCAAGGCACCGTACCGCGCGTGGCGAAGGGTATCCCTGTACCAATACTAATTTTTTCACCACAAACAATTCTGTTGGAGGAACATCCGCGAATAAGCATTATACCAGAGGTTGTAAATACCGCTGCAGTCGTAAGGTTCTTGCACTTAAAACACAACCGGTTCCGGGCTCTTAAGCGCCCATATTCAGGTGTCGTAACTTGGTGACGCCGAGTGCCGCGGTGGACGAGAATCAGACGTAACAGCACACCGCATCTTCTACTCGACCACCGCGGAGCACGAGGTCACAGCACCTGAAGATGGGCGTATAAGAGCCCGAAAACGGTCGCGTTCTAAGTGCAAGAACCTTGCAACTACCGCGGTATTTACAACCTCTGAACGAAATTTTTCCTTTCCTATGCCAATCGCAAATACACCGAGGCGAAAATGACTATCTATATGCCTCCGTACGACCCATTATTTCTAGTCTCTTGGTGCTCTTTATGCGAAATGTATATTGACGGTAGTAGAATCGCTCGGCAGTCAGCTTCAAATGGCAGTTCCCTAAATTTTCTCAATAGTGTTCCTCGAAAAGAACATCGCCTTCCCTCCACGGATTCCTATTTGAATAGGCGAAGCATCTAACAGTTGCGTGTTGTTTGAACCTGCCGGTAAGAAATACAGCAGCCCAGTTCTCAACTGTTTCATGTCTTCCTTTAATCCGACCTGCCTGCGTACTGCCTAATTACTTTGCATCTCCAGCTCCTGTCCGCAGCTCGAGGTCTAGTGGCTACCTCTGGATCACGAGGTCCCGGCTTCGATTCCCGGCCGGGTTAGGGATTTTCTTTGCCCAGGAACTGGGTGTTCGTGTTGTCCTCATCATTTCATCATCATCATCATCGTCATCGTCATAATCATCATCTTTCGTGACAGTGGATAGATGGACTGTGAAACAAAAATTGGACTGAAAAAATTGGGCCTTTGTACGGTCGCTGATGAACGCGCAGTTGAGCGCCCCACGAACCAAACATCACCTCCATCTCCCTCACCTCTCCCTCTCTCTGCCACGTTGCCTCTTTCTCCCATTGGCACATTCTACGCTCTGTCTCTCCCATTGTCAATGTCTTCATCCCTTTCTCTCGCTATTTCTTATCACCATCTCCTCCTCCGTCATTTTCACTATATCTCTGTCCCACTGCGACGGCCCTAGTGGCATTCTTTTTCTCTCCCATCCACACTGACTTTTCCTTTCTCGCTCAGACTCTGATCTCTCTCATCGTCTCTTCTACAGTCATGCTGTTGGGGACGGTTTGCTCGAGTTTTTGACCTGTGGACCAGAAATAACAAATACTCCATGGGCTTTAAGTCGGGGAAACGGGCAGGACAGTCTATTCACCGAATATCCTCTCGTTCCAAGAGTCCTCCCCTGCGCTGTTGGATGCGGTGCAGCACTGCCAATAAAGACGAAGTCAGGTCCGTAGGAAAGATTGAAAAGACACAGATAAGAAAGGAGTAGTGTCGTAATAAATTTGACAGCTGAGTGTGCAGTGTTCAAAGATTTGGAGATCAGTAAGCACTTGCAACATTATGTCTCCCCACACTGTGACCCCTGGACAACCAAAACGATCGTGTTTGACGACTCTGGACGTACCTTCACTTTACGGCGAGAGGTGAGAACACGTAATGGACATGCGAACATAGTCCATCATTGTCGTTTTTACGGCCCTCTGTTACGGTGTGAGGAGACACTGTATGAAGAACCAAGTCCCGCCTTTCGTAATGTCCAGGGGATCATCATGAATCGCTGTGACACCATGTAATTACTGTCTTTGAATAAAAGTGTCATTTCTGTTCGTCTCACTGCATATTTCTTTCGCTTACGTTCTGTACCATGCTGTAGCAGTTATCTCTATGTATGGTACAAAATTACTTGGCAGTGAATTTCGTGACTTAAGTTTTAGGCACCAGTGTATAGTCACTAATGGAGGCACTAAATGTCGCTGACAAGTGCGATAATTATCTAACAATTAGCGTAACAACTCATGCATCCAAGCTGCTGACAAGAATAATATACAGAAGAATGGAAAAGAAAATTGAGGATGTGTTAGATGACGATCAGTTTGGCTTTAGGAAAGGTAAAGACACCAGAGATGCAACTCTGACGTTGCGGTTGGTAGTGGAAACAAGACTAAAGAAAAATCGACACCTTCAAAGGATTTGTCGACATGGAAAAAGCCTTTGACAATGTAAAATGGTGCAAGATGTTTGAAATTCTGACGAAAATTAGGGTAAGCTATAGGGAGAGACGGGTAATATGCAATATGAATAATAGGTAATAATAAGAGTGGAGGACTAAGAACGAAGTGATCGGATTGAAAAGAGTGTAAGACAGAGATGTAGCTTTTCCACCCTACTGTTCAATCTGTACACCAAAGTAGTAATAACGGAAATTAAAGAAAGGTTTACAAGTGAAACTGAAATTCAAGGTGAAAGGATAGCAATGATACGATTCGTTAATGATACTGCTATCCTGTGTTAAAGTGAACAAGAATTACACGATCTATTGAATGGAATGAACAATCTAGTGAGTACAGAAAATGGACTGACAGTAAATTGAAGAAAGATGAAAGTAATGAGAAGTAGTAGAAATGAGAACAGCCGAGAAACTTAACATAAGGACTGATGGTCACGAAGTAGATGATGATAAAGAATTCTACTACCTAGGCAATAAAACAACCCATGACGGACGGAGCGAAGAGGATATCAAAAGCCGACTAGCAATGGCAAAAAGGGCGTTCCTGGCAAAGAGAAGTCTACTGGTAGCGATAAAAGGCCTTAATTTAAGGAAGAAATTCCTGAGAATGTACATTTGGAGCACAGCATGAAACATGCACTGTGGAAAAACCGGAACAGAAGAGAATCGAAGCATTTGAGATGTGGTGCTACAGACGAATGTTGGAAATTAGGTGGACTGATAAGGTAAGGAATGAGGAGGTTCTACGGAGAATCGGAGAGGAAAGGAATACGTGGATAAAACTGACAAGGAGAAAGGTCAGGATGATAGGACATCTGTTAAGACATGAGGGAATGACAAACTGCGTATTGGCTTCTGTCTCGGGTTCTTCGGTCGACGCCGGCCGCGGTGGTCTAGCGGTTCTGGCGCTGCAGTCCGGAACCGCGGGACTGCTACGGTCGCAGGTTCGAATCCTGCCTCGGGCATGGGTGTGTGTGATGTCCTTAGGTTAGTTAGGTTTAAGTAGTTCTAAGTTCTAGGGGACTTATGACCTAAGATGTTGAGTCCCATAGTGCTCAGAGCCATTTTCTTCGGTCGACGTTCATCTAATGATTTTACTGACGTTTCGCCAGCACGAGTGGCTGGCATTGTCAAAGCTTCACCCTCCTCTGCCGGTGGTGAAGCTTTGTCAATGCCAGCCACTCGTGCTGGCGAAACGTCAGTATAATTATTAGATGAACATCGGCCGAAGGACCAGTGACAGAAGCCAATACGCAGTTTGTCAACAAGTGGCCACGAAAGCCTTAACAATTTTGTATGAGGGAATGACTTCCATGGTACTAGAGGGAGCTGTAGAGGGCAAAAACTGTAGAGGAAGACAGGGATTGGAATGCATCCAGCAAATAACTGAGGACGTATGTTGCAAGTGCTACGCTGAAATGAAGAGGTTGGCAAAGGAGTGGAATTCAAAAAATGGTTCTAATAGCTCTGAGCACTATGGGTCATCAGTCCCCTAGAACTTAGAACTACTTAAACCTAACTAACCTAAGGACATCACACACATCCATGCCCGATGCAGGATTCGAACTTGTGACCGTAGCAGTCGCGCGGTTCCGGACTGAAGCGCCTAGAACCGCTCGGCCACAGCGGCCGGTGAGTGGAATTCGTGGCAGGCCGCATAAAACCAGTTAGAGGACTGAAGACTCAAAAAATGTCGCAAGTACTTACAGCAGCTTGTACAACATCAGAGATTCACAACCGACTTCACGAAAATAAACGCTGAGCAGTCTTTAACGCCTAACTGAACTGTCTGCCACACGTTTGGGCATTTCTGTTAAGGGGTTACGACGTCAAACGGGCCGACTTGGAGCAGGAGAGGCACCACAGGACATTTTAATTTCCACTGTCTATATTTTACAAGTAAATTCATAAAACTTTGTCAGCATGACCAGGAAGGATTCAGGATTCACACTCTTAGCAGCGGAAGTTCAAAAACATAACGAAATAATTTTTTTTACATGTGAAATTTCATCATTTTTTCACTTACTATTGGCTGCATTTGTTGCTGTAGGTACACTTTTCTTCATAAGTAAGAGAGACTGTTCGATGAATTTTGCACAGCATACAAATCATACTTACAGGTGTCTGAAACTATAGAATCTATTTAATTTATGAAAAAATGAATGAGGTGTTGCGTTTTAAACTTTATGTTTAGAAAAAAAAATCTAATTTTGTAGTTAATTATCCCAATTTTTACCACAGTTTTTAACAGATTTGGAATATTCTAGAGTTCGTATACCTGAAAGTATGGTTTGCATGCTGTGCAAAATTCATCAAAGAATCTCTCTTATTTGTGAAGAAAAATGTACCTATAGCAACAAATGCAGCCAACAGTAAGTTAAAAAATGATGAAATTTCATATCTAAAATAAATTTATTTTGTTATGTTTCTGCACTTCCACTGCTATGAGTGTGAATCCTGAATCCTTCCTGGTCATGCTGACAAAGTTTTATGAATTTATTTGTAAAAGTATAGACAGTAGAAAATAAAATGTCCTGTGGTGCCTCTCCTGCTCCAAGTCGGCCCGTTCGACGTCCTACCCCCCTTAATTCCTGCTCGAGTCTTGTGAGCCGCTCTGCGCCAGTATTGCACCCTTGCTGCATGCAGAGGAGATGGGCGGCCACGCGTAGCGATTAATTTCCCCGGGAACCGTCGGCCCGCGGCATGAATCGCGCAGAATAGCCGTGGCGAGCCGGCGGGGGTGCGATTAGGCGAGTCGTAAAAGCCGTCAAGCTTTTAACGTACACCCTCCACCACTATTCGAGGGAACTACGCGAGAGCACATTCGAGGCCCCGCGATTTCGCCGAGTGGGGGCTCACAAGGGAAGGACCCTAAAGTAAGAAAGAGAAATAATGGGGAGGGGCCATTTTGCAGAGAAAACATGGCGCCCGGCGGCCAATGGGCTTCCCTCCCTCTCCCTAAATCGCGAGGACCGCGGCGCAGCGGCCTCATTAAGCGAGCTTAGCGGCGGAGGACCTTTGACGAATGCTTACTAATAAACACAGTGGTGGGAGCCGCGCAGAGTTAGCAACCCTCCGCGTTCCTTCCCTGCACCCCAACCCGCCGTACCCTCTCGGCGAAATGGTTTCTCCGCGGAAATTGGAAGGACCCGCTCGCGCCCTTTCGTTCTTAACTGGAAACGGCGGCACAAGGGCCGAAGGGCCGCCTGACGTCTCACAGGACACAAGGGCTCGCTTCTGAGCAGACGGCCGGCGCGTTCCTCGACAAAAAGCGCTGCGTAGCGTCTTGGAGCTGAAGTCTCGCCGCACAGACACTGTGACGTCACACAGAGTGGACAAGTAGCCCACCAAGTCTGAGCATGCCGTCGTAAAGAGTTGTGGAATTTAAATACCCACATCTCGCAAACAGTCGTTTCCGCGGGCCTATGAATACATTGCTAACTATTCTGAGCAGTATTAATTTTTCTTTCCTTATCTCTGTTTACGTCATTACAATATGGGTACATTACATAGCTTTGCCATTTCGACGTTCCTTGCTCTATAATAAAAAGAAAAGCATAACCGTTCGTTACGTTTATAAGGTTACTAGCGAACCCGTCAATGCTTCGCAAGTGCTAAATATGTGGGAACCGAGTATACATCCATAATTTTTTACTCTCCCCCCTCTCACTGCCCATCTTCTCATCTCCCCGCACCCTCTCTCTCTGTGTGTGTTTGTGTGTGTGTGTGTGTACATCTCCTCTCCCCCCCCCCCTCTGCGCATAGTCTTCTCCCTTCGTCCAAGTCCTTCCCCCCCCCCCCCCCCCCCGCTATAAGTTCATTTTCGTCTGAATTTTCAGCACCGTGTCGTGCAAAAATATGTAGATTTCCAGTAACAACGTTTCCACTTTATGTATTACATATATATTTCCATATGTAATATGTTGCGAAAATGTACAGCGTATGTCCGTCCTAAAGTTGATTAGAGTACCAGGAAGAAATTGGAAGTAAATAGGTCAAGAACTTTTTGAGATATGTGGTAACAACGTTTCCCCCTTTATATGTTTCATACGTATTTATATACAACAGTCAAACTGATTTTTTTGTCATGGAAACATGTGACAGCAGAACTGTCCGACTGAATGCAATGTTTTTTTAATTTTCTTTTTCGTACCAAAAATGACATTACTACTCATAAAAAAAGGAGAAAAAGGGACATCGATCGAGCCGTTCCTAAGTCATGGTCTTTCACAACTGATTTTAATTTCCGTCTTTTCCGGTGGATTTTCCACAAATTTTCTTTCACACAAACTTTGTTCCTACAATTACGAACACAACAAAGATGTTTCTTATATGACGATGTTTCATACATCCGGTAATTCATGTTAATTTCCTACTTTTCCATTAGATTTTCCGAAAATTTTCTTTCATACAAACCTTGTTCTGATAATAACGAACACCACAACAACAAATCAACCAAATCAGTGAAGCCGTTCTTAGGTGATGATCTTTCATACATGTGGCAATTTATTTTTATTTATATAGATACTATGCATTTAATATTAACATTTTTACTTTTGTGTTAGCAAACTTTTACTCTTATGTAAGTTTACTTGAAATCTGTAAAATGCAACTGCTATACGAAAGAGCGAATAATATGTCGATCATCGAAAGTCCCCCCATGAACCATGGACCTTGCCGTTGGTGGGGAGGCTTGCGTGCCTCAGCGATACAGATGGCCGTACCGTAGGTGCAACCACAACGGAGGGGTATCTGTTGAGAGGCCAGACAAACATGTGGTTCCTGAAGAGGGCAGCAGCCTTTTCAGTAGTTGCAGGGGCAACAGTCTGGATGATTGACTGATCTGGCCTTGTAACATTAACCAAAACGGCCTTGCTGTGCTGGTACTGCGAACGGCTGAAAGCAAGGGGAAACTACAGCCGTAATTTTTCCCGAGGACATGCAGCTCTACTGTATGATTAAATGATGATGGCGTCCTCTTGGGTAAAATATTCCGGAGGTAAAATAGTCCCCCATTCGGATCTCCGGGCGGGGACTACTCAAGAGGACGTCGTTATCAGGAGAAAGAAAACTGGCGTTCTACGGATCGGAGCGTGGAATGTCAGATCACTTAATCGGGCAGGTAGGTTAGAAAATTTGAAAAGGGAAATGGATAGGTTAAAGTTAGATATAGTGGGAATTAGTGAAGTTCGGTGGCAGGAGGAACAAGACTTTTGGTCAGGTGATTACAGGGTTATAAATACAAAATCAAATAGGGGTAATGCAGGAGTAGGTTTAATAATGAATAAAAAAATAGGAGTGCGGGTTAGCTACTACAAGCAGCATAGTGAACGCATTATTGTGGCCAAGATAGACACAAAGCCCATGCCTACTACAGTAGTACAAGTTTATATGCCAACTAGCTCTGCAGATGATGAAGAAATAGATGAAATGTATGACGAGGTAAAAGAAATTATTCAGGTAGTGAAGGGAGACGAAAATTTAATAGTCATGGGTGACTGGAATTCGTCAGTAGGAAAAGGGAGAGAAGGAAACATAGTAGGTGAATATGGATTGGGGGGAAGGAATGAAAGAGGAAGCCGCCTTGTAGAATTTTGCACAGAGCATAACTTAATCATAGCTAACACTTGGTTCAAGAATCATGAAAGGAGGCTGTATACATGGAAGAAGCCTGGAGATACTGACAGGTTTCAGATAGATTATATAATGGTAAGACAGAGATTTAGGAACCAGGTTTTAAATTGTAAGACATTTCCTGGGGCAGATGTGGATTCTGACCACAATCTATTGGTTATGAACTGCAGATTGAAACTGAAGAAACTGCAAAAAGGTGGGAACTTAAGGAGATGGGACCTGGATAAACTGAAAGAACGAGAGGTTGTACAGAGTTTCAGGGAGAGCATAAGGGAACAATTGACAGGAATGGGGGAAAGAAATACAGTAGAAGAAGAATGGGTAGCTCTGAGGGATGAAGTGGTGAAGGCAGCAGACGATCAAGTAGGTAAAAAGACGAGGGCTAATAGAAATCCTTGGGTAACAGAAGAAATATTGAATATAATTGATGAAAGGAGAAAATATAAAAATGCAGTAAATGAAGCGGGCAAAAATGAATACAAACGTCTCAAAAATGAAATCGACAGGAAGTGCAAAATGGCTAAGCAGGGATGGCTAGAGAACAAATGTAAGGATGTAGAGGCTTGTCTCACTAGGGGTAAGATAGATACTGCCTACAGGAAAATTAAAGAGACCTTTGGAGAGAAGAGAACCACTTGTATGAATATCAAGAGCTCAGATGGCAACCCAGTTCTAAGCAAAGAAGGGAAGGCAGAAAGGTGGAAGGAGTATATAGAGGGTTTATACAAGGACAATGTACTTGAGGACAATATTATGGAAATGGAAGAGGATGTAGATGAAGACAAAATGGGAGATACTGCGTGAAGAGTTTGACAGAGCACTGAAAGACCTGAGTCGAAACAAGGCCCCGGGAGTAGACAACATTCCATTAGAACTACTGATGGCCTCGGGAGAGCCAGTCATGACAAAACTCTACCATCTGGTGAGCACGATGTATGAGACAGGCGAAATACCCTCAGACTTCAAGAAGAATATAATAATTCCAATCCCAAAGAAAGCAGGTGTTGACAGATGTGAAAATTACCGAACTATCAGTTTAATAAGTCACAGCTGCAAAATACTAACGCGAATTCTTTACAGACGAATGGAAAAACCGGTAGAAGCCGACCTCGGGGAAGATCAGTTTGGATTCCGTAGAAATGTTCGAACACGTGAGGCAATACTGACCTTACGACTTATCTTGGAAGAAAGATTAAGAAAAGGCAAACCTACGTTTCTAGCATTTGTAGACTTAGAGAAAGCTTTTGACAATGTTGACTGGAATACTCTCTTTCAAATTCTGAAGGTGGCTGGGGTAAAATACAGGGAGCGAAAGGCTATTTACAATTTGTACAGAAACCAGATGGCAGTTATAAGAGTCGAGGGGGATGAAAGGGAAGCAGTGGTTGGGAAAGGAGTGAGACAGGGTTGTAGCCTCTCCCCGATGTTATTCAATCTGTATATTGAGCAAGCAGTAAAGGAAACAAAAGAAAAATTCGGAGTAGGTATTAAAATCCATGGAGAAGAAGTAAAAACTTTGAGGTTCGCCGATGACATTGTAATTCTGTCAGAGACAGCAAAGGACTTGGAAGAGCAGTTGAACGGAATGGACAGTGTCTTGAAAGGAGGATATAAGATGAACATCAACAAAAGCAAAACGAGGATAATGGAATGTAGTCAAATTATGTCGGGTGATGCTGAGGGAATTAGATTAGGAAATGAGACACTTAAAGTAGTAAAGGAGTTTTGCTATTTAGGGAGTAAAATAACCGATGATGGTCGAAGTAGAGAGGATATAAAATGTAGACTGGCAATGGCAAGGAAAGCGTTTCTCAAGAACGATAACTAGTTTGGACAAGAAGAGAATAGAAGCTTTCGAAATGTGGTGCTACAGAAGAATGCTGAAGATAAGGTGGGTAGATCACGTAACTAATGAGGAGGTATTGAATAGGATTGGGGAGAAGAGAAGTTTGTGGCACAACTTGACTAGAAGAAGGGATCGGTTGGCAGGACATGTTTTGAGGCATCAAGGGATCACAAATTTAGCATTGGAGGGCAGCGTGGAGGGTAAAAATCGTAGAGGGAGACCAAGAGATGAATACACTAAGCAGATTCAGAAGGATGTAGGTTGCAGTAGGTACTGGGAGATGAAGAAGCTTGCACAGGATAGAGTAGCATGGAGAGCTGCATCAAACCAGTCTCAGGACTGAAGACCACAACAACAACATCGAAAGTGTGTGTGTGTGTGTGTGTGTGTGTGTGTGAGAGAGAGAGAGAGAGAGAGAGAGAGAGAGAGAGAGAGAGAGAGAGACAGAGAGTTCCTGTTAACGTAGAAATGATAGTAGAGTGACAGCGACGTGTCGAAATGCGAAGCATCCTAATTACTACCGAACAATCACATGACGAATACTTTGTGGACTTAACCCATGTGTCACTTTCAGACCTCTCATACTGTAAAGGGCCAGGAAAGAAAAGAAAAAACTACAGTAGATGTGATAATCAAATTGCGCCCTATGCTAGAGCATCATGAAGAGTTACTTAATAATGATCAGTACACCTTACACGTGAACCACCTGTAGTACGAACAATATCTAGTCTGTATTCAGTTTCTTGCCAACATATCGTCCACTTTGCGCTCACACGCTCGATCCTTCACGAATGCTCAGAAGGAGAAATCCTGCGCGGTAATGTCGCGATAATGTGGTGGACGGGCAATGGGTCCTCCGCGTCAGACTCAGCGATTGGGAAATTTCGTATCCAGGAACTTGAGCACAGCTGTTTATCAATGCTGTGGAGCTCCATTTTGTTGAAAGACGAAGCCGGGTTGCAAGTCTTGTATCTGATGTATACGAACTGCTCCAACATGCCCAGATACATTAACCCATTCACGGTGTTTTTTTCATAGAAGAACGGTCCAACAATCATGTACATTAGACTATACCAGACGTTCAGTTTAGAGTTATCTCAACATGTTTAATGATAGTGTGCGGATGTTGCGAGCCCTAATTCCGACCGTGATGTCGATCAACCGTTCCTGATACATGAAAGGCGGCCTCTTCTGAGAATAAACATATTTCCAGGAAGCTGGCATTCGTGTCAATACGCTGCAGCATATCCGTAACAAATTGTCGTCGGCTTGGTTTGTCGTTCGGCAACAGATGTTGCAGAATTTGCACTTTATAATCACGCAAACGAGGACGCTAGTGTATTACACGAAGCAATTTTGCTCGAGATATCTTGATATTTAGTTGTCGAGATACCTGCCGAACTGTGGGCTTCTGAGATAGGCTTGCCTGACGTCATGTACTGTTTGTTCCGAAACACTGCGACGTGCAATGCCAAAATGTTTCGGAACACTTCCAGTTGCCAGAAACCTACGATAATTGTTTTCATATCAGGTAAATCACTGCCATACAACCTACGATAATTTCTTTGCACAGTAATAGGCGATTTTGTTTGCGCAAACAACAATGCTGCTTGCGCGCACCTCATGCGATCATGTTACACATCTCATGCGGAGATTTGAATTCTCTGAATTCTCTAGCAAATAATGCTATTTCATTGCCGGCCGCGGTGGTCTCGCGGTTCTAGGCGCGCAGTCCGGAACCGTGCGACTGCTACGGTCGCAGGTTCGAATCCTGCCTCGGGCATGGATGTGTGTGATGTCCTTAGGTTAGTTAGGTTTAAGTAGTTCTAAGTTCTAGGGGACTAATAACCACAGCAGTTGAGTCCCATAGTGCTCAGAGCCATTTTGCTATTTCATTATAATATCTAGCGCAGTGTTTTCTGTCTGTGAGTTTGAAACGTGGGGAGTTTGAAAGGGACACCCTATATAATCATGAACACCGTGCGAAGGAAGTATAATGCAAATAGTGTGAACCTCGCAATATGTTAGCGGCCACGTTGACAACGTAAGTCGGGTGAGCCATTATTGTTGTATCTATATCGATACTCTACAAAACACAATTAATTGCCTGGCAAACGGTTCATCGCCGGCGGAGCGGTTCTAGGCGCTACAGTCTGGAACCGCGCGACCGCTGCGGTCGCAAGTTCGAATTCTGCCTCGGGCATGAATGTGTGTGATGTCCTTAGGTTAGTTAGGTTTAATTAGTTCATAGTTTTAGGGAACTGATGACCTAAGATGTTAAGTCCCATAGTGCTCAGAGCCATTTTTGAACAATTTGAGCCATTTGAAAGGGTTCATCGAACCACCTTCACAATAATTTTCTATTATTCCAATCTCGTACAGCGCGCGGAAAAAACGAACACCTATATCTTTACGTGCCGAACTCCGATTTCCCTTATTTTATTATGGTGATGTAGGTCGGCGCCAACAAAATATTTTCTCATTCGGAGGAGAAAGCTGGTGATTAAAATTTCGTGAGAAGATTCCGCCGCAACGAAAATTGCCTTTGTTTTAGTGATGTTCACTCCATATCCTTTATGTCAGTGACACTCTCTACCCTATTTCGCGATAATACAAAACGTGCTGCCCTTCTTTGAACTTTCTCGATGTGCTCCGATTATCCTATCAGCTAAGTATCCCACACCACGCAGCAATATTCGAAAAGAGGACGGACAAGTGTAGTGTATGCGGTCTCATTAATGGGAACTGTTACATTTTCTCAGTGTCCTCTCAGTGAAACGCAATCTTAGGTTAGCCATGCCCACAACATTTTCTGTGTGTTCCTTCCAATTTAAGTTGTTCGTAATTGTAATTCTTAAATATTTAGTTAAATTTACGGCCTTTAGATTTGACCGATTTATGGTGTAACTGAAGTTTAACGGATTCCTTTTAACACTCTCGTGGATGACTTCGATCTTCTCGTTATTTAGGGTCAATTGCCAACTCTCGCATCATACAGATATCTTTTCTAAATCGTTTTGCAATCTGTTTTGATCTTCTGATGACTTTAGTAGTCGATAAACGAGTTCGTCAGGTGCGAACAACCTAAGACGGCTGCTCAGACTGTCTCCTTTATATACACTCCTGGAAATGGAAAAAAGAACACATTGACACCGGTGTGTCAGACCCACCATACTTGCTCCGGACACTGCGAGAGGGCTGTACAAGCAATGATCACACACACGGCACAGCGGACAAACCAGGAACCGCGGTGTTAGCCGTCGAATGGCGCTAGCTGCGCAGCATTTGTGCACCGCCGCCGTCAGTGTCAGCCAGTTTGCCGTGGCATACGGAGCTCCATCGCAGTCTTTAACACTGGTAGCATGCCGCGACAGCGTGGACGTGAACCGTATGTGCAGTTGACGGACTTTGAGCGAGGGCGTATAGTGGGCATGCGGGAGGCCGGGTGGACGTACCGCCGAATTGCTCAACACGTGGGGCGTGAGGTCTCCACAGTACATCGATGTTGTCGCCAGTGGTCGGCGGAAGGTGCACGTGCCCGTCGACCTGGGACCGGACCGCAGCGACGCACGGATGCACGCCAAGACCGTAGGATCCTACGCAGTGCCGTAGGGGACCGCACCGCCACTTCCCAGCAAATTAGGGACACTGTTGCTCCTGGGGTATCGGCGAGGACCATTCGCAACCGTCTCCATGAAGCTGGGCTACGGTCCCGCACACCGTTAGGCCGTCTTCCGCTCACGCCCCAACATCGTGCAGCCCGCCTCCAGTGGTGTCGCGACAGGCGTGAATGGAGGGACGAATGGAGACGTGTCGTCTTCAGCGATGAGAGTCGCTTCTGCCTTGGTGCCAATGATGGTCGTATGCGTGTTTGGCGCCGTGCAGGTGAGCGCCACAATCAGGACTGCATACGACCGAGGCACACAGGGCCAACACCCGGCATCATGGTGTGGGGAGCGATCTCCTACACTGGCCGTACACCACTGGTGATCGTCGAGGGGACACTGAATAGTGCACGGTACATCCAAACCGTCATCGAACCCATCGTTCTACCATTCCTAGACCGGCAAGGGAACTTGCTGTTCCAACAGGACAATGCACGTCCGCATGTGTCCCGTGCCACCCAACGTGCTCTAGAAGGTGTAAGTCAACTACCCTGGCCAGCAAGATCTCCGGATCTGTCCCCCATTGAGCATGTTTGGGACTGGATGAAGCGTCGTCTCACGCGGTCTGCACGTCCAGCACGAACGCTGGTCCAACTGAGGCGCCAGGTGGAAATGGCATGGCAAGCCGTTCCACAGGACTACATCCAGCATCTCTACGATCGTCTCCATGGGAGAATAGCAGCCTGCATTGCTGCGAAAGGTGAATATACCCTGTACTAGTGCCAACATTGTGCATGCTCTGTTGCCTGTGTCTATGTGCCTGTGGTTCTGTCAGTGTGATCATGTGATGTATCTGACCCCAGGAATGTGTCAATAAAGTTTCCCCTTCCTGGGACAATGAATTCACGGTGTTCTTATTTCAATTTCCAGGAGTGTATATAATGAACAGCAGACGGCCTGTAACACTACCTTGGGAAACGTCTGTCTAACTCGATGACTTTCCGTCAATTACTACAAAATGTGACCTCTCTGAAAGGAAATCACGAATTCAGTCACATAACTGAGACGATATTCCACAAGCACGCAATTTCACTACAAGCCGCTTGTGTGGTACAGTGTCAAAAGCCTTCTGGAAATCTAGAAATACGGAATCAGTTTGAAATTCCTTGTCAATAGCACTCTACACTTCGTGAGAGTTGTTTCGCCACTGCCACCATGTCCTAGTGGGTAACGATATGACTGACGTCATCCATCACGTACACAGAACTAACTTTATAATTTTACACTGCCATACAGATCCGCTTCCGTAAAGAGTCTGGAAGCAATGCAAACAATTTCTAAAGAATTTTCATTGACATAGAAAAAAGATTTATTCAATATTTTAGGTGTGTTGCTATACGACAACAAAGTGGAAATATTGATTAATTACTAGTCGTTTCGTTACAGAGACGTGGCAACATAATCTGTGCTATCATTAATAATCATTTTGCATATCTTAAAAATCTAACTAGGTATTATCTAAGTAGCAGAAATAATTCACTCTTTCAGAAGCTTTTGCGTGTATTTGCGTACACTCGAACTTCAGCAGAGATTTTGAACTGCTTCTGCCAACATAATGACGCTAAACATAGTCTAGCTCGATGCGTCCAGACGGTAACATCATGCTTATACCAGTGGTTTCCTAAATGTGACGCGTAAATTTACGGTTCGTTCCCAAATGGCAACACCAAAAAGTTAACGTATCTTTTAGGCGATGTGCTCAGGCGTGTGTGTGTGTATGTGTGTGTGTGTGTGCGTGTGTGTGTGTGTGTGTGTGTGTGTGTGTGTGTGTGTGTGTTTGGTAATGTTTTTAGAGAATTTTACTTACTGAAATATTACGTTTTCTAAAGTGTGCGCTCGTTTTGACGTCTGCCATTAAACTTCTCGCTCCAACCACTCGGAATAAAGGAGGTTATCTCTCATTGGTGCAAGGTCTATATAAAGTGGGCACTTTAAATCTGGCAGCTGTACGGTGATAGTAACTGTCGTTTACCGTCTGTAACTACTCATAATGCAACATTTTCGGCATCGGGGGCCGAGCTTGCTTACTATTGCAATTATCTTTTGGGCAGTAATAACATTTGTTAGGCATATTTTACTAAATTAGTCATGTATTTTCGTAATTTACAGATTTGTTTACTACTTGCGGATGCGGTTGTAAATTTGAAACGGATTTTTGTCGTTCGCAAGTGATTAAATGTTGCTTCAGTATGATTCTGAGTTAAATATTTAGGCAAATCATGGTCAAAAGTCGACATTTCACTCTCTTCAGAGCCACTTTCGTCACAAGCCATAAATAATAGTTTCTTCCTCCGGTATGCTATTGGTGGAAACTTCACGTCTTTCTGATTTTTTAAAAATAAAATTTGTAATTAAGCTGTTTCCGTAGCTGATCTTGTGGATCAGGTTGTTTTGCTGTCATGAAACATTTAACAATTAGAGTCTCAAGTTAATGAATCAAGTATTCATCTTTAAGGCACGCGGTGGTCTAGCGGTTCTGGCGCTGCAGTCCGGAACTGCGGGACAGCTACGGTCGCAGGTTCGAATCCTGCCTCGGGCATGGGTGTGTGTGATGTCCTTAGGTTAGTTAGGTTTAAGTAGTTCTAAGTTCTAGGGGACTTATGACCTAAGATGTTGAGTCCCATAGTGCTCAGAGCCAAGCTTTAAGGCACATTTGCAATTCTGTATTTTATGCTTTAAATTTTTTTCAGATTTTCGTAATAGTTTTTGCGTAAAGAGTTTTGCACTATTAAATGGAACTTGTTATTCTGTCAGGCTTATATATATATATATATATATATATATATATATATATATATATATATTGATTTGTTTAAAAACTTAACTTCCAATTTTGAGTAAACAAGACCAGATAGAACAAGTATTGTAACTATGGTTTGTAATGTTTAATGATCAGTAAATCAGCTGTGAATTATAGTAAAATACATTGAACACAGATAGCTCAGTTGTGCCACTACCCTTTTGTTCGTTGTCAGTAAGTGAGGGTATCGACAGACTACACTGTCCACACTTGGGAGATCTCTGTGGATAATGTGGCTGCTCAACTGTTTTTGTTGACAGTGAATCGCGGTGCTACCTGTTAAATATAACACACTAGAGCCTGCATTTGATACCCCTCAACAGCTCAGTCCCAGCAAGACCTCAGAAATGGATTACTTCAGATTTTTTTCCATTCTACTCTACCTTCCACATACACAACAACAACAAAATCCCATTCATCGGACAGCGATTTTTAGTAACCATTATTACACCAGAATAAAAAAACCTTTTTATATCAGATATACAAAATAGCAAATGTAACAATTTCAGATGACAACTTTTATACACTCTCCAATAACTACGTGTAGAAAGAAACATTTCCAACTTCCCCCTGCTGGGAAGCACACTGCCACACTGAACTATTTTGAAGTGGTGTCATTCTACTATCTCTTTTACCTTCGACCACATCGTCATGTTCCTGTTCCTCAATGTCCATGCCCTAGTTCATCATTCTGTAGTTGGTGCGTTACGTGTGGTGTCTAAACAGGAAATACCGTATCGCAACTAGATTTCCTATGCTGGTGTGCTGCCAACCATGTATGTGCTATTGTTTTTCTGAAATATAACATCTGGAGCGCAGCGAGCTCAGCTGTCCCACATACCGACATCTCTACATCTATACTCCAAAAGGAACCTTACAGTCTGTGGCGGAGAGTATTCTGGTACGACTACTGGATTCCCACCCTTTCTTGCTCCATTCACGAAAGGCACACGGGAAAGCGCCGTATGTTCCAGTTTCATTTTCTCGTCCATGCTAATTTCGCAAGGCGTATGTGGGGGGCAATTAATACGTTATCCGTCTCTTCTTGGAATGTAAGCTTTCGAAATTTCAGCAGAAAAGAGTCTCTGTCAAGGACAACTCTGCTCTACCGTTCGTCACTGGAATCGGGCACCTTCATAACGCTCTTCCGATGAGTAATCGGTCCCGCGACGAAAAGCGGCGCTGTTTAGTGCATCTGCTCTATCTCTTGTACGTATGCTAGCTGATAAGTTTCCCATAATGACTAACAGTTCTCAGTAATCGGTAGCAAGAATGTTTTGCAAGCCACTTCTTTCATGGATAAATTACATTTCTCTCATCTTCTCCCAATTAACCTCAATCTGTCATATGTTTTTCCTTCTATTCGTTTTATGTGGCCACCAGGTCTTCCTGTATTTCGGTACAGTGCTCTGTCGTTCAGCCTTCCTATAGCCAACACCACCACCCTTGAATAGCCTCACGGAGTCTCCAACGTTATCAAATGGTTCAAATGGCTCTGAGCACTATGGGACTTAACATCTGAGGCCATCAGTCCCCTAGAACTTAGAACTACTTAAACCTATCTAACCTAAGGACATCACACACATCCATGCCCGAGGCTGGATTAGAACCTGCGACCGTAACGGTCGGTCGGCTCCAGACTGTAGCGCCTAAAACCGCACGGCCACTCCGGACGGCCCCAACGTTATCCACTAGGATATTAATATGAACTGTAAACAGGTCCTACAACGCTACCTTGTGGTACACCCAAAATTACCTTTACATTTGTCTGTTTCGTTCCGATAACTGTCGAGTTCTATCTGCAAGTCCTGTTTCCAGTCACAAATCTGATTAGCCTGTACTCTGAGTGTCTTCCAGCAGTCCAGGAACTCGACGCTGTGGGCGCTTTCGCTGCTCTTAATTCCTCATCGCGGCACGAGTAACTCTCTTCATAGCTGATCAGTTGTCTCCTGTCTTTACCTGGCTCTTTTACTTTGGATTTTATGCAGTTTGCAACCTGTCGAAACCTCACAAGTGACCACTGCCACCTGTCGTGCTCCACGGCCAACTACTGAATTCCCTAGGAGACAGGAGGGCTTTCGCAAGAGTACGGCGGCTACCTCTCTACTTCAGGTCTCGCCAGCGTGAGAGTTCGGACATTCAATGTCCCCGTCTGCGCGGCCACCCGGCTCTCTGCTAATTCTTTTAGCCGGGGCTTAATTCAATCGGCGGGCTCCCAGGACCTCAGAAAGGACCACCGACCACCACTGGCTGGTCAGTGGCCGTAGCCGGCTAAGCGCTGAGCCGTGAAACTCGGGCGGCCACCACACCGACCCCCAGCGGAATATAAAGTGGTAATCTGGCGCACAAGGGCGGCCCCCCGTGTCCTCCAAGGGTGGGCCGATGGCTCCAATCTCACGCGCTGCCGCTTTGCTTGCCGTGGCGTCTAGTTCTCATTTCGGTGCCGGCTTTCTCAAGGCAAGCGGTCTTTTCGAGGCCGGCAGTCTCAGGCACTTAGCAGGGGCAAGGGCAGCTACCCGCGTCACAAGACAAAATCTTACGAAGTATTTAAACGACTTTGCTTTGCTTTATCTATACTCTCTCTCTCTCTCTCTCTCTCTCTCTCACACACACACACACACACACACACACAGAGAGAGAGAGAGAGAGAGAGAGAGAGAGAGAGAGAGAGAAAACAGAGATACAGGTGGGCAATTTTAGTTTTCGTCATACTTATAGTCTGAGAAACACAATGATTATTTTATTTTTCGGCCAATTCCGATGTTACTCTTCGTGCAAAGGTATAGAACTTTACGAACTTCCAGCATGCTGGAGTAGCTGCGTATCACTATTTTATGTTAATCAGTAGAACGAAAAGCCACACCAAACTTGCAAATTTTATTTGTTTAATTCAATCGATGACTAGTTTTGGCCCGAGATCAATTTTCAAATCACTATAACATAGCCAAAAATACCGAAGACGTGAAAACTACGTCAAAAATGTGCAACGAACAGTTACAGCGCATACAGTTCGCTGCAGAGTTTCGACATGATTTTCACATCTTCGGCATTTTTGACTATGTTACAGTGATTTGAAAATGAATCTCGGCCCAAAACTAGACATAGAGTGAATTAAAAAAAGTAAAATTTGCCAACTTTGGCCTGGTTTCTCGTTGTACTTATCCGATTTCAGTCTGCAGTCGCCTTTCTTTATTTTCAAATTACCGGTTTCAGGCTGGATGCCAATCTTCAGATTATTTGCTTAAGTTACATTCGAACTTGTCTATACAGAACTGCAAGTTCACTGCCATATTTTTTTGCGCAAATCTGTATACCTCTTCTTCTAATTTCGGTTTCATTTTCTGATGGCTTACTGTAAGTCATCCCGAATGAAATCAACGAATAAAAATTTTTAATCTCAATAATTCAGAATTTTATATTTTTGTAATTTTTACTTCATATCAGAATGACGTAAAACCAAAAATTGATGATTTCTTGAATCTTTCATATTTGCTGGTTTTGTCACTTTTTGAAACCATACAATAGCCATATCCCATTTACAGACCTGAAAATTACACGATTTCATAAAATTCTTATAAGCCTAAAAAATGCGCTATTTGACCATATTCATGACCAGGAAAAATTTTCCCAAACCAAATTATTTTTTAAATTTTCAAAATTTAAAAATCGGGATTTTTTCCATTGAAAAAATTATCTGTCACTTCCTATTTGTTAATAAGTGTGCCAAACCATGACGATATTCCACTGCCAGCATGCGGAATGAAATTTCATTTTACTGTAGTCTTATTTGGTTTTTACCATTCAAGGTTGCCATTACAACCTACTAATAAGTTGGAGTCCCACATACCATGTACTCGAGGCTGCAGTGAAATATAATTATTTCATTATGTTACCAATCGAATATCATCCTGATATTTTTGGTACACACATTAACAAAACAAACAGGAATTCTAATTCTGCAATTTTAAGAATTTAAAAAATTGGTTAAAGAAAATTCGGCGTTTTTATGAATATAGTCACTTAGTAAAGATTATGAAAGCTTACATGAAGCTGAATAAAATGGTATGATTTCAAATTTACTCAAATAGTTCTTGAGGTATGGATATTTTAAGGTTTCAACCCGTGACAAAAAAGCAAAATTTTGGACACTTACAAAATCAATTACTCAAACATTTGAAGTCTAAAAAGATTTTAATATTGGATTTTTCAAGTAAATGACTCCTACTGTAATGTACAAAATTGCATCAAATTACTCCTGTCAGGAACAAGACTACTAGTTACTTTCACATGGACTGACCCAAATATGTTCTTTACTTTTGTGGCTCTTCGTTGATTTTTAATGTTATGTTGAAAATGACAACATACCTATCAGTTACATTACATTTATTGAAATTATTCTCGAATGTATACTAGTGCACGAAAAATTTCAATTTATTTGAAGCACAACAGTAAAGATCGCAACAAAGTGCAAGATTTTTGCTATGATTTGTTGTACAAAAGCATCAGGAAGTGTGATGTCGGCAGATGATTCGTTTTCCGGTTGACATCAGCGTCGTAACATATAAAAAGATTTTTCATGGGATCTTGGTAATGACTAACGCTGAAACGTTACAGTTACTGTCTTGCACCGTAGGCTGTTCATGTTTTGTTTCAAATATCACTTTTGATTAGCATATACATATACATTTTTTCAAGCACACGCAGTATAACACGCGCTCACACTGCACAAAAATCACAGTCAGTCTAACCGCAACATGTATCCATCTCTAATAATGGTAACCCAACTCCGACGCTATCTGACGGACCTGGCGTCAGAACATCATATATACGTTATAGATCAAGGTTTCAGTACCTACGGGAACAGGTAATAGTCCAAACTGGTATTAACGTGACTTTTATAATACAAATTGTGTATCAATTTTAGTTTATATATTGTCTTCTGAAAATAATTATGTCATTTAAGATTCATAGGTGTAACGATTAATAATAAATGTTGCAGATTTTGAAAATATGAAAAACAAAAGCTTCACATTATTTTCTGAAATCTGTTACATAATCGATTGCAAAATTAGAACAATTATAAACGAAGAAAGACATTTTGCTTGCATAAGACTTAAGGACTAAAAATATTGTCTCTGATATAAACGTATTTTCATATAATTTAAGATAATTATTGTGACCAATACTTTACATTGTTCAATATCGATAGAATGAAATATGTCGATATAAATAATAAAACTATATTTACAGAAAAACAGTTTTTTGATAATGAGAAATATCCTTAAATATTTGCAGATGAGAAATATTTAAGTAAGAAAATTAACGCAAACCTGGCCAAAGATTTTTCTGGAATCGAACATTTCAGTAAAAAAGCAAAAGTTCCTTAAGCACTAGGTTCATTACACCCTGATGCATTTCTTATTCATGTGACATCCAATCTCCAGTCCACTTTCGAAGCCGCAGAGAATGTATAAAAGTTATCGTTTAAAATTTTACATTTGAAATTTTGTATAACTGATATAAAAAAGTTATTTGTAATTCTGATGTAATAATGGCTACTCAAAAACGACGTCATATGAAAAATTATATTTTGTTGTTGTTTATGTGTAAAGTAGAGTACCGTGGAAAAAAACCTGAAGTACTCCATCTATGAAGTGTTGTAGGTGCTGAGCTGTTGAGAGGTATCAAATGCAAGGCCAAGTGGGTGTACCAGCACATGGAATATAATAAGCAGCTCCACGATTCAGTATCAACAAAAACAGTTGAGCAGCCACGTCATGAGAGAATAAGTTCCATTTACCAATGTAGAACCCTTTGACAAAAACTATTATGAAAATTCGAAAAAAAACTTTGAAGTGTATAATACAGAATTACCTATGTGCCTTAAAAATGACTACTTGATACACTAATTGGTGACTAATTATTAAATTTTTCAAGACAGCAAAACCATCTTATACACAAGATCAATTACAGCAAAAACTTAATTAGAAATTTTATAAAAAAATTCATGAAATACATGATGTTTCCATCATCAGAATACTGAAGTAAGAAATTACTATGTAAGCCTGATCGACTCACTCTGTTGTAACTACTTTTCTATTGGCAATATAATACTCGCCGCTTCTTAAATCAGATAGTGTATGTAGTGTACAGGTGACCAATCTATCATTCCTTGCATACCACCTCCAAGTGGCCAGCTGTGTGTTGGGAGCTCTTACTGACAGCAAGAAATAAGCAAAATTTCGCATTCTATCGGGAATTTTACAGGACTTAATACGACCTGCACACGAAAGAAATTCGCGCCTGTCAGATAGCTAGCAACGGTGAGCGTCCATTAGACAGAGACAGACGATCAGCGGACTGAATATTGTGCCCTGACGGAAATAAGTCGAATACCCCATGACGCGTGTGGTGGGAGCATTACGACCAAGCGGCCGCTGGCATCGCAAGCAGGGGGGGGGGGGGGGGATGGACGGACGCTGCGGTGTAGGATGGCATGGGGATGGTCGGCGGTGGGGGCGGCGGCGGGGGCGTCCACCGCAAACACGGTGCGTGGAGAGGCGGCGGCGCGGATGCCCCTGCAGGCGGGCAACACGCGGCGCGGGCCGGGCCCGCGGACCGCAGATTCTCGCGATCTGCCCGCAGCGCTCGAGCTGTGCTGTGCTGTGGCGCGCTGGTCGGCGGTCGATGCGCCACGCGCGTCAGAATGACCGATTCGTATCCGCTCTGTCGGCGTGCGTCACCGACCACCGCGACGGCAATAATTCGCGTCCAATGCCAGTCCGACCCACACACAATTCCGCCAACGGAAAGGGCATCAACAACCGCAGAGGTTTAAAGAATGTCGTAGCCATGAAGGTATGCTGCTGATTTGACGACCACCAACACCACATAAAACCAGCAAACGCAACATAAATAACACCAATGTATTTACACTCCTGGAAATTGAAATAAGAACACCGTGAATTCATTGTCCCAGGAAGGGGAAACTTTATTGACACATTCCCGGGGTCAGATACTTCACATGATCACACTGACAGAACCACAGGCACATAGACACAGGCAACAGAGCATGCACAATGTCGGCACTAGTACAGTGTATATCCACCTTTCGCAGCAATGCAGGCTGCTATTCTCCCATGGAGACGATCGTAGAGATGCTGGATGTAGTCCTGTGGAACGGCTTGCCATGCCATTTCCACCTGGCGCCTCAGTTGGACCAGCGTTCGTGCTGGACGTGCAGACCGCGTGAGACGACGCTTCATCCAGTCCCAAACATGCTCAATGGGGGACAGATCCGGAGATCTTGCTGACCAGGGTAGTTGACTTACACCTTCTAGAGCACGTTGGGTGGCACGGGATACATGCGGACGTGCATTGTCCTGTTGGAACAGCAAGTTCCCTTGCCGGTCTAGGAATGGTAGAACGATGGGTTCGATGACGGTTTGGATGTACCGTGCACTATTCAGTGTCCCCTCGACGATCACCAGTGGTGTACAGCCAGTGTAGGAGATCGCTCCCCACACCATGATGCCGGGTGTTGGCCCTGTGTGCCTCGGTCGTATGCAGTCCTGATTGTGGCGCTCACCTGCACGGCGCCAAACACGCATACGACCATCATTGGCACCAAGGCAGAAGCGACTCTCATCGCTGAAGACGACACGTCCCCATTCGTCCCTCCATTCACGCCTGTCGCGACACCACTGGAGGCGGGCTGCACGATGTTGGGGCGTGAGCGGAAGACGGCCTAACGGTGTGCGGGACCGTAGCCCAGCTTCATGGAGACGGTTGCGAATGGTCCTCGCCGATACCCCAGGAGCAACAGTGTCCCTAATTCGCTGGGAAGTGGCGGTGCGGTCCCCTACGGCACTGCGTAGGATCCTACGGTCTTGGCGTGCATCCGTGCGTCGCTGCGGTCCGGTCCCAGGTCGACGGGCACGTGCACCTTCCACCGACCACTGGCGACAACATCGATGTACTGTGGAGACCTCACGCCCCACGTGTTGAGCAATTCGGCGGTACGTCCACCCGGCCTCCCGCAAGCCCACTATACGCCCTCGCTCAAAGTCCGTCAACTGCACATACGGTTCACGTCCACGCTGTCGCGGCATGCTACCAGTGTTAAAGACTGCGATGGAGCTCCGTATGCCACGGCAAACTGGCTGACACTGACGGCGGCGGTGCACAAATGCTGCGCAGCTAGCGCCATTCGACGGCCAACACCGCGGTTCCTGGTGTGTCCGCTGTGCCGTGCGTGTGATCATTGCTTGTACAGCCCTCTCGCAGTGTCCGGAGCAAGTATGGTGGGTCTGACACACCGGTGTCAATGTGTTCTTTTTTCCATTTCCAGGAGTGTATTTACTCAACGAATGGCTTTATGAAACACTGGAAAAAAAGAAGAAAAAATACGTTCAGTGAAAGTATATGTACAACATAAAACTGTAAACAAACGTCTAAATATTTATACACTGAGGGGGCAAAGAAACTGGTGTAAGCATGCGTATACAAACATGTTGTTGTTGTTGTGGTCTTCAGTCCAGAGACTGGTTTGATACAGCTCTCCATGCTACTCTATCCTGTGCAAGCTTCTTCATCTCCCAGTACCTACTGCAACCTACATCCTTCTGAATCTGCTGAGTGTATTCAACTCTTGGTCTCCCTCTACGATTTTTACCCTCCACGCTACCCTCCAATACTAAACTGGTCATCCCTTGATGCCTCACAACATGTCCTACCTACCGATCCCTTCTTCTAGTCAAGTTGTGCCCCAATTCTAGTCAATACCTCCTCATTACTTGTGTGATCTACCCATCTAATCTTCAGCATTCTTCTGTAGCGCCACATTTCGAAAGCTTCTATTCTCTTCTTGTCCACACTATTTATCGTCCATGTTTCACTTCCATACATGGCTACACTCCATACAAATACTTTCAGAAACGACTTCCTGACACTTAAATCTATACTCGATGTTAACAAATTTCTCTTCTTCAGAAACGCTTTCCTTGCCATTGCCAGTCTACATTTTATATCCTCTCTACTTCGACCATCATCAGGTATTTTGCTCCCCAAATAGCAAAACTCCTTCACTACTTTCCTAATCTAATTCCCTCAGCATCGCCTGACTTAATTCGACTACATTCCATTATCCTCGTTTTGCTTTTGTTGATGTTCATCTTATATCCTCCTTTCAGGCACTGTCCATTCCATTCAAATGCTCTTCCAGGTCCTTTGGTGTCTCTGACAGAATTACAATGTCATCGGCGAACCTCAAAGTTTTTATTTATTCTCCACGGATTTTAATACGTACTCCAAATTTTTCTTTTGTTTCCTTTACTGCTTGCTTAATATACAGATTGAATGACATCGGGGATAAGCTACAACCCTGCCTCACTCCCTTCCCAACCACTGCTTCCCTTTCATGCCCCTCGACTCTCGTAACTGCCATCTGGTTTCCTGTACAAATTGTAAATAGCCTTTCGATCCCTGTATTTTACCCCTTCCACCCTCAGAATTCGAAAGAGAGTATTCCAGTCTACATTGTCAAAAGCTTTCTCTAAGTCTACAAATGCTAGAAGTGTAGGTTTACCTTTCCTTAATCTATCTTAAGTCGTAGGGTCAGTATTGACTCACGTGTTCCAAAAATGGTTCAAATGGCTCTGAGCACTATGGGACTTAACATCTGAGGTCATCAGTCCCCTAGAACTTAAAAGTACTTAAACCTAACTAACCTAAGGACATCACACACATCCTTGCCCGAGGCAGGATTCGAACCTGCGACCGTAGCAGTCGCGCGGTTCCGGACTGAGCGCCCAGAACCGCTAGACCACCGCGGCCGGCTCACGTGTTCCAACATTTCTACGGAATCAAAACTGATTTTCCCCGAGGTCGGCTTCTACCAGTTTTCCCATTCGTCTGTAAAGAATTCGCGTTAGTATTTTGCAGCTGTGACTTATTAAACTGATAGTTCGGTAATTTTCACATCTGTCAACACCTGCTTTCTTTGGGACTGGAATTATTATATTCTTCTTGAAGTCTGAGGGCCAAACATATAGATATGTAAAAGGGGAGAATACGGCGCTGCGGTAGACAACAAGTGTCTGGCCAGTTGTTAGATCGGTTACTGTTGCTGCAATGGGAGGTTATCAAGATTTAAGTGAGTTTGAACGCGGTGTTATAGCTGGCGCTGCAGCGATGGGGCACAGCGTCTCCAAGGTAGCGATGAAGTGGGGATTTTTTGGTACGACTAATTCACAAGTGTACCGTGAATATCAGGAATCCGGTACATCATCAAATCTCCGACATCGCTGCGGCCGGAAAAAGATCATGCAAAGACGGGACCAACGATGACTGAAGAGAATCGTTCAACGTGACAGAAGAGCAACCATTCCGAACATTTCTGCAGATTTCACTCTTGGGCCATCAACAAGTATCATCGTGCGAACTATTCTACGAAACATCATCGATATGGGCTTTCAGAGCCGAAGGCCCACTCGTGTACGTTTGACGACTGCAAGACGCCTCGCCTGGGCTCATTAATACCCACATTGGACCGTTGATGACTGGAAACTTGCTGCCTGGTCGGACGAGTCTCGTTTCCAATTGTACCGAACGGATGGACATGAACGGGTATGGAGATAACCTCAAAAATCCATGGACCCTGCTTGGCAGCAGGGGACTGTTAAAGCTGATAGACTTTCTGTAATGGTGTACGGCGAGTGCAGTTGGAGTGATATGGGACCCCTGATGCGTCTAGATACGACTCGGAAAGGTGACACGTGCGCAAACATCCTGTCTGATCACCTGCATCCATTCACGTCCATTGTACATTCCGACGGACTTGAGCAATTCCAACAGGACAATGGGACACCCCACACGTTCAGCATTGCTACAGAGTGGCTCCAGGAAGACCCTTCTGAATTGAAAGACTTCCACTGGCCACCAAACTCCTTTCTTCCAGGAATGCTATTCACGCTGGTGTGTAGAATATAGGAGACTAACGATATATCAACAAACATTTGGAGAAAGATCATTCACGGAATTCCGTAGATTACAAGAGTTGACAAGCAAGACAATTATCGTATAATCAGCTTAACAGCTCACGGATTCGAGTTGCCGAGAAGAATAACACACAGAAAAAAGGAAAAGACAACTGAGAATTTTTTACATGATGATTAGTTTGGCTTTAGGAAAGGTAAGGACACCAAAGAGGCAGTTATGACGTTGCGGTTGATAATGGATGCAAGACTGAAGAAAAAACAAGACATATTCGTAGGATCTGTCGACCTGGTAAAACCGTTCGACAATGTGAAACGGTGCAAGACATTCGAAATTCTGAGAAAAACTGGGGTAAACTATAGCGAAAGACGAGTAATACAGAATATGTCTAAGAGCCAAGAGGGAACAATAACAACGGAAGATCAAGAATGAAGGGCTCAGATTAAAAAGGGTGTGAGGCAGGTATGTAGTTTTTGGTCCCCTACTATTCAATCTGTACATCGAAGAAGCAATGACGGAAAGAAAAGAAAGATTCGAGAGTGGACCTAAAATTCAAGGTGAAAAGGATATAAATGATACGATTTGCTGTTGACATTGCTATCCTCAGTGAAAGTGAAGAAGTATTATAGGATCTGTCGAATGTAATGAACAGTTTAATGAGTGGAGAATATTGAGTGAGAATAAATAGAACGAAGACGACAGTAATGAGAAGTAGCAGACATGAAAACAGCGAGAAACTTAACATCAGAATTGATGATCATGAAGTAGATGAAGTTAAGGAATTCAGGGCATTCCTGGCCAAGAGTAGTCTACTAGTATCAAACATAAGCCTTAACTGAGGAAGAACTTCCTGAGAATGTACGTTTGGAGCACGGCATTGTGTGGCAGTGAAACGTGGACTACGGGGAAACCGGAATAGAAGAGCATTAGAGACGTGGTGTTACAGAAGAATGTTGAAAATTACGTTGACTGATAAAGTAATGAATGGGCAGGTTCTCCACAGAGTCAACGAGGGAAGGAATACAAGGGAAACATCTAAAAGACGAAGAACCGAATGGTAGGACATGTGTTAAAACGCCAGGGAGTAACTTCCGTGGTATTGGAGGGAGCTGTAGAGGGTAACAGCTGTAGAGGAAGACAGAGATTGGAATACATTCAGCAAATAATTGAGAATGCAAGTTGCAAGTGCTACTCTGAGATGAAGAGTTTGGCACAGGAGAGAAATTTGTGGCGGGTTGCATCAAACCAGTTACAAGACTGATGACTGAAAAGAAAAAAAAAGTATAGTGTACACATTTCAATTTGGATAATTTTAAACGAGCGTCCAGGGTGTAGGTTGAGCAAGTGTCACTAGGGAGAAGAGAGGTGCAGAGGAAAAATGTGAGTTGTAACAAATTTTTAGCCTTGGTGTGGGCAGTAACTGTCTTTTCTGAGAAGGAATTACAGTTAGTACTCACGGTGCTTTGTCATTCATAGAAAGAAACTGTTAAAATATGCAGTATTTATTGTCTCATTGAGTCAATAGTTCGTGGTTTATAAAAAACCAAGAGAAATTAAATATCGTCAATCTTTCGTAGCTTGAAAAGCGAAACCGATCAAAGAAAATTCTTTTTCTTTCTGGTGTTTATTGAGGCGGATATGTTCATAATGGTGGGAGAAAATGGAATACTAGCTAATATACAGGGTGGTCCATTGATAGTGACCAGGCCAAATATCTCACGAAATAAGCATGAAACGAAAAAACTACAAAGGACGAAACTCGTCTAGCTTGAAGGGGGAAACCAGATGGCGCTATGGCTGGCCCGCTAGATGGCGAGGACATAGGTCAAACGGATATCAACCGTTTTTTAAATAGGAACCCCCATTTTTAATTACTTATTCGTGTAGTACGTAAAGAAATATGAATGTTTTAGTTGGACCTCTTTTTTCGCTTTGTGATAGATGGCGCTGTAATAGTCACAAAGAGATAAGTACATGGTATCACGTAACATTCCGCCAGTGCGGACGGTATTTGCTTCGTGATACATTACCCGTGATCAAATGGACCATTTACCAATTGCAGAAAAGGTCGATATCGTGTTGATGTATGGCTATTGTGATCAAAATGCCCAACGGGCGTGTGCTATGAATGCTGCTCGGTATCCTGAACGACATCATCCAAGCGTCAGGACCGTTCGCCGGATAGTTACGTTATTTGAGGAAACAGGAGGTGTTCAGCCACATTTGAAACGTCAACCACGACCTGCAACAAATGATGATGCCCAAGTAGGTGTTTTAGCTGCTGTCGCGGCTAATCCGCACATCAGTAGCAGAGAAATTGCGCGAGGATCGGTAATCTCAAAAACGTCGGTGTTTAGAATGCTACATCAACATCGATTGCACCCGTACCATATTTCTATGCACCAGGAATTGCATGGCGACGACTTTGAACGTCGTGTACAGTTCGGCCACTGGGCACAAGATAAATTACGGGACGATGACAGATTTTTTGCACCCGTTCTATTTAGCAACGAAGCGTCATTCACCAACAGCGGTAACGTAAACCGGCATAATATGCACTATTGGGTAACAGAAAATCCACGATGGCTGCAACAAATGGAACTTCAGCGACCTTGGCGGGTTAGTGTATGGTGCGGCATTATGGGAGGAAGGATAATTGGCCCCCATTTTATCGATGGCAATCTAAATGGTGCAATGTATGCTGATTTCCTACTTAACGTTCTACCGATGTTACTACAAGATGTTTCACTGCATGACAGAATGGCGATGTACTTCCAACATGATGGATGTCCGGTACACAGCTCGCGTGCGGTTGAAGCGGTATTGAACAGTATATTTCATGACAGGTGGATTGGTCGTCGAAGCACCATACCACGGCCCGCACGTTCACCGGATCTGACGCCCGCGTCTTTCTTTCTGTGGGGAGAGTTGAAGGATATATGCTATTGTGATCGCCTGACAACATGCGTCAGCGCACTGTCAATGCATGTGCGAACATTACGGAAGGCGAACTACTCGCTGTTCAGAGGAATGTCGTTACACGTATTGCCAAATGTATTGAGGTTGACAGACACCATTTTGAGCATTTACTGCATTAAGTGGTATTTACAGGTAATCACGCTGTAACAGCATGCGTTCTCAAAAAAATGGTTAAAAAGGCTCTGAGCACTATGCGACTTAACTTCTGAGGTCATCAGGCGCCTAGAACTTAGAACTAATTGAACCTAACTAACCTAAGGACGTCACAAACATCCATGCCCGAGGCAGGATTCGAACCTGCGATCGTAGCGGTCGCTCGGTTCCAGACTGTAGCGCCTAGAACCGCACGGCCACTCCGGCCGGCTATGCGTTCTCAGAAATGATAAGTTCACAAAGGTACATGTATCACATTGGAACAACCGAAATAAAATGTTCAAACTTACCTACGTTCTGTATTTTAATTTAAAAAACCTACCTGTTACCAATTGTTCGTCTAAAATTGTGAGCCATATGTTTGTGGCTATTACAGCGCCATCTATCACAAAGCGAATAAAGTGGTCCAATTAAAACATTCATATTTCTTTACGTACTACACGAATATGTAATAAAAATGGGGGTTCCTATTTAATAAAAAAAACGCAGTTGATATCCGTTTGACCTCTGGCAACGCCATCTAGCGGGCCAACCATAGCGCCATCTGGATTCCACTTTCAAGCTAGACAAGTTTCGTTCTTTGTAGTTTTTTCGTTTGATGCTTATTTCGTGCGATATTTGGCTCGGTCACGATCAATGAACCACCCTGTATAGCTGCACTCGGGGGTAAAGATCTGAAAAAAATGGTTCAAATGGCTCTGAGCACTATGAGACTTAACATCTATGGTCATTAGTCCCCTACAACTTAGAACTACTTAAACCTAACTAACCTAAGGACAGCACACAACACCCAGTCAGGTAAAGATCTGAGAAAGAGTGAGAACCACCTTAGTAAAGAGACAACGGAGGTTGACATGCCACAGTCGATTGAAGCGGCCGTCGCTTCGGAACGGCGTGATGCAACCCGCGCAGCCCTCACCGCGGGATTGCGTTTCCGCCATGGTGCCGCGTTATTTTGTGCGAGCTGCACAAGATCGTATTCTTTTTACGTAGGTCATCGAGGACAGACAAGGTACTTACAAGGGGAAGGCCTCAGACACGGCCAACCGATTCGGCTCAGATTTGGCAGGTCGCTTGTGTACAACCTAAAACGAAGGAATCTAAGATATTTTGGGTCAACACCCCCGCGTTTTTGAGAAAAACATCCCTAAAGGTTATGACGAGCGATCGACTCAAAGTTGGCGGGATCGATAGAAATTGTAAATAGAGCATTTTTTATCACCAGCTATGGGGCCCGAAAACGCATACTTTTCCAGAAATCGAGGTAAGGAACTTTTACAACTGCCGCTTCTGTACCCACATGGTCAACGCGTTTCGCCGACAGCACCGATAGCGCAACGGCCAAGGTAACTAACTGGCTGCGAATCTCGAAGAAACGTAGTGGATGTTATTCTTTTGGTTTGTATTTTTCCATATCTCAATTGATAAGGATAGGAGGGTTAATAAGGTAAGGAAATCAACAAGGAATGATAATAAGGTAGGTAAATAAATTTCTCAAACCTCTTGGGATAGTAAACAACTAAAATGTTACTCCAGGTCACTTTACAATGGCTCTTCCAGTCACTGTTACGTGTCCTCACTTTTCTTCGAACAACTAGACGGATGGTACTTTTCATATAAACATTCGAAACAAATATACTCACGGCACCAAGAGCATCTAATGAATGCAATCTTTCGACAGCTACACTGTTCCTTATCTATGATATGACGAAGAGGCAACCGGGACAACATAACTCTCCCCGCGTGCATTCTATTCCGTGCCTCGCTGTAAACAAGCGTCGCACGGTTGGCTATCTGTGATCCCTCGTCGGGAAGTCGCAGCACTTTTACTCTGAGTTGTTTTAATGTGACAAGAATTAAAAGTTTAATACTTTACTAACTCACGGCGTTTGGGAAATTAGTTTGCTTACCTTATTATTATCATTCCTCATTGATTTACTTACCTTGTTAACCCTCCTATTCCTATCAATTGAGATATGGAAAAATACAAACGAGAAGAATAACACCCGCTAGGTTTCTTCGAGTTTCGAACCAGGGTTTTCCGATTCCCAGCCAGTTACCTTGGCCGTTGCGCTATCGGCGCTGTCGGCGACAGGCGTTAACCATGTGGGTACAAACGCGGCAGTTGTAAAAGTTTCTTACCTCGATTTCTGGAAAAGTATGCGTTTCCGGACCCCATACCTGATGATAAAACATGCTCTATTTACAATTATCTATCGAGCCCGCCAATTTTGAGTCGATCGCTCGTCATAACCTTTAGGGGTGATATTATCAAAACGTGGGGGTGTTGACCCAAAATATCTTAGATTCCTTCGTTTTAGGTTGTACACAAGCGACCTGCCAAATCTGAGCCGAATCGCCGGACGAAGTGGCCGTGCGGTTAAAGGCGCTGCAGTCTGGAACCGCAAGACCGCTACGGTCGCAGGTTCGAATCCTGCCTCGGGCATGGATGTTTGTGATGTCCTTAGGTTAGTTAGGTTTAACTAGTTCTAAGTTCTAGGGGACTAATGACCTCAGCAGTTGAGTCCCATAGTGCTCCGAGCCATTTGAACCATTTTTTTGAGCCGAATCGGTTGGCCGTCTCTGAGGCCTTCCCCTTGTTAGAGCTGCCAATCTCTCACAGCATAACAGGACACGACCTGTCTGATACTTGTAGGTTGCACCATAAACGGCATTACCTTTTTACTGCTGGCGATACTGTCGCAGCCCAATGACGCGGACGGCAATTTCAGCACGGGCGCCGTCAGCCGGTCTCGAGCCCGGAGGAGCGACGGACGCGGGCAGTTGAACGTAGCGCGGCGAGCAATTAAAACTTTGCCGAACGGAGCGGGCCCCGGCGCAGGGCTGTGTTTGAGTTGGCCGTTTTGTGCAGCCCGTTTGTTGATCAGTTCCTCAGTCGTTGCGCAGCCGCCCCCGCCGCCCCTCCCCCACCACCAACCCACGCCTCCCTCCGTCTGTGAAGAAATATTGACGCCGGGCTAGGATTAACAAAGTTTTAATACTACTCAAACAGTCTGCAAATTCCAGGCCCGCACGAGTGCGCACCAGTTTGGCGAGTCAGGTTTTCTGCAAGACGAGACAACATCAGGGTTAAAAGGGCAGAAGGGCGGAACTGTTTCCTCCTGCAGACGTGATTGAACATTTACCCAGAGAGCAGTACGTAACTTTCCGCTCAGAGCTAAATAGCAGTACTGTGCGCTTCGGTGGTGACGTATTGTAAATCAAGGCGGGGTTCTCACTGGGGCGATACGAAGTAATGACTGCTATCGACAGGGACCTCAATTTGACTCCATATTTCTATATTTTCAATTGGTTTTTGATACTGCTCCTTACACGCGGCTTCTCATCAAACTGCATGCCTATACATTATCGCCTCAGCTGTGCGACTGGGTTGACCATTTCCTCAGGAAGGTCACAGTTCGTAGCAACTGACAGGAAGCCATCGAGTAAAGTAGACACGTGTTAATTTAATATTTAATACAGACCTCGAGTTTTCGTTTGTGTAAACCCATTTTGTGACATTACAAGTTTCTTATCTGGGGCGAATTATTTATTCTCACCTGCGTGCTTTGGTAGTGTAGTTTTTGAGCCTCTGTCAATTTAATCCAGGGGTCTCCAAACTTTTTAGTCCGCGGGCCACATTGACTCCTCCACGAAGTCATAAGGGCCAAGATGTACCTAGTGGGATTAAAGCACCCTAGCACACCATGATCACCGTAATGTAAGGCTAAAGGAAAGATGAAATCGCAAAAATATAAGGTTGTCGGAATAGCTAGCACTGAAACGAACTACGATTTTTATTGAATTACGTAATTTTGATTTGTGGACGTACCTGCCCGAAATTCTGGCGTATTTTATTCTGGCGAATTTCACCGACAAAAAAGTATGTCACTACACATTCTGTATGTATTTTACAACGTAATCAAAAGAAAGTGAAACCTTACTTAAGAACCATCTTCCATAATGATTGATCACTAAGGCTAGTCGCCGAAGTGGCGTCCATTTGAAAGACTTGCACCAGACTCGTGAGTAGAATAAAATGCAAAGAATTTTTTTACTTAAAATGTTTTCGCCAAACTAGTCTGTTAACCGTTCTTTTTTTTTCAATATCGCACGGAGGATGATCTGTCTGTTTATTGTGGATAGCCACAAGTTTAACCATGACCTTCCGCTTTGTAAAGATAAGAGCTCCGACAATGTCGCGGTGTATTGGTCGCGATAGGCCTCGAAACTCAATTGTTGCCAGTATAGGTACCACCTCAAATATTTGGAGGGCCGGATACCGGGGATGTCCGACCAGCTACCGCGGGCCGGTTTGCCGGCCTTCGCGGGCCGTAGTTTGGAGACCCCTGATCTAATCTATTAGACACACTTCTTGCATTTCTGTCAGTGAACGCAGTAGAGTTCCGCATTGCGTGTCGATAGTCCTCTGTTTATCTGTGTAGTGTAGTTAGCCGGCCGAAGTGGCCGCGCGGTTAAAGGCGCTGCAGTCTGGAACCGCAAGACAGCTACGGTCGCAGGTTCGAATCCTGCCTCGGGCATGGATGTTTGTGATGTCCTTAGGTTAGTTAGGTTTAACTAGTTCTAAGTTCTAGGGGACTAATGACCTCAGCAGTTGAGTCCCATAGTGCTCAGAACCATTTGAACCATTTTGTAGTGTAGTTATCCATGGTCTTTAGTACGGACAGACTGTGATTGCTGTGTGCGGATGCGAGCCAAGCTGGTGACACTTTGCTTTCAGCGCTAGGCTGTATAGGCTTCATATACGAAGACAGTAACTTGTTCTCGAAAGAACAGTTACAGTTGATGACCGTGCAGCTTTTCCCTGGAATAAATGATGACAAACTGACAACCTCAGCTGCCGACAGGTGTTGTTGTTATACCTCGATGTGGACAGCTGAAAATGTGCGCCCCGACCGGGACTCAAACCTGGGATCTCCTGCTTACATGGCAGACGCTCTGTCCATCTGAGCCACCGAGGGCACAGATGAATAGCGCGACTGCAGGGACATATTCCTTGCACGCTTCCCGTGAGACTCATATTCCCAACTGTCCACAATTCTACATATGCATTGTACCTTATAGACATTTGCCCACCCACTCATTACTCGCGCACGCTTTGGCGATTCCCGTAAGAGTTTGGGCAACCTGTGCGCATTCGCACAGATGAAGGTCAATAGCTGGGTAGCCTTTAACTATATATATAGTCATCTGTGCGAATGCGCACAGGTTGCCCAAACTCTTACGGGAATCGCCAAAGCGTGCGCGAGTAATGAGTGGGTGGGCAAATGTCTATAAGGTACAATACATATGTGGAATTGTGGACAGTTGGGAATGTGAGTCTCACGGGAAGCGTGCAAGGGATAAGTCCCTGCAGTCGCGCTATTCATCTGTGTCCTCGGTGGCTCAGATGGATAGAGCGTCTGCCATGTAAGCAGGAGATCCCGGGTTCGAGTCCCGGTCGGGGGCACACATTTTCAGCTGTCCACATCGAGGTATAACAACAACACCTGTCGGAAGCTGAGGTTGTCAGTTTGTCATCATGCATAGGCTTCGGTTACACAGCTTCGATGGGCATCACTGTTGGACAGTCGTGGGGATCGTACGTACCTCCAGAATCCGTGAGTCCGCTGATCGGCCTGCAACAGTGAGCAGCCCAGTTACCGCTCGCATTGAGGCTGACCCTCACCTGTGGTCGATGGGAGGTCACTTTATGGCGTTGCAGGCGGCGAAAGACTTCACAGGGGGCCGCACATAAGGCCTCCCCGGTTAGTCTGATAAGCAGGTTCCAAGAGCTGTCTGTGTCTGACACTGCCCCACTTGTCCTGTTTCAGAGGGAACCTCTCAGCCTGCTAGATGCTGGCAGTCACAGAGGGTGGGATTTTTCGTAGTTCGGAGTTCCAATGTTAGGCGCATTATCGGAGCTTGCCAAGGAGGACTGAATGTGCATATCAGGTGGAGTCATTCCAGACATGGAACGGGCCCTTCTGGATTCCATGAAGAGGACAGGTGGTGGCTCACGTCGGTAACAATGACGTGTGTCGCTTTGGATAGGAAGAGATACCCCCTGATTTCGAGAGGCTAACAGAAGTGGTAAAGGCTGCCAGTCTTGCTCGCGGGATGAAAGCAGAGCTCACTATTCGCAGCATAGTCGACAGGACCAACTGCGGACCCGTGGTACAGAGCCGAGCGGAGGGTCTGAATCAGAAGCTCAGGCGGTTCTGCGACCGTATAGGCTGCGGATTCCTCGACATACGCCATACGGTGGTGGGGTTTCAGGTTCCGCTGAATAGGTCAGGTGACCACTATACGCAGGAAGCGGCTACACGGGTAGCAGGAGCTCTGCGGCACGGACTAGGCGGTTTTATAGGTTAAAGCGTCTTGGGGAAACACGAAAGTGCTTCAGTCTCAAAGGGTGCTGGTCGAATACAAGAGGAAAGTAGATATAGGAACTATCGTTATAACAGTTGCAAACTGTCGTAGCTCTATTGAGAAAGTACCAAAGCTCCAAGCGGTAATACAAAGCACTGATGTTCAAATCGCTGCAGCCACTGAAAGTCTGGTAAAGCCGGAGATAAGTTCAGCCGAAATTTTTGACAAGGACCTAACGGTGTTCAGAAAGAGTGGGCGAAACACAGGTGTTGGTGGCGTGTTTCTTGCTATTAGAAGTTTTTCATCTTCTGCGAAACTGGATAGTTTTTGTGAGTTAGCAAGGGGAGAAGTCATTCCTGGCAACCAGACAGAATGCCACGGCCATATGCTTCTTAGTGTCTGCACTATAAACCACATGACCATGGCATTTGTTTTATGCATTTATTGACACTCGCAAATAAGGTAAGGAAATTAAATTTCTTTTATGCCGTTGGTTGCTTATTACTTTTTATATACGATTACAGTTGCTGAGAAAGGATCAAATATTAAATTTCGTGTTATCAAAAAATGTTCAACTGTGTGTGAATTCCTAAGGGACCAAACTGCTGAGGTCACCGGTCCCTAGACTTACTCACTACTTAAACTAACTTAAACTAACTTACGCTAAGTACAACACATACACCCATGCCCGAGGGAGGACTCGAACTTCCGGCCAGAGCGACCGCACAGTCCGTGACAGGACGCCTCAAACCGCGTGGCCACTCCGCGCGGCTCGTGTTATCACAGACAATATAAATGTAAGAATCTAAAATATTATATAGAGAAAGTTGCAAGTAAAACCTCTTTTGGAGTTTCATAGAGAGAACGAAAGTAGTATTTACTATTAAGTTTTCGAAGTATCTGATCGAAGTACGAGGCCTGTTCAGAAAGTAAGCTCCGATTGATTGCCAAATTGAAACCACAGTGAACATCAGAAATGTTTTACTTGTAACAATTAGCTACACCTTTCAGCTACTTCTCTACGTAGTCGCCGTTCTGACTTAGACTTTTGTCATAGCGTTGTACCAACTTTTCAATAGCCTCATCATAGAAGGCAGCCGCCAGTGCTTTCCGCCAATTCTCCACGCTGGCCTACACCTCGTTGTCTGTGTCAAAATGTCTTCAAAGACAGCGGTTCATGTGACCAGAGATGAAACTCAGGGGGAGACAATTGCGGACTGTATTGTGGGTAATCTCACATTTCCATTTGAAAACGATGCAGAAGCATCTTCATTGCCCCTGCAGAATGCGGCTGAGAATTGTCTTGAAGAAGAAACAGCACGACAGTTATGTAATGTTAGCTGCATAGCTTCAGGCGAAATTTCTCACCAGGCCCTCGTACTTGGCGGCAGACACTATTTTCTAGACATCTTTACGCACTCACTGCGAGCTCATAAATGAGAAGAGCGACGTGATGCTAACTGGGGTTATACTAGAGACACTACCCAACATATCTGTGCAAAGCTCTATCGGATTTTCATAGTCGTTTCCATTTCGCGACCGATCGGAGCTTACTTTCTGAACGCCCCTCGTATTTGGTGGGAGAGGGGTATTATAATCATACTATTAGTTTTGTAATTGCGTATTAAAAAAAAAAAGAGTACAATCCGCAAAAGTAACGAATTACGGACAGTTACAAGAAAAGTTCGAAATGCAAAATAAAGTATATGGTGATACTCGACCTGTCTATGCTGGAATTTTAACATCAAAAATAGAATGACTGGCCTTTTTCATTCTGAACTGGACCAACCACCAGAGTTATCCTGACCCGAGTCAGTTTCCCCTGCTTCCTCCTTACGTGAGATGAGGTCTTCCGTTTTACAGCAAAAGAATAACTCCCAGTGCATCCTGCCTAGTTTCTTAAAATAATGCGTATCATATCTTCAGCTTTTATTTAAAGCACTAACATGTAACAATTTAACAAAAGGTAAGACTGTGATACGGACAGAGGCTCGACAGAAAAAAAAGTACCCTCTCAGACATACAGCGAATTAGACTTGAAAGAAATTGGTGAACGGGTACTGTTCCACTCTGAACTGTGAGAAATGTATGCTGCAATCCCATATTCTGAAAAAAAGAATTAATGGGAAGTGTGTGATTATGGGAGCTCTAAACATCCATTATTCTGACTTTGTCCATAACGTGGGTTCCAACTGATGCAACAAAATGACGCTTCGTTTGCATGCCGCGCCGAGTTCGTGTCGATAAACTACATTACCAAATGATCGTTATTAAACACACATGAAAAACTGGCAACGGTAATAAATACTACTACATTTCTTTGTTAATTATTGTTCCGTAAGATGCTTGCATAGTAGTCCATCACACGTTCCTCAGTTCTCAAACACGTATCATTTATTCTAAAACGGTTTTTGTTAATGACAATATATCAGTAGTTATTCCCCAAAAGCACTAACTCATCATTAAGTTTATAAAATTACTGAATGAACCAGTTCAAGGGTAGCAAGAAGGCGACACCATTCCGGATAGAACGTATGAGCTTAAGAGTGCTTTACCCTTGACGCTTGATCAAAAACGTGAAACATCCTGAAGGGGAAGAAGAAACCATGTTTCACGGGATGGAGGTTGTCTTATTACTGCAGTGATCACAAAATCGAGCCAAATTTACAAAGAACTTGGCAGTCTAATCCCAATTATGGGTATGACGTTGCACCTTCTCTGCCCCATGTGCATACACTGATTCTATTGGGAAAGCGACACAAAGCCGTTACATCCTCTCCGGAGGCGAACTGGCACACCATTGTTGTAAATTATCCTTGATTTCCTGCATAGTGGCACCAGGACGCAGTTGCCGTCTGAGCTGGTCCCCCACACATTTCTATCAGAGGCATACACTATGTGATCAAAAGTATCCGGACACCTGGCTGGAAATTACAAGTTCGTGGTGCACTCCATCGGTAATGCTGGAATTCAGTATGATGTTGGCCCACTCTTAGCCTTGATGACAGCTTTTACTATCGCATGCATACGTCCAATCAAGTGCCGGAAGGTTTCATGGGGAATGGCAGCACATTCTTCACAGAGTACTGCACTGAGGAGAGGTATCGATGTAGGTCGGTGAGGCCTGGCACGAAGTCGGCCTTCCAAAACATCCGAAAGGTGTTAGAGGATTGAGGTCAGGACTCTGTGCAGGCCAGTCCATTACAGGCATGTTACTGTCACGTAACCACTCCGCCACAAGTCGCGCATTATGAACAGGTGCTCGATCGTGTTGAAAGATGCAATCGCCATCCCCGAATTGCTCTTCGACAGTGGGTGTTTTAAGGTGTTTGAAAGATCAGTGTAGGTCTGTGCTGTGACAGCGCCACGCAAAAACATAAGGGGTGCACGCCCCCTCCGTGAAAAACACGACCACACCATAACACCACCGCCTCCGAATTTTGCTGTTGGCACAACACACGAAGGCAGACGACGTACACCGGGCATTCGCCATACCCACACCCTGCCACCGGATGGCTACATTGTGTACCATGATTCGTCACTCCACACAACGTTTTTCCATTGTTCAATTGTCCAATGTTTACGCTCCTTAAACAATGCTAGGCGTCGTATGACGTTTACCGGCGTGATGTGTGGCTTATGAGCAGCCGCTCGACCATAAAATCCAAGTTTTCTCAAATGGTTCAAATGGCTCTGAGCACTATGGGACTCAACTGCTGAGGTTATTAGTCCCCTAGAACTTAGAACTAGTTAAACCCAACTAACCTAAGGACATCACAAACATCCATGCCCGAGGCAGGATTCGAACCTGCGACCGTAGCGGTCTTGCGGTTCCAGACTGCAGCGCCTTTAACCGCACGGCCACTTCGGCCGGCAAGTTTTCTCACCTCCCGCCTAACAGTCGTAGTACTTGCAATGGATCGTGATGCAGTTTGGAATTCCTGTGTGATGGTCTGGATAGATGTCTGCCTATTACACATTACGAACCTCTTCAACTGTCGGAGGTCCGTGTCAGTCAACAGACGAGGTCGGCCTGTACGCTTTTGTGCTGTACGTGTCCCTTCACGTTCCCACTTCACTATCACATCGGAATCGGTGGACCTAGGGATGGTGGAAATCTCGCGTACAGGCGAATGACACAAATGACACCCAATCACCTGACTACGTTCTAAGTCCGTAAGTTCTGCAGACCGCTCCATTCTGCTCTGTCACGATGTCTAATGACTGCTGTGGTCACTGATATGGAGTACTTGGCAGTAGGTAGCAGCACAATGCACCTAATATGAAAAATTTATGTTTTGGGGTGTCCGGATACTATTGATCACATAGTGTATATGGGGATCTTGCTGGCGATGGAAATACCTCAGTATCAAGCAAACAGTTCACAGAGACACGATACTGTCGCACGAAAGGTAACACACAATGATGCACGGTGTCAGTGAGTTACCATCGTGACTCGAAGAGTTCCTTCAACCACTAGCAGAGTCTGCGCAGGATACGGCGGACGATGCGCAGTGACCAGTTTTCGTCCAAAGCGCTGGACGAAGCCACTCATTTGTTCAGAAGGGGAGTCCAGTATGTTTGCCATCTTTTGGCTGGTCGGCAATGACAGAATCGAGGCGCACGCACCTCAATCTTCCTCAAACGATTTTACGGAAACTATTCTGAAAGAAAAATTCATTTTGCGTTACTTATAGCTTTGTGTGTAAGGTTCATGAAGATGTGACCATCATTTTCTTATTCGTCATAGTTTTTGTAGTATGTACATGGAAGTAAGACACTGCGAGAAATTCGAAAAAGTTTGCAGTTAAAAATAGGGGTCGCTATGATTTTGCGTTTGGTGTAAAATATACAGGGTGATTCAAAAAGAATACAACAACTTTAGGAATTTAAAACTCTGCAACGACAAAAAGCAGAGCTAAGCACTATCTGTCGGCGAATTAAGGGAGCTATAAAGTTTCATTTAGTTGTACATTTGTTCGCTTGAGGCGCTGTTGACTAGGCGTCAGCGGCAGTTGATGCTAAGATGGCGACCGCTCAACAGAAAGCTTTTTGTGTTATTGAGTACGGCAGAAGTGAATCGACGACAGTTGTTCAGCGTGCATTTCGAACGAAGTATGGTGTTAAACCTCCTGATAGGTGGTGTATTAAACGTTGGTATAAACAGTTTACAGAGAATGGGTGTTTGTGCAAAGAGAAAAGTTCTGGACGGCCGAGAACGAGTGATGAAAATGTAGCACGCATCCAGCAAGCATTTGTTCGCAGCCCAGGAAAATCGACTCGCAGAGCTAGCAGAGAGCTGCAAATTCCACAATCAACTGTATGGAGAGTCCTACGAAAAAGGTTAGTTATGAAACCTTATCGTCTGAAATTGGTTCAACTACCCGAGGCGATGGATCGGCCGCCAGGCAGCCCGCGACAGAGCACTTCATCACTGGCCTCCAAGAAGCCCTGATCTTACCCCCTGCGATTTTTTCTTATGGGGGTATGTTAAGGATATGGTGTTTCGGCCACCTCTCCCAGCCACCATTGATGATTTGAAACGAGAAATAACAGCAGCTATCCAAACTGTTACGCCTGATATGCTACAGAGAGTGTGGAACGAGTTGGAGTATCGGGTTGATATTGCCCGTGTGTCTGGAGGGGGCCATATTGAACATCTCTGAACTTGTTTTTGAGTGAAAAAAAACCTTTTTAAATACTCTTTGTAATGATGTATAACAGAAGGTTATATTATGTTTCTTTCATTAAATACACATTTTTAAAGTAGTGGTATTCTTTTTGAATCACCCTGTATAATATGACCCGCCAGGGTAGCCGAGAGCGCTAACGCGCTGCTTCCTGGACTCGGGTAGGCGCGCCAGACCCAGATCGAATCCGCCCGGCGGATTAACGACGAGGGCCGGTGTGCCGGCCTGCCTAGATGTGGTTTTTCGGCGGTTTTCCACATCCCGCTAGGAGAATACCGGGCTGGTCCCCACGTTCCGCCTAAGTTACACGCGTCGCTGACATTTGAAACACGTCCGAAATATTTCACGATTTCCACTCGACGCAGACAGTTGGGGTACACTGATTCCGTCCTGGGGGGTACGGGGTGGCGGCAGGAAGGGCATCCGGCCACCCCTAACACTAACACTGCAAAATCCGTTGTAACCACGCCGACCCTGCGATTGCTGTGGGACTATGGCGTAAGCAAAAGAAAGAAAGAAAGAAAGTGTACTACATAGTATGTTGCTGCAAATGAAATTTAGATAACATATAGAACTTTACTTGAGACTCGAGGGGAGTCTCTATCTGGTCACCAACGCCGAGAAAACTCATCTGGCCTAGCACACTCATTTGCCACCGCACCGCGCCAGCTATACAAGCAGAGTGAAATACCCACTACATTCCTCATATTTCATAAACCATTTGAGGTACCGTAAAGAAATTTCGGCAAATGATAGCATGCAAAGAGGAGAGTATTTTTTCCCATACGTTGATGATGTAAAACTTGAGGCTTGAGTAACAATGAGGCGGTATTTTGTACTACTGATTTTTATTTGTATGAACTAGCTTTTGGCTTGTTAGGCCATCTTCAGATAACTAGTTATCTGAATATAACTAGTTATCTGAAGATGGCCTAGTAAGCCGAAAACTAGTTCATACAAATAAAAATCAGTAGAACAAAAAAAAAACCGCCTTGTTATTCAACCCTCAATATGGAATTGTTATATCAAGAAGCGACAGAAGAACCTATAAATAAGATGTAAAACTTCATTATCTGCCATGTTATTCCACTTACTACAGACTTTTTCGACGAAATACTGTAACTTTTAAGGGTCATCGATAGCTGGTGAAAAGAGAAATGCAATGGGTTTGGGAACAACATAACTGAAGACATTACACGTTTATTTTGTAACGATGATGTGGTTTTTCATAAGATGCTAAACTTACTTTCCGTCAGTCCCTCACTTAATAAACCCCTGTTTCATAATTCTCTCGCAATTGTGTCTGCACAACCTGTTAGTGCGGTGACGTTTTGTGAACTCCGCCGTCTTTTGGCAACAGAAGGAAATTTTAACATGGGAGCGAGAGAAATGTGTAAATTTTACTCAAAATTCACCACTCATGAAGCTTCTACGAAAGTTACAGATGGATAAGAAATGAAGCGAAAATAAATCCCAGGATTTTTAGCAGATTTCTTTTTAGATCTTCTTGCATGGTCACCATGCAAGTATGGGCGTGGAGGGGCTCCACTTACAATTTACAAAAAATGTGATCTTCAGTTTAAAACTGCTTTTCCCCTACAGCTCCTGCTCGTAACCCCCACCACTACCACTTTCCCCATGCGTACCCTGCCGCCTGCCCCCCTACTGGAAACGTTATTTTGCGCGGATTCTAGCTGTGGTCTGACGCCATACCCGTTTCCTCCTCACAGCATGACCTCAGGAGTAACACCGGTGTGCCTCTGCAAAGCTTTGCAAGAATGAGACCTCTCCCCCACTCGGCAACATAATGGCCGACGATCATTCGGGGTAGTGCAGAACCGCGATGATCACAACGCGACGCCATTCATCAAGTCTCCACAGTTCCTGGTAGCGGCATCACTCCAGACACAGCCGTTTGTGTTGTTGTTAGCGGCAGCCCATGCGTGGGGTGGTAATTTCCTAGCTCCCCTGCTGCTAGTTTTCAACCAGGGGTGCACAGTGACACAGAATGTTGCAGGCATCTATAACTCGCTTTCGGATGGTAGGCGCAGATGTGAAAGGGTTACGACGTCCTCGGTGCACAATGCGGCGTTCCTAATTTGCGGTAGTCAGACGTGGTCGACTTGAACCTTTACAGTGAGTATAGGTCCCCATATGTTGCCATGCAGTCCAACAATGGGTCACTGTTACATCGGAGTGCCCCCCCCCCCCCAAAGTCTGGGTGTTGCATAATTCGACAAGGCGGTCAAATGGAGCCACAAAGAGCCTGCTTTCAAACCCCATCAGGAGCTGATAAGGCTGTCTCACACGCATACACAGTATCTCCATGTCCTTCATAGTGATCGATGAACAGTTGACACAGTTCATGGGCGTTATACGACGTCTGTTCAAAAAATTGCGGAACTTTTCCCTATGCTTACCTTTTACATATCGCGCATGGTCTCCAAAATACTCTCCTCCACAATTGATAGACCGCTACCAAGGCCATTTCCACATCCGGAAGCAGTTTTCGTATGCCTCTTGATGGATCGCACTAAGCGGCTTCTACAGATTTTCTATCATCTCGTCTATTGTTGCAAATATTCATCCTTTCAACGTGGGTTTCGACTTTATTTTCAAAGTCCGCAGGGGCCAGTGAGTCGTGCACAGCTCGTATTCATGCCCTTTATTGTTTGTCATCTTCTATTATGGTACTGCCGCCTCGTTCTCTTATTCTATTTACTGGCGTCACTAACTTCCTGCCTTACTTGTCCGTGAGCGGCAGCAGCAGCGCGTATCGGTAAGTGCTCTGTCGCACCATCTCTGGAGCGACCGACAGTATTTCCCGGTCCTCGTGTGTCTGGCAGTCAGTCGGAGACGGACCAGCAGTGCAGTCGGGACGCAGCAGCAGTGAAGTCGGGTGAGGCGCGGACTGCCAGTGCTCGCCTACCGCTGGCGACACACATGCACTGTCCGACGGAGGGAGACGAGCGGGGCCACCGTCGGTTGGTCATTCGGTTGGTCGTCTCATCGGCCGACGTATATTTGGTCCCTTCACCGTTTCCGGGCCTGGGAGTCGGTCGGTTGGCGTGGAGCAGCAAGGAAGTCTCCGTCGCGCGTCCTCTAGCCAGGAGCGCTGGCGGTGTGCACGCGCGGTTGGAGTGTCAGGTGCTGCTTGCGAGTGCTACCAAGTTCGTCGCCCACCGATCTTGGACATGAAAGCTGAGTCCTCACTTAACCTACTATCGAGCCTCAACTGTTTACATTTCTTCGTTTGATCCTGGTTGTCGCTTTTGGAACATTCCCGCGAGCAACAACGTGTGTATATTCAAATGGCTGTGAGCACTATGGGACTTAACAGCTACGGTCATCAGTCCCCTAGAACTTAGAACTACTTAAACCTAACTAACCTAAGGACATCACACAACACCCAGTCATCACGAGGCAGAGAAAATCCCTGACCCCGCCGGGAATCGAACCCGGGAACCCGGGCGTGGGAAGCGAGATCGCTACCGCACGACCGCGAGCTGCGGACTGTGTGTATTCAATTCAGCTAAGATTACAGCCTTCATCCTGTGGAGTTTAACTTAATTAATTCCCTGTTATTGAAGTTGACCAGTGGTATCTTCTGCCTTGTGGTCGTTGACATACCGGTTACCTGTCCTGGTCATTGACGTAATTTTAGGCAGTGTATTTTCCTCGTCGTGTTGCTGCTGTCCAGCGCGGCTGCAGTTCGAAAGCTGAGGTGTTGTTGGTCGTTGTGGGCGCCAATATTCCGTGTGTCGTTGTGTTGAAATCTTGTGGTCGTTTTGCTGGTTGCGTGGAGCGGAACTGATTTTGTTGATTGGTCGGTCGGCTGTCTGTCAGTTGGGTTGCCTCCAGATTAAGAAGTCGTTGGACAGGCTGCCTGTCTCACCTAAACGGACGTTAGTGTTACAATCCCAGGCCAACCCTTGGAAGCTTCTGAGCGCCGTTCCTTGTGTGTTACATAGTAATTTCCCTGTTTGGGTTTTAGTTACTTGGTTGGTGCAAATGGTTCAAATGGCTCTGAGCACTATGGGACTCAACTGCTGAGGTCATTAGTCCCCTAGAACTTAGAACTAGTTAAACCTAACTAACCTAAGGACATCACAAACATCCATGCCCGAGGCAGGATTCGAACCTGCGACCGTAGCGGTCTTGCGGTTCCAGACTGCAGCGCCTTTAACCGCACGGCCACTTCGGCCGGCGTTACTTGGTTGATGTGTGGCCATCAGACGAGTATCAATATCTCTTAAATTAATGTTCTTGCCTTGCCCTTAAGGCATGAGATTGTTGTTCTTTTATATGGGGCCTTCAGCCAAATTTTACTGGAGAGGTTTTAAGATAAGGCCTTCTGCCTTTTAAAATTGAAACACTTCTTTCTAGGGCGTAAGCCGTTAAATTATTTGCTGATGTGCGGCCTTCAGCCGAGTTTTAATATCTCTTAAATTAATGTTCTTGTCTTGCCCTCAAGGTATAAGATTGTTATGCTTTTGTATGGGGCCTTCAGCAGAATTTTGCATGAAATGTTTTAAGATAAGGCCTTCTGCCTTTTGATTGAAACTCTTCTTATTGCTCAATATGCGGCCTCCAGCCAAGTTCCATTAAAATGAAATTGCTAAGGCCTTCAGCCTGTTTAGACTGAAGATTTAGAAAATATTCTTGGGTGAAACCTCCAGAAGAACCGTGTATTTCAATTTCTTTCTTAGGTCTTGTGTGTTGGATTTTGAGTGTGGCCTTCAGCCAATCTAAAGTTAATCAAAGGAGGTCGATTAAAGTTTTGTGCGTTTTGCATTCTTGTTGTAATATTGTGTGTTGATAAATAATGTTTGTATGTTGAGTGCAACTGACAGCAACTTATTCTGGCTCCTTTCCACAACCTAATCCGCTGTGTCATGCTAGCCCAGGCATTTGAGCCAGGTCTGAAGAGTACGGAGGATAAGGCAGCACAGTGATTTCACTTTTTGTGCAATAGTCATGCACCAACAGGGATCAATGTGCGGGTGCATTATCTTGATGCAAGGACCATGAAATGTCTTGCCACATTTCAGGCAGTTTTCTTCTCATATTTTCTCGCAGGTGTCGCAACAAGTCCCAGTTGTACCATCGATTAACAATTTGTTCCTGTGGTATGTACGAATTCATGAAGTACTAATCATTCAAAGTTAAAGAAAACTATCAACACGGCTTTGACATTTGACCTGGCCTGACAACCTTTTTTTTGGACTCCGAGACCACTACCGAACCATTGTGAAGATTGAACCTTTGTCTCAGCATCATAACCGTAGACCCACGTCTCATCACCTCTTAAGGGACACCTCGTACTCATTTGTGCGATACAAAAGCTCTTCACAAATTGCGAGGAAAAATCTTTCTGGTCTTGACTCATGAGCCGTGGGACGAACCTGTCGGTAACACCGTGCATTCCAAGTTGCTGTGTCAGGATTTCATGACATGATTTAACTGATATATTAGATTCTTATGCAATCTTAGGGACAGTCAGTCTTCGTCTGTCACGCACAATTTCGTTGACGTTCCTGACGAGAGCGTCGTCTGTAGACGTCGAAGGGCGTCCTGAACGAGGGTCACCTTTAACTTTAGTCCACCCATTTCTAAATCTTCTGAGCCATTCGTAACAGTGCTTGTTTTTACGCCGCGATTTCTTATAATGATGATAATGGCCTTATCAAGTCACAGAGTAGAACTCATTTTCACTCTCTAAACAAAACGCAGCTCACGATATTTTTAAAAACCGCCGTAGCTTAACACGCAACACTAAAGAAAAAAATTTCACTGCGCTGCAGCTGTTGCGATTTTCCGCGCAGTAATCGCGAGGCGAAAAATGGATCGACGTGCTTTCGGTCTTCTATTCAGAATAATAATTGAATAAGAAGGCGCAAAGAAGATTATCACGAAATGAATTATCGATCGGTAGCCGAGTGAGTGGGTGGGTGCTGGAAATTGAATGGCTCAGGTCTGGCTGGCTTAATTATGTGGTCCGGGCGGGCACCGTGGGAACCCCGGCAAGGGGGAACCTGCCCTGCTGCAGCTCCCGTGGACAGCACTCTACACGTAGGCTGTACACACTCGTTAAGCCGTCGGCACACGAATCTTGCATTCGAACGTTGAGCGTGCAGAGTTTCTGACGTCATAGCGTGGAAAAGCACTTGGGCAGCCTTCCCGGTCTTGTGGACTTGTATACTGTGTCTGAATGTTGACGAATGAGAGGGAAGAACGCAACCTACGTCACACACACCATCTCTCTACAGAATGGATTCGCGAGACGCCATATTGGCATTCGGTTGAAGCCCATATGTATATACGCAGTTTCTAAGCACCAGCAAATTGAGAATCTCTCGAAAACTCGTCGTTAATTGTATGATTCGTTATAATAAAATGACCTCAAACATCGTATTGATCGTTAAAGCATTATTGTAACTTGCTTGTTATGAGAGTACGCCGTTTCAGGGCAACGGCACACCGAGGATCCATTCTTGATACAGTTCGTTATAATTAAATGCCTCTTAATAGCATATCTACGATTAAAGCTTCCCGGAGAAGGTAAAATGAAAACTATGCTCGTATAATACTGGCAGCTGCTATGGCGCAATAAGCAGAGTAGCAGAATTGTGAAGTCCCGCGTGAAGTGTTGCTGGTTCGCGTCTTACCGGATCCTAAATCTTTTAATCCGCCTTATCCGTTTTCTTATACATTCTGATACTTTCCTTTTGGTTTAATAAAAGTATATTATACTATACTCGATGTTACGTACGTAAGTGTGCTCTTTCTGAGTAGTGAGGTTCTTCGATTGGCTTAATCTACAAGACAGCTTACACTACTTGCAGTAAAATACTTTCTTCTTTCTTGTTTTAATTTCTATATTCCACATTTTATAAAGATTCTGCTGCTGAATAGGAACAGTGACCAAGTAAGAATGATCTTATGATTTTAGTGAAAAATTATGTTATAATGCCGCGCGGGATTAGCCGAGCGGTCTTGTGCGCTGCAGTCAGCTACTGTGCGGCTGGTCCCGACGGAGGTTCGAGTCCTCACTCGGGCATGGGTGTGTTTGTCCTTAGGATACTTTAGGTTAAGTAATGTGTAAGCTTAGGGACTGATGACCTTAGCAGTAAAGTCCCATAAGATTTCACACACATTTGAACATTTTTGATGTTATAATTTTCATCTTATGTGGAGAAATGTTCTAAATTGCATTACAGTAATTGTAACTTGTATAAGTTGATGTCCTTATTGACTGGCCATACTACTTCCTTTTTTGTCTTATACCGTATTTATGGATATCGAAACTTTTATTCATGAATACCGTAGGCAGAACAACTTGACTAGCATATGGAGAATGGGGGAAATGAGCGTTTTAAATAGAACTAACGTAGGTATTTCACTCTCGTCCACTTCATAAACACTGTGATTCGCGAGCCAGATACAGCCGAAATCTTTCGCTGTAGCTCGCTGCTGTCGCGTATCTATATCTATACAGATACTCCGCAAGCCACCGTACGGTGCGTGGCGGAGGGTACCCTGTACCATTACTTCTCATTTCCCCTCCTGTTCGACTCGAAAACAGACCGAGGGAAAAAGGACTGTCTGTACGCTTCCTTATAATCCCTTATTTCTCGTACCTTATCTTCGTAGTCCTTAATCGCGATGTATGTTGTCGACAATAGAATCGTTCAGCAGTCAGCTTCAAATGCAGGTTCTCTAAATTTTCTCAACAGTGTATCTCGAAAAGAACGTCGCCTGCCCTCCAGAGATTCCCATATCAGGTCTCGAAGCATCTCCGTAACACTTGCGTGTTGATCGAACCTACCGGTAACATATCTAGCAGCCCGCCTTCGAATTGCTTCGATGTCCTCCTTCAATCCGACCTGGTACGGATCCCAAACACTCGAGCAGTACTCAAGAATGTGTCCCACCAGCGTCCTGTATGCGGTCTTCTTTGCAGATGAACCACTCTTTCCTAGAATTCTCCCAATAAACCCAAGTCGACCATTTGCCTTCCCTACCACAGTTTTCACATGCTCGATCCACCTCATATCGCTTTGCAACGTTACGCCCAGATATTTAAACGACTTGACTGTGCCAAGCAGGGCACTAGTAATACTGTATCCGAACGTTTAACTTACATTTGTCCACATTTAGGGCTGTCTGCCCTGCGGAAACTGATGGTGCAGTGCTTACCGGGCGGGTATTGCCTGCTATTCAGTGTGATATTGATCCTCGTGTTTGAATGTGTATGCGAGGTGCCTGATGTTAGTTTTGACAGGGAGGTGAGCTTCCCGTGGCACTGCTACCTATCAAGCAAGGCGACGGATGTAAGGGTCTCGGGAAGTTCTCGCCTTGTTGTAAAACTTCATTCCGTGCTCTTTAAATCTGTCAATGTCCGCCCCGATAGCGGAGTGGTCAGCGCGACGGATTGCCGTCCTACGAGCCCGGGTTAGATTCCCGGCTGGTTTGGGGATTTTCTCCTCTTGGGACTGGGTGTTGTGCTGTCTTCATCATCATTTCATCCGCGCAGGTCGCCCAACATGGCGTCGAATGTAATAAGACCTGCACCAAGGAGGCCGGACCTGCCCCGCAAGGGGCCAAATCTGTCAAACACGATGTTCTCGTCAATCGCATGTGTAGGTACACCGCTGGTACGTTCCTCGGGGCACGGTATATCCGTCCTAGAGCTTTGTTTTGGAGAAGGTGGACTTTGCTACGATGAGTCTTCCCATCTGTTCGCACAGACAGGGCAGGTGTAGTCCATATTCGGGCGGATGTAAGACGTATAAATCTGAAAGCCACATGGAGTGGAGAGCCCAGAGTGTTGGTCGTCTTCTTGTGGACTTCATCGACGTAGTGCTTCCATACGAGTCGACGGTCCAAAGTCCCGCCAGGATACTTTGCAATTGGTGTACATGGAATCGGCCAAGTTGAAGAGCGTACTGTTAGTGATGTTCGGTGGACGTCTCCTAGTCAGGAGTGGAGACTGACTTTTTGCAGCATCAAAACTCATGTTACGTGGGTGTTGCCCATCGTTCGATGTCAATGGAGGCAATCTGTAGTTTTCGCTGGACGGTGTGAAGAACGATAGTAATTTTTTTATTTTAATTATTTCCTGCTTTATTTTCGTCATATATTGAGACGGTTATTTCAGAATAAGTTTTAATGTTTACGTAATGTAGTTCTCACGAATGTGATTGCTATTCCCATTTCATTTCATTCATATTGCCACGGATATGATACACGAACTGGGGTGGCAGTCAATGAAACAAAGGCGTTTTGTGCTGTGGAAGAACCTTCTCATGAAGTTTCGAACACCAACTTTCTCCTCACTCCGTCTTCAGGCCACGAGTGGCCTACCGGGACCATCCGACAGCCGTGATCCTCAGTGGAGGATGCGGATAGGAGGGGCGTGGGGTAAGCACATCGCTCTCCCGGTCATTATGATGGTATTCCTGACAGGAGCCGCTACTATTCGGTCGATTAGCTCCTCAGTTGGCATCACGAGGCTGAGTGCACCCCGAAAAATGGCAAAAGCGCATGGCGGCCTGGATGGTCACCTATCCAAGTGTCGACCACGCCCGACAGCGGTTAACTTGGGTGATTTCACGGGAACCAGTGTATCCACTGCGGCAAGGCCGTTGCCCAACTTTCTCCTCAGAGTGTGAAAATATTTTGTTGGTACCCACGTACATAGGGAGAAATGGTCGTCATAAAAACATATGAAATATCAGAGCTCGCAAGGAAAGATTTAAGTGTTCGTTTTTCCCAAGTGCAGCTCGAGAGTGTAACGCTACAGAAGTACCTTAAAAGTGGTTCGATGAACCCTCTACCAGGCGCATAATTATGAAGTGTAATCATGTACATGTATATGTTGTATGCTTTCGTGTTCGTTAATATGTTGTTTGAATTCATTTTTCCGAACGAGGTGGCGCAGTGGTTAGCACACTGGACTCCCATTCGGGAGGACGAGGTTCATACCCGCGTCCGGCTGTCCATATTTTTCCGTGATTTCCCTAACTCGCGCCCGGCAGATGCCTGGGTGGTTCCTTTGAAAGGGCACCGTCGATTTCCTTCCTCATCCTTGACATAATCCGAAACCGGTGAAAAATACCACTATCTGAACAGTGCTACATTTTACGATTTCGGAGTGTACCGCAATTAAAAAATTAGTAACTTTAGATGTCACGTTGCTCATTGACCGAAACTGCAGTTTGATTCATTAAGTTTAAAATTTTGGTATGCAGACCGGTAAGGTATGTACACGCCGTAAAGATATCGCTAGCCAATGTAGACAGCACAGACTGTTCAGTGCTTACCACGAACTATGAAATCAAACGGAAAATATGGTAACGCATTTTCGTGTTGTATATTGACATACAGATCTCTAATTGTAAATGTACGGTGTGCTGATCACTGCGTCGTTGAAGTGATTACGTAGGCAACTGTGCACGGCACAAACTGTTTGGTACAAACCATGGACTAATGATTCACGAACAATTAACCTGATACACGTCCGCAGTGCGGACGGATATACTGTGAAAAACGCAGCGCCGGATGCGTGAGTGTAATGTTTAGTTACATCGAGGAAAAAATACAGCATTTGTGGTTTCATTTTGCTTAAAATTTCAAGGCGCGAAAAATTTGGGGTAACGTATCGGGATATTGTCAGAGTAGTTGAATACAGAGGGTTCTAGGTCAGTCGATCTTCGAGAAACTGCTGTTTCGGATACTACGGTTGTATTTTGTGATCCATTATCTTACTAATGGCTACCAGACACCGGCTCCCTCAGGTGAGTGTGGTGTCATGGGCATAGACGTATCTTGTGACACGTGGCGACGCAGAGAAGTAGGCAGTAAGGGCATTGTAAAAGACAGGTCCTATTATCTACACCTGTGGTGCGCCTGGGGCGTTGATTCACCGTGATTAGTCTTGACGACGCAGTCCCTGCCTTGGAGGCAATCGGCGAGTAACTTCACCACTGATCTAGCCATTCCTTGCATGTACAAGAGCCCAGGATGCCAGACACTGTTAAATGCCTGTGTGATGTCTAAGAATATCAAGCCACAGTCTTCATTGTTGCTAAAGGCTTGTGTGGCTTCTCCTGCTACCTCGAGTAGGTGCTGTGATGTAGTATGTCCAGGCTCGAAACCAAATTGTTTTGCAGGTAGGACGTTTTCGTGCTTAAGGTGTCAGTTCACTCGACGAAGGAGTGTGGCAACCAGCAGGACACATCTGTGTTGCAGGTTGCTGTCTTGTAGGCGGTACACAGCACAGTGTTTGATAGTGAGAGCGCTTAGCGACTTTCAAGAAACTCTATACAAAATTTCAAACTTTTTCTAAACTTTATCTCACTTCCACGCTTAAAGTCAAGTATGTAACACACAAACTTTTTTGTAAAGTAATCAGAAGTTTGAAAATGTTTCATACAGTACAGTTTGTTACTTATAAACTGCCAATTGAACCAAATTTGTTAGGTACATTACTTGTACGAGGGCTGTCCAGAAAGAAAGTTACGATTGATCGCGAAATGAAAATCACAGTGAAAATAAGAAATGTTTCATTTGTAACAGTTAGCTACACCTTTCAGCTACTTCTCTACGTAGTCGCCGTTCTGACTCAGACATCTGTCGTAGCGTTATACCAACTTTCCAATACCCTCATCATAGAAGGCAGCCGCCAGTGTTTTCCGCCAATTCTCTACGCTGGCCTAAAGCTCGTTGTCTGTGCCAAAATGTTGTCTTCATAGCCAGCGGTTCGTTTGAGCAGAGACGAAACTCAGTGGGAGACAATTACGGGCTGTATTGTGGATAACCAAACATTTCCAATTGAAACGATGCAGGAACATCTTCATTGCCCCTGCAGCATGAGCCTGAGAATTGTCTCGAAGAAGAAACCGCACGACAGTTATGTAATGTTGGTGGCATAGCTTCAGGGGAAAATTCTCACCAGGCCCTCGTACTCGGCGGGAGACACTATTTTCTACAACATCTTTACGCGCTCACTAAGAGCTCAGGAATGAAAAGAGCGACGTAATTCTACCTAGAGTCTTACTAGAGACACTGCCCAACACATCTTTGCAAAGCTTTATCGGATTTTCACAGTCGTTTCCATTTCGCGACCGATCGTAACTTACTTTCTGGACAGCCCTCGTATAAAGCTAATGTGGGAATAAGATTCCTTATTACCACTAGGGGTGAGCGTGACAAGATGTAGGAGCGACGTAAAAATGTTCGAAAACGACCTGTTGGTATTTATTTCCAGTATTTAGTTGACTTGGAATGCTTTGAAAAGTGTAAAGTACAATTTCTCTCTTATTTGTCTTGTTCGCTGCTGTCAACCAGGTCACGAGAATGAGCACTGTAGCGAACCAATAATTTTCTCAACGTGTTTTGGGATCTAAGACCAAGCTACACGGCTGAATACCACAGGTAAATTTAACGTCTCTTTGGGGTAGTATGGCACGAAACAGCTGACAACAAGGCAAATACGAGGGCTATTCGGAAAATAAGTCCAGATTGGTCTCGAAATGAAGACCACTGTGAAAACCAAAAACGTTTTATTTGCAGTAGTTAGCAACACTTTACAGTTACTTCTCTACATAGTCGCCACTCCGGCACTTGTCATAGCGTTGTACCAAATTTCCAGTACCATTGTCATACAAGACAGCCACCTGTGCTTTCGGCCAATTCTTTACGCTGGTCCGTAGCTCGTTGTCTGTGCCAAAATGTTGTCTTCATAACCAGCGGTTCATGTGAGCAGAGATAATCTCAGGGCGAGTCAACTGCAGGCGGTGTTGTGAGTGAAACGCTGCAGGAGCATGTTAATTGCCCCTGAGAGTGCGCCTGAGTGTTGCCAAGAAGAACGTAACGCATGGCAGTTACGTTCGTGGGCTGCATAGCATCATGGGAAATCTTTCAGCAGGCCCTCATACTTGGTGAGAGACACTATTGTTCTAGGCATCTTTACGTGCTCACTGGGCGCTCAGAATTGGAAAGAGCGACGTGCAGTGATCGACGGGCATACTAGAGACACTACCCAACGAAACTGTGCAAAACTTCATCGGGTTTTCAGAGTGGCTTCCGTTTCGCGGCCGATCGGAACCTACTTTCCGAATAGCTCTCGTGTGTGACTGTGCAGTACAGCGTGAGTCAGGAGGAAAGGTACATGCTTTAAGTGGTTATAGTATTAGTGATTCTAAACAAAACATTTGTATAGATAGAACACATTTAATGTCACTTTTGTACGCTTTACTTGACCAGCTCGAAAACTCCACGCACCCTCCGGGCAGTACAAAATTAAACTACGCTAAATTTCCTATAAATAAAAGTCCTAATCAGTTTTTCTCTAGAACTAATAGTTTACACGAAGAGAGTGCAAGAATACTGAAAATATCGAGCGACGTTCATGCGCTGTAGTTGTTCTAGGCCAATTTGAGGTAGTTTGCCGACTTCATAGACCACAAATATCCCATACTAGATTGTTCGTCTAAACTTCCCCTACACTAGTGTCGTACATCGTAAACAATGACAATGTTTAAATAATACAGACAATAAATAACAACGTACATTAAATGTGTTCTATCTCGGAAACCATTCGGAGTAGGGCATACGTCCATATGAAGTTTCTTACTAAGCATCACAAATCATGTATCTTCCGTCCTGAGTCGCCCTGTATGTGTCACATATGCATATGTTCACCATCTTCTCCTAAGCCCCTGGATCATTATGAACCAGACTTGGTACACATTTTACGAACACTGGGGGGGGGGGGGGGGGAGAGAGAGAGAGAGATAACAAACCTTCGATTTCAGTGGAAGTGAGGAGGAGTAGATGGAGGGTAGGTACGAGGGAGGGAGGGAGGGAGAAGGAGTTTGGAATAAATAAATACACTGACAATGCCGGGTTTCTCAATTAATAGCTAAATAAAACAAAATGTGTATCATCACAAAAGAATGAACAGGAGAGGATTTCACCTTATACGAAACACCGTTCTAGATTGATGAGCCAAAACACTGCCCCCCGCGATGTTGGATGTCGCTTGGTGGCGTGTAATTTGTCAGCGAAGCACGGAGTTTCTGACGGCATTTCATTCTATTCGTGTTTGAATGGGGCGTCGCGCGCCAATTTGAAGACTTGTTCGCGTTAGAGATGGTATGGGGTAATGGGAAGAGAATTAAATTTTTTGGGAGTGACTATATGCATTTTGGGGATGGGGGTCGGGTTATTTATATATTTCTTCTAATGTGGCAAAGAGAGTTTTCTCTTACTGCATAGGGATGTGTCCTTTCTGACCTTGGGCTACTGATTTTTGGATGTGATAATTTTCCTCTCTCGTTAATTTTTGGTATTGGCTGTTACTGGTTTTAAAGATTTTTAAATCAGTCTCTATGTTCGCTGAGTGGTGATTTTGCGGTGTTAGATGATCAGAAAATGAGTGGGAGCTGTGACTCTTCGATGCTCTGAGATGTTCTGTATATCTGGCTGTAAAATTCGTACATGTCTGGCTCACATATACAGATTGGCAGCAACTGTAAGTGAATTGGTATATTCCACACTGGCTATATGTGTTGGTGTTGACAGTAGGCACGTGAAGCGGAGCAAAAGTATGTAAGAAGAGCATATATGGACGTGGGATCATCCTAGCGAAGATATGGGCTGCAAATGGGGAAAATCCATTAACATAAGCGACTTCGACAAAGAACAGATTATTATTACGCAGAGCATGTGAACGTCTCGAAAACGGCGAAGCTGGTCGAATCTTCACGTGCTAGTGTCGTGAGCATTGATGGAAAGAGACAGAAGGACAGTGAAACAACCACTAGGTCCTAAATGGTTGGACGTCCACGACTCGTCACGGTGTGTCGGGTTCGGAGGCTTGTCTGCTTTATGAAGTACAATAGATTGTGATCTGTGGCATCTAAGCCGAAAGAGCAGAATGATGGTACACTGTTGAACATACACCTCAGCAGCAGACCACCTGTAAGTGTTCACATGTTGAGCCAACGACATCGTGTGCACGGAACTATCGGAACTCGACCGCCGATCAATGGAAACGTGTCCGTTTTTCAGGTGACTCATATTTTTGCTACAGTAGTCGATGGTCGTCTCCACATAACCCGTCATCGAGGTGAACGGCGGACCAAAACGTGCAGCACGCCACGGACGCAGACTGGTGGGAGCAGTATTATGCTATGGGAGACACTCTCCTACGTTTTTATCGGACCTGTGCTAGTAACCGAAGACACGCTGACAGCGGCGAACCACCTGCATACCTTCATGCTTCATTTCTTCAAAAATGGCTCTGAGCACTATGGGATCTAACATCTGTGGTCATCAGCGCCCTATAACTTAGAACTACTTAAACCTAACTAACCTAAGGACATCACACACATCCATGCCCGAGGCAGGATTCGAACCTGCGACCGTAGCAGTCGCGTAGTTGCAGACTGAAGCGCCTAGAAGCGCTCGGCCACAGCGGCCGGCTTGATTTCTGCCCCGCTGCTCTGCCTCGAGCCAGAACGGTGCTGCAGTGGTTTGAGGAGCACTGTAGTGAACTCACGACGATGTCTCGGCGACCAAATTCGACTGATTTAAGACCTATGGAAACCATCTGGGTCGCTATCGGGCGCCATCACCGCGTACGCAGTCCGACCCCGGTAGCTGAGTGGTCAGCGCGACGGAATGTCAATCCTTAGGGTCCGGGTTCGATTGCCGGCTGGGTCGGAGATTTTCTCCGTTCAGGGACTGGGTGTTGTGTTGTCCTAATCATCACCATTTCATTCCCATCGACGTGCAAGTCGCTGAAGTGGCGTCAAATCGAAAGACTTGCACCAGGCGAACCGTCTACCCGACGGGAGGCCCTAGTCACACAACATTATTAAACCGCGTACGAAAATGAGCGATCCATTATTTATGGCAATTGGATGACCTGTGTGTAGACATGTAATGCCACATACGTCCACAAACCTACCAGCAAACTGTCGGATCCCTGATACGCAGAACCAATGATGATTTTCGTTCTACAGCCGGACAAACACACTGTTAAACAGGTGGTCATAATGTTTCGGCTCCTCAGTATATAGTTTTGTTTTTACGCAGATACATTGTAGCAATTTGTGCTACCTCCATTTCGATAATAGGTTTATTTTCTTTCTGACAAATTATTGTTACGTTTGTAATCCCTTGCTTACGTTATATGAGCTTCTTGCTAAAAAAGCATACATGTTGCAAAGTGGCAAACGTTTTACATTAGTTTGCATACAGTATAAAGCCGAGTCATACATCAGTGAGTTGAGGCATTTTATGTACCTCACTTACAATTTGCTCAAACATTTTGGTTTTTTAATAATTTGGAAATCATTTAGATATACACATTTGTCAACATATCTCACATGATGCTACTGATTGTGCATGCTGGTAGCTTTATATCTACCATACATTCTACAGTTTGCCATTTGCAAAAAGTGTTTTTTTTTTCTGTTGACTGTTCATTTCCGACTGGGAATCGGTATGGATCACGTTATTTAGCATATTACTAACGGTTTTTGATGTTGTGTTCTTTTCCTATGTTTGTATCCTTGTATTTCTTTAGTTGTTGCTGTTACACGCGCATTTCGTATAATTTGTCAGCGAAGCAAAGAGTTTCTGCCGACATTTCAAGTGTTGTTACGGATAAGTGGTATTCATTTGATTCTATTTGTGTTTGTCTGTGGCGTGGTGCGCCAATTTAAAGACGACGTTTCAAATGGTGTGGAGTAATGGGAAGAGATTTAACCTTTTGAGGTTGGCGGGGGGGTTATTTACATAATTCTTGTATTGTGGCAAAGAGAGTTTTGTCTTATTACACGGTGATGTGTCATCGTTTAGTACTGTCTGTCCTCGGGCTATTGATCTTTGGGTGTGATAATTTCTCTCTTTCGTTAGCTTTGCTACAGGATGTTACTAACTTTAAGCATTTTTAAATCAGTTTATATGTTCATCGGATAGTGATTTTGCGGTGTTAGCTGACAAGAAAATGAATGAGAGCTATTACTCTCCAATGCCCTGAGATGTTCTACATATCTGGCTCTAAAATTCCTACTTGTTTGGCCGACGTATACAGACTGACAGCAACTGCAAGTGAATTGGTATACGCCAGACTGGTTATATCTGTTGGTGTCGACAGTATGTCATCCAAGTCTGTTCTGTCTCGTGCTTTTGGTTTGATATGGTATGGTGTGGTATGGTATGGTGAGACCTCGTCTGTTTTTGGTATGTTGCCCTCCCTAAGCGTAACTTTGTTGCTGTAAGTCATTATGTGACTGGTCCGCCGCGCGCGCCTGTGTATGTGTGTGTTTTTTTATTGGTAGAAAAAATGGCGGCTAAGAACACAGTTTGGTAACCTGAGAACCCTTGCGACGACTCCCTGGACATGTGTTCACTAACCCAGCTAAAATTACTTTTACGCTTCATAACGGATATTATGTGGACACTTTAATTGCGTTAATTATGGTAACTTTGAACCTCTGGATCTCGGTAACAGATAATGATATCAAAAACAAGTTTCAAGATTCCTTGAGAAAACCAACTTAAAAAATTATGGCAAAAATTACGCTGTTCTGCCATGAATAGAAGTTATACAAATGGCCGCAACCACAACTGATACTTTTCGTACCAACAAAAAAATTGTTTCAGGGTTTTCTCAGGCACCACCCATGAAGAAATGGTGCTTTTATAATCCGCCTAAGATCCTATGTCCACAATAGACCTTACCTAATTCAAATAACCAAACGGTTTGTTCAATTTGGCCGGCCGGAGTGGCCGTGCGGTTCTAGGCGCTACAGTCTGGAACCGAGCGACCGCTACGGTCGCAGGTTCGAATCCTGCCTCGGACGTGGATGTGTGTGATGTCCTTAGGTTAGTTAGGTTTAATTAGTTCTAAGTTCTAGGCGACTGATGACCTCAGAAGTTAAGTCGCATAGTGCTCAGAGCCATTTGAACCATTTTTTGTTCAATTTGCCTGGGATGGAGGAAGAATATAACGTTTATATTTTGGGCCCTTTACTGTATGATGGCTACAGTATATCTGTTCTTCCGACAGGTATACAAATGGTCACTAGGCCGAGGTCTGTCCAAAAACTTGACCCCGTATCTCTGATCTATAGAACGCGAGATACTACCCCTTGAAAAACCGCATTTAGGCGCCCGGCTTTCTGAAACATCGCTACTGTGCTCTTTCGTGCACGGACTGATGTTGCAAAGTCTAATTATTGTCTTGGAAGACATAGCAACTTCTGCACCGTGTACATTACTAAAAACAATTCTTTTATCTTGGCGGTTCGCGCATGCCCGCCCAGACGCGGGAGATTGCTGCGTTGCCAGTTGTACGTGCCAAGAGAAGCAGCGCCATAGTGTAGTTCGCAAACTTACGTTTAGGGGGGAGCGCGCAGTTCGTGAAGTAAAGCCACCACGGCCGAATTGACCCTTTCGTTGCTACAGAGACGTGCTCCCAGCATTTGTCATCATTGCACTGCTCGCCCGTGCAGACACATGGTGTTTCGACTGCTTTGTCACACTTTATCATTCGATTTCACAAAAACTATTTGGCACAAAAATTTGAGTTTTACACATCTTCTTGACTGATACCTTCCCCCCATAAATGACTTAATTTTGTTTCGATGTTCAACGCAGTTATTGTGCAGCATTAGATGTAGTAAACCATTGCACGAAATTTTGAAGAGTTTGCAGAGGTTAAAGTCCATAGCGTATACTTTCCGTATGGTCGAATTTAGTTGATACTAGAAATTTCAAAATAATGCATTCAAACGAATAAAATTCATGAAGTAAGACACTTCGATATTGTTTTTAAATAAAGAAAATATTAAGCACCGAACAAGGTTTGAACTCAGAGCCTTTCACTTGGCAGCCAGACACTTTAACCATTACGCTAACACAGCTCGTCATTTAATATATCTCCCGGTGGACTTGAAAATGTCACGCAAAATACCGACAAATACTGTTGGTATGTCTATGAATTACTCATGTTTCGTCGAAGTACAACAGGAAATAAACAATTACCGCTGTTCTTTATTGCGAAAAAGCGGTTAGTGAGAATGACACAAACACTTTTCCTTGCTATTGCCTGAATTAGGAGGCTTATTGCTTGTTTGGTTTAATTAATTAATGGAATATGAAGCAATAGGCATAAAGAACGCTTTTTCCAAACTTTCTATAAAACAAAGTCTGCTATCAAGACATTGCTTTCCTTCAATTACTTTATTTATGACTGAACGTTTCTAAAACTGAAGACACTCGTCCGTGCTCTGCAGTGCAGTCGAGCTCTGGCAACGTCGTTCTCTGTTCATTGGCTGACAGTGTTTTGTGACATCAGATGCGCAGAACGAACCTAAACTCGGCCGCCGTCGTAAGTGACACGCAGTTTAGATAAGCATGATATTTTGTGATTAACCTACACACTGGTAGTGCCCAATCACTACGAACGCCAAATTTCGGGTCTGGGAGAGGGGGTGTGAGCTAAGTGATTTGGGTGTGAGGTCCACTTAATGGCAGACGCCCCTGGCTAGGCGCAACCTCGTGTCGCTGCGCTCATTTACGGCAGCGTTGCGGGCCATTAAGTGTGGGTGGTGGGGGAGGGGGAGCAGGTTTGTGACGTCTCCCGGCCAGCGCCACCGGCGGCAGTAACGCCGCACTAAACATTTCATGGCGGGGAGCCGCGCGTAAAACAGGCCGACAAGTTGCTTCATAAAGGCCCGGCAGGCAGCCGCGCTGTGTCCAGGTCGGGTCGACACGTGGCCGTGGCGAGGGGCGAGCCCACGTGTCGTGTCACACGCAGACCACCCACCACTCTGATGACGCCATACAGCCCCCTCCCCTCAATATTTGTTCTGCATCTTCTACTGAACTGAAATAACAATTGAAAATTGTTTGTTTCTACTCCGCCTTATGCAAAACACCATCTGCTTCTGCTCATTCACCCAGGCAAGTTCCGACACTTATGTGTCATCTTCTGTACGTCAAATTTATTTCTGTAAACCATGATACAAAGTATACTGTCGTTTATGTGTTGTAGACCTAAAAATTATAAGAGGTGCATTTTGTTTGGTTTCTTTCGATTACACACCTGAAAATGACATTGCCAGTGAAAACGCTTTTTACAAATAGATTTTTGTGCCCTTTTTTTGTCGTCTTGACAGCATATAATCTGCAAAATAATCATGAAGGAAATTTGTGCATTTTTGAACTACTTTTCGTGGGTAGTGTTTATCACGTTACTGTACTTACGTTTTCCGTCCTGTTATGTATCTCTCGTACTGCTGTTAAGTACACTGTTTTCACAGATTTTTTGTTCACTCTAACTTTTAGTCAGCAGCTCATGGTCTCGCGGTCGCTTTCACGCTTCCTGAGCATGGGGTCCCGGGTTCGATTCCCGGCGGGATCAGGGATTTTCACCTGCCTCGAGATGACTTGGTGTTTGTGTTGTCCTCATCATTTCATCGTCATTCATGCAAGTGGAAGATTGGGCTGAGAAAAGATTGGGAATTTGTACGGGTGCTGATAACCACGCAGTTGAGCGCCCCACAATCCAAACAACATCATCATCATCATCATCATCATCATCTAACTTTTACTTCACACCCACTTTCCTCTAAACGTGATTTGCGCAGACACTTACGTGTCTATACTCATTGAAAGCTGGTATGTTATGAGTATGGAGCTATATGTGCCTGCTCAGATCATATTTTGTGGAAAATATGTTCCAAGGAAAGGAGAGAGTGAAATTGTATTTAAAAAAGGCGTGAAAACACAGCACATAACACCAGTAGTCTTGTATCAACTGAAATGACAGCCGAGTCTTAAGAGTTATTAACAGCTGCAAGCTTCACGAGCATAGCAAGGAAAAAGTTACAAGGCAGATAGGCAGCACCTAAGTATGACGACAGCGGCTTCTAGTCACATAGAAGGAATCTTTTCAGCAGATGACGATATGTGGGCGCCAGCCGCACTTAATAATAACACTATAAGTCGTAAATATCATTTCAGAACGAGAATAAGAGAGGCGGTAAGCCAGAGTGTCTCTAGAAGGGGCACAAAGTAGACACTGATCAGCCAGACCATTATGACCATCTGCGTAACAGCCGATATGTCCATCTTTGGCACGGATACCAGCGGCGACGAGTCGTGGCGTGGAAGCAATGACGCACAGGTGGCTCGCTGGAGGGACTTCTCACCACATCTGCACAAACAAGTCACTTAATTCGCCCAAATTCCAGGGAAGGTGGCGATGAGCTATGACGTCACATTGAATCACGACCCAGATTCAGATGTGTTCGATTGGGTTCAAATGGTTCAAATGGCTCTGAGCACTATGGGACTCAACTGCTGTGGTCATTAGTCCCCTAGAACTTAGAACTACTTAAACCTAACTAACCTAAGGACATCACACACATCCATGCCCGAGGCAGGATTCGAACCTGCGACCGTAGCAGATTGGGTTCAGATCTACCGAGTTGGGGAAGGGGGGGGGGAGCACATCAACTGGAACTCGCCGTTGTGTTGCTCGAACCAGTCCGTCACAAGCCTGACCTTGTGATACGGCGCATTATCTGCTTGAAAAATGACACTGCCGTCGGGAAACATGATCGTCATGAAGGGGCGTACGTGGTCTGCGACCAGTATACGATACTCCGTGACCGTCTTGGTGCCTTTCACGAGCTCCACTGGATCCATGGATGACCAAGTCAATGTTCCTTCGTAATGGAGCCGCCGCCAGCTCGTCTTCGACCCGCAGTACAGGTGTCAAGCAACCGTTCCTCTGGAGGACGACAGAGTCGCGCCCTCCCATCCTCATATGAAGAACGTACCGGTATTCATCGGACCACGCAACGCTTTGCCACTGCGGCAACGTCCAGTGCCGATGGTCGCGTGTCCATTTCAGTGGTAGTAGCCGATGTCGTCGTGTTAACATTGGCACATGATGGGTCGTCGGCTGCAGAGGTCCCTCGTGTGTTCACACACACTTGTACTCTGCCCAGCTCTGATGTTAGTTTCACCACAGTCCAAATGTGTGTGAATTCCTAAGGGACCAAACTGCTGCCGTCATCGATCGCTAGACTTGCACACTACTTAAACTGTTTTAAACTAAGAGTGGTGGCCGCCCATCCTCACGACGCCACGTGTTGAAGACACTAACCAGAGCAAGTCGTGAAGTTTCAGAAACGCTCGTGCCCAGTCTCAGGGCCATCACAATCTGCCCTAGGTCAAACTCAGATCACGCGCTTTCCCCCTTTAGACACGAGAGCACGCTGACATGTACCGTGCGTGTGTCTCACTTAGCAGTAATTTATCAGCTGACGCTGATATCGCCTGGACAGGTTTATATTTATAGTAGGCGGGTTGTGGTAATGTTCTGACTGATCAGTGTATATCATGAAGAGGCTACACCAGATCCAGGATATGAATTTACAACAGACGCCTCCCTCCACTCAGCGTCTTAAAAACATTGCACAATTAGAGCCAACGAGATGGCGAGGGCCCTTCAACATGCAGGGGCGAAGGCGAAATCGATTAAAGCTCGGATGCGGACGCTCCAATGAGGCAGTCACGTCATTTAGAGGAGACACGAATGAAGAACAGGCAGCTCCCAGTACACGTGAAGAGGTAACAGTATTAGCAGAAACAGCCGCAGCTGTTTGCCGAGCAGGGCTGAGCAAAGTCACCTGCAGTAGTTCGGAACACCAGACGCAGTTGTAACTGGGTAGCTGAGGGCTCCTGCGTGTCACGTCGAAGGTGCAGGCGCGTTTAGTACTGACAGTTAGTCGCCATGTGAAAAGACTTGGTCTTTCCTAGACACAACTCGTTTAATGCAAATGAATACTCCAGAATGAGATTTTCACTCTGCAGCGGAGTGTGCGCTGATACGAAACTTCCTGGCAGATGAAAACTGTGTTCCGGACCGAGACTCGAACTCGGGACCTTTGCCTTTCGCGGGGCAAGTGCTCTACCAACCATGTATCCACATTATCCTTTCTTTCAGGAGTGCTAGTTCTGCAAGGTTCGCAGGAGAGCTTCTGTAAAGTTTGGAAGGTAGGAGACGAGGTACTGGCAGAAGTAAAGCTGTGAAGACGGGGCGTGAGTCGTGCTTGGGTAGCTCAGTTGGTAGAGCACTTGCCCGCGAAAGGCAAAAGTCCCGAGTTCGAGTCTCGTTCCGGCACATAGTTTTAATCTGCCAGGAAGTTTCAAATGAATTTTTATTTTATTTATTTCTCGTTCAGCTACAGGCAAAGCGTGATACACTTACAAACATCAACATAAAAATTTAAATTAACATTAACAATGATTTGCAATAAAATTTTCAGGGTTTCCAGCCACAAAAGTGCTTGGTCACTTATCACATTTATGTCCATCAGATTTCCTCCCTTAAGTCCGTGTACGTCGCACTCAACTATATGCTGCATCGTTTGACTCTCTCCGCACTCACAATTGGGGTCCTGGGAGAAACCCCACTTTTTCAACAAATATCCGCACCGACCAACACCTGTCCTCAGACGATTTAGAGTTACCCACACTCTACGTTGGAGTTGGAAGCCTGGAACTCGTTGAGATGGGTCCTCAATAAGGAAACTGTTATTCACTTTGCTTTCCTGCCATTGCTGTTTCCACAGGTTATCGATATCAATCTGTTGTTTGAGTTCTTTCCAGAAGGGATTTCTTGACATCAATCTGTCAGGGGGAGGAGGTAGGTCCCTGAACTTTTCTTTGTACCTCTGGATTGCTCTTTCACGTCTAATCGAGGGTGGTTCGATATTGGCAAGGACGGGCAGCCAAGGTTTCGGGGTGGGTCTTACTGTTCCTGTTATGAGCCTCATTGTCTCGTTAAGTTGCACATCAATATATCTGACATGCCTACTGCGGGCCCAGACGGGTGCGCAATATTCCGCTACACTATACAGAAGTGCCAGTGCTGATGTGCGTAGAGTTTCAGTGGAACATCCCCAGGTTGTTCCTGCCAGTTTCATTATGATGTTGTTTCTTGTTTTCATTTTTTGGGCGACTTCGTACAGGTGGCTCTTATATGTGAGAGTGCGATCTAGCTTAACACCCAGGTATTTTGGCGTTCTATCGTTTTTCAACAATTTACCTTTTATTTGCACTTTTAGCTCACGATTTGCATCTTTGTTACACAAGTGCATTATTGATGCCACGGATTTAGTCGGATTTACTTTGAGGTGCCAGTTGTCATAATATTGTTGTAGTCGTTCCAGATCCCTGTTTAAAATTTCTTCCAGTTCTTCGAAAGTGTTGGCGTGAGCCGCGATAGCGATGTCATCTGCATACATAAAAGAACGAGATTCCAGGTTTGGGATGTCCGCTATGTATAAATTGAAAAGGCATGGAGCCAGCACAGACCCTTGGGGGAGGCCATTTTGTAGTGTCCTGTAGCTGCTTGTTTTCCCATTCAGAGATACCTTGAATCTCCTGTTTATCAACATATTTCTGACTAGATCTATGATCTTCTTGCATTTCACGACTTTTGACAGTTTATACAGTATCCCTTTTGTCCATACGGTGTCGTATGCTGAGGTGAGATCTAATAATACCATGCCCGTTTTCTTTTTGTTTTGGTAACCTCTTTCAATGAAAGTGGTTAGGGCGAGAACTTGGTCGCAACAATCTCTTCCTTTTCGAAAACCGCCTTGCTCTGGGGGAAGAGCAGCTTCTATTTTACTTTCTATTCTGCCTAGGATGACTCGTTCAAACAGCTTGTAAGTGGTGCACAATAAAGATATCGGTCTATAATCTTTAGCATTCTCTCCTGTTTTCCCTGGTTTCTGGATGGCTATGACTTGTGCGTTTTTCCATTGCTTTGGTAACCGGCTGGTATCTATGATATTAGAGAAAAGAGAAGACAGCCATGCTCTTCCCTTTGGCCCGAAGTTCTTCAAGAATTCTGGAAGAAGGCCGTCACAGCCAGCTGCTTTACCAGGTGACATTTTCTTTAGTGCTATATTTATCTCTTCTTGTGTTACCCAGTTCGCTAAACCTGCTTCCTCCTCGCTTGCATCTAGCTCTTCGTTCATCAGTTGGTGCAGTTCTTTTTTCTTCGAGGCGGAGGCATGGATTCTGGATGTTTGTAGTATAGAAGAGCATATCTTGTTAGGGGTCATTTTATTATTGATGTTCCGTCCCTTGAATTGTGCTCCGCCAAGTTTCCTCAGTAGACTCCAGCTCTTCTGTGAGGAGTGCGTAAAGTCCATTTGTTCCATCCGCTTTTGCCATCTCTGTTTGCGTTCCTCGTCCATAGCTCTTATGAGCTGTTCTCCTAGTTCTGGATTCTCTGTTTTGTTATATTCATCGAGTAGTTGTTCGCACTCCTTTGTCCAGCATGGGATGTATTCTTTCCGCGCTCCTCTTGGTATTGAGTTATGTGCCGCTTTAATAATTAACTTCGTAAATCTGTCGTAATTTTCTGGAATTGGGGGAATTCTGTTTACATTATTTTCAATGGTATCTTTAAACTTAACCCAGTTAGCCTTCCTGAGGTTCCAGCGGGCTATAGGGGGGCTCTTTATTGCTGGTATTTGGATCCCAAGGTCTATAATAACTGGTCTGTGTTGGCTCCGAGGAATACGGCTCAGTACAGTTCTCTTAGACGGAAGTGCTATTTTAGTTTCTCCAGATGAGACAAAACAAAGATCGGGCGTTGATGTTGTGCCCCACGCTCCTGAACAGAAGGTGGGGGTATCTTTTGCATCGTATATTAATGTATAATTATTTATATCTGCCCAGTCTGCCAGCATGAGTCCTTCTGTGTCGCAAGACTGATAGCCCCATCTGGGGTGGTGGGAGTTAAAATCGCCGATTATGACTGCAGGGTGTTGTGGGTTAGGTAAAACAGGCTGTTCCCATTTTTCTGAAGGTGGCTTGTACACGTTATACACAGTCATATCGTTTAGTTTGATTCACACGGCAAAATCGTGGTGCATAGTTTCCTCAATATTATCAACCAGTTCTTTCTTGATCAGTGTTGCAATACCGTGTTTATTATGGGCTTTATAGCCCACAATTTCATAGCCTGGTATTAGAAGTCTCGAGATATTTTCTTCTGATAGATGTGTTTCCTGCAAGGTCAGCACATCAATTTTTTCTTCTGTTAGTAGCTTTGTGAGGATGTCTCCTTTTATCCTCGTGTATCCTTCTATGTTAACTTGGCATATACGTATTCGTCCACGCACTTGGCTCCGGGGGGGAAACTGAGGCATTTGTCTCGCTCTCTTGCGTAACTTCGCCTGTGAGGGCCGGGAGGTATTACTACGTCCGGCCGCCGTTTGGTGGTGACATTTGCTTCTCGTGTCGCAGCTCGTTCTGAGCATTTCGATTTTCTTCTCGCAATGCGATCGTTGTGCGGCACGATACTGGGGGGGTAGGCCACGTCGAGGCTGTCACCATCAAATGAATACTAGGCCTTAACGCGAACTTTTTAGGTTAGGCTTTACCGTGACTGTTGTTGTTGTTATTGTTGTGGTCTTCAGTCCTGAGACTGGTTTGATGCAGCTCCCCATGCTACTCTATCCTGTGCAAGCTTCTTCATCTCCCAGTACCTACTGCAACCTACATCCTTCTGAATCTGCTTAGTGTATTCATCTCTTGGTCTCCCTCTATGATTTCTACCCTCCACGCTGCCCTCCAATGCTAAATTTGTGATCCCTTGATGCCTCAAAACATGTCCTACCAACCGATCCCTTCTTCTAGTCAAGTTGTGCCACAAACTTCTCTTCTCCCCAATCCTATTCAATACCTCCTCATTAGTTACGTGATCTACCCACCTTATCTTCAGCATTCTTCTGTAGCACCACATTTCGAAAGCTTCTATTCTCTTCTTGTCTAAACTATTTATCGTCCATGTTTCACTTCCATACATGGCTACACTCCATTTAAATACTTTCAGAAACGACTTCCTGACACTTAAATCTATACTCGATGTTAACAAATTTCTCTTCTTCAGAAACGATTTCCTTGCCATTGCCAGTCTACATTTTATATCCTCTCTACTTCGACCATCATCAGTTATTTTACTCCCTAAATAGCAAAACTCCTTTACTACTTTAAGTGTCTCATTTCCTAATCTAATCCCCTCAGCATCACCCGATTTAATTTGACTACATTCCATTATCCTCGTTTTGCTTTTGTTGATGTTCATCTTATATCCTCCTTTCAAGACACTGTCCATTCCGTTCAACTGCTCTTCAAGTCCTTTGCTGTCTCTGACAGAATTACAATGTCATCGGCGAACCTCAAAGTTTTTATTTCTTCTCCTTGGATTTTAATACCTACTCCGAATTTTTCTTTTGTTTCCTTTACTGCTTGCTCAATATACAGATTGAATAGCATCGGGGAGAGGCTACAACCCTGTCTCTCTCCTTTCCCAACCACTGCTTCCCTTTCATGCCCCTCGACTCTTATAACTGCCATCTGGTTTCTGTACAAATTGTAAATAGCCTTTCGCTCCCTGTATTTTACCCCTGCCACCTTCAGAATTTGAAAGAGAGTATTCCAGTTAACGTTGTCAAAAGCTTTCTCTAAGTCTACAAATGCTAGAAACGTAGGTTTGCCTTTTCTTAATCTTTCTTCTAAGATAAGTCGTAAGGTTAGTATTGCCTCACGTGTTCCAACATTTCTACGGAATCCAAACTGATCTTCCCCGAGGTCCGCTTCTACCAGTTTTTCCATTCGTCTGTAAAGAATTCGCGTTAGTATTTTGCAGCTGTGACTTATTAAACTGATAGTTCGGTAATTTTCACATCTGTCAACACCTGCTTTCTTTGGGATTGGAATTATTATATTCTTCTTGAAGTCTGTGGGTATTTCGCCTGTCTCATACATCTTGCTCACCAGATAGTAGAGTTTTGTCATGACTGGCTCTCCCAAGGCCATCAGTAGTTCTAATGGAATGTTGTCTACTCCCCTCTTCCATTTCCATAATATTGTCCTCAAGTACATCGCCCTTGTATAAACCCTATATATACTCCTTCCACCTTTCTGCCTTCCCTTCTTTGCTTAGAACTGGGTTACCATCTGAGCTCTTGATATTCATACAAGTGGTTCTCTTCTCTCCAAAGGTCTCATTAATTTTCCTGTAGGCAGTATCTATCTTACCCCTAGTGAGACAAGCCTCTACATTCTTACATTTGTCCTCTAGCCATCCCTGCTTAGCCATTTTGCACTTCCTGTCGATCTCATTTTTGAGACGTTTGTATTCCCTTTTGCCTGCTTCATTTACTGCATTTTTATATTTTCTCCTTTCATCAATTAAATTCAATATTTCTTCTGTTACCCAAGGATTTCTATTAGCCCTCGTCTTTTTACCTACTTGATCCTCTGCTGCCTTCACTACTTCATCCCTCAGAGCTACCCATTCTTCTTCTACTGTATTTCTTTCCCCCATTCCTGTCAATTGTTCCCTTATGCTCTCCCTGAAACTCTCTACAACCTCTGGTTCTTTCGGTTTATCCAGGTCCCATCTCCTTAAGTTCCCACCTTTTTGCAGTTTCTTCAGATTCAATCTGCAGTTCATAACCAATAGATTGTGGTCAGAATCCACATCTGCCCCTGGAAATGTCTTACAATTTAAAACCTGGTTCCTAAATCTCTGTCTTACCATTATATAATCTATCTGATACCTATTAGTATCTCCAGGATTCTTCCAGGTATACAACCTTCTTTTATGATTCTTGAACCATTCAATCCATATTCACCTACTATGTTTCCTTCTCTCCCTTTTCCTACTGACGAATTCCAGTCACCCATGACTATTAAATTTTCGTCTCCCTTCACTACCTGAATAATTTCTTTTATCTCGTCATACATTTCATCAATTTCTTCATCATCTGCAGAGCTAGTTGGCATATAAACTTGTACTACTGTAGTAGGCATGGGCTTTGTGTCTATCTTGGCCACAATAATGCGTTCACTATGCTGCTTGTAGTAGCTAACCCGCACTCCTACTTTTTTATTCATTATTAAACCTACTCCTGCATTACCCCTATTTGATTTTGTATTTATAACCCTGTAATCACCTGACCAAAAGTCTTGTTCCTCCTGCCACCGAACTTCACTAATTCCCACTATATCTAACTTTAACCTATCCATTTCCCTTTTTAAATTTTCTAACCTTCCTGCCCGATTAAGGGATCTGACATTCCACGCTCCGATCCGCAGAATGCCAGTTTTCTTTCTCCTGATAACGACGTCCTCTTCTGTAGTCCCCGCCCGGAGATCCAAATGGGGGACTATTTTACCTCCGGAATATTTTACCCAAGAGGACGCCATCATCATTTAATCATACAGTAAAGCTTCATGTCCTCGGGAAAAATTACGGCTGTAGTTTCCCCTTGCTTTCAGCCGTTCGCAGTACCAGCACAGCAAGGCCGTTTTGGTTAATGTTACAAGGCCAGATCAGTCAATCATCCAGACTGTTGCCCCTGCAACTACTGAAAAGACTGCTGCCGCTCTTCAGGAACCACATGTTTGTCTGGCCTCTCAACAGATACCCCTCCGTTGTGGTTGCACCTACGGTACGGCCATCTGTATCGCTGAGGCGCGCAAGCCTCCCCACCAACGGCAAGGTCCATGGTTCATGACTGTTATTGACATTAAATGAAACAACAAGTTTACTGTTACCAGTCACTGTCTATTTACCTGCACGACGCGTTTCAAAGCTTTAAACCTCCGTCATCAGGTAGAGTCACATTTGTCAGCATGACATGTGTACCCACTGGAGGTACTCTACTTTACTTATTTTATTTTTACCAGTAGGTACAATTTCACTTTTTGTCAAAAGAAACCCAAAAACATATTCTGAAACAGAGTTGTTTCTCCACTAGACAGTGCCATAAGTTGTTCCAAAAAATCGTAACACAACAGACACACACATGTCATACTAACAAATGTAAATCTACCTGATGATGGAAGTTTAAACCTTTGAAACGCGTCGTGGAGAGAAAGAAACATTGACTGGTAACAGTAGACTTGTTGTTTCATTTCATGGATACTAGGTTGAGAATATATATATAAAGTCATTCAGTGTTCGTCATTGAGTACTAATCCCGATTCTTTCCTTTCGTAATAAGTAAATTTTAACAACACAGTCAGGTCACAACTCCTCTTCACTCAGCCCGCGAACCCTGTCACCCAATGTCAAGTAACACACCGTCTGGGATGCGATAGTAAAGAGAGGTACCTACCAGAGATACACTACAGAACCGAAAATGCAAGTATAGTAACATCATAAATACTACCCACAAAAAAGTGCTTAAAAACGCACAAATTTCCTTGGCGACTACTTTGCAGATGACACTCTGTCTAAACCACAGAAAAGCACACAAAAAACCGATCTGTAAAAATGCATTTTCACGAGCAATATAATTTTCAAGGCATCAATCGAAAGAAACCAAACAAAATGCACGTGCTGCAATTTTTTGGCATACTATAGATAAATAATTATAAACTTTGTATTACATTTAACAGAAATGAATTTGAATCAATAAATACGTCTCCTAAACATGTCTGGGTGAATAAAAAGAAATAAATAGTATTTCGAAATATGTGAATGGAAGAAATATACAAAATAAAACCAATAATCAAAAACACGGAAAAACGTGAAGAGGAGCTGCCAACGTGAGCAAGAAGAATTACAAAGTTTTACAAATATCTATACATAAGCAAAACGTGTATCATTTTCTTTTCTTAGACTTACAATAATAATAATAATAATAATGTTTTTTTAAAAAATAGAAAGGTTACACCAAACAAATGTTTGTGTTATAGGCTCGACGTGGTCTCACTACAGTCTGCACTTTTATTCTTCTTGCTTGTAACCTAAAGTCATTTTCTCTAGCGTCTTGTAGCATAGGTGATTAGTTACTGACTAAAGTTTAGTTTACACCATCGTCTTTCTTTCTTAACCTTTCTCGAGAATCGCAAGCAAATAATTATGTTCTGACGGTCCGCATCAGGTTCCTTGATGAAATTTAAGGCTCCAATGTTACAGTGACAAATAGTCTACAGATTCCTGTAGATCAGTGCCCTTGAGTTTGGTGAACAAAAATATCAAGCGTCCAACAGACCGGGGAGACGCATCGAATTTCGGGTCGAGAAAAAATTTGCAGCCTGATTGCAAAACTTGTTCGATATTTATCTTATTTATGGCGGTTCTCGTGATAATAGAAAAGCTTTTTCCTAACCCGATTCCAAATACTAGTCGTTTTCCTGAATAGATATGTGCGTGGCACGTTTTCTTCAACAATACACACTTCTCAGTTTTATGTGAAGTTCAGTTTGGTTTTATGTTTCTTAGCACTGATAACGTTTAGCCTCACAACTCTAATATTTCTGAGTAATGTCTTTTTCTGGACATTACTCCAAACTTGTGACCAGTGTGTGTGAGGATATTTCACTGCCATAGGATATATATATACTTCCGTTCACTTCACTGACATGTTAGTATGTTATGTTGCTTCATCTATCTCGTCCTTGAATTTTGCAGAGCAGTGTAGTACATTTTTTCTTGCCAAGGACATAATACTGTAACTGAAATTGAACATAGCAAAACATACACAACGGAAATGACGTCCTTCAAACAATTTGTAACCAGCGGAAAAATGCTCTTATCGGAGCACAGAAGATGCGAATGTACTCACGTTTGTTTAATAGACTCTGAGAAGTGGGTTACCGGCTGCCTCGTTGTACCCTTCTCAGCATCTACAAACATTTTCCCAAAATAATTGTCATGCGAACATATTCGCCCTTTTCTTTGTTTGTGTAACATGTGACGCATCTCAAACTCCCAGAGGCACCCGTAACTCACTCACACCCACTAATCCATCGCTGTAAGTCGCTCATATGCAACCGTTCCCAGCTGCCCTTTCTCGGCCCAACTCTTCCTCATTTCTCTTTGCCTCTCTCTAACTCTCAGTGCCTTCCGTGTCGGAGCCACAGTCTCCTTCTTTCCGTCCTGCTACTACAGCCTCCTCTCACCACCTCTCTCTTGCTCTCTCTCACTACCACTATCTCATTCATTGCTTCCTGCTGCTGATCTTGTCTCTTCATTGTCATTAACTCTCACTGCCTCCTTGTCACCGTCATATATTCTGTATCTTATTATCACTGTCTCTCACTCACTTAAACTTTCTCTTTATTCCTCCCCTCCCCCTCCCCCCTCCACCCTCTGACACACTTTCCTTCACTCCTTTCCTAGCATTGTTCCTTTCAGTTATGTCCCACTGCGACTGTGTCCCTCTCTTTCTCTCACACTGCCGCTGTCTCCTTCGCTCTATTTATAACACAACCAGTGTCTACTACTTCCAGTATTTATTATATTTCCGTCTCTTTCTGAGTATCTCCTTGCCACTATCACTGTGTATCAGGATAAAAAAATGCAAATATGTTCGCATGCCAAAATTGTTGAGAAAATTTGTAACGGTTCTGAGGAATGCAGAACAAGACAGCTGGTACCCTACTTTTCAGTCAGTCTTTCAAGGATCAGGAACATACTCTCCTATTTTATGATCCAAAACAAGCACCGGTAGTTCCCTCCTTTTCCCTGCTCCAGCAGGGCACGTAACTCTTATGAAATGAAATGTACTGATCAGTAAAATTTAGGTAACTTAATTTCGTGCAACGTATTACATGTTTCAGGAATGTCTGCATCTGCATCGTTGATGATGTAAAAAGCACCAGTTGTTTAAGTTTTCTGATGCTTAGGAAGACTCGTTTTGAGAATTTATTCTCACTTTCAAGTGTATTTGTGTATTTGATTACATGACTATGTTTGGTGATGTTTGCATACGTGATTTTCTGCCTCTCTCGCGTCTTTTTGCGGTTAGAAGGCACAACACCTTCTAACCGCAAATAGACGCAATAGAGGCAGAAAATCAGATACGCAACCATCACCAAACATACTCATGCAAACAAATACAGCACAAATGCACTTGACAATGAAAATAAATTTTCGAAACGTTTTGTGGTAAGAATCAAAACATAATTAACTCCTGCAGTTTCCATTATTAAAAAATTTAGTTAGTTTACTTATGTTGTTGTTGTTGTTGTTGTTGTTGTGGTCTTCAGTCCCGAGACTGGTTTGAAAATGGTTCAAATGGCTCTAAGCACTGTGGGACTTAACATCTGCCGGTCGCGGTGGTCTAGCGGTTCTAGGCGCTCAGTCCGGAACCGCGCGACTGCTACGGTCTCAGGTTCGAATCCTGCCTCGGGCATGGATGTGGGTGATGTCCTTAGGTTAGTTGGGTTTAAGTAGTTCTATGTTCTAGGGGACTGATGACCACAGATGTTAAGTCCCATAGTGCTCAGAGCCATTTGAACTTAACATCTGAGGTCATCAGTCCCCTAGACTTAGAACTACTTAAACCTAACTAACCTAAGGACATCACACACATCCATGCCCCAAGCAGGATTCGAACCTGCGACCGTAGTAGCAGCGCGGTTCCAGACTGAAGCGCCTGTAACCGCTCGGCCACAGTAGCCGGCAGACTGGTTTGAAGCAGCTCTCCATGCTACTCTGTCCTGTGCAAGCTTCTTCATCTCCCAGTACTTACTGCAACCTACATCCTTCTGAATCTGCTTAGTGTATTCATCTTTTGGTCTCCCTCTACGATTTTTACCCTCCACGCTGCCCTCCAATGCTAAATTTGTGATCCCCTGATGCCTCAGAACATGTCCTACCAACCGGTCCCTTCTTGTCAAGTTGTGCCACAAACTCCTCTTCTTCCCAGTTCTATTCAATACCTCCTCATTAGTTATGTGATCTACCCATCTAATCTTATGTGAAACTGAAATAACGCAAAACTAATTTTACACTTCGGACCAGATTTAAGGTAAGAAAAAAAAATTCCATGTGCTTCAGTGCTACAGTACGGCGTACCCAGATGATAATGCAGACATTTTACAGCATATTTCTCCGTGCTACGTCACTTTATAAACTACGTTTTCGCCTCAGACCTGATTTTACGTGCGTATTACGTGCGTATTGTACAACTAGGATAACTTTGAACCTTTGTACCTCGGAAACGGATAAAGATACGAAGAAAAATTTCAAGACTGTTCGAGATTAAGATCTTACCGACAGGTCGTAAAAATTTGAGCCATTTGCTGTACACAGCCATCTCGGAATCCTCGGCTGGGTTTTGATCCGCTGGGGACAGCGAAAACATAGTAAAAAACCATTTTTGGCTCATTCCGAGGAACCACACATGAACTAATGGTGCCTGCAGAAGTCGCACCAAGCCCACCATACACAACATCGAATGAAAAGCGAACCAATCGATTTGCTCCATTTGCCTAAGTGTATAATTTTCATACTTCGTACTGTAGAGTAGCGTCACGAAGACAGTCCTTCCTTTGGGTATACAGATGGTCCAAGGGCTATCAAAACCTTGACCCTGCGTTTTTATCGCCAATAGAACCCGAGGTATGAGCACTGGAAAATGCCGTTCTTGTGCGCGGCGTTTTGGAACACACTAGGTGCGCGTGATGTCGCATGCATACCGATGCGGCCTGTGCACCCGTTCTCAAGAAGTAGCTGTGAAGTAATCGTGTGAACTTACGGTGTGTAGCTTAATTCACTTCCACCTGGCTGCGACTCTGTACGTGTGCAGCGAGGGAGAGAGAGAGCAGAGGCGCACTGAAGGGAGTTTGGCTCCCGGAAGCGGATTCAGGGCATCTCTGCATCGCGCCGCTCCTAAATTCCGCGAGGATATCTCGCGCTCTCCCGCCGAACGGAGTAAAAAATAGGATTTACGCCTCCCCTCCTGCTGTAGCTTCCGCTCTAGCTTCTGCTCCAAAAAAAAGAGATTAGCGGCGTGATCTGAGGAAGGCGCATGTCCCGCGAGGGAACGACGCTAAACAAAGCAGCCGCCAGAACGCTAAGGCCGGTGCAAAATCGTGATCCACGCTTATCCGTCTGGTAAATACGTGGAAACGTGTATGACGCTATCCTACGAGAGGCTCACATTCAAAGATACAGCATCGACAGCAATAGACAGATTCAAGCCGCATAAGTTAATAAGAGACAGGACTGGTTGTAATGGTACTTGAATTACGTAACCATTACGGCACCTCACATCAACTTTTCGATACCAGCAATATTATACTGTGTTTCTGTAAAGTAGTTAACATATTTCTGAGACAACATTCAGATTTGATTTCATTACGGTAGAGGTACTTTTATACATCGATATGTTTATGTTACAATGATATTATTCTTATGTATATTCTTTCTTTTGTCACTATGATCTTTGAGGTACCTGTAACTCTGATTTTTGGGCGCGTAAGCGGTTATTGGAGAGTCAAATCATGGACGTCATGTCGAAAAGACGCAAATTGTAGTCAGTTTATAAAATGTGAACTTTAACACTGGGGAAGATGTTTTGAAGTATGTTTTATAATGTGATGTTTTGTGTGTTACGTGATACAGCAACAAAAGTAATAAAAAAGAAGTGTAACTTAAATTCGGAGTGATACCAGCAATATTATACTGTGTTTCTGTAAAGTAGTTAACATATTTCTGAGACAACATTCAGATTTGATTTCATTACGGTAGAGGTACTTTTATACATCGATATGTTTATGTTACAATGATATTATTCTTATGTATATTCTTTCTTTTGTCACTATGATCTTTGAGGTACCTGTAACTCTGATTTTTGGGCGCGTAAGCGGTTATTGGAGACTCAAATCATGGACGTCATGTTGAAAAGACGCAAATTGTAGTCAGTTTATAAAATGTGAACTTTAACAGTGGGGAAGATGTTTTGAAGTATGTTTTATAATGTGATGTTTTGTGTGTTACGTGATACAGCAACAAAAGTAATAAAAAAGAAGTGTAACTTAAATTCGGAGTGCTGATTACTTTTTTACATCACCGTTGTGCTAACTTTCAAAGGTTTAATCTTCAAGAATGGTTTGTGAAACACATCTATAAAACTTTTCAATATCGCAGAATAACACCTAGGCCTCTTTGCATCCGAGCTTGGAATCATCACTACCTAGATTTTCGATGATTGAGCTATGATTTCACAACGAGACCACCGTGGGAAACACGAAAAGATGAGTGCCTAGTTTATCCATTATTTCATGAATTGACTTTATTAACTGTGCTCTAATGACACCTGCCACATAACATAACTTTGTTGTTGCCCGAAAATGCAGTATTTAGCAGCGTGAGCAACACCACAATCATAATTAATTTTTGACCCTTTGTTGTGGTAGGGTTGTTAGATGATCCACCATGGTACACAAAACACGTCAGAACACTGTTGCAAAAGCAACGAAAAAAGCATGCCAAATTCAGAAGAACGCAAAATCCTCAAGACTGGCGAAGTTTCGCCGAAGCTCAAAATTAACTGCGGACGTCAATGCGAGATGATTTTAATAGTTTCCACACGGAAATATTGTCCCAAAATATGGTAGAAAACCCAATGAGATTCTGGTCGTATGTAAAGTACACCAGTGGCAAAAAATAGTCAATCCCGTCACTGCGCGATAGCGATGGAAATGTTACCGATGATGGTCCCACTAAAGCGCAGTTACTAAATACAGTTTTCCGTAATTCCTTCACGAAAGAAGACGAAGTAAATATTCCACAATTCTAAACCAGAACAGCTGTTAGCATGAGTGACATAAAAGTAGATATCTTAGGTGTTGCGAAATAACTTAAGAAAGGCAAGTCTTCCGGTCCAGAAGGTATATCAATCAGGTTCCTTTCAGAGTATGCAGACACAATAGCGCCTTTCTTAGCAATGATATACAACCGCTCACTTAACGAAATGTCTTTTCCTAAAGACAGGTCACACCAATATTCAAGAAAGGAAATAGGAGTAACCCATTGAATTACAGACCCATATCACTGATCTCAATTTTCAATAGGATTTTGGAGTATATACTGTACTCGAACAGTATGAATCACCTTGAAGAAAATGACTTATTGATACATAACCAACCCGGATTTAGAAAATATCGTTCTTGTGCAACACATGAAATAATGAGTGCTGTCAACAATGGATCTCAGATCGATTCCATATTCCTAGATTTCAAGAAGGCTTTTGATACCGTTCCTCACAAGCGACTATTAATCTAATTGTATGCATATGGAGTATCGTCTCAGTTGTGTCACTGGATTCATGATTTCCTCTCAGAGAGGTCACAGTTCGTAGAGATAGACGGTAAATCATCGACTAGAACAGAAGTGATATCTGGCGTTCCGCAAGGTGGTGTCATAGGCCCTCTGCTGTTCCTGATTTACATAAATGATCTAGGTGATAATCTGAGCAGCCCCTTTAGATTGTTTGCAGGTGACACTAACGTACCGTCTGGTAAAATCATCAGACGATCAATTCCAATTACAAAATGATCTAGAGAGAACTTCTGTATGATACGAAAAGTAGCAATGGCACTAAACAAAGAAAAGTGCGAGGTCATCCACACGGGTACGAAAAGAAATCCGATAAATTTTGGGTATACGATTAATCGCACAAATCTAAAGGCTGTCAATTCGACTAAGTACCTAGGAATTACAATTATGAGCAACTTAAAACCGGAAGGACCATATAGATAATATTGAGGGGAAGGCTTTACTGGCAGAACACTTAGAAGATACGACAAACCCACTAAGGAGACAGCCTACATTACACTTGTCCGTCCTCTGCTGGAATATTGCTGCGCGGTGTGGGATCCTTACCAGGTAGGATTGACGGAGGACATCGAAAAAGTGCAAGGAAGGGAGCTCGTTTCGTGTTATCGCGCAAAAGGGTGAGAGTGTCACTGATATGATACGCGAGCTGAGCTGGCAATCACTGAAACAAAGGAGATTTTCTTTGCGGCGAGATTTACGAAATTTCAATCACCAAATTTCTCTTCCGAATGCGTTTTTTTGACACCCACCTACGTTGCGGGAAATTATCATAACAATAAAATAAGAGAAATCAGAGATCGAACGGGAAGATTTAGGTGTTCCTTTTCACCACGCGCCATTCGAGAGTGGACTGGTAGAGAACTAGTATGAAAATGGTTCGATGAAGCCTCTGTGAATTGCAGAGAAACCGTATAGATGAAGATGTAGGCGTTCACTAATTAACGCATCACTTTTTTCTGAAAGCAAGTGGCTTTCATTCAGGATTCCAATACCTAATTATTCCCCACTCTTTTGGCCACAAAAGGATATGATAAATAGTGCTCAGAGCCTTTTTGGCCACAAAATCCTATTTTTCAACATATCCGTCCAATGGGGCGGCATTACGCCACCTTACTGGGAGGGCCTGCATGCCTGCCACTCTACTTGCGGACGTTGGAGCCAACTGACTGCTGCGTCACTAACCACCCCATCATCCACGTAGTACTTCCCGCAGAGTGCGTCCTTCATTGGGCCAAACAGACGGAAGTCGGAAGGTGCGAGATCCGACCTGTGCGGTGGATGAGGAAGAACACTCCAGGGGTGCGCAGGCTTGTCTGAGGCTTTGCGTTGTCACGGAGAAGGAGGAGTTCGAATGAGAGTGTCCGCACGCTCCAACATTCCAAGAGTGAGAGCGGTCAGCGTGCGGGAGATCGGACAGATTTGTGCAACCTTGTTGTGACGATAATGAACACCTCGCCCATCGACTCACCGTGGTTTTGTTCACTGCCAGGCCATCTCACACATCCTACAGGCTCCTGCTCTCCGCCAAAAGAAACTCAATTCCAGCTCTCTGTTTGGAACGCACATCCGTTACAGACGTCATTTTGATGTCTACATATAAAGCCGCCATCAGTTGGAACTTCATGAAGCTGGAGTATTCCACAATGTCCCACAGCAAATTGCGAATGTTTTTCTATCGAAATTGGGCGAGGAAAAAAGTATTGCATTACCCGCCTCTAACAACCCTACCACAACAAAGGTCAAAAATTAATTTTGATTGTAGTGTTGCTCACGCTGCTAAATATTGCATTTTCGGGCAACAACAAAGTTATATTATGTGGCAGGTGTCATTAGGGCACAGTTAATAAAGTCATTTCTTGACATAATGGATAAACTAGGCACTCATCTTTCCGTGTTTCCCACGCTGGTCTCGTTGTGAACTCATGACTCAATCGTCGAAAATCTAGGTAGTGATGATTCCAAGCTCGGATGCAAAGAGGCCTAGGTGTCATTCTGCGATATTCAAAAGTTTTATAGATGTGTTTCATAAACCATTCTTGAAGATTAAACTTTTCCAAGTTAGGACAATGGTGATGTAAAAAAGTAATCAGCACTCCGAATTTAAGTTAGACTTCTTTTTGATTACTTTTGTTGCAATATCACGTAACTCGTTCCAAAACATCACTTCACAATATAAATCATACTTGGAAATATCTTCCTCACTGTTAAAGTTCACATTTCATAAACTGACTACAATTTGCGACTTTTTAACATGACGACCAAAGCTTGACTCTCTAATAACTGCTTACGCGCCCAGAAATCACAGTTACAAGTACGTCAATGATCATAGTGACAAAAGAAAGAACACACATTAGAATAATATAATTGCAATATATACATATCGATGTATCGAAGTACCTCTACATTAATGAAATCAAATCTGAATGTTGTCACAGAAATATGTTAACTATTTTACAGAAACACAGTAGAATATTACTGGTATCGAGAGGTTGAGGTGAGGTGCCGTAATGGTTACGTAATTCAAGTACCATTACACGCCCCTCGTGGTGATGATGATGATAATTGTTTTGTTAGGCGCTCAATTGCGCGGATATCAGCGCCCTTTCAAATTCCCAATCTTCACTCAGTCCAGTCTCGCCACTTTCATGAATGATGAGGACAACACAAACATCCAGTCCCCGGGCTGAGAAAATCCGCAACCCGGCCGGGAATCGAACCCAGGACCCAGTGATCCAGAGACAGCAACGCTAGCCGCTAGACCGCGAGCTGTGGACCTCGTCCCTTGCATGTGATCTAATTCCAGCCATTTAGGGTCCTTCTGAAAGCACCTCTCTCTCTCTCTCTCTCTGGCTGTTTGGAAATGTGGAGGGACATTCAAGTCATCGTTCGTCTTGTTTAATCTCCGTCAGTGAATTGAGGCGTTTATTTACCGTCGCTGAGGCACCCATTTTTCAGCAGTAAAGCGAAATCATCAGCCTAGACGAAAAGCTTAAAACATTACTATAGCGAATGTCTTGCTTAAAAACAGTATGTATACATTATTTTCATACTGGTGAGGCAATGGTTGCGGCCCAACATATTCTCATACCTGAGTTACTTTGGCTTTACGAAAGGTAAAGTCATCATAGGGCATTTCTAACGCTGCGCTTGATAATGGAAGCCAGACTTAATATAAATCAGGACACATTACCAGGTTTTGTCGGTGCAGAAAAAATTCTTGAGGAAAAGGAAGAGTAAGCTGCAAAAAAGACATAGAAGTTCCAAGAGGGACTAGTAATACTGAAAGACCAAGAACGGTGTAGACGGACTGAACAGGATGTGAGACGGGGATGGAGTCTTCTGACAGAAAAAGAAGGACGTTTCAAGAGGGGGAAAGGATATAAATGAGAGTCGATGACGACACTTTTTATTCTCAATGAAAATGACCTACTGAATGAAACGTAAGTGTAATAAGTAGAGAATATGAATTATGAGTATGCCGAAGAAAGTAATGAGGAGCAGCAGAAACGGGGTAAGCGATATACTTAACACCGAAACTGGAGGGCAAGAAGTAGATGAAGTGAAGGAATTCTTCTATCACCTTGGAAGCAAAATTACACACGACGCACGATGAATGGAGGGCAAAGAAAATAGACTAACACAGGAAAAAGAGGCCATTCTTGGCCAACAGTACTAGTGTCGAACACAGGCCTTTATTGGAGGAATATATTTCTAAGAATGTGGTTTAGAGCACCGTGCTGTATGATAGTGACTCGTGGACTATGAGAAAACCGCAAAAGAAGAAATTCGCAGCTTTTGAGATGTGGTACAACAGAATATTGGAAATCGGTTGGTCTGATAAAATAAAAAATTAGGTTGTCCGCAGGGGACGGCGAGGCAGGAAAGTGTGGAAAACATTCGGAAGAGAAAGGGGGCGGGATGATAGGACATTTGTGAAGACATCAGGGAATGACTTCCGTGGTTGTAGAGAGAGCTGTAGAGGGCAAAAACCGTAGTGGAACCCAGAGCTTGGAAAACATCCAGCAGATAATTGAGGACGAAGATTGCGTGTGATACTCGAGGTTGGGCAGAAAGGCGGAATTCGTGGGGGGCTGCATCAAACAAGACAGAAGACCGATTGGTGATTACGTCTGTTTCGGATCAAGTGATACGTAGAAACAAGAATTAGTGTCGCTTTTCATCTGTTTGTGTGGGGTGTCGTGTAACAGATGTGGAACGGCGATATTTAGTGCAGAAACAAACAGTACGCATCAAACCACTAGTAATCATGAACTGGGGCTGAAATAATAGAGTTGAAACTAGAATCGACAATAACTTTGCTGGGAAGTGTTTGTACAGTGTTCACCGACTGTTTAGGGTAGTCCGGTAAATATTTGGTGCTGCGAAACATTTTCCCAAATTACATAACATGTCGCTAATGAAGCAGTGTGTTTTGTGCAGACTGGGTCAAAAAACGTTTCATAACAGTAATCGTCTATTAAAGTGTTCGCAGACAGCCGCATTAGCTGTGCTTACTCGAACAACATATTAGGCTGGTTCTGAACTCTGGCTCTTAGGTCTAGATGATGTTAAAGCTTCAGACATGGCTGCGTTGTCAGCGACCGTTGCAAGGTAAAATTAAAACAACTGCAGCGCTCGGTAGCGAAAACGAAGTCTTTTTGACTAGGTTTAGGCCGCTTCTAAGAGTGCCTTCATCAGAAATAAAACATTTAAAACTGGCATGTCACGTATAAAATAAATATGAAGGGATAACGCTTTAGTCACGCAATATTGAAATAGAAAACATAGAGGCAGGCCACTATGGGCTGCACCACATGTCGAGCTGCGGTAGCATCAGACTCTGACCGCAGAACTGGCCCAAACCTAAGTCAAAAAGACATCATTTTCGCGACAGAGGGCTGCAATTGTTTTAATTCTATCTAGTTGATGTGTATATCCACTCCTAATTTAGGTACGAAAGTTTGACTGCAGTATGCCATAGTTAGTGAGAAGAGCAACATGAATAATACACTACTGGCCATTTAAACTGCTACACCAAGAAGAAATGCAGATGATAAACGGGTATTCATTGGACAAATATATTATACTAGAACTGACGTGTGATTACATTTTCAGGTAATTTGCATAGATCCTGAGAAATAAGTACCCAGAACAACCACCTCTGGCCGTAATAACGGCCTTGATACGTCTGGGCATTGAGTCAAACAGAGCTTGGATGGCGTGTACAGGCACAGCTGCCCATGCAGCTTCAACACAATACCTTCAAGAGTAGTGGCTGGCGTATTGTGACGAGCCAGTTTGTAACACCATATCTTTAATACTCTACTGATTTATTTTGCTTTTGTTTTATTTAATGTTACATCGTTGAGCTTCTGTAAATGTTGTTTGATTGAATAGATAACATAAAATTGTATACTTTCTTTGTTAAAACTTTGATGTCATGATTTGATTCTATGCAATGTAGTATATCTGTCATTTAAATTCTTTGTCCCCTTTGGAGGGAACAAAACTTACTATACATAATTGTAATTTCTGTGTGAATAATTTTTTTGTAGAAATGTCAATATGTGCAAATGTTCTGTTTTATTTAATGTGTTTGGTTGCTGTTATGTAAACTGCTGATCCTCACTTAGGGTTCTTAGTCATCCTGTATGTAAAAGGTAGTCCGCAGCTCGTGGTCGTGCGGTAGCGTTCTCGCTTCCCACGCCCGGGTTCCCGGGTTCGATTCCCGGCGGGGTCAGGGATTTTCTCTGCCTCGTGATGACTGGGTGTTGTGTGACGTCCTTAGGTTAGTTAGGTTTAAGTAGTTCTAAGTTCTAGGGGACTAATGACCATAGATGTTAAGTCCCATAGTGCTCAGAGCCATTTGAACCATTCTTTTTGTAACAGGTAGTGTGGTTCCCCTCGGGAACGGAACTTAGTAGCGCGCGCAAGTTGTGGTTGGCCTAGGTAGAAAAGGTGGAACAAGAGTCAGTCGGGAACGAGCTACCAAACTGTGCACTGCCATGTAAAAGTTGTATATTGTGCTGGTTCCGAGATAGGTTTTTTTTTTTTTGCCTCTTTCCAATGCCTCGGATGGATGGATAAATAGCTGGAACGATTCTGGAATTGGTATCCATCATCGCCACCAAGAAGGGACAGAGTCCAGCAATTCTGCCTGCAAATCCACCTACCAACATGCAGTTGCCACCACATTGCGCAATCACTGTATCGGAATGCTATAATAATGTTCAGTGAAGGATCAGCTTATTGGATGTTTTAGTGTGCACAAATATAAGGTAACTTATAACTGAAGTTATGTACCTACCTTGATTTTTTCCTTATCACAACACCCCTCAGGTTCCTCTCCATTTGAACTATGATTAGCGAGTGTCCTAGTGTGTGGAAAAAATGAAAGCCTCCCAGTGATGGAAAAAGTCCAATTTAAAGTTTTTTTGGAGTGTCAAAGTCGCCTATTTAATCATTTACTTGAAAGTAGAAGACTGTGGTAATAAAAACAATTTGCCGTTTCTTTTCAAGATTAAAAGTTCTTAAAACTGAGGCTTAAAAATTCTTGCTTGGTTAATGATCATAGTGCTGCCTGTAGTAAATTTTAAAAGGTGAGTCAGTTTCTTGCAATTTTGTCAACATTGTGTTTCACTGCAGTAAAAGTGAAAAACTGCAATAGTGGAAAGTTCTATATTCATATTTGCTAAGTGTTTGTCTCTCTTGTCTATTGGAAGTGCATGTTAGTAGTATAACAGGATCCACAGTTTGTCTATTGTGCTAATGCTAGATAACAATACAAAGACCTCTATTTATGAGAACAATAATTGCTTTATTCAAAAGACAGTGAGAAGTAACCTGCTAGTGAATTCCAATTAACTTTCATTTTAAATAGTAAAGTATTTAGTTGAGAGATATTTAACCTGTGATCAGTTCATAATTTTGCAGGGAACTACATTTACAATTTTTTGTCAGCTAGGAAAATATTTGAACAATAATACTGCACCTATGTCCAATAAATGATTCTGCAGTGACTATTAACAGTAATGTTATAAAGACCATTTAGTTTGAATAAGCCCTGAAAGTAATAGTGCGTTTCGTTATCTGTTATACGAGGGGCGTTCAGAAAGTAAGCTCCGATCGGTCGCGAAATGGAAACGACTATGAAAATCCGATAAAGCTTTGCACAGATGTGTTGGGTAGTGTCTCTAGTATAACCCCAGTTAGCATCACGTCGCTCTTCTCATTTCTGAGCTCGCAGTGAGTGCGTAAAGATGTCTAGAAAATAGTGTCTGCCGCCAAGTACGAGGGCCTGGTGAGAAATTTCGCCTGAAGCTATGCAGCTAACATTACATAACTGTCGTGCTGTGTCTTCTTCAAGACAATTCTCAGCCGCATTCTGCAGGGGCAATGAAGATGCTCTTGCATCGTTTTCAAATGGAAATGTGAGATTACCCACAATACAGTCCGCAATTGTCTCCCCCTGCGTTTCATCTCTGGTCACATTAACCGCTGTCTTTGAAGACAACATTTTGACACAGACAACGAGGTGTAGGCCAGCGTGGAGAATTGGCGGAAAGCACTGGCGGCTGCCTTCTATGATGAGGCTATTGAAAAGTTGGTACAACGCTATGACAAAAGTCTAAGTCAGAACGGCGACTACGTAGAGAAGTAGCTGAAAGGTGTAGCTAATTGTTACAAGTAAAACATTTCTGATGTTCACTGTGGTTTCAATTTGGCAATCAATCGGAGCTTACTTTCTGAACAGGCCTCGTATTTATGCAAATAGTTTGTTCTGCTCTGTTAGCTTCCGATCTTGATCGTGAACATATGAAGGTGTCAGAGATCGTTGCACTCGCGTGTGGCAAAATATAGGTTGTGTTTGTCCATTGAAGTCACTCATACCCACTTTCTTAAACAAGAACGTTAATCTTTCTCTTGCCTAATTAGGCTGGCGCTCTTTTCCTTATTCTTTAAACAGTGTAGCTAGGTAAAACATTATTTGTTACTGTCTGAATATATACGTAATTCTGACTTTCACTTCCGATAAGCCACCCCCGTTAGGTAAAACGCGGTCAATATAACAAAATTCCTCTCAGAGGGTAACACTGCTCTGCTTTTTCATACTGTAATAACTAGAATAAGAATAATTTCTTTATACGAACTGCCTTAGGCTTTGACGTTATGGTATAGTAGTAGCAGACACAAGTGTTATAAGTTGCTCGGCCACCAATGACCAGACGTTTTCAATTGGTGAGAAATCTGGAGAATGTGCTGGCCAGTATCCAGAAAGGCCCGTACAGGACCGACCTTCAGCATGCGGTCGTGCATTATCCTGCTGAAATTTAGGGTTTCGCAGGAATCGAATGAAGGGTAGAGCCACGGGTCGTAACACATCTGAAATGTAACGTCCACTGTTCAAAGTAACGTCAATGCGAAAAGACGTGACCGAGACGTGTAACCAATGACACCCCATATCATCACTCCAGGTGATACGCCAGTATGGCGATGACGAATACACGCTTCCAATGTGCGTTCACCGCGATGTCGCCAAACACGGATGCGAGCATCATGATGCTGTAAACAGAACCTGGATTCATCAGAAAAAATGACGTTTTGCCATTTGTGCACCCAGGTTCGTCGTTGAGTACACCATCGCAGGCGCTCCTGTCTGTGATGCAGCGTCAAGGGTTACCACAGCCATGGTCTCCGAGCTGATAGTCCATGCTGCTGCAAACGTCGTCGAACTGTTCGTGTAGATGGTCGTTGTCTTGCAAACGTCCCCATCTGTTGACGCAGGTATCGAGACGTGGCTGCACGATCCGTGACAGCCATGCGGATAAGATGCCTGTCAACCAGACTGCTAGTGATACGAGGCCGCTGGGATCCAACACGGCGTTCCGTATTACCCTCCTGAACCCACCGATTCCATATTCTGCTAACAGTCATTGGATCTGGACCAACGCGAGCAGCAATGTCGCGATACGATAACTGCATTCGCGATATGCTACAATCCGACCTTTATCAAAGTCGGAAACGTGATTGTACGCATTTCTCCTCCTTACACGAGACATTACAACAACGTTTTACCAGGCAACGGTGGCCAACTGCTGTTTGTGTATTAGAAATGGGTTGGAAACTTTCCTCATGTCAGCGCGTTGCAGGTGTCGCCACCGGCGCCAACCTTGTGTGAATGGTGTGAAAAGCTAATCATTTGCGTATCACAGCATCTTCCTCCCGTCGGTTAAATTTCGCGTCTGTAGCACGTCATCTTCGTGGCGTAGCAATTTTAATGGCCAGTAGTGTACTTTCACTCCGGATTCGATGCCTTATCCCAAATTAGTACCAAACCATTAGCAACACGGTATTGTTTTTAAATATTCTGCTGCCCGGAGAGGAAGTGTGTGTGTTATAAGTTCTTGGAAGCTTACCGACCATTCGCCCAGCAGCGCGCGCAGCTGTTTAGCACAGTGGCAGGCAGGTCGCCAGCAGAGGGCTGCGTCTACTCACTGCTGGGGTCGTGGATCCAGTGCTTCTTCTCGGCGGTCTTGCCTCCGCCGGCAGCAGAGTTGCCGTTGCCGTTGCCGTTGCTGTTGCTGCCGCTGCTGCTGGGACCGCCGGTTCCGCTGATGGCGCGCCCTTCATCCTGCAACGACAAACAAGGCACTGTTTACCATACGCTCTCAGGCAACTCGTGAAACTACAGTGAAGCGCCAAAGAATCAATGTGTCGCCGAGCGGTTCTAGGCGCCTCAGTCTGGAACCGCTCGACCGCTACGGTCGCAGGTTCGAATCCTGCCTCGGGCATGGATGTGTGTGATGTCCTTAGGTTAGTTAGGTTTAAGTAGTTCTAAGTTCTAGGGGACTGATGACCTCAGCAGTTAAGTCCCATAGTGCTCAGAGCCATTTGAGCCAAACAGTATGTGTATTCAATGCAGAGATATGTAAACAGGCAGAATACGGCGCTGCGGTCGGCAACGCCTATCCAACACAAGTGCCTGGCGCAGTTCTTCGATCGGTTACTGCTGCTACAATGGCACGTTAAAAAGACTTATGTGACTTTGCGCGATGGAACACAACATCTCCGAGGTAGCGATGAATTGGGGATTTTCCCGTAAGACCATTTCAAGAGAGTACCGTGAATATCAGGAATCCGGTAAAACATCCAATCTCCGACGTCGCTACGGCCGTAAAAATATCCTGCAAGAACGGGACCAACGACGACTGAAAAGTATAATTGAACGTGACAGAAGTGCAACCCTCCGCAAATTGCTGCAGATTTCTATGCTGGGCCCTCAAGTGTCAGCGTGCGAGCTATTCTACAAAACATCATCGATATGGGCTTTCGGAGATGAAGGTCCACTCATGTGCACTTTATGAGTGAACGACACAAAGCTTTACGCCTCGCCTGGGCCCGTCAACACCGACATTGTACTGTTGATGACTGGAAACATGTTGCCTGGTCGGACGACTCAATTTTTAAATTGTATCGATCGGATGGGAGTGTACGGATATGGAGGCAACATCATGAATCCATGGTCCCTGCTTGTCAGAAGGGGACTGTTCAAGCAGATGAAGGCACTGCAGTGGTGTGGGGTGCGTGCAGTTGGAGTGATATGGGACCACTCATACGTCTACATACGACTCTGACAGGTGGCACGTACGTAAGCATCTTGTCTGATCACCTGCATCCATTCATGTCCGTCGTGCAATTCCAGCACGACAATGCGACGTCCCATACGTCAAGAATCGCTACAGAGTGCCTTCAGTAATACTCTTGTGAGTTTACAAACTTTCACTGGCCACCAAACTCCCCAGACGTGAACATTATGGAGCATATCTGGGATGCCCTGCAACGTGCCACTCAAAAAAGAGATGTTCACCCCCTCGTACTCTTACAGATTTATGGACAGCCCTGCAGGGTTCATGGCGTCAGTTCCCTCCAGCTCTGCTTCAGACACTAGCCGAGTCCATGGCACGTCCTGTTGCGCCAGTTCTGCGTGCTCGCGGGTGCCCTACACGATATTAGGCAGGTGTACCAGTTTCTTTGCCTCTTCAGTGTATATTTTCAACACGGTATTGCTGTACAACTGAGCTCCAAACACAAGTTACATACTATTCTAGGTCACGAAAACTCATGGAGTAAATCGGAAGTAATATCTGGCGTTCCCAAACCAAGTGTTGAGGGCCCATTGCTGTTCCTAATCTACGTAAACGACATAGAGACAATCGGAGCAGCCCCCTTAGATTCTTTGCACATGATGCTGTCATTTACCGTCTTGGTAAGTCATCAGATGATGAACATCAACTGCACGAATATTTAGAAAAGAGATCTGTATTGTTCAAAAAGTGGACATAATGAAAATAATCGACATGAGTAATAAAAGAAATCCACCAAATTTCGGTTACACGATAACTCTCTCAAACTGGAAAACTCTAAATTCAACGAAATACTTAGGTATTACAGTTACGAATAACTTCTATTGAAACGATCACAAATATAATATTTTGGGTAAAGCAAACCAAATCCTGCGATTTATTGGCAGAAGACTCACAAAATGCAACAGATCGTCTAAAAAGACAACATACAACACGCTTGCCTTCCCTTTTCTGGTATAGTGCCGTGCGCTGTGGGATGCACATGAGATGGAACTAACAGAGGACATCGAAAAAGTTCAAATAAAGGAAGCTCGTTTTGCATTATCGCGAAATTAGGGAATGATGCGTGTAAAAGGATGGCAGTCATTAAAACAAAGGAGTTCTTCGTTGCGGTACAATCTTCTCGCATAATTTCAATCACCAACTTCCTGCCGGCCGGCGTGGCCGAGCGGTTCTAGGCGCTACAGTCTGGAAACGAGCGACCGCTACGGTCGCAGGTTCGAATCTTGCCTCGGGCATGGATGTGTGTGATGTCCTTAGGTTAGTTAGGTTTAAGTAGTTCTAAGTTCTAGGGGACTGATGGCCTCAGAAGTTAAGTCCCATAGTGCTCAGAGCCATCTCAACCAACTTAATTTTCCGAATGCGAAAATATTCTGTTGGCTTCCACGTGCATAGAAATGATCATCATGATAAAATAAGGGAAATCAGGGCTCGCACAGAAAAAATTAAGTGCTCGTTTTACACGCGCGCTGTTTAAGAGTGGAACCGTAGAGAAATAGCTTGAAGGTGGTACAATGAACCCTCTACCACGCACTTAATTTTAAATTGCAGAGTAATCGTGCAGACCATGTAGATGTAGATTCAAGTTATATTATGGTATCGGCATTAATTATTGCGTGTCATATTAATTTTTAAATATTAATAGTTCTTTATTTATAATTATCAGATTTTTCATATATATTTATTCAGTGCTCTGAAATTTTTGGGGTTTACGTGATTTGTGTGGAATCTGAAGTTGCTTGTTTTCACATGTTTATTGTTGTATGATTTGTTTCATTATTTCATATTTTGTGATAGAGTTGTATAATTATTGTGGGTGCAATTGTCGAGTTTTTCCGGGAGTAGTGTACGTCTAGTCTTGGTGACAGTGGCTGGTTCCCGATTGTAAACCGCCTGCATTGACGCACGTTGTTACAAATCCTGTAAGTGGCGGTGGCGGTGTCACAAATGATTAATTCCTTGTAATTATTGTTAAGTCACACGGCAGTAAATCTGTGCAGATTTTATTGTTTTGGTGTAGTACTGGCTTCAAAAGTGAAACAATTTGTTCCTTTGGAATAAATATTTTCTTTGTGTGACAACTTCAACTTCCAACCCATCGCTTCAACCTCTCAATAACGCTGCGCTCCTATGAAAACAGACTCAGGTAGGTACGGAATACATTTAATTTTGGCCCACTGCATTCGACTCTGTTCATCGCACATGAAAACCGTTGTGGTTGCCAGGTTACGTTCGCGGCCTGAAGTTGGCACCGTGTGGTACCGAAACGTTTTAAGAAAAATAAACGGCATCATATTCAAATACAGCCACAGATTTTGTCATCGTAATTCAGAGACATCGGCTAATTCAGTCGTCACTTTACGATGCAACTTTGGTGGGGCGGTAGGCTGGGCAATGGACTCTCAATTTGTGCACACAGTGACCAATAGCAAAATGTGTGGGATAAGGGACGCATGTAAGACTTGAAAAATGCTGCAACTGATAATCATTATGCATCCGGTGCGAAGAAATCATCTTTCATGCTGTTGTAATAGTATCTGTGATATGAAAATCGTCGTTTGAACAAAACTGTTTGTGCGTAAATAAGCACACATTATAGTGGATTCGTTATGCCGTTTTTTAAATAGAGAAAGATTTTTGGAATCATCAATCTTCTAACTGGTTTGGTGTCGCCCGTCTGCGCCGACTTCTTCATCGCAGAGAAACACTTTCTCCCTACATATCGACAATAATTTTCTGGATGTATTGCAACTCTGTCTTCCCCCATAGTCTTCACGCTCCACGACTCCCCCTAGTACCATGGAGCTCATTCCCTGATGTCTTAACACATGTCCTAGCAACCAGTCACTTCCTCTTGTCAGTGTTTTCCATATATTCCTCTCCTCGCCAATTCTGCGGAGAGCATTCTCACTCCTTATCAGACCATCTAATTTTCAACATTCTTCTGTAGCATCAAATCTCAAACGCTTCGATTCTCTTCTGTTCTGGTTTCCCACAGTCCATGTTTCACTGCCACACCACTCTGTGCTCCAGACGTACATTCACAGAAGTTTCTTCCTCAAATTAAGGCCTACATTTGATACTAGTAGACTTCTCTCGGCCAAGAAAGCACCTTTCGCCGTTGCTAGTCTGCTAATTACGTCCTCCTTGCTATTTTGCGGCGTTAGTAGCAGAATTCCCTATCTTCATCTGCTTCGTGATCACCAATCCTGATGTTCAGTTTCTCCGTTTCTGCTGCCACTGATTACTTTCGTCTTACTTCATTTTACTCTCAATCCGTATTCTGTACTCAGTAGACTGTTCATTCCAATTTTTCTTCGTTTTCACTGAGTGTAGAAATGTCATCAGCGAATTTCATAATTCTTAACGTTTCACCTTGATGTTTAATTCCACTCTCCAAACTTTCCTTCATTTCCGTCATTGCTTCTTCGATGTACAGACTGAACAGTAGGGCGAAAGACTACATCTCTGTCTTGCACCCCTTTTAATCAGAGAGCTTCGTTCTTTTTCTTACACTCTTGTTGTTCCCTTTTGGTTCTTGTACAGATTGTATATTACCCGTCTTTCCCTGTAAGTTACCCATATTTTCCTCAGAATCTCAAACTTGTTGCACGATTTTACAGTACCGGACGCGTTTTCTAGGTCAAAAAATCCTATTAACGTGTTTTGAGTATTTTTCGCTTTTATTTCAGTGATATAGCTCAACTGCAGAACTGCCTCTCTGGTTCCTTTACCTGTGCTAAAGCCACACTGATCGTAACAATTACATAACGCAAGTGGAGAATGGTCGGTTTACGAAATGAACGCATGAAACAATTCAAAGTTACTGTGTGAAAAGGAGTAGGAGAAAAGCAATTTTTCCCGGCAGATAACGGCTAAGCAGTGCCGGTGAGAGCGCTATGGAAAACCGGGAAGGATAAATCTCCATTTGGGAGCGGGCGAAGCACCGGATAGCCTCGGTAAATCGCGGTCGCACGGAGCAGCAGCAGCGATCCGTCGTAGACCCCGGCACGCTGGGGAGGGGACCCCCCGGCCCGCTAATCTGTTGTCTGGCCGCTGATGGATGCCGTGCTGCGCCTGCGCACTGATCACCCCGCGTCCGCCAGGCCCACCAACCTTCTCGACAACACACTGGACGCTCGGTGCCTGATCGAGCCGGGAGGCGCACGGTGCCATCTGATTTAGGTTCTCCCTGCTGCCCCTCTAAATCACTCCACGTCAGCACTGGAAACATTTCGTCCAACTCTGCTGCGTTGGATTTCTTAACCGTGCTTGTCGAATACTGGGTGGTACGTATTCTATCTACCAATTGCAGTTGTCCACCCTGACGAAATGCGCGTCGGATTCTGCGGAATCACGCAAATAGTACCGCGTGGAGCGGTGTAAGCCTTTATCAAAATCTTACTTGAAAAATCATATCTACAACTGTTTACAGAGTAAGCCACATTAGTGTATGTCTTGAACTTTGGTTTTGGTACAGTATAGTTTATTGAATCTTGGTGATTAGTTTTAATTATTTTACCCACAAACATTCCTTATCCAGTTTATTTTTGCCATTTTAGAAATATTGGTTCATTATTTGCAACAACAGTGTTACCAAGTCGTTTACTTAAAAAAAGATTATTGAAGTTCTCTATCAAGAATGAGACTGTGTGTTTTGAATGGTAACATATGCTACAGTGATTAACTCTGACTTGCATTCATTTTAAAGTTTAACGTAAAGTCCAAGCTATCTGAATATTAAAACTGCGTGCCGGACCGAGACTCGAACTCGGGACCTTTGCCTTTCGAGAGCAAGTGCTCTACCAACTGAGTTACCCAAGCACGACTCACGACCCGTCCTCACAATTTTACTTCCGCCAGTACCTCGTCTCCTACCTTCCAAACTTCACAGAAGTTCTCCTGCGAACCTTGCAGGACTAGCACTACTGGAAGAAAGGATATTGCGGAGACATGGCTTAGTTCGAGTCTCCGTCCGGCACACAGTTTTAATCTTCCAGGAAGTTTCAAAACCAGCGCACACTCCGCTGCAGAGTGAAAATTTCATATCTGAATATTACTAATTATCACAGAGTAATGTTTTTCATCATTAACAGCTAAAATGCCAAGTCGTAATGATCTTGTTTCCATCGATCTTTTTTTCAAGTGAACTGGGCATACAAAAGGAAAAGGTTTCAGTAATATTTCTCAGTTAAATACAAAAGTAAAGTACAAACTTTATTCTTCCAATACTGACGGCAGGTATCATTTAGTGTTAGTATTTAACTTGAGATGGAAACGCTGGCACTAAGCCAGTGCTGAATATAAGCACTGTTGTTCCGTGGATACTGTTACGTTATCAGAATAACAGCTCACGCTGCCATTGAAGTGAAAGCGTAAAATAATTGAATTATATGCACCTCACGCTTCGGAACCCAAATGACAGCCTTTTGCAACAGTTCTGATCGAGGTCGTAACACAGTTACATTACGTCAGAGTGGTTGTTAGTGACGTGTATTTTCAATTCACTAGCGGGAGTGCAGCACCCAAGTGGTCATTAATAATATTGGTTAACTTTACATTCTAGGCTTGTTTGGAGTCTAAATATTTCGATAAGCGCTGCAAGGGTGATGGTCGTAAGACAGTGTCAGGTGAAAAAATATGCAAAATTTCGTTACTAAATCTTTGGCAAGGGAAAGCAGTCTGAGGTTACACCCGGGGAGTCCAAAAGTTGCGGGGTGGCGTGCAGCTGGCGTGTCAGCGATTAGTCCCTAATGTACTGGGGATGACGCCTTGCGGGTAGCTACCGTGAGTGCCGACCTCAACTGTAAAATTTCCTCATTCCGAATTCCAACAAAAGAGCTGGCTGATTATAATTTATATTTCAGTAGGTACGGTGCTGCAATGGCTCACACAGCACGCCAAAGTATGCCCAAATTCCATCAAATATTGTGAAACCATTTAATACCAGGCCCTGGCCTTGTGAAGTGCCCATACCGTCAACTAGATTCAAGAGCTCTGAATTACTTTATCAGCGGCGAAAGGAAAGGTCTCTATTAATCGTTTACCCAACATAAGGCTGACATTCGCTGCAAAATAAGCGCCATTCCGCAGTGTATCTTAGGCCGTGCCGTGCAAGCCTTCCCGCGACCAATTCAGCAACGCAGCCAAAGAAACGGGGAATGTTTGTAGGCATTTTCAAGATGTAGTGTGTGCCGGCCGGTGTGGCCGTGCGGTTCTAGGCGCTTCAGTCTGGAACCGCGTGACCGCTACGGTCGCAGGTTCGAATCCTGCCTCGGGCATGGATGTGTGTGATGTCCTTAGGTTAGTTAGGTTTAAGTAGTTCTAAGTTCTAGGGGACTGATGGCCACAGATGTTAAGTCCCATAGTGCTCAGAGCCAGAGCCGAGAGCCAAGATGTGGTGGGTCTGTTGGTACGTGTTACAACCTCGAATAACTACCAATTTATGTACTTGTATTTCGCAACCGTATGAAATTACCACTTACATTCGACATGTTTGTTATCTTTTAGAGTTGATAGATACAATACGTGCCAACCAAACGGAGAAATACAAGGCAGTGGTTCCCAGATGATGGTTCAAATGGCTCTGAGCACTATGGGACGTAACATCTGTGGTCATCAGTCCCCTAGAACTTAGAACTACTTAAACCTAACTAACCTAAAGACATCACACACATCCATGCCCAAGGCAGGATTCGAACCTGCGACCGTAGTAGTCGCGCGGTTCCGGACTGAGCGCCTTAACCGCGAGACCACCGCGGCCGGCAAGTTCCCAGATGACGTTGTCCTTACAGTGGACGCTGAACAATAAGGTACACACCCACTGAGACAAAGTAAAATGTAAGATGACAGATGACACTGTCGTTTATCGACTAATAAAGTCAACAGAAGATCAAAACAAACTGCAAAATCGATTTAGAAAAAATATCTGAATGGTGCGAAAAGTGGCAGTTGACCCTAAATAACGAAAAGTGTGAGGTTATCCACATGAGTGCTAAAAAGAACTCGTTAAATTTCGGTTACACGATAAATCAGTCTAATCTAAAAGCCGTAAATTCAACTAAATACCTAGGTATTACAATTACGAACAACTTAAATTGGAAAGAACACATAGCAAATGTAACAGACCTACTAAGGAGACTGCCTACACTACACTTGTCCGTCCTCTTTTAGAATACTGATGCGGTGTGTGGGATCCTTACCAGATAGGACTGACGGAGTAAATCGAAAAAGTTCAAAGAAAGGCAGCACGTTTTGTAGTATCGTGAAATATGGGAGAGAGTGTCACAAAAATGATACAGGATTTGGGCTGGAAATCATTAAAAGTAAGGCGTTTTTCGTTGCGACGGAATCTTCTCACGAAATTCCAATCACCAACTTTCTCCTACGAATGCGGAAATATTTTGTTGACATCGACCTACATAGGGAGAAACAATCGCCACGATAAAATAAGGGAAAGCAGAGCTCGTACGGAAAGATATAGCTGTTCATTCTTTCCGCGCGAAATACGAGATTGGAATAATAGAGAATTGTGAAGGTGGTTCGATGGACCCACTGCCAGGCACTTAAATGTGATTTGCGGAGTATCCATGTAGATGTAGATAGATAGATGTAGAAAAAACGGCTTGTCTCGCCCTAATAGGATCAGCCTGCGGATGATTAATGTTCACAGTGTGATAAATGTCGTCTTGTTTTTGTTCCCTTTCATATCGACGATTTTCAGGCAAGGATGCTGCTATAAGCAGGGGCATGTTGCAAAGTTAAGCTGCACGACTGAAAAACTCCGAAAAATTCGGTATAAGCCACAGAGAAAGACGGAAACACTGACATCAAGAGAGAAGTGCTTCGATTCAAAAAAGAAAAGGCAGAAGTAAATCTGACGTTGCGCATGATAATGAAAACATGACTTAGCATCTGTCAAGCTAGAAACAGCGTTTGACATTGCAAAATGTACAAAAACAGTGGAGTGCCGTCACTATTTGAGTATAATAGCCACACTGCCACGGCTGTTGCAAAGGATCATAGAAGCGGGCGAGAACGAAGCAAACCAAAACACAATTACGTGAGACGCAGCAAGGCCACTGAGTCAGGCGCCAGCGACGCAGTAACGTCCGCAACAGCAGAAAGGCAGGGTGAATGTGGCATCAAAACGCCGGTTACCACACTTCCAAGGTACGGTCTTCTTCCTGTGTGCGTAGTTCGAAGAGGTGCTTCGGCAAAACACGTCAGAGCCGAACCAGTGCAAAGACCCATTACTTTTTACCCACATGTACCTCAGTGTGGCAGCACCGTCTACCAGGGGAGCTCTACGCCAGCAGACGGGGCAACATGGTTGTGCAAGACCCTCCACCCTCACGCCTACCCCTCGCACTGAGTCCAGCTCTGTAGACTAGGCGCCTCCCAGTCGGTGGGACTCCTACATCCACAGTTATTTGCTGTGTGTATATTGCGCGGATGATATTTTTCCGAAAGTCAGATGGTATATTGCCTGACTCATATATTCTACAAATCAACTTAAATAGTCGTATCGTTGCCACTTCCCCAATGATTTTAGAAACTCTGATGGAATGTTCTCTAACCCCTTTGCCTTATTCGATCTTAGGTCTTACAAAGTTCTTTTAAATCCTGATTCTAATACTGGATCCCCTATCTCTACTATATCGACTCCTGTTTTTTTCTATCACTCCATCGAACACGTCTTCCTCCTCATATATGTCTTCAATGTGCTCTTTTCGTCTGTTTGCTCTCCTCTGCATTTCACAGTGGAATTCTCGATGCACTCGTAATTTTTTCAACCTGGCTTTTAATTTCACCGTAGGTTGTTTCGACTTTCCAATATGCTGAGTCGCTCCTCCCGAAAATAATTTCTTTTTCGCTTCTGCCGTTTCGCCATGCAGCCTTCTCCGAACTTCCCATTTATTTCATTCCTCTGCGATTTGTATTTCTGTATTCCTTAATCTCCCTGCACAATTTTGTACTTTCTTCTTTCGTCTATCAACTGAAATATTTTTCCTGTTACCCTTGATTTCTTGCCAGCTACTTTCTTTGTACCTATGTTTTTCTTTCCAGCTCCTGTGACTGCCTTTTTTTACTGACGTTAATTTCTCTTCAACTAAACTGCCTACTGAGCTATTCCTTACGGCTGTATCTATAGTTCTACAGAACATCAAGAGTACCTCGTCATTTCTTAGTACTTCAGTATCTCACTTCTCTGCGCACTGATTCTTCTTGCCAGGTCTCTTAAACGTCAGTTAAAATCCAGCAGCCGCGCGGGATTAGCCGAGCGGTCATGGACTGTGCGGCTGGTCCCGGCGGAGGTTCGAGTCCTCCCTCGCGCATGGGTGTGTGTGTTTGTCCTTAAGATAATTTAGGTTAAGTAGTGTGTAAGCTTAGGGACTGATGACCTTAGCAGTTAAGTCCCATAAGATTTCACACAAATTTGAACATTTTTGAAAATCCAGCATCTGATTTCGGAATCTGTCTGACCATGATGTAATCTAACTGAAATCTTCCCGTATCACCTGGCCTCTTCCAAGTATACCCCCTCCTCTTGTGATTCTTGAACAGAGTATTCGTTATTACTAGCCGAAATTTGTTAGAGAACTCAATTAGTTTTTCTCCTCTCTCATTCCTTGTCCCAAGCCCATATTCTCCTGTAACCTTTCCTTCTACTCCGTCCCCTACAATTGCATTCCAGTCCCCCATTTTCATCTCCCTTTACGTACTGTAATACCCATTCAATATTCTTATATACTTTCTCTATCTCTTCATCTTCAGCTTGCGATGTCGGCATGTATACCTGAACTATTGTTGTCGGTGTTGGTTTGCTGGCGATTCTGATAGGAACAACCCTATCACTGAACTGCTCACTGTAACACACTCTCTGCCCTACGTCCCTATTCATGAGCAATCCTAGTCCCGTTATACCATTTCCTGCTGCTGTTGTTATTACACTATACTCATCTGACCGGAAATCCGTGTCTTCTTTCCATTTCACTTCAGTAACCCCCCCCCCCCCGCCCCCCCCCCCCTTCTATATCTAGATTGAGCCTTAGCTTTTCCCTTTTCATATTTTCTAGCTCCCCCACCACGTTCAAACGTCACATTACACTTCTCGACTCGTGGAACGATAACCTTTCGTTGGTTATTCCACCTTTTCTCATGGTCACCTCCACTTCGTCAATCCCCTCCAGAACATCGAAATGGGGGATTGTGCCCTGTGCCCAGATATATACACTGCTGGCCACCGTAAATGCAACACCCTGAAGGAAGCATCCGAATCAAGTGAAATTTACACCATGAGTTTGCAGCGATGAGATATGCAACTGATTAGAATTTCAGCGCAGACGCACATCACGCGCGCCTGTGGCGCCACCTCATAGCGCCATTTAAGGCTTGGCGATTTCGACGAGTGTACGTTCGGCACGTGTGTTTACCTTGTGGTTGTTTCACAAGACGATCAGTTATGCCTCGTAGACAACAGCGAACATCTTTTGATCAAGTATCCGAGTTCGAAAGAGGAAGGATAGTGGCTTACCGAGATTGTGGATTATCATACAGAGAAATCGCTAGTCGTGTTGGACGAAACCAAACAACTGTAATGCGGATATGTGACCGTTGGATGCAGGAGGGTACGACGGACCGACGTGGTCGATCGCATTCACCTCGGTGCACCACTGCACGTGCTGATAGGCAAATTGTGCGCATGGCAGTGACGGATCGCTCAGTGACATCCCGAACCATAGCACAGCACATTGCGTCTGTAACGCATCATCCAGTGTCTGCGCGTACCATTCGACGCCGTTTACAGCAGAGTGGTCTGTCCGCAAGACGTCCATTGCTTCGTCTACCATTGACGCAGAACCACAGACGTCTCCGTCGCCAATGGTGTGATGACAGACGGATGTGGACGGCAGAATGGAATGACGTTGTCTTTACTGACGAGGCACGCTTCTGTCTGCAGCACCACGATGGTCGGATTCGAGTGTGGAGACACCGTGGAGAGAGGATGCTGGACAGCTGCATTATGCACCGGCACACTGGTCTTGCACCGGGTGTTATGGTATGGGGCGGTATTGGATATTACTCTCGCACGCCTCTAGTACGCATTGCCGGTACTTTAAATAGCCGGCGCTACATATCCGAGGTGCTGGAGCCAGTTGTCCTTCCTTACCTTCAGGGCTCGGCCACAGCCATATTTCAACAGGATAATGCGCGACCACACGTGGCACGCATTGTCCAAAGGTTCTTCGCCAATAACCAGATTGAACTGCTTCCCTGGCCGGCTCGCTCTCCCGATCTTTCGCCGATAGAAAACATGTGGTCCATGGTTGCTCAACGAGTGACCCAGATTACATCCCCAGCTGCCACACCAGATGATCTTTGGCAACGTGTGGAAGCTGCTTGGGCTGCTGTACCCCAGGAACACATTCAACGTCTCTTTGACTCAATGCCGAGACGTGTGGCAGCGGTGATCTCCAACAATGGCGGCTACTCTGGCTACTGATTCTGCCAGGAACCACATGTCACAGTCGTCTGTAAACGTAATCATTTGATACTTGGTCAACATGTTATCTACAAAATAAATTTTGTTGTGCTACCTCTTGTCTTTCTTGGTGTTGCATTTACGGTGGCCAGCAGTGTAAATTAACAACAAAAATTCTTCTATGTCGATACATAGCCTCACTGGCACACACAGCTGCCGAAACGCATCGTGCTAGTTTAATAATAGTAAAAATGTGACTGAAACAGTAGAAATTATTTTATAAATTTGTAATAAAGTTGCTCTTTTCAAAGCATTCCATATAACATGAATAAATTTAAGGTACACGTGCTACCTATTGCATCAGCATCGCTGCAGTAGCTGTCTTCAGCATACGTCCAGTGGGGCGTTGCCACCGTAGAGCATCGCTATATGTGTTGTAGTTTGTTCTCCAATAAAATTTTTGACTGATGATGATGTTTCGACGAGCGACCATCAGTCACTAACCTGGCAAAAACGCACCGCCTCAGCTCAAACCCGCCACTGTAGAGGCTATCCACCCCGGGTCTCTGCAATAGGTTTAAGGTGTAGGGAAAGATGGGAAACATCCAATTTATACATGTACCAAGAGGGAACAATAATAATGGAACACAAAGGATGAAGTGCTCGGATTAAAAAGCGTATAAGAAGTGGGTGCAGTCTTTACCACCTTGTGTTCAACCTGTAACGAAAATAAAGGTTCCTGTGTGAGATTAAGATTCACGGTGGAAGAGGGCGTTATCAGTGATGTCATTCCCTAATTATATTGCTACCCTCAGCAAATTTGTGGAACAGCTGTAAGGCATGTTGGATGGAATGAAAGGTCCAGTGAGTACAGAATGTGGATTCAGAATAGACTGAAGAGAGACAACGGTGACGGGAAGCAACAGGAATGGGATTAGCGATTAATTCTAATTAGACATCTCGAATTAGACAGTTTAAGGATTCTGTTACCTTTCAAGTAAAATAACACATGACGGCCGAAACAGTGAGGACATAAAAAGTATAGTAGTACAGGCAATCCTGCCCAAATGAAGCCTGTTAGTACCAAAGATCGAAATTTATGAGAATGTGCGCTTGGAGCACAGCATTGTATGGAAGTGGATCATGGACCGTAGAAAAACAGGAAAATGAGAAGCAGTGGTTGGGAAGGGAGTAAGACAGGGTTGTAGCCTCTCCCCGATGTTGTTCAATCTGTATATTGAGCAAGCAGTAAAGGAAACAAAAGAAAAATTCGGAGTAGGTATTAAAATTCATGGAGAACAAATAAAAACTTTGAGGTTCGCCGATGACATTGTAATCCTGTCAGAGACAGCAAAGGACTTGGAAGAGCAGTTGAATGGAATGGACAGTGTCTTGAAAGGAGGATATAAGATGAACATCAACAAAAGCAAAACGAGGATAATGGAATGTAGTCTAATTAAGTTGGGTGATGCTGAGGGAATTAGATTAGGAAATGAGACACTTAAAGTAGTAAAGGAGTTTTGCTGTTTGGGGAGCAAAATAACTGATGATGGTCGAAGTAGAGAGGATATAAAATGTAGACTGGCAATGGCAAGGAAAGCGTTTCTGAAGAAGAGAAATTTGTTAACATCGAGTATAGATTTAAGTGTCAGGGAGTCATTTCTGAAAGTATTTGTATGGAGTGTAGCCACGTATGGAAGTGAAACATGGACGATAAATAGTTTGGACAAGAAGAGAATAGAAGCTTTCGAAATGTGGTGCTACAGAAGAATGCTGAAGATTAGATGAGTAGATCACATAAGTAATGAGGAAGTATTGAATAGGATTGGGGAGAAGAGAAGTTTGTGGCACAACTTGACCAGAAGAAGGGATCGGTTGGTAGGACATGTTCTGAGGCATCAAGGGATCACCAATTTAGTATTGGAGGGCAGCGTGGAGGGTAAAAATCGTAGAGGGAGACCAAGAGATGAATACACTAAGCAGATTCAGAAGGATGTAGGTTGCAGTAGGTACTGCGAGATGAAAAAGCTTGCACAGGATAGAGTAGCATGGAGAGCTGCATCAAACCAGTCTCAGGACTGAAGACCACAACAACAGCAAGAAGCGTTTGACATGCGGTGTTACAGAAGAATGAAGAAAATTGAGTGGTTAATATAAGCTTAAGGGGAATGTCCTCAGAATCGGCGCGGAAAGGTGTATATAGAAAATGACAAGGAGAAGGGGTTTATAATACGACTTTGGTGACATAGTACTCAGTACGGTGGAATGGACGGTCAATTTGTGCACACTGTGACTACTGAAAAATTGAGTAAGACAATGGACGCATGTATAAGTGAGAGATGCTACAGCTAATAGGCCGGCCGGAGTGGCCGTGCGGTTCTAGACGCTACAGTCTGGAGCCGAGCGACCGCTACGGTCGCAGGTTCGAATCCTGACCACAATCTTACAACTTACGGCAGCTTTTGGTTGCTCCAAGAAGCTGTGCACCACTGTTTACAGACAAAATTTTGTCACCTCCCAAATTTAATGTTACTGTGGCCGTAGACTCTCAATGTAATCTGTTTAACGCGCTATAAAACAATCCGAGCCATGGCAGACTCCACTCCGACATGAAGGACGTATTAATTTCAGGTTTAGCGATAAAGAAATCGACAAGCTACGGAAGCGCACTGTAGACTTAGCTCAATAAATCAGCAAAACTTTGTTCCAAGAACTGTTTTATTCAAACAATCCTCTTTCATTAAAGTTTGAAAGTTAGAGATTCGTGATAAGTTTGCGTCAGTTGACAACCAGGTTAATTACACAAAGAGCTCTCGCTGTTAATCCCCCTCCCCTTTTCATAGTTTGTCCGACTGGCTGTAAATTACGAACTGAACATGGTAGATGAAGTATATTACTACCAATACGAAGGCGATCTTTCTTTACAATGTTACACTACCGACGTTTGCAGTAATTTTTGTTTCATAAATGTAACATCTGCTTGGCGTATTTAATCTGTGCAACAGCGGTAACAAACCGCAACTTGACACACCATTATCGACTTTCCCTGCATTCGGAGGGCACGTGACGTAATTCATCATATGTTAAAACACATGACCTAATTTAATAACACGTGGCTGTTTTTCCGCTAAATATTTTAATCAGCTTTTCATGCTGCGTTTTGAGGTTACCACAGAACGGAGCTGATACTTTTTTTTATTTGCTTTAAGGAGATGAAACATACAGCTTGCGTTCGACTGGAACCAGAAATTTCTCTGCTAGGTGTGTTTGCCTCTAACTTTACCACAAGCAGTTTATCATACATACTGTACTGCGCGCGTCACCAGACGCACATGACTGTCCCTGACGAATCATTTGTAATATTCATTGCGGCACACGCCCGAAGTACTATATTGGACAGACACGACGTTCCTTAAGAACCACGTTTAAAGAACGTATCAGGCGAAAGGACAGCAACACTTCCACATTCGGTACTGACCTCGAAGAGAATAAACAACAGCACAGATGGGAAAAACCAAGAATAATTTGGAAGAAATGTAATCGTATGTCTATCTCAAGGCTCATCCAGAAGATAAGTCAAAAGAAAAAACTGATTTAATACATTATTTATGGCCAATTTCAATTCAGTCTTCATTCGTTTTATTTAAGAATAGTAGCTGAATGCTCTACGTAATTGTCGTCATCATGTCGTCCTTTATCATGTTTCCCATGCTGCTTTTATTTCTACGCCATTTCATTACTTAGATTGCGAGAGCATAAGCAGACGTACCAATGTACCATGGCATTATACGTCTATTCACGATCATGAAGTCTTCCACTTATTATTCTGATGTGAGAACGCTGTTTTTTTTATCATATTTAATACAGTCGGTGTATTTTTAGATTTAACATTTATGAACGTATTTGCAATGCATAGGTTCCTGATGGCGTAACGCATTCATGAGCCCCATACTATACGTCCCAGCCCTTCAGTAATACAATACGTGACATTAAGACATCCTCCAGAATACCTTGTAATACGATAACATTTGTAGCAATGTCATGATATTGTACGCATCTTCACGAATATGTAGTCTCTTAATATATTTTGTAATTTAAGTCTGTTTTGTGTTTTTTTTACCAATCTTAATAAGTCTTTATATCCCTCGTTACCTTAAGCTTAGTATCTAGGAGTATATTTGTCTGTGCTACCAAAGATTTTGTAACAAGACGCCTGCGTGCATCTTAAGTACTGACTAGTCTTAGCAAATTATTTAAATACGTTGGAGCTGGTTCCTGCTTGGCATTGACAAGACTGTGTACGTTACTGACACATGGAGAAACCACAAATCTGGTTTCAAGAGAATTAATTTCGTCTGTCACATACTGGTAGACCCGAGTGCTGCATTTACCTGCTTGTTTCTATAGTTTTCTCGTAAAGAGGTGATGTATTTTATCCTTTATTTAGATGGTTTGGGTGACATAAGCAGACATGAGCCGTAGACGCTTACACCCTTTTTATTCATTTTTTAGTGTTTGTAAAAGCTGTGTTTTCAGACGTGAGTAATTTTGGTCTATTGTCGAGACTTTTTATGTATGTACCATGAAACACGTATGATTATCATCAGCGCAACGTCCAACTTTAGCATAGATACTGAACTGCAGCTTAACCACTTGAAAATTACTTAAGATCGGAACAGTGATTGTAAAAGTTATAATAAACTGGCGACCCCCGTCCCCTGCTCGGTTTCGCAAGGACAGAACTAACAAGGAACCCCTCGAGTGCGAGGTCGCAAAAGGCCAATGATGTTTACGGCATTCGACGCCCCGCATACTGTCTACCATGCAGCCTCAGTATTGGCTGCTAACGGCAACAGGGGGCGGGGCTGGAGGTGTCCCAGGGTGAGCAGAACACGTGGCTACGGAGCTTGGTTGAACTGCTTAACCGACGAGTAACTCACAACAGTGCTACAGCGCTAGTGGTGTTGATATCAAAGCATTGCAATGACAACGATTAAAAAAAAGCAAACACTGCATTATATCTACGACAACAGTTGCCAAAGTTGATATTTCGTCATAAACGAACCCAAGGAATTACGCAGAGTGAGAAAGAAGTGGCAGATTAAATACTGGCTTTTCTACGAGGTGAGTCAGTGTAATGTGTGGTGTCGTATACTCTTGACTGTGGGTACAATGTACATGGGGAGTACAATGATGACGATAGTGCTTAACAAGTGAAACTGATACTGAAACATATGTCGAGCCGTGTGGTTCATTATCCTTGTCGGGCAGGGAGCCACAAATCCCGTCTCCAGTGAAACGTAGTAAAGGACAATCGTTGTCTAAGGAGCGCGTACTAAACATAGTTTTACAGCATGTAAAAAAAATTACGAACAGATTTCGAGTAAGTCCGCAGGAATTTGACTGTTCAGTGTATAAGAGAAACTACGTATAGTCAAGGGAGGGTAAGTCGCACTTGTTACAAAAATTGGTGTTCGCGCGTTTCAAGGGGGGCTTGACATGGTTTGCAGGATGTGCATGATAGTAAGCTGCTACGTTGAGAACATCAAATTGCGGACGATAGATTACAGTGATTTCAAGGGAAGCAGTGGAGGATTCCACAACTTCAAATAGTAATACAGAATTGGATGGCGTAAGATAAAGAAATTTCAAACAAAGCTCAACTAAACAATGCACAGAAAACTGCGGAATCGCCTCAGAATTTATAGACGGGATAAACCAACTTATCCTGTCGTTCAGTAAGGAATTTGTTTTTAATTAACACGAACAGGATTTGAAGAGCAAATGCTTATGAAAGGAGCCCTGGAAATTAGCGGTACTAATATCAATGCCTTAATAGTTTTATGTACAATTATTCCAGGTGTAAATCTGGATGGTAAACTGGCTGGAAAGTTATTTATTGTACTGCGATAAGCTGGTGGTGCTCTGTCCCCAACGATTCTTTCTCGTGTACGTGATCTTGCAAGGGCAGTAGAGAACATTTACGTCACAGCAAGCGTGATTTGAAAATGGGCGTAAGAGAACTACAGCTATGAGCACTGATTTTGGCCAACAGCTGTTCAAAATAACTTTGTTTTTCTTTGATTCCTGGTCGGCGTATAAAAAAATCACACTTCAGAGCAAAGTATCCCTCCTGAGAAGTGTGTGACATTGTAATTCAGACCAACTGGAACCTCTGGACAAATTCAGCCTCTGGATGTTTGTCTTTTCCGTGCCACGAAACATGGTTTAGCACTATCTGCGGCTACTCCTTACAGAATATCCAGTTTCACGGCAAGCTCTACAACATACGGTCTTGCATTCGGTTGCTTGCCATGACGATCCATCAGTTCTCATATCCGCCCCCGGTAGCTGAGTGGTTAGCCGGCACGGTAGCTCAGCGTGTTCGGTCAGACAGTCAGCTGCCCTCTGTAATAAAAAACTGAGTTAATCGATCAACAACGAACTGAAACGGATGTCTTACGACGTCCGCCCCGAGCAGATGCAACGAACAAAAGCGAAAAAAGGAGATTAAAAAAAAAAAGTGGTCAGCGAGACAGACTGTCAATCCTAAGGGCCCGGGTTCGATTCCCGGCTGGGTCGGAGATTTTCTCCGCTCAGGGACTGGGTGTTGTGTTGTCCTAATCATCATCGTTTCATCCCCATCGACGCGCAAGTCGCCGAAGTGGCATCAAATCGAATGACCTGCACAAGGCGAGCGGTCTACCCGACGGGAGGCCCTCGTCACGACATTTTTTTTATCAGTTCTCATCACCCACTTACATCAATAAGAGTCTATATGCATTCTTTAAGAGTGGATAATTAGCTGAACTCCGGGCACGGTTTGTAACGCCAAAGGAGTTCGCCTTCGATCTTCATGGTGCGAACCTTCGTCATCACTTTGGCACGCCATTTTTCATTCGGTGTTCAAGGTGCATGTTAACGGTTTCTTTTGAACATTTCTTGAATGTCGGCGATGTCCATTTTGTGAAGTGTAATGCATACATCCCTTAGAAGGTCCATCTCTGCATCTTCCTTGTGAATCATAGTGAAAACCATACTAAAATCCCTGACGTAGTTCCTGAGATTAGGCTTCGCAAACAGACAGAAAAAAGGGGTGAGAGACTTTTAATTTATAATACGTACAGATAGCAAAGTGGAAGGGAAACTTGATGATAGTAAAAACTACAATCGCGTAAAATGATACTCTTTAGACTTCAGCTACACAGTGACAATGCCACTCTAAATACTCCCGAATACAACGTAGCAATTATCCTCCTAGTCGCAGGTGTTCCAGTAATTTTCGTGTAAATCAAAAATGGTTCAAATGGCTCTGAGCACTATGGGACTTAACATCTATGGTCATCAGTCCCCTAGAACTTAGAACTACTTAAACCTAACTAACCTAAGGACAGCACACAACACCCAGCCATCACGAGGCAGAGAAAATCCCTGACCCCGCCGGGAATCGAACCCGGGAACCCGGGCGTGGGAAGCGAGAACGCTACCGCACGACCACGAGATGCGGGCTTCGTGTAAATCGAAGTCGAATATAAGGTCGAGGAAAAAGGTATCGGTGATCTGAAACTATGACACTTTCAGGCAGCAATCCACAAGATTTATCGCAGAGTGCGTGCAGAACGTGCTACTGTTAGCTGGAAGAGTTACCTACTCCACTAACAACCAGGCACACAGTACCGCCATCAGACCATGATAGTCTATTCTGGGCGACCTGAATCGCCACACGAGTTTCCCCCTCATTGATCCCTGGTACTGCGTGTGGTAGCGCGCGCGTCCAATTTCAGCCACCCCTACATTTTTTATCAGGCAGGCATCGGTGACGCCGCGAGCACAACAGATGCTATGTGTGCTGCTTTCACACTGTTCCTCGATTTGTGTACCTCATTGGGATATTGTTGTGGGGGGACTTGCAAGAAAAAGAATGGTTTCTCCCTCCCACGATGTTTCAAATGGCTCTGAGCACTATGGGACTTAACATCTGTGGTCATCGCCACGATGAATTACTGCATCTCGCATGTTAACATCATAAGCTGTTCAAAAAGATTTCGGGCTCGCACAGCCGGTCGTCGTAAACTTCATTGCCCGAAATCTTTTTGAACAGTTGATTCGCCGCGAAAATTTCAAATTTTACATAAAACTTAATAAGCTGTCTGTGTGAAGGAGCATATGGAGGGTGTAATGGCTCTGGTCAGTGCATCTCTGATTTCATCACGTACTAGATAATCCCATACAAATTAGTTCACAACAATATCCAATGAAATCGAAATTGTAATTCTGCATGTACCATAATTCTTATGTTACACCGTATTGATCATACGTTTTATAAATAGAAATAAAGCATGAATCCCAGCATAAGAGTAATCACTTCACGATCAACGGCACGAGGATACACAAGGCATTGGAAACCGCTGAATTCAAGACACGTAAAGTCTATCCACAGGACATCTGGCCTGTAATTGAAGAACTGTCATGATGAGCTCTCCATTTGCAAAAGATTACGGAATAGTCCCTCGCCGGCCTCTGTGGCCGAGAGGTTCTAGGCGCTTCAGTCTGGAACCGCACGACCGCTACGGCCGCAGGTTCGAATCCTGCCTCGGGCATAGATGTGTGTGATGTCCTTAGGTTAGTAAGGTTTAAGTAGTTCTAAGTCTAGGGGACTGATGACCTGAGATGTTCAGTCCCATAGTGCTTAGAGCCATTTCAAACATTTGAACATAGCATCTGACTTTCGGAAAAGCATCATCCATACAATTCCGAAGACGGTAAGAGCTAACAATTGCGACAATTATCGCACAATCAGCTTTACAGCTCATGCATCCAAGTTGCTTACAAGAATAATATACAGAAGAATGGAAAAGGAAATTGAGGATGCGCTAGATGACGATCAGTTTGGCTTTAGGAAAAGTAAAGACGCAATAGAGGCAATTCTGACGTTGCGGTTAATAATGGAAGCAAGACTAAGGAAAAATCAAGACACGTGGTGCAAGATGTTCTAAATTCTGCGAAAAGTAGTGGTAAGCTACAGGGAGAGGTGGGTCAATACAATATGTACAACAGCCAAGAGGGAATAATAAGAGTGGACGACCAAGAACGAAGTGTTCGTATTAAAAAGGGTGTAAGACAAGGATGTAGTCTTTCGCCCCTACTCTTCAATCTGTACATCGAGGAAGCAATGATGGAAATAAAAGAAAGGTTCAGGAGTGGAATTAAAATACAAGGTGAAAGGATATCAATGATACGATTCGCTGATGACATTGCTATCCTGAGTGAAAGTGAAGAACTACATGATCTGATGAACTGAATGAGCAGTCTAATGAGTACAGAGTATGGACAGAGAGTAAATCGAAGAAAGACGAAGGTAATGAGAAGTACTAGAAATGAGAACAGCGAGAAATTTACCAACGGGATTGATGGTCACGAAGTAGATCAAGTTAAGGAATTCTGCTTCCTAGGCAGTAAAATAGCCAACGACGGACGGAGCAAGGAGGAAATCAAAAGCAGACTAGCAATGGCAAAAAGGGCATCCCTGGCCAAGAGAAGTCTACTAATATTAAATATCGGCCATAATTTGAGGAAGAAATTACTGAGATTGTACGTCCGGAGTTCTGCACTGTATGGTAGTGAAACATGAACTGTCGGAAAACCGGAACAGAAGAGAATCGAAGCATTTGAGATGTGGTGCTACAGACGAATGTTGAAAATTGGGTGCGCTGATAAGGTAAGGAATGAGGACGTTCTGCGCAGAATCGGAGAGCAAGGCAACATGTGGAAAACACTGATAAGGAGAAGGGACAGGATGATATGAATCTGTCCGGACATGAGGGAATGACTTCCGTGGTACTAGAGGGAGCTGTAGAGAGCAAGAACTGTAGAGGAAAACAGATATTGGAATACATCCAGCAAATAATTGAGGAAGTAGGTTGCAAGTGCTACTCTGAGATGAAGAGGTTAGCATAGGAGAGGAATTCGTGGCGGGCCGCATCAAACCAGTCACAAAACTGATGACAAAAAAATAGTCACAATTATCTTTGTGTTTACGATATATTTCATTCGTTTTGAAATTTATTGCCATGAATACCATAAATTTGAATTACGGTCATACTTATTGTTTCTATAATTATTCTGAAAGAAAATTAATAGTTTTCCGGTTTTTCCCAGAAATACTAATAAAATGTAACTCTTTGTTTATATCTATTATATAAATTGAATACAAATGTCTGTATCCTGAAGTTTGTAAATCTCTGTTCTTGTCAACATGCAGTGTATGTAATGTGTTATTAATTTATGAAGGTAGAAACCCTGGAGATCTCTTTTTGGGCACTGCAGAAATGAATCTCCACTAAGACTGCTACGCAACGAACATTAAAACAAAGTCTAACATTGTGAATAAGGTTTGTTATTTATTGTTGTGGAACAGCATCACTAACTCTTTACTGCGGGGATAACTTCTGGCTTTTTAAAAGGGCTGACTTTCTGAAATGGCTTCAAATGGCTCTGAGCACTATGGGACTCAACATCTTAGGTCATAAGTCCCCTAGAACTTAGAACTACTTAAACCTAACTAACCTAAGGACATCACACACACCCATGCCCGAGGCAGGATTCGAACCTGCGACCGTAGCAGTCCCGCGGTTCCGGACTGCAACGCCAGAACCGCTAGACCACCGCGGCCGGCTTGACTTTCTGAATATGTTGTTATTAATTATTTTGAGGCTCGATAACTGCAGGCGAAATTTCATTGCCTTGGAGATATGAAAAAGTTTTTAACTGTTTAAAGCTGCTTTCTGGTCAACTGGGAAGTTTGTTTAGTTGTAACCAGATTTAAAATAATGCCGGTCTATGTGAATATGAATGATGTTGCTTTTGAATGTTTTCCTGGTCCAGCCTTCCAATGCAGGTCACTTGCGCTGGACCTTGCGTCGTTTTAACCCGAAGACACGCATCAAAGCCTTCAGCAGCCAAAAGTAGTATTGGTCTCGTTGAAGAATCGACTTTCTAAGGGTTTTTCTTTCAATGCACGTCGGAGACGATGTGCTATTAATTTTTGACAAATAAACTTGTTCCCTCACTGCTACTTAGATTTTTTATTGCTTCCATCGGAGGACGTATCAGTGGCCTTCTAATAAATGCAGGCCGGCATGCCTGCCGATGTGGCCGAGCGGTTCTAGGCGCTTCAGTCTGGAACCGCGCGACCGCTACGGTCGCAGGTTCGAATCCTGCCTCGGGCATGGATGTGTGTGATGTCCTTAGGTTAGTTAGGTTTAAGTAGTTCTAAGTTCTAGGGTACTGTTGACCTCAAATGTTAGGTCCCATAGTTCTCAGAGCCATTTGAACCAAGCCAATAAATACAACATGGGAAACTGAGAAAATTGTTGTTTTGCGGAGTTGCGCTTTGCATGGGTCATTAATAAAGATCTGCATTTGAAAACTTCTGTAGATGCTCTTAGGTCAATATAAAGTCATCGTGAAGACACTGCCTTCATTAAAAGCACAGCTATACAAATACGGAACTTATGAAAAAATATAGGTGTGGAGCGAGCGATGGAAACAGAAAATTTAATTTGTACTAGTACGACCCGAAAAGCTTAATGTCCGTAGGTCTGAGATTAGAAAAGTCCCAAATCGGTGTCACATCAGACACCTGGAAAAAAATTATTAAGTGTGCACTTTGTAACGCTATATTAATACCATAGGGACGAGTAATAGGAAGTCTGGACTTCCTAATATCAGTGTCATGTATAAATTGAAGACACAAATTGGTTTCGAATATTTTTTACAATTTTTAGCAGTTTTCTTGCTAATGCAATTGCGCCAGATGGACATTTCACGTAAGTTGCATTACAACACAAATATGCACCGCAACCATTTTCGTTACACATTTGTAATTTGTAAATTATTGTTTAGCCAAAGCCAACTTGCAAGAAACCAATGTATATTATGTATTGATGGAAGAACGAAAAAACCGTCTGATGACGAATTGAAAAAAAAAAAAAAAAAAAAAAATCGATACCGATGAAGGTACTTTTTGAATAAAGTAACCTGAATCCACTTTCTGGCTGGCTGCTGTACACCATCAACAATTTATTTTATATAACAGCCACGGTCTCCGACCATCACCTAAAATGACCAAATTTCAAGAATACAGTTTAAATTCCAACGAATACGCTTCACACTTTCTTGTGTGTTCTTGCCTTATAGCATCCAGAACTCTTTAAAATCCGTCAATTGTTCTGATGTCACTATTCGGCGAGTGAAATAGTTTTCGGAGTAATCTAACAAAATTTCTTCGCTCAGAACCCGAGCTGACATTTTTTCACCCAGTCACGGATTAACATACGAATTTCTTTTTCTTTTGTAGTGATTTCGAAGTGACGAGCGCCGCGCGAAATGCCCGCTCGGTTCGAGGCGCTATGTCACGGATTGCGCGGCCTCTCCCACTGGAGGTTCGAGTCCTCCTTCGGGCTTGGGTGTATGTGTGTTCTTCGCCTAAGTTAGTTTAAGTAGTGTGTAAGTGTAGCGACTGATGACCTCAGCAGTTTGATCCCTTAGGAATTCACAAACATTTGGACATCTTGAAATTCACGAACATGACCTTCACCACAACCATTCACCGCAACGGAAAGTCATACCTAACGGCACGGGTTCGATTCCCGGCAGGGTCGGAGATTTTCTCCGCTCAGGGACTGGGTGTTGTGTTGTCCTTATCATCATCATTTCATCCCCATCGACATGGAAGTCGCCGAAGTGGCGTCAACTCGAAAGACTTGCACCAGGTTCAAATGGCTCAAATGGCTCTGAGCACTATGGGACTTAACATCTGAGGTCATCAGTCCCTTAGAACTGAGAACTACTTAAACCTAACTAACCTAAGGACATCACACACATCCACTTCCACCAGGCGAACGGTCTACCCGACGGGAGGCCCTAGCCGCACGGCACCACTACCATTATTAACTGCCGCAATTTTCATTTCAGAGACGAAAATGGTGCTTCGATACCCATAAAAATGAGCGTGTCCAATGATGTCGATGTGTAGACATTAAAGAGACTAGTTTGGCAACTCTGTCATGTCGTGTAAACTAAACTTCAGATTTACGGTTACAAGCTCACTCGCTCACTCACAGGCGGCGAGGGGGTCAGGTGATAACTTCAAAAATACAAAAAAAAAGACTGCGCTCGGAGTAATGTGAAGTCGAAACACGGATCGATCACTTTGCGTTACGTGTGCGTCATAACACATAGAGCGGGCGACCCGTGATCCGAATCCCATCCCGCAGATTACCGCCCCTCCTCCCGGTCTCTGTCGCCATCGCATTGGTATGGACGTATTCCGAGTTGTCGACTGCAAAATTCGCTGCGCGTAATGCCCGCGTTATGAATATGCAGAGATAGACATCTTCCAATTAGCTTCATTACGGCGACAGTGCGGGCGGAGTGCGCCGTCATTTGCGGCCAGTATTGTCGTGATGAAGAGCGCACAGTGGCACTACGGCACGGTCGTTCACCCAGCCGACCGCCGCTCCAGCTCGGCGTGCAGACTGACGGTTCGGTTCAGCGGACCGCTCGCGGCAGCCGGCGGTAATGGACGCGGCGGCCGCATTGATTTGTAACCTGCACAGCGTGCCAAACACCGGCTCGAGTGCGGGCGTGTCGGAAGCCCGACACTCGAGTGCGGGAAACTCCAGCGCAGCCTCCAGCGTAACACCAAGAGTGGCGCCTACAGCCCGGTTGAGTTCTGTACTGTACCCGTGCATACTGGCGCTGTGTTCCGCAGGATCACGAATCTCAGCACCTGAACGATTCTTTTATTGAAATCATGTGCAACGAGTCTGTTTACGGTATATAGTGTTAACATTCATGACCACATTTTTAAGTCCAAATACACTAAACACTTAGTTTTTTTCCAGTCTACCAGTTTTTCACCCTTTATGTTGTTGTGGTCTTCAGTCCAGAGACTGATCTGATGCAGCTCTCCATGCTACTCTATCCTGAGAAAGCTTCTTCATCTCCCAGAACCTACTGCAACCTACATCCTTCTGAATCTGTTTAGTGTATTCACCTCTTCGTCTCGCTCTACGATTTTTACCCTCCACGCTGACCTCCAAATACTAAATTGGTGATCCCTTGATGCCTCAGAATATACCCTACCAACCGATCCTTTCTTCTAGTCAAGTTGTGCCACAAATCTCTCTTCTCTCCTATTCAATACCTCCTCATTAGTTATGTGATCTGCCCGTCTAATCTTCAGCATTCTTCTGTAGCACCACATTTCGAAAGCTTCTATTCTCTTCTTGTCTAAACTATTTATCGTCCACGTTTCATTTCCATACATGGCTACTCCATACAAATACTTTCAGAAACGTCTTCCTGACACTTAAATCTATACTCGATGTTGACAAATTTCTCTGCTTCAGAAATGCTTTCCTTGCCTTTGCCAGTCTACATTTTATATCCTCTCTACATCGACCATCATCAGTTACTTTGCTCCCGAAATAGCAAAACTCATTTACTACTTTAAGTGTCTCATTTCCTACTATAATTCCGGCAGCATCACCCGATTTAATTCGACTACATTCCATTATACTCGTTTTTCTTTTGTTGATGTTCATCTTGTACCCTCCTTTCAAGACACTGTCCATTCCGTTCAACTGCTCTTCCAAGTCTTTTGCTGTCTGACAGAATTACAATGTCATCGGCGAACCTCAAAGTTTTTATTTCTTCTCCATGGATTCTAATTCCTACTCCGAATTTTTCTTTTGTTTCCTTTACTGCTTGCTCAATATACAGATTGAATAACATCGGGGAGAGGCTACAACCCTGTCTCACTCCCTTACCAACCACTGCTTCCCTTCCATGCCCCTCGACTCTTATAACTGCCATCTGCATTCTGTACAAATTGTAAATAGCCTTTCGCTCCCTGTATTTTACCCCTGCCACCTTCAGAATTTGAAAGAGAGTATTCCAGTCAACATTGTCAAAAGCTTTCTCTGAGTCTACAAATGCTAGAAACGTAGGTTTGCGTTTCCTTAATCTATTTTCTAAGATAAGTCGTAGGGTCAGTATTGCCTCACGCGTCCCAACATTTCTACGGAATCCAAACTGATCTTCTCAGATGTCGGCTTCTGTTATCTATTACACCTATAAAAAATATAAAATAACGATATAAATTTTTGTTTTAATACTTGCAGACCTGTTACTGAATAAATTATCTTATTTAAAAAAATGATACAAAGTGTTTAAAATGCATACAACGTTCAGAGGACTTTTAAGTTCCGACAGAATTACCAGGTGTAGGAGTATAAAACCTGTTAACTTCTACCTTTGACCCCCGAAAAGTAAACACTTTTCTTGGGAGGTTATACCTACAATGTCTGAAAATTGTTAATATTTTTTGCAGAGCAATAGAGTTAAAAAAAAAAACAAATTTAACTCAAAGTCGAGTTAGCACCATAGCGTTAAGTTTAATCTTATTTCACTGCGGTTAGATATATTCTCCCATAAATTTAATATAGGATTGACTGATGTTATCCATTTTTGATTACAGGTAAGTGCTGAGGGGCTACACTGAACGCAGTCTGTGTACTTCAAACTTGCAGGCCCTTGATCAAACCATAATCAGTGGGGCCATTTTGTTTTTTCTTTTTTATTAAAAATCTAAAATACAGTTCAGAGTATGAACAATCACAATCCCCAAATAAATTCTTTTGTACGTCTTTTCATTGTCTCAAAAAAAAAAAAACTGTTCCTGCTATTTAGTTGATATGTCATTGCCAGGAGATCCTATGGATAGTCTGGCTGCCTGTAATCACTGTTGCTCAATTAGCACCACCCAGGAGGCACGTGTTGGGTATTTTAAGGTTAAACCTACGGACGTGAGCGACGTCTTAAGTTAGCTCAAAAGCTGAGGACTCGAAACAACATCCTCCATAAGCTATGCGGAACTACCTGGGGATCTTCAGCAACCACCCTGCGATCTTCAGCTCTGGGCTTGCTCTACTCAAGTGCTAAGTACTGTGCACCTGTTTGGAAGAACAGTCATCATACAAGGCTTGTTGATACCCAGCTGAATACGACAATGCGCATAATATCTGGTGCAATCAGATCTACTCCAGTTTATTGGCTTCCACTGTTAACCGGTATAATGCCTCCTGATCTACGCAGATGTACTGCCCTTATGAGGGAATTCCACAAGATCTCCATGAATTCTAACCTACCCGTGCATAGCGACCTGCCACTTTTAAATCGTAAGAGACTGAAATCATCTAGGCGCGCAGTCCGGAACCGTGCGACTGCTACGGTCGCAGGTTCGAATCCTGCCTCGGGCATGGATATGTGTGATGTCCTTAGGTTAGTTAGGTTTAAGTAGTTCTAAGTTCTAGGGGACTGATGACCACAGCAGTTGAGTCCCATAGTGCTCAGAGCCATTTGAACCATTTTTTTTTTTTTTTTTGACTGAAATCACGCCATCCAACTCTGTGCGATGCTGCTGACGTGGTTGCTAAGAATTTCAAACCTCTTGAAGAATGGAAAGGTCAGTGGGAAGCAGTGACAGATGTTCAGCTGCATAACATCTTCTCAGGTGCTAAACTTCCAAGTGGATTCGACCTACCACGCAAGACCTGGACTACTCTCAACCGAATCCGTACCGGCCATGGCCGATGCAGGGATGGTCTCTTTAAATGGAAGAAGCTGCTTAATCCGGCCTGTGACTGCGGGGCTCCATACCAGACTGTTCCTCACATTGTCACTGAATGCAGCATTCGAGCCTATCACGACGCCAAAGAGGACTTCCTGCTAGCAACTCCAGATGCAGTACGCTGGATTGAAGGACTGGATATTCAGTTGTAAAGACGAACTTAAGTTTCATGTGTGTCAATATGTACATATGTATATGTAATTTAATTGCCCGCATCTCGTGGTCGTGCGGTAGCGTTCTCGCTTCCCACGCCCGGGTTCCCGGGTTCGATTCCCGGCGGGGTCAGGGATTTTCTCTGCCTCGTGATGGCTGGGTGTTGTGTGCTGTCCTTAGGTTAGTTAGGTTTAAGTAGTTCTAAGTTCTAGGGGACTTATGACCACAGCAGTTGAGTCCCATAGTGCTCAGAGCCATTTGAACCAGTTTTTGTAATTCAATTTCATGATATGTCTGTATTAGCCACACGCTAAATAAAAACATGTCTCAAAAAATTTCCAAACTTCGCCTCTTTTTGCTCATTTTAGTGAGAACGTGGCCTTAAATGCATTACGATCACGAAGTCCTGACAAAGTCGGTGCCTGCCTATTTGGCACAGCTCATTGCGACGAGTGGCAGTACAGTCATTTCAGCCAGAAATGCAGAAGCGCACATGCGTATATTTGTATTATTTCCAGCATCAGTATCAACAATAGCACCGGATCAGTACACACGGCAGGTGGCTGCAAAGCAAACAGAACACGCTGTAACTGCAGCTGCGTTGCGTTGCGCGGCTGAAAAGTGCGGGTGTCGACCGCAGGGGCGTGGCCCTGCCACGCGTGCGTGCCCCCGTGTTGACACGTGGGACGCGGGCGCCGGGGCGGAATCAGACCCGCATAATCCTCCGCGGCGCACAGCAAGCTGGCTGCGAGAGCCATTGTCAGCGCCTCTGCCCGGCCAACGGCTGTCTGTCCACCGCTCCGCACACCACACCACACCACACCACAGCTCAGTGCTCGCTCTCTGTCGCTGTTTGTGCAGCAAACTCTGGACGCGAGCCTCTCTCTATTGTGCAGCGCGTATTACACTGTTTGGCGACAGCTCCCGTCCACCGACGGCCGCGTGAAAAAACAGGGGGAAAAAGAGAAAACAGGCACTGACTGGTTGTCAGCACGACAGCGGGCGCTCGCAAATTGATTACAATTGCTGTGCTACACCCCATTTGACACTACACTGCGAATCAGAATTAATGAATGCTCAAACGACACCCCTGTCCCTCTACACGCGTCCGCCACAAAGTTACGCAAGCTTCTAATTCCGTGACGAAATCGTTTGATGGCTAGACTACACCACACTTCTACACCTATCGAAAAAGAAGAAAAGAAAAATAATGCCAGTCGTTTCTTTTGTTTCAGCGTTCTACAGGTGTTGGCTAAAATGTGGAACTTATTTGACACCAAAAACTTTCGTCAAGCTACGAAATTTTTAAAAAGTTATTTAACTATTATGTCTACAACTGTGCTTCCGCCGTTTTGCAATAGATAGTAGTAGCGGCAAGTGGGGTTCGGGTGGTTGGCCATAGGTGTAATACAATAAGCTTACGCATCTGTAAACATAATGCCATAAAAATGTTATTCCATTTGTGATTGCGTCATAACGTTATTCTCGATTAAGTGTGTCAACTTACGTACCCATTTCTCGCCATTTGCGGGAAGTTTTAATTTTCTGCTTTAACATGAAGAAATCTGCGGCTGTGGCTCTTAAAATGCTGGGTAAGACCAATGGTGAGGGAACTATTAGTGGAAGAACGTGCAGAGAATGTTTTCAACGCCTTAAGAACGATGATTTTGATGTCGAAGACCGGCACTGCAGTGGAAGACAGACCGTTTTCGTAGCTACTCAAACAGACGAAGACAGTCACAGGACATCATTATCGAAAGCAACTGATGCTTCGAGTCCAGTACTGAAACACAAACGGCCACACTACAGCGATAGACACGTGAAGGTAATTTTGCAGCAGGTCAGGGCTCGACCCCATGTCGCAAAACCTCTCAAAATATACATGCAAACATTGGAATGAGAAGTCCTATCCCTCCCGCCGTATTCTCCATACGTTGCTCTCTCTGACTACCACCTTTTTAGATCAGTGCCATACAGTCTGGCTCACCAGCATTGCCGATCACATGAACAAGTGGAAAATTGAATCGATTCATGGATGCCCACAAAATACGCCCAGTTCTTCCGTCACGGGATCGTATGCTATCCGAAAGACGGGAGACTGTAGTGGCCAGTTATGATCAATACAATGAATCATAATGTTTTTGTAAGTTTTTCACAGGAGAGCCCCGAACTTCGAGAAAAAACGGCGGAAGCAAAGTTGTAGACCTAGTAGTTTCGACGCACTGAGTCGTCATTTCACAAACCTGGGAAACTCCGTTAATAATTGCAACCACACTTCTTTCAAATATTACAAAAAAAACACTATAACCAGTAAAACGGAGCAAAGGCAGCAGAAACGGGTCACAAGACGTCATGACAATTTTTGGTCGATCAATCACTGCATACCTTGATAAAATGTAGATGAAAACGGCATCGAGATGAAAGACATTATGTACCCCTGCAATACGTCCTGCAGTGATGCAGCGATCATTTTCCAAACAAAGACTCACACGTCATACTTTTACAAAGTGCAGCAAGTCCGAAGATAGAACATCACGCAGTCGTACCGTTTTCTGCTAATGAAATCTGACAAAGACGATGCACCCCCATTTGGGATTAACCCAAGACTAAATCTGCTAGCATGACATCGCTTCAGATGGCTGGTTGCACACCAAATGTGTCATCTACGTTCGGGCTCGCTGCTCGTTTTAAGACTAAGACATGTGAGCCTTCGTTTGCAGAATGGTCGTTGCATCACTGCAGGACGTAATGAAAGAGTATATAATATCTTTCATCCCGTTGCAGTTTTCATCTGCACTGGTGTGAAGTGGACTGATCAACCACAAACTCTCATCGCGTACTGTGGCCCGTTTCTGCTGCCTTCGCTCCAGTTTACTGGTTTTCGTGTATCTTTCGTAGTATTTGAAAGAAGTGTGGCTACAGTTCAAAAATGGTTCAAATAGCTCTAAGCACTATGGGACTTAACTTCTGAGGTCATCAGTCCCCTAGAACCTAAAACTACTTAAACCTAACTAACCTAAGGACATCGCACACATCCATGCCCGAGGCAGGATTCGAACCTGTGACCGTAGCGGTCGCGCGGTTCCAGACTATAATGCCTAGAACCGCTCGGCCACTCCGGCCGGCGTTACAGTTATTAATACAGTTTTCTAAGTTCGTGATTACTTTTGAAAGTGATGACTCAGTGAGTCGAAATTACTTATGTAACCTTTTAGAGGTCATTGTTTTCGTGACTATTGCTAGACGACCGTTTGTGATGTCAAATATTTTAAGTTTTATTCAGTCCACTCCTTGATGAGAATTGCATCGAAATACAAAATACAGAAACACCGAGACAAACGCAGCTTGAACATAAATTCAGATGCTAGCCAAGCCTTCTGGTTGCACTGTTGTATTTTAACCACGAATGGCAATGGAGGGTTGTAATTTGGTCGGGTGTGCCTTGTTTCACATTGCTTCCAACTTCTGGCCTAGTTTGTGTCCCGAGAGTGAAGTATGACGTGTTTTCGATGATGATTTGGACAGTCACATCATGGAATGGCATGGTTACGTTGCAAAGTCGTTTTACTGCGAAGGATTATGTTATCATTTTGGCTGATCAGTTCTATTCCATGGTAAAATTTTTATTCCCCAATAGTTATGCTGAGTTTCGAGACGACTGAGTCCCTGTTCACACAGCTTTGCATCTCCCAGGCCTGGTTTCGTGAGTGCGAATATGAATCGTCCCCTCTCCCCTGACCACCGCCTTCACATCTTATCTCAATATTATTGAGCTTTTGTGGTCCCTCTCAAGAGAAAGGTGTGTGATTGTTATCTTTCTCCACATCAACACCTGAACTCGCCATTATTGTGGAGGAAGAATAGTATAAGATTCTCTGGCAAACCATACAGGACCTGTTCTTAATCGCTGAAGGACGTATGGGAGCTATTTTGAATGTCAAACGTTTTCCTACTCGGTATTAGGGATGGTAATATGTTGTGTTTGTTGGGTCTCCTGTGTATTTAGATTACATACACACATACTTACATAAAACAAGGCATGCTGCTATTTATCCACTCAGGACACATTCCGCAAGAAGGGCAAAGCTCGCACAATGCACTCCTGCTCTGTTCGTATCATCCCTCCACTTTCACTGTCCATAATCTCCTCGCCCCTTCTCAGTCCATCTCCTGTCACTGTCCACCTAATATGCTCTCCATCTCTTCCTCCCTATTCTGCCCATCTGTTTACTCCCCCTCTCTGTCCTCCTCCTCCTCCTCCTCTCTCTCTCTCTCTGTCTCCACCTCATCCTCCTCTGTCCATGTGTCGCATCCCCCCCCCCTCTCTCTCTCTCTGCTGATCCACCACCATCTGCACTTACAGCCCTTGGAATACATTGCGATACTACCTGTACAACATGCCTGCCATGGAGGACAGCCTATATGTCAGGGGTTACGAACTCTTTCCACTTCCTTCCCATCCTCATCGGAGTTAGGTTGTTCTTATCCCAGACAATACTTCTTCCCAAACAGTAAGTAGTGTGTATACCAAATTTGATTGAAATCGACACAGTGCTGTAGGAGGAGATGTGGAATACACGCCCCCACCCCCCAACACACACACACACACATCCATATTTTATATGCATATGTACGCTTTAGCCAAGTTTTTAAGCTCCGACCTGCAGAGTCTTATCTCATGCTGTGGGCACGGCTATAGATCGCGATGCAGATGGGGTCGCCACTGCCGTCGCTAAGTACGAGCCAGAGAGGGAGGCGGCGACGGCAACTTTTTAAGAAGTGCGCGGGAAGTTGGAAGTTCATTAGCGGCCTCCGACGATCCCCCCCCCCCCCCACGCATCCGAATCGAAGGCGGCGGGACGGAAGCGAAACGACTCTCCATTAAGCGGGCAGGGGGCGCGGACTCTGGGCGCAGTCCGGGGCTGTTAATTTTAATGAGGGATAAGGGCGAGCGGGCGCGAGCCGCCAACAGCGGCCGCCAGATAACGCCGACTCTCTCTCTCTCTCTCTCTCTCTCTCTATCTCTCTCTGCAGAACGTGGCAAGGCGCTGCGCGGCTGCGGGCAATTTCCCGGTGGTTCACCGGCCGTAATGCGCAATCCAGATACCATCTGCAGTGTGGTAACGCCGCGCCGCCAAGTCGAGCCGAGAATACTTTGCATTTATTTGTCCCGAGCGTCTTTTTACAGCCATTAGCGACCATATGCGAAACCCAGAGGCTGCTGGTGCTCGAGGCACGACCGTTTTAACGACCCCGTGGAGTAATCTCAGCAACGATAGGCTCACATTATAGCCTACAAACCATGGATGAAGGCAGACTTCATACTCCTAGATTTCGGGAAAGCGTTTGACACGGTACCCAACAGGAGAATGTTAACAAAGCTCCGAGAATACTGAATAGGTTCGCACATATCTCAGTGGCTCGGAGAATTTTGAAGTAACACAGCTCAGTATATTTACGAGCTTCCAGCGTTCTGGAGTAGCTTGGGTCAACAACGTCTGTTAACCAGTAGAACGAAAAACCAGTCCAAGTTGCAAATTTTTACTTTCTATTCATTCGATGACTAGCTTCGGGCCGGGACCTATTTTCAAATCATCATAACAAAGCCGAGAATGGCATATTCGAAGAAATCAGTAATGTTATCTATACGCACTGTAAATGTTGTCCTACTATATTTGCGTCCACTGGTCTGCTTTTGCTGCTCCGTTGCCAAAAAAAATTGTTCAAATGGCTCTGAGCACTATGGGACTTAACATCTCAGGTCATCAGTCCCCTAGAACTTATAACTACTTAAACCTAACTAACCTAAGCACATCACACACATCCATGCCCGAGGCAGGATTCGAACCTGCGACCGTAGCGGTCGCGCGGTGCTCCGTTGTCCACCAGAGACTTTGCACCTAGCAGTAATGGGTGACGCGAGCGAAGTCTGTTTTTTACTGAGTACAGGAATGTCCTCATGTATAGGGAGGTGAGGATCACCAGCTATTTTTGTAAGTTCCCGCTTGAGAGCAGCTTCAGGCACAAAAAACAGGGGAGCTATATGGCTGACGATAGGCAGGAAGAAAGCTCTAAACGATTTTAAAATATCCATTACCTGACAAAAAAAGCGAAGCATCCTGAACACGTGGACGAATGTCGGTATAACGTCGTACAGGTACACACTATCGGCGATGATGTAAATGATTATTCTCTGTCAGTAATAGAGCGGCCAGCACTGTGCATCACTGTTGTTCGTGCGCAGTGCTGTTACAAGGCCTCGTTATTAAGAGGCGTGGACGGCGTCAGATATTCAATGATCGCTAGGGAGATTCTGCGTAGTCGTGTGAGACAGCGTTATCAGCACCAGACGGAGTTTGAAATGGGGCTCATTGTGGACCTCCAGCTGGTCGAATCGTGTAACATCCAGATTTTTGGGGCATCCGAGTGAGCAACTGGGCAGGTGTTGGACCGCATGGGAACATGATGACGGGCATAGGCGCCGACAAAGTTCCTTTCGACCATGTCTGACCACCCCAAGTATAGATCGCCGTATTGTGCGCCAGCAGTGCATCGTAACCCCTTCACATCTGCGCCCGCCTGCCGAGAACAAGTAATGGAGTCCCTGCGGCATTCTGTCGGACTATGGGGTTACGGTCCATTCAGTCTGGCCGTCACGTCACAGCACCGTCACGCCACGTCACGTCACGTCACGTCACCGTCACGGAACCGTCACGTCACGGAACCGTCACGTCAAGGTGTATTCGCGCTGTCCGTCAGTCACGGCACGTAAAGTCAATTCAAGTGACGTCATCTCAACTCGCATGGCTCTCCAAAACTGGTGATTTCGAGGGAATTGCGATCTCCGCAAGATGTTTTTCAACTGTTTTCACGCGCGAAGTGCACATAAACAACGTGGTAACACATGCAAGTGGATGCTGGAATCGACACTAGTGCGAAATTGACGTTTATTGGACTGAAATGGTTTACAGCAGGCAGAGATAAGATGCATATAAGAGAAGGAACACGTAAGTGTAAAACGACGCAAAAAAGAGAGATAGTCCGAAAAATGTGATGAAGTGATAGACAAGGGAAATTTCACGCACTACAGAAGGAGCTCGAGGAAGAGGAATCTTCATTTTATATTTTAGGAAGTCGAAGCATCAGTCTTTCATTTGTTACGTCAAACTGCACCCATAATTACTAAAAGGAACACGAGCTCCCATCACACGCCCTGCATCTCGACCAGGCCACCAGGGGTTAAAGAACATCGCAAGATCTGGTCCACACTCAACAGAGAAACTACAAACAGCGGGAGATGTGCTGACTCAGTGTACAAAAGGAGGTTAACGACATCGCCCAGCTGTGGTTCTGGTGCAGAACCGCAAACTGTTCAGCACGTCGTACGTACACGCCCAAATCGATGCTGTCCTGGCGATCCAGAGGAGTTCCTACTACCAGCTGAGGCATGAATTGTGTGAGCTCAGCTGTTGGACATAAGCCTGTGACCTTCTGTGCATTGTAAATGTAGTAAATTTAATCAACGTACAATCATCAGTTTCTTTTCTATATTTTAGGTATCTGTATATGAACTGGCAGAGACAAAAATAAATTTAGAGCTGTACTTGGAGCAGGTAAGTCTTCCGTTAGATGTTGCCTATATATTCGTGGGGGATGATTCGGCGACATTATCTTCTATTTTGTTTTTAAACCTGAAGATAATCAACTTTTCAGTCTAAACTACTCACACAGAAAAGTACAGTTCCATGAAAAAGAGGTGATAAATTTTCAATCTTCTATTGGTATCACTTAAATTTAAACGATTCCCTAATCATTGAAATAATCGAATAACATGGGTTAAAAATATGAAGTTTTATTGTCACGATGTTACGACCATGTTCATTTCTGACTCGTTCAACGAATACAAAGCTTTTTGTTGTCAAGCCAAGTGAAGTTATCGAAAAGAATTTGCGTTTCGATGAGGTTCAGTCCCAGTTACAAGTGGCCGGAGTGGTGAGGGTGGAATTCAATAAAACGTTGAATCTTTCGCACGACCTTATTCGGCTGGAAAGGAAAGTGTTTCATACTGAGTCTTGCGATCAGCTGGTAACAGTTACTAAAATACTTACATACATTATATGTATTTCCGAAATTTGCTACATTACACCAATAGGTAGCACATGGGTAGTACTGTGCAATAGAGTCACTGGCCAGAGGAGGTAATGTAACAAAAGAAATGGCGGAGGCCAGGAAGGTGCAACAATTTCCACCGCACAAAGCTTTTAACGGATTACTGGAGACTGAATGAGAGCACACACACACACACACACACACACACTTTTATCCTCGAAATCTGCTTTTCGTAATTGCGAGCATTTTCTTTAATCGTCACAAATGCGCTGAAGTAGAGGTTCAAATGGTTCAAATGGCTCTGAGCACTATGGGACTCAACTGCTGTGGTTATTAGTCCCCTAGAACTTAGAACTACTTAAACCTAACTAACCTAAGGACATCACACACATCCATGCCCGAGGCAGGATTCGAACCTGCGACCGTAGCAGTCGCACGGTTCCGGACTGCGCGCCTAGTGAAGTAGAGGAAATAAAGGTAGAGGAGATGAGTGAGTTTGAAAGCGAGGTTAAATAATTGAAAATTCAAGCAGGAGCCTTGACTGTCATTACTGAAAGGCTACGTAACCCGTTACCGAAACCTCCCTACTGCGAACAAGAGAATGAGAACACCGTAAACTGTGAACGACAAAGGGCCTACGCAGTGCGACTGTCGTTGTGGAAGATGTACATTAGGGATTACGTGAATGAGAGTGTTTTGTGTGTGTGTGTGTCACACACAGCGTCACACAGGCACAATCCGTAGTACCACATCGGCCGTTCGTGGGACAGTTTATCGGCGTCGTGGATTACCTGAGCACTGGAGTTCGGTGGTGCACAGTACGTCAAATGTAATAGTGTCGCAACGACTCCCGTTGCCTTTCCTTAATCTGATTCTAGCATCCAAATTTTATTTAGATTTTAAAATTTCGTCAATTGGGTAATATCGGGCCATGGTCTACCGGTAACGCGCGTCCCTGGAAACCGAGGTGTCGTGGAATCTAACACCGGTCGGATCACGGGAATTTTCAGGGTGCCTTGAATCTAGTCATCACCTCTCAACTCTGTGGGGAGCCACCAGGAACCACGAATGGTTTGGGTTCCACGTTAAACAGTAGGACTTCTTTTCCCGGTTGGCTGACTGCGCCGAACCACGAGCACGCGAAGTCGCCGAAGTGTCATCCACTTGAAACACATTCAGTCAGTCGTGTGTCATACAAAAATTATTATTATTATTATTATGTTGAGTCACTGTGTTTTGCTACTAGCGGCATTCAAAGAAATAAATATTGTTGCGATGAAATTCCTCGCCCTTTTAAGAAGCTGGATCCCTTCACGCAGTTAGTTTAGGAAGCTCTCCTTTTGTAACATTAACAGGCTATTAAACAATACTGAATATTAGTTTGATCACTTTTGCGTATACAGGGTGGTCCATTGATAGTGACCGGGCCAAATATCTCACGAAATAAACATCAAACGAAAAAACTACAAAGACCGAAACTCGTCTAGCTTGAAGGGGGAAACCAGATGGCGCTATGGTTGTCCCACTAGATGGCGCTGTCATAGGTCAAATGGATATCAACTGCGTTTTTTAAAAATAGGAACCCCCATTTTTATTACATATTCGTGTAGTACGTAAAGAAATATGAATGTTTTGGTTGTACCACTTTTTTCGCTTTGTGAGAGATGGCACTGTAATAGTCACAAACATACGTGGTATCACGTAACATTCAGCCAGTGCGGACGGTATTTGCTTCGTGATACATGGCGACAACTTTGAATGTCGTGTGCAGTTCTGCCACTGGACACAAGAGAAATTACGGGACGATGACAGATATTTTGCACGCGTTCTATTTAGCGACGAAGCGTCATTCACCAACAGCAGTAAGGTAAACCGGCATAATATGCACTATTGGGCAAGGGAAAATCCACGATAGCTGCGACAAGTGGAACATCATCGACCTTGGCGGGTTAATGTATGATGCGGCATTATGGGAGGAAGGATAATTGGCCCCCATTTTATCGAAGGTAATCTAAATGGTGCAATGCATGCTGATTTCCTACGTAATGTTCTACCGATGTTACTACAAGATGTTTCACTGCATGACAGAATGGCGATGTACTTTCAATATGATGGATGTCCGGCACAATGTTCGCGTGCGGTTGAAGCGGTATTGAATAGCATATTTCATGACAGGTGGATTGGTCGTCGAAGCACCATACCGTTTCCCGAACGTTCACCGGATCTGACGTCCTCGGATTTCTTTCTGTGGGGAAAGTTGAGGGATATTTGCTATCGTGATCCACCGACAGCGCCTGACAACATGCGTCAGCGTATTGTCAATGCATGTCCGAACATTACGGAAGGCGAACTACTCGCTGTTGAGAAGAATGTCGTTACACGTATTGCCAAATACATTGAGGTTGACGGACATCATTTTGAGCATTTATTGCATTAATGTGGTAATTACAGGTAATCACGCTGAAACAGCATACGTTCTCAGAAATTATATGTTCACAAAGGTACATGTATTACATCGGAACAACCGAAATAAAATGTTCAAACGTACCTACGTTCTGTATTTCAATTTAAAAAAACCTGCCTGTTACCTACTGTTCGTCTAAAATTATTGCATTAATGTGGTAATTACAGGTAATCACGCTGAAACAGCATACGTTCTCAGAAATTATATGTTCACAAAGGTACATGTATTACATCGGAACAACCGAAATAAAATGTTCAAAAGTACCTACGTTCTGTATTTCAATTTAAAAAAAACCTGCCTGTTACCTACTGTTCGTCTAAAATTGTGAGCCATATGTTTGTGACTATTACAGCGCCATGTATCACAAAGCGAAAAAGGTGGTCCAACTAAAACATTCATATTTCTTTACGTACTACACGAATGTGTAATAAAAAATGGGGGTTACTATTTAAAATAAACGCAGGTGATATCGGTTTGACGTATGGCAGCGCCATCTAGTGGTCCAACCATAGCGCCATCTGGTTTCCCCCCTTCAAGCTAGGCAAGTTTCGTTCTTTCTAGTTTTTTCATTTGACGCTTATTTCGTGAGATATTTGGCCCGGTCACGATCAATGGACCACCCTGTATAGTGTCTGAGATGTATGGTCTGAAGTTGACAGAAAACAAATACTGTACGCCGCAGTTAAGTGACAGTTGAGCCTTTGTATCTCAAAAGCGACGTTTGATCCATGCTTGCGGTAACCACCATTTAAAAGACCATTCTTCTCTCTTACCAAATATAAAAATGTCACGACTGCTTTTTTCCATGGAGGTCCAGAATTACACAGTAAAATTTTCCACGCGAATTACTATTTCTGAGCATAATCATCTTGGTTAGTAAGTTAGTAACATGTTCCATGGATCATTTTGCACGATAGACCGTAATGATATGGAACGAGTTATTATACATTCACATCGCAAATTAATTTGTAAATACGGTTACAATACAACTTTACTATTTTTTTTACAAAAAGAAAAAAGGTATACAGATGTGAGTCAGTAATTCCTCCAGATACAGATGTGAGTTACGAACTCCTACCCGCTATGATCAAAATTCTTCTACGGAATAGGAGTTGTCAAGGAGAAACTTTCTTAGTTTGTTATCAAATTTTACTCTGCTGCCTGTCAGACATTTTATATCACTGGATAAATGATCAAAATGTTTGTTGCAGTACTGCGCATCCCTTTTTATGTTAAAGACAACCTTAATGTGGAGTAATGAATGCCATTTTTCCTTCTGATATTGTAATTATATACATCATTGTTCCGCTTGAACTGTAGTGTATTATTTACAACAAACTTCGTGAAGGAATAAGTATACTGTGAAGCAGTAGTCAGAATGCCCGACTTCTTAAACAGATGTCTACAAGGTAATCCTGCGTGAGCACCACCTATTATTCTCACAGCACCTTTTTGCGCAATTAAGACTTTCTTTCTTAAAGATGAGTTGCCCCAGAACAAATTTCCATATGACATTATTGAATAAAAATCTGCAAACTGCCAACTTATTGATTTGTCTCTCCCAAGATTTCCAATGATTGTAAGTGCAAATGTGGCTGAATTAAGTTGCTTTAGGAGTTCCAAATTTTTTTTCAACTTAAATTCTCATCAATATGGTTCCCCAAGAATTTTGAAGTTTCCATTCCATTATTTCCTCACCATGTGTTACACTTAGCACTGCTGTAGTACCTCTAGATGTGCGGAACTGGATATGTTGGGTCTTTTTAAAACTGAGAGTCAGACCATTCGCAGAAAACCAGTCAATGATACTTTTAAGAAGTTTGTTTACCATTTCTTCTGTTTCTGTGTGAATGCTTGGACTGATAACAGTACTAGTGTCAGTTGCAAAAAGATGAAATTCTGCTTGTTGTTTACTAGACGCAAGATCGTTTACGTATATGAACAACAGTAATTGACTTAAGATTGAACCTTGGAGAACCCCATACGTGATTTCTCCCCAGTGAGAATAATAACTCTGGACTATATTTCCTGCATTGCGAAGTAAAACTTCCTGCATTCTTTTAGTTAGATATGACATGCATTAAATCAGATATATGTTTGGAAGTAGTAGTATATGTATGCACAAATTCATTACATCTTTAACGAAAAATGACACTTACGGATTATTCTACTTTTTCAACTTTTACTAACCGTCTTACACCAAAAATAACAATTGAACGTGAATAAATTCAGCAACAGACAAAGCGTACTTTTGGTAATTTCGATACTGAAGTTGTCATTTGCTGAACAATAATTTCAGTAAAAGGCTGCTAACTAGCATATGCTTACTCTGCTTGACTTATTCTTCTCCGTACTATTAGCGCTCAGAATAGTGATAGATCCCAGTTCACATTACAGCATCGAGTGCCCTACCTTTTCTAGATCAGATGCCCTTGTTTCTGCATTTCACATTAGGTACTATCCAAACCGCATTACACGATTATTGTTCCTCTGAACAATGACTTCAGGACTTTTTATCGCATCTCAGTAGGGCGTAGGATGAACAACAAATGCTATTATTTTTAACTGTATGAAATAATGTCATTATAATGTGCTTGAATTGTATGACCAATGTATAATACGAGGGAATTAACTTCAACAGTAGTGTCTGTGTTCGGCCGCAAAATCCAAGTCAAAAATCCTTTGTAACGTTATTATCAAGTGAACCACGCAAGAGGAATGTCTCACGGTGTCGGAGGTAAAGGACATTCATTTCATAGCAGGAAGAGAGAAACTAGAAACTGGCACAATTAGTGTTCTCTATGGAATTTAAAACTAGGATGCAGTACCCGCTGCTAGGACTTGAGTTTATGTCCTGCTTCTCGCATTTGAGCGTTCATTAAGCTCCATAAATCGTCTTTCGGAAGCAGACACTCTGGGGCAGTATACTGACTGCCCTTATTAGACCGTTCGTGAGAAGCGCCAATTAATATTTCGCCCCCATAAATGAAAGGAACGTGGAGGGGAACGCACGATCTTGACTAAATATAGTCGTACGCCAGCCGGCGAGATTATTCTTGTTTCTAATACAACGTATATCTTACGAGCTGGCAAATGCTGACGGACAGATGCCAATGCTTATGTACTCTAGGGGAAACGTTACATGGCAAAATTCCTGTTTATACACTTGTGTATGTTTACGGATCTGAAAGCCCTGTAATTACGTCACATCTGCTTCGGTGACTGGTTATTACATCTACACTCTTCAGTCTATTAACGTGGTCCCACCATCATCTTTCTCTCTCTGCATTTTAAACGTTTAGCTACCCAGTCGCTGTCCATTGACCCGACCAGAGATATATCTGTCCGTTTTATTTAGGCAGCACACGGTCGCGTGGCTTAGTGGTTGCGCGAGGAAACATCAAAGCAATCCTCAACAAGAGTCTATCAACAACTAATCAAATGCGCTTCAAAGCATCCTACTACAAATTTCCTATTGCAAACTGGTCACAAGATTAGAGAAACGCCCAGGTGGAGACTTTACCCACGAATATCAGAGCTATTTGGTTGCACATCAGTGCCGAAACACATCCAACTCTTGCTAAGAACTGTAATATCAAACTGACTCCCTCAGCTTTATACGAACTGTACAATGTTGAAGTGAGTATGAATGGAATATGTCGAGAAAACATCTGGAAATGGATGAGAAAAAAATAAATCCATCACGAGAACCGTTACAAATGTGATTAACGTCGACCAAGTTTTGCAGTCAAATTGTAAATTTGCCCTGGCGCTAAACACAATGCATTTGCCCGGCTTGTCCGTAATTTGACTTTCTTTGCCGAACTACAGATTGAATCAAAAATGTCAAGTAAACATGGGATCTAAAACTTGTTGTGTTCCAAAGTACCGAAGATGAACAGGTGCTCATAGCTGTTAAGGTACGCATTTTACAGCACATGTTTACTGGACAATTGTTTCTTGTTTTGGTCCATACTACCACTTCCCAAAATATGGAAAGCATACAGCTTGCAGTAGACGAGATTTGCTTCACAATATTGAAAATCAAGAATATCTCATAAGCTCTTAAGGTATGCGTTTTAGAGCCGTGCAAGTTTGCGCCATTCTTTTTGATGCCTCCTTTATAGGGTGATGACATACAGGAGTTTATAGACTTTTTGTTATTGCAACATAGGAATCGCAAATCTGACCCACGAGGAAGATCTGGACAGTCAGTGCGCAGTTATCTGCGAATCTCTGAAGAAGTTAAGAACTGAAAAAAACGATGCAGATATCGAATTCGAGACAGTGACACAAACAATTGATGGAGCACGACAGTTCGGAAAATCGTGTACAGTTACGAAAGAAATACAAAGACTTTTTTGAGACTACCTATCAAAGTGCAAAGGGGACAAAATATTGTCTTGTGTAACTTCAGATTTTTTAAAAATGTATGGAAGTGACTGCGAAAGAATGATATTTTTTCCATCTTAAGTTTCATTTTTCAATGTGTCGGGTTTAATAACCAAAAATCAATTCAATCTACAAGAAATTTGAACAAATTATTCATATCGCTAACGCAAGTACCAAACGTTCGCCGCGCGGGATTAGCCGAGCGGTCTAGGGCGCTACAGTCATGGACTGTGCGGCTGGTTCCGGCAGAGGTTCGAGTCCTCCCTCGGGCATGGTTGTGTGTGTTTGTCCTTAGGATAATTTAGGCTAAGTAGTGTGTAAGCTTAGGGACTGATGACCTTATCAGTTAAGTCCATAAGATTTCACACACATTTGAACATTTGAACCAAACGTTCACTTTCTGTGGCAGCTGTTGCAATTCTGTTGTCTAAGTTCTCTTTCAAACAGCATATATCAACATAACACATAGCTAATATTCAGTAAGAAGAATGAAAATAGTATATATATATATATATATATATATATATATATATATATATATATATATATACTCGTATTCTTCTGGACACAAAACTTACACTGATGTCTTATTGCTTTCAGTTATTTTTATAACGAATTAATTCCCTTCTTAATGTAAGTAATTTGAAAAAAAGAGTGTGTTTCGATTCTGCTCAAGTCGTTATCAAGCGCAACGTCACAAACGCCTCTGTGAAGCCCCCAACGTTCCGAAAGCCAAATTGTTCATCATCTAGCACATCTTCAGTTTTGGTTTCCATTTTTCTGTATACTGTTCCTGTAAGCATGAACCACTGACACCTAAACCTTCAAATGTCAGTACTAAGATCGGTACCAAACGTTGCGTGTCGATAGAATATCGACCAAAGCACCGATTTAGTTCGTGCTATGTGCTGTCGCCCAACAGAAGATAGGTAAACGGTAGTTAAAAGTAACACCAGAGCTACGGAGTACGCGAAAAGCGTATCTGTGATGTGTACATTTGAAGATCTCTGGTAGGGAATCTGGAAGAGTGTACCGTTATAAGGGGGAACATTTTTCTGACATGTAAAAGGACGTTTCGGAGTCTGTAACAATATTCTTTTGGCAAGGTGCTTTCGCTCCGTTAGTTGAAAGTAGCAAACGTATATATACATTTGTATAGATAACACCACACCTATCAACTACCGAAACGGAAGCAGACTCCCAAAAGAACACTGCTACAAACTCCGAAACGTCCTTTTACATACAGAAGTTCTGGAAACATACCCTAGGATGTGGCTAACCCATGGCCCCCTATATCCTTTCTTCCAGGAGTCCTAGTTCTGCAAGGATCGTAGAAGAGCTTCTGTGAAGCTTGGAAAGTAGAAGACGAGGTACTGGCAAAATTGAAGCTGTGAGGACGGGTCGTGAGTCATGCTTGGGTAGCTCAGTTGGTAGAGCACTTGCCCGCGAAAGGCAAAGGTCCCGAGTTCGAGTCTCGGTCCGGTACACAGTTTTGATCTGTCAGGAAGGTCCTTTTACATGTCAGAAAAATGTTCTCCCTTATAACAATTTTACGCATGAATTGAAAAAAAAAGTCGACACCAGTGCTTTCCGAATCCGGGACCTTTAAAACGACGATATGACGCTCTGTCAACACCCTACCAGAGGTCTTCACATTCACAGCCCACAGATAGGCTTTTCCCATACTCCGTACTTCTGGTGTTACTTTTAATTACCGTTTACGCATCTTCTACTGGACAACAGCACACAGCACAAACTTAATCGGTGTTTTTGTTGATACTCTATCGACACGCAACGTTTGGTACCGATCTGAGTGTCTGACATCTGGAGGTTTCGGGGTGAGATGACTGTGCGACTGTTGCAGCATTAATGTGCCCTTGCTGTCTTAGGAATTCTGTGGATGATATCTTCCCGAAATTCTGACGGTACGTCTCCAGAATTACAGATTTCAACACACCAACTTGAATTGTCGCTTGCTCAATGATTTCAGAAATTCCGAAAGTCTACTGGTACAAATAAAAATACAAAGGGTTGGTTTGTGGTAAACTGTTATTTGGAGGGTGGGGTCATGACCACCTTGACCTACCTCACGGTTCCGCACACGTGTCTGTGCATGCGCTGGCTTTTTCACGGTGGCAGGCAGGTTGCGTGGTACGTTCGTAGCAGGAGCCCCACCACACGGAATAATACACCGGCGGGGAAGCGACGGCCGCCCGCGATAATGGAATACTTAAGCTGGCGCCGCAGCATGCATTCTGCACGCCGCCAGCACTAAAGCGGGGGATGGAAGGTGGGTCGCGGGTGCGGGGGTCTCCACTGTGGTGAGGGGTCGGGACTGGGGGTCGCTTTTCTTGCTCCTTGTTTTGCTCATACCTGACCCCTGGCAAGCGAGATGCAAGCGAGGTATCATATGAAAGGCCGCTGCAAAAAGCCAGCATCCACCAGACTAACAGCCAAGTTAGTTAGGCAGTTTCATGTTCCGTGTGTAATTTCCACGACGTACCGTAATTATATGGCTCGAATCATTTTATATTCAAATTACAAATTAATTTGTCAGTATGGCTACCCGCTGACTTTTTTTTTAATGTACATGTGTGAGTAATTCCACGCGCTACCTTTACGCATTACAATAATACACGACTGGCCATTAAATTTGCTACACCACGAAGATGACGTGCTACAGACGCGAAATTTAACCGACAGGAAGAAGATGCTGTGATATGCAACTGATTAGTTTTTCAGAGCATTCACACAAGGTTCGCGACGGTGGCGACACCTACAACGTGCTGACATGAGGAAAGTTTCCAACCGATTTCTCATACACAAACAGCAGTTGACCGGCGTTGCCTGGTGAAACGTTGTTGTGATGACTCATGTAAGGAGGAGAAATGCGTACCACTACGCATCCGACTTTGATAAAGGTCAGATTGCAGCCTATCGCGATTGCGGTTTATCGTATCGCGACATTACTGTTCGCGTTGGTCGAGATCCAACGACTGTTAGCATAATTGGAATCGGTGGGTTCAGGAGGGTAATACGGAACGCCGTGCTGGACCCCAACGGCCTCGTATCACTAGCAGTCGAGATGACAAGCATCTTATACGCATGGCTGTAATGGATCGTGCAGCCACGTCTCGATCCCTGAGTCAACAGATGGGGACGTGTGCAAGAAAACAACCATCTGCACGAACAGTTCGATGACGTTTGCAGCAGCATGGACTATCAGCTCGGAGACCATGGCTGCGGTTACCCTTGACGCCGCATCACAGAACGTAGCGCCTGCGATGGTGTACTGAACAACGAACCTGGGTGCACAGATGGCAAAACGTCATTTTTTCTGATGAATCCAGGTTCTGTTTACAGCATCATGATGGTCGCATCCGTGTTTGGCGACATCGCGGTGAACGCACATTGGAAGCGTGTATTCGTCATCGCCATACGGGCGTATCAATCGGCGTGATGGTATGGGGTGCCATTGGTTACACGTCTCGGTCACCTCTTGTTCGCATTGACGGCACTTTGAACAGTGGACGGTACATTTCTGATGGGTTACGACCCGTGACTCTACCCTAGATTCGATCCCTGTGAAACCCTACATTTCAGCAGGATAATGCACGACCGCATGTTGCAAGTCCTGTGCGGGCCTTTCTTGATACAGAAAATGTTCGAATGCTGCCCTGGCCAGCACATTCTCCAGATCTCTCACCAACTGAAAACGTCTGGTCAATGGTGGCCGAGCAACTGGCTCGTCACGATACGCCAATCACTACTCTTGATGAACTGAGGTATCGTGTTGAAGCTGCATGGGCAGCTGTACTTGTACACGCCATTCAAGGTCTGTTTGTCTCAATGCCCAGGCGTATCAAGGCCGTTATTACGGCCAGAGGTGGTTGTGGGTATTGATTTCTCAGGATCCATGCACCCACACTGGGTGAAAATGTAATCACATGTCAGTTCTAGTATAATATATTTGTCCAATGAATACCCGTTTATCATCTGCATTTATTCTTGGTGTAGCAATTTTAATGGCCAGTAGCGTAGAATAGAAATTTTTGTTCTGGAGGTGAAGCTGTGTCATTGTCTTCAGCGTTTACTTTGCTATTTGTCAGACATTTTATTGTATATTACTGGGTAGGTAATCAAAATTGGGGAGCAATGAATGTCACACTTTCTGATATTCTACTGATTTACATCATTGCTCCTTTTGAGCTGCAGTCACTTATTTACAAAAACCTTTATGAAGTAGTCAGAATGCACAAATTCTTGAGCAGATGTCTGCGAGGCGATCGAGGGCGACCTCCACATACTATTCTCACAGCACGTTTTTGAGCAATAAAGACTTCCTTTTTTACAGTTGAGTTACCGCAGAACATTATTACACACTGGCGGAAAACAACACAGAAGGAGGTGTGCGATATAAACGAAAGTTGGTAGGCATGTTTCTAAATCTGAATGATATGTGTTCAAATTTCGCGCCAGTAGCATAAGAGAGGACCAGGAAGCGCGACTATGAGGACGCAAATCCGGTTTGCTTTTAATAAACCCAGTAACTTTTTAGTCAGGAGTACAGTTAAGGCGACAAACACGGCGTAATCAACACCTCACTGAGTTTGAACGAGGCCGTGTAACAGGGTTCAAATGGTTCAAATGGCTCTGAGCACTATGGGACTTAACTTCTGAGGTCATCTGTGGTGTTACCGCCAGACACCACACTTGCTAGGTGGTAGCTTAAATCGGCCGCGGTCCATTAGGACATGTCGGACCCGCGTGTCGCCATTGGCAGTGATCGCAGACCGAGCGCCACCACACGGCAGGTCTCGAGAGACGGACGAGAACTCGCCCCAGTTGTACAACGACGTTGCTAGCGACTACACTGACGAAGCCTTTCTCTCATTTGCCGAGAGACAGTTAGAATAGCCTTCAGCTAAGTTAATGGCTACGACCTAGCAAGGCGCCATTAACCATTTGTAACGTTGCATGTACCTCACGATAGAGTCTCACTTGTATCATCCAGAATGCTGTATACCAAAGGACAATATAAACGTTAAGTGTTCTAGTAGCTACGTTCTTTTCTTGATCACATTCATTACGAATCCTGTTCCAGACTTAACGCCAGACGGCGTGAGTTGACGCGTGCCCTTTCGGCTACTTCACTGTGGACTGGCTGCCTTAACAGCCCACTACATTGGCGACGCGGATTAATCAGGATCTTGTTCTTTCTCATTGCTTACATTTGCTTGTGTCATGGCTTCGCCACATTCTCCAGATGTACTGTCCGAATTTTATCGCTTGCAGAATCAGCAGACGCAGGCGTTATTGGATGCCCTAGGACAGCTCGTCCAGGGTCAACGTGCGCTGCAAAACGATGCGGCCGCCGCCGCTTCATCGCTACCGCAGCCACAACATGCTGTTGCACCCCCGTTTCGTGGCTTTGATGCCGCCATTGAAACGTGGACAGAATGGTCCCGACAATTTGGATTCCATCTCGCCGCCTACAGAATTCAAGGTAATGAGCGGCAGCCGTTTTTGCTTTCGTGTGTAGGTGTGTCCACCTACCGTGTGATAGTGAAATTGTTTCCCCGACGCGACGTCGCAACTCTGTCATACGAAGAAATTTTGTCTGCTTTAGATGCCTATTTCAAGGAATCGGTAAATGTCGTTGCAAAAAGGTATGCGTTCTTTTGTACAAAACGTACGGCCAGTCAGACTAATAGGGAGTGGGTTGCAACTTTGCAAGGACTTACTAGGGAGTGTGCATTTGAATGTGACTGTGGACTCCCTTATTCAGATACTATGGTGCGTGATGCAATAGCACAGAACGTTTCTGATGTTCGTATAAGGGAACAGATTTTGAAACTAGTAAATCCCTCCCTTCAACAAGTGATAGACATATTGGATAGGCAAGACACACTTGACTTTGCTCAGGAATCATTTGAAACTTCGCCAGCAGTGTGTCGCATTAACCGGCCTTCCGGGCGCGCTGTGCGGACCTGTAAACAGCCTTCGCGCACGTCCGCACCGCCACGTGTCCCGCGAAAGCAAGCAAATGCAGTGAAATCATGCCCACGGTGTGCAACTAGACATTCGCGTGACAATTGCCCGTCACGCCAAGCTATTTGCTTTTACTGTCATAAGAAAGGGCATGTTCAAAGTGTTTGCCTGAAAAAGCTCAGATCAGACAATCTCAACCATTCCAGGCCCTTTGCTTCGCGCCGGAATCGAACCAAGGACGATCAGGCTCGTGGACCTTCGCCCATGGACATTCATGTAGTTAGTGCCACTCCGCCCAGTGTTCCTCTCGCTAACAGTGACTGTGTTCGTCCCACAAAAAGTGTTCGTCGCCGTCGACGCAACTCCCGTCACGTCGCACGTGATTCTGTTCCCGTGTCTGTTCAAGTTGCACAAAACAGTCGCTCTTGTCGTCAGCAGGACAATAAACTTTTTGTGGATTTGGACTTTGCCGGACGCGTGATACTGTTCCAGCTCGATACCGGAGCTGCGGTTTCATTGCTCAATCACGCCACGTACAAACAACTGGGCGCACCTCCGTTGCGTGCCGCTAATGTTCAGCTCAATAGTTATTCCGGACAAGCTATCCCTGTATTAGGACAGTGCACTCTTCTTGCCACATACAAGGGACAAACAAAACTTGTGTCATTTTACGTTCCTCATTCTTCTTCGGCAGTGAACTTGTTTGGTTTAGATTTATTTCAGTTGTTTAACTTGTCTATCGTCAATCGGGTCCTATCAGTGAATCAGATTGTGCCTTCCACCAGTGTTTCTAGTCTATGTGAAGAATTTGCAGACATTTTTGCACCGGGCCTTGGTTGCACTAAGAACTATGAAGCACATTTGGAACTGAAAGTGAACGCGCAACCGAAATTTTTCAGAGCGCGCAATGTTCCCCACGCATTGCGTGATGAGGTCGCCAGAACATTAAACGATTTAGAATCACAAGGTGTCATTGAACGTGTGCAGGCTTCTCTCTGGGCCTCACCCTTAGTAATTTTGAAAAAACCTTCCGGAAAATTGAGACTTTGCGTGGACTTCAAGGCAACTGTGAATCCACAACTTGTGACTGCTACTTTTCCTTTGCCCTGCCTGGAGGATCTTTTTGACAAACTGTGCCCGGGAACATATTTTTCCAAGTTGGACCTAGCAGATGCGTACTTGCAGTTACCGGTGGACGACGAATCCCAGCGCGTATTGGTGGTTAACACGCATCTTGGATTGTACCGATTCAAAAGACTGCCATTTGGGTGTGCATCCGCCCCTGCATTGTTTCAGCAATATTTACAAACTGTTTGTGCGTCGGTCCCTACTGCTGCGAACTATCTGGACGATATTGTGATCTCCGGAAAGACAGAAGCCGAACATTTAGCAAACCTCCGAACGTTATTTCAGGTCTTGCGACAAAATGGTCTTCGCTTGAGGAAGGACAAATGTGTGTTTTTTGCTCGTGACTTACCATATTTGGGACATGTCATCAATGCCCAAGGCATCCATCCCAGTCCAGAGCACCTCCGTGCCATACAGGAGTTGCCTTCGCCACGGAATGTGAAGCAGCTACAGAGTGTGTTGGGAAAAATTAATTACTACCATAAATATGTTCCCCATGCCTCTTCCATTTCAGCTCCGCTTCATCGCTTACGCCGTAAAGGTGTTCCGTTCGTCTGGACGACGGAATGCGAACGCGCCTTTCGCCAGTTGAAATCGGCGTTGCTTTCAAATACTTGCCTTACGCCATTCGATCCCCAGAAACCCCTTTTGTTGATGGTAGATGCATCGGATTTCGGGATCGGTGCTGTGCTTGCGCACAAAGATGGATCGCATGATCACCCTATCGCCTTTGCGTGCAAATTGCTCTCACCTGCGCAAAGGAATTATTCCCAGATAGAGAGAGAAGCTTTGGCTCTCGTATTTGGTGTTACTAAGTTCCATGATTTCTTGTATGGTCGTCACTTTACCATCATCACAGACCACAAACCTTTGACATCGCTTTTTCATCCGCACAAGCCTGTACCTCCACGTACAGCGCAGAAGTTCATTCGCTGGTCTATTTTCCTCTCGCAGTACCGCTACGATATCTTGTATCGGTCCACTGCTAAGCACGGCAACGCCGATGCGTTGTCCCGTTTGCCTGTTGCTGCGGATAAAGCATTCGATTCTTCCGAACTTGCTTGCATGTTCATTGATGCGGAAACCAATGATGTGGTGGACTCGTTTCCGATTGATTTTCGTCGTGTAGCTACAGCCACAGCTGCTGACCCTGTCCTTGCTGCTGTTTTGCGTTTTGCTGCTACGCAATGGCCCTTGTCAAAGTCACGGATCGAGGATCCGCTGGTTCGCCGATTTTTTGCTCACAAGGAGAGACTTTTTGTACGACGTGGTGTTTTGTTGTTGCGTTCTGATAATGATCAGTCCAGGGTAGTGGTCCCCCGTTCGTTACAGTCCTCTGTCTTACGGCTTCTTCACCAAGGCCATTGGGGTATAGTGCGGACGAAACAACTTGCTCGTCAGCACTGTACTTGGTTCGGAATCGATGCTGCGATTACGAATATGTGCTCTTCTTGCATGGCGTGTGCCGAACAACAATCCGCACCGCCGCGGAAATTCTTTGCATGGCCGAAAGCCACTTCCCCTTGGCAACGCTTGCACATCGATTTCGCTGGTCCGTTCTGGAATGCTCGATGGTTGGTTGTGGTCGATTCTTTCAGTAATTTTCCTTTTGTTGTCCAGATGTCTTCCACGACGTCTTCTGCCACAATCCAAGCGTTGTCTGCTATCTTTTGCATTGAAGGTCTCCCACAGACTATTGTTTCCGACAATGGCCCACAATTCATGTCCGCAGAATTTCAGTCATTCTGCGAGGCCAATGGTATTCAACATCTGACATCCGCGCCGTTTTCGCCACAGTCAAACGGTGCCGCTGAACGATTGGTCCGGACTTTCAAGTCACAGATGTTGAAATTGAAAGAGTCGAATTCTCGGGAGGACGCATTATTGCTCTTTTTGTCCTCGTATCGCTCTCAGCCCCGCGATGGTCGCTCGCCGGCTGAGTTGCTCCACGGTCGTTCTCATCGAACCTTGATGTCTTTGCTGCATCCGCCGCATCAGGTTCCTGTGCAGCGGCAGACTCCTGCTTTTGCTCCTGGCGAGGTTGTCTTCTATCGCAACTATCGCGGTTCACGGCGTTGGCTCGCAGGGCGCATTCTTCGCTGCCTCGGCCGCGCGATGTATTTGGTTTTGGGGGCCTCTGGTGAGGTACGTCGGCATCTCAATCAGCTGCGCCTCTGTCGTCGCCCGGGTTCTGCCGCTCCCCGTCTGCTTTCAGCGACGGTGCTGTCCGGTCAGCGCCCTGGGGACCCATCTACTGGCTCGCCTCATCCCCAGGTGTCGCCGCCGATGCCTTCCATTTTGCCCCATAGCGTCGCGCCGCCGCCGCAGCCGCCGCAGCAGCCGCCGCGGCCGCCGCCGGCGCCGCCCGCATTGGACGCTTCGCTGCAGCCGCCCAGCGCCTCCCTGGGTCACGCGCCGCCGCTCGCTTCCCGTGACCAGCTGTCCTCCGCCATGGAATTCTTGCCCGCTCCGGACCAGATGTCGTCATCGTGCGTCGGATCCCCCGACGCAATGGAGGTCGACCCTTCGGCCCCTCCTGTCTCATTACGGGCGCATACACCGCATGTTGACGTGCACCCTGGACTAGGTTTTCAGGCGTTTCCCAGCTCCCCTCGGACCGAATGGCCGGGTGCGGGTGGCACAGCCTCGCCTATTGTTAGGCTCCCCACCCCATCGCATACGTCAACATGGGGTCCTCCCTACGGCGGGCGGAAGCCTTATCACACGACCGTTCGCCGATTTGCGGGGGAGGAATGTGGTGTCACCGCCAGACACCACATTTGCTAGGTGGTAGCTTAAATCGGCCGCGGTCCATTAGTACATGTCGGACCCGCGTGTCGCCACTGGCAGTGATCGCAGACCGAGCGCCACCACACGGCAGGTCTCGAGAGACGGACGAGAACTCGCCCCAGTTGTACGACGACGTTGCTAGCGACTACACTGACGAAGCCTTCCTCTCATTTGCCGAGAGACAGTTAGAATAGCCTTCAGCTAAGTTAATGGCTACGACCTAGCAAGGCGCCATTAACCATTTGTAACGTTGCATGTACCTCAAGATAGAGTCTCACTTGTATCATCCAGAATGCTGTATACCAAAGGACAATATAAAAGTTAAGTGTTCTAGTAGCTACGTTCTTTTCTTGATCACATTCATTACGAATCCTGTTCCAGACTTAACGCCAGACGGCGTGAGTTGACGCGTGCCCTTTCGGCTACTTCACTGTGGACTGACTGCCTTAACAGCCCACTACATCATCAGTCCCTTGTGCAACAGGGATACGAGAAGATAGATGTACGTCCTGAAATACTGCAGAAAAACGTGGCACTAATACGAGGTGCATTCAAGTTATAAGGCCTCCGATTTTTTTTCTCCGGACTGGAAAGAGATAGAAACATGCGCATTGTTTTAAAATGAGGCTGCGTTCATTGTCAATACGTCCCAGAGATGGCTGCACAGTACGGCAGATGGAATTTTACTGCCAGCGGCGAGAATGAGAACTGTTTTAAATACTTAAAATGGTGACCTTTTCCTTACTTGAACAGCGTGCAATCATTCGTTTTCTGAATTTGCGTGGTGTGAAACCAATTGAAATTCATTGACAGTTGAAGGAGACATGTGGTGATGGAGTTATGGATGTGTCGAAAGTGCGTTCGTGGGTGCGACAGTTTAATGAAGGCGGAACATCGTGTGACAACAAACCGAAACAACCTCGGGCTCGCACAAGCTGGTCTGACGAGATGATCGAGAAAGTGGAGAGAATTGTTTTGGGGGATCGCCGAATGACTGTTGAACAGATCGCCTCCAGAGTTGGCATTTCTGTGGGTTCTGTGCACACAGTCCTGCATGACGACCTGAAAATGCGAAAAAAGTCATCCAGGTGGGTGCCACGAATGCTGACGGACGACCACATGGCTGCCCGTGTGGCATGTTGCCAAGCAATGTTGATGCGCAACGACAGCCCGAATGGGACTTTCTTTTCGTCGGTTGTGACAATGGATGAGACGTGGATGCCATTTTTCAATCCAGAAACAAAGCGCCAGTCAGCTCAATGGAAGCACACAGATTCACCGCCACCAAAAAAATTTCGGGTAACCGCCAGTGCTGAAAAAATGATGGTGTCCATGTTCTGGGACAGCGAGGGCGTAATCCTCACCCATTGCGTTCCAAAGGGCACTACGGTAACACGTGCATCCTACGAAAATGTTTTGAAGAACAAATTCCTTCCTGCACTGCAACAAAAACGTCTGGGAAGGGCTGCGCGTGTGCTGTTTCACCAAGACAACGCACCCGCACATCGAGCTAACGTTACGCAACAGTTTCTTCGTGATAACAACTTTGAAGTGATTCCTCATGCTCCGTACTCACCTGACCTCGCTCCTAGTGACTTTTGGCATTTCCAACAATGAAAGACAGTCTCCGTGGTCGCACATTCACCAGTCGTGCTGCTATTGCCTCAGCGATTTTCCAGTGGTCAAAACAGACTCCTAAAGATGCCTTCGCCGCTGCCATGGAATCACGGCGTCAGCGTTGTGAAAAATGTGTACGTCTGCAGGGCGATTACGTCGAGAGGTAACGCCAGTTTCATCGATTTGGGGTGAGTAGTTAATTAGAAAAAAAATCGGAGGCCGTAGAACTTGCATGCACCTCGTATAGCCACTGTAAGTGACTCCTGGCAGCGCTGCTCACGGGAATGTAAGGTGGCAAGAAGACTTGACTCCGGACGGCCACGTGACACTACCGAGAAGGAAGACCATTGTGTTCGGCATATGTCCCTCGCGTGTAGTACTGCATCTGCAGCAGTAATTTGAGCAACAGCTGGCACCACAGTGATGCACCGAACTATTACAAATCGGTTACTTCAAGGACAGCTCCGAACCAGACACCCTGCAGTGTGTATTCCACTGACCCAAAAACATCACCATTTCCGACTTCAGTGGTGTCAACCGAGGACTCATTGGAGGAAAGGTGGAGGATTGTTATGTTTTCCAAGATCATCATGCAGACACTTATTTAAAGAACTAGGGATCTTCACTGTAGCCTCACAAAATATATATATATATATATATATATATATATATATATATATATATATATATATATATATATATAAATGATTGAAGCGATTTCACAGCTCTACAATAACTTTATTATTTGAGATATTTTCACAATGCTTTGCACACACATACAAAAACTCAAAAAGTTTTTTTAGGCATTCACAAATGTTCGATATGTGCCCCTTTAGTGATTCGGCAGACATCAAGCAGGTAATCAAGTTCCTCCCACACTCGGCGCAGCATGTCCCCATCAATGAGTTCGAAAGCATCGTTGATGCGAGCTCGCAGTTCTGGCACGTTTCTTGGTAGAGGAGGTTTAAACACTGAATCTTTCACATAACCCCACAGAAAGAAATCGCATGGGGTTAAGTCGGGAGAGCGTGGAGGCCATGACATGAATTGCTGATCGTGATCTCCAACACGACCGATCCATCGGTTTTCCAATCTCCTGTTTAAGAAATGCCGAACATCATGATGGAAGTGCGGTGGAGCACCATCCTATTGAAAGATGAAGTCGGCGCTGTCGGACTCCAGTTGTGGCATGAGCCAATTTTCCAGCATGTCCAGATACACGTGTCCTGTAACGTTTCTTTCGCAGAAGAAAAAGGGGCCGTAAACTTTAAACCGTGAGATTGCACAAAACACGTTAACTTTTGGTGAATTGCGAATTTGCTGCACGAATGCGTGAGGATTCTCTACCGCCCAGATTCGCACATTGTGTCTGTTCACTTCACCATTAAGAAAAAATGTTGCTTCATCACTGAAAACAAGTTTCGCACTGAACGCATCCTCTTCCATGAGCTGTTGCAACCGCGCCGAAAATTCAAAGCGTTTGACTTTGTCATCGGGTGTCAGGGCTTGTAGCAATTGTAAACGGTAAGGCTTCTGCTTTAGCCTTTCCCGTAAGATTTTCCAAGCCGTCGGCTGTGGTACGTTTAGCTCCCTGCTTGCTTTATTCGTCGACTTCCGCGGGCTACGCGTGAAACTTGCCCGCACGCGTTCAACCGTTTCTTCGCTCACTGCAGGCCGACCCGTTGATTTCCCCTTACAGAGGCATCCAGAAGCTTTAAACTGCGCAAACCATAGCCGAATGGAGTTAGCAGTTGGTGGATTTTTGTTGAACTTCGTCCTGAAGTGTCGTTGCACTGTGATGACTAACTGATGTGAGTGCATTTCAAGCACGACATACGCTTTCTCGGCTCCTGTCGCCATTTTGTCTCACTGCGCTCTCGAGCGCTCTGGGGGCAGAAACCTGAAGTGCGGCTTCAGCCGAAAAAAACTTTATGAGTTTTTCTACGTATCTGTAGTGTGTCGTGACCATATGTCAATGAATGGAGCTACAGTGAATTTATGAAATCGCTTCAATCATTTGTAATAGCCCTGTATATATATTGTTGTTAAAAATCCGAACGATTTCAAAAGTAATAGCAGTGTACATGGCTACAACACAAGGAGAAAGGATGATCTTCACTACTGACGGTTAACTCTAACTTTGGCTCAGAAGGGGTAAATTATGCTGCCACAAAAGTCTTTTGATCACTTACCTAATAGCATCAAAAGTCTGACAGATAGCAATATAGCATTTAAAAGGAAATTAAAAGAATTTCTGAATGGCAACTCCTTCTACTCATTAGATGAATTTTTGGATATAGTAAGTGGGTAATTTTCCCACCCCCACCAAAAAAATATGAAGTGTCATGTAATATTTTGTTTAATGTAATATCTTGTATAGAAACCTTTTATTAAGCTGACACGACCCAAGTCATTACGAAGTGTCGTATTCATGATATATGGAACAAGTACTAATGTAATCTAAACTTTCTGATGAAAGCTGGTTCTGCCTCGGTGCCAGTGATGGCCGTGTGTTGGTTACAAGGAGGCCAGTTCAGGATCTGCAACCAACCTGTCACCATGCTGGACACCCCAGACCTAACCTGGAGTTACGGTCTGTATGACAGCAGGAGCGCTCTCGTGGGTTCCCCTCGCATCCTGGCTGCAAATGTGTACGTCAGTCTGGCGATTCGACCTGTTGTCCTGTCATTCATGAACAGCATTCCAGGGCGTGTTTTCCAGCAGGATAACTCTAGCCCACATACCGCTGCAGTAACCCAACATGGCGTACAGAGTCTCGTCTTGTTGCCTTGCCCTGCTCCACCACCAGATCTGTCTCCAATCGAGCACATATGGGGCATCTCTCATTTTTCGTGGAAAGAAAGATTGACGGTATGCCTCTGTGTGGGCTCTAATCTCTCTGATTTTATCCTCATGGTCTCTTCGCGAGATATACGTAGGAGGGAGCAAAATACTGCTTGACTCCTCGGTGAAGGTATGTTCTCGAAACTTCAACAAAACCCCGTACCGAGCTACTGAGCGACTCTCCTGCAAAGTCTTCCACTGGAGTTTATGTATCATCTCCGTAACGCTTTCACGATTACTAAATGATCCTGTAACGAAGCGCGCTGCTCTCCGTTGGATCTTCTCTATCTCTTCTATCAACCGTATCTGGTACGGATCCCACACTGTTGAGCAGTATTCAAGCAGTGAGCGAACAGCGTACTGTAACCTACTTCCTTTGTTTTCCGATTGTATTTCCTTAGGATTCTTCCAATGAATCTCAGTCTGGCATCTGCTTTACCGACGATCAACTTTATATGATCATTCTATTTTAAATCACTCCTAATGCGTACTCCCAGATAATTTATGGAATTATCTGCTTCCAGTTGCTGACCTGCTATTTTGTAGCTAAATGATAACGGATCTATCTTTCTATGTATTCGTAGCACATTACACTTGTCTACATTGAGATTCAATTGCCATTCCCTGCACCATGCGTCAATTCGCTGCAGATCCTCCTGCATTTCAGTACACTTTTCCATTGTTACAACCTGTCGATACACCACAGCATCATCCGCAAAAAACCTCAGTGAACTTCCGATGTCATCCACAAGGTCATTTATGTATATTGTGAATAGCAACGGTCCTATGACACTCCCCTGCGGCACACCTGAAATCACTCTTACTTCGGAAGACTTCTCTCCATTGAGAATGACATTTTGCGTGCTGTTATCTAGGAACTCTTCAATCCAATCACACAATTGGTCTGATAGTCCATATGCTCTTACTTTGTTCATTAAACGACTGTGGGGAACTGTATCGAACGCCTTGCGGAGGTCAAGAATCACGGCATCTACCTGTGAACCCGTGTCTATGGCCCTCTGAGTCTCGTGGACGAATAGCGCGAGCTGGGTTTCACACGACCTTTTTCGAAACCCATGCTGATTCCTACAGAGTACATTTCTAGTCTCCAGAAAAGTCATTATACTCGAACATAATACGTGTTCCAAAATTCTACAACTGATCGACGTTAGAGATATAGGTCTATAGTTCTGCACATCTGTTCGACGTCCCATCTTGAAAACGGGGATGACCTGTGCCCTTTTCCAATCCTTTGGAACGCTACGCTCTTCTGGAGACCTACGGTACACCGCTGCAAGAAGGGGGGCAAGTTCCTTCGCGTACTCTGTGTAAAATCGAACTGGTACCCCATCAGGTCCAGCGGCCTTTCCTTTTTTGAGCGATTTTAATTGTTTCTCTATCCCTCTGTCATCTATTTCGATGTCTACCATTTTGTCATCTATGCGACAATCTAGAGAAGGAACTACAGTGCAGTCTTCCTCTGTGAAACAGCTTTGGAAAAAGACATTTAGTATTTCGGCCTTTAGTCTGTCATCCTCTCTTTCAGTACCATTTTGGTCACAGAGTGTCTGGACATTTTCTTTTGATCCACCTACCGCTTTGACATAAGACCAACATTTCTTAGGATTTTCTGCCAAGTCAGTACACAAAACTTTACTTTCGAATTCACTGAACGCCTCTCGCATAGCCCTCCTCACACTACATTTCGCTTCGCGTAATTTTTCTTTGACTGCAAGGATTTGGCTATGTTTATGTTTACTGTGAAGTTCCCTTTGCTTCCGCAGCAGTTTTCTAACTCGGTTGTTGTACCACGGTGGCTCTTTTCCATCTCATTCGATCTTGCATGGCACATACTCATCTAATGCATACTGTACGATGGTTTTGAACTTTGTCCACTGATCCTCAACACTATCTGTACTTGAGACAAAACTTTTGTGTTGAGCCGTCAAGTACTCTGAAATCTGCTTTTTGTCACTTTTGCTAAACAGAAAAATCTTCCTACCTTTTTTAATATTTCTATGTACGGCTGAAATCATTGACCGCTGTATGATCGCTGATTCATTGTTCTGCGTTAACTGTTTCAAATAGTTCGGGTCTGTTTGTCACCAGAAGGAGAAATATGTTATCGCCACGAGTTGGTTCCCTGTTTAACTGCTCAAGATAGTTTTTAGATAATGCACTTAAAAAAATTTCACTGGATTCATTGTCCTTGCCACCCGTTATAAACGTCGTTGTGGATGTTACACTAGTCCTCAACCTGAGAAGGGTGGCTACCCTTACATGGGGAGGACAACTGAGAACGATGTTTGATGGTCTGCTGGAGTCGTGCAAGTTGTGCGCTTCTTACGGTAAGTGTCCTCCGCAGATGAAGAGTAGCCTAGCTGGCTACTTGGTTGGTTCGTCGGCTGGTTGGTTCGGGCCGCGCTTTGTTCGCCCCGGAATGGGCCGCGTGCTCGATTTAGCGCCACGGCCGCCGCTGTGGCTTTGCAACCGGCCGCCGGGCGCCGGCGGAAATTAAACGGAAGGGACGCGGCCCCCAGCAGCAGCACGGCTTACATTACGTCCCACCCCAACCCCAGCCTCCGTTACATCTCTCCATGCACTGCGAGGGCCGCCCAGTGGCCACTACAGGGACGGCTGAAAATTTCTGCGGACGAGTGTTTTAAACGTACACTGCTGGCCATTAAAATTGCTACACCAAGAAGAAATGCAGATGATAAACGGGTATTCATTGGACAAATATATTATACTAGAACTGATATGTGATTGCATTTTCACGCAATTTCGGTGCATAGATCCTGAAAAACCAGGACCCAGACCAACCACCTCTGGCCGTAATAACGGCCTTGATACGCCCGGGCATTGAGTCAAACAGAGCTTGGATGCCGTGTACAGGTACAGCTGCCCATGCAGCTTCAACACGATACCACAGTTCATCAAGAGTAGTGATGGGCGTATTATGACGAGCCAGTTGCTCGGCCACCATTTACCAGACGTTTTCAATTCGTGAGAGATCTGGAGAATGTGCTGGCCAGGGCAGCAGTCGAACATTTTCTGTATACAGAAAGGCCCGTACAGGGCCTGCAGCATGCGGTCGTGCATTATCCTGCTGAAATGTAGGGTATCGCAGGGATCAAATGGTTCAAATGTCTCTGAGCACTATGGGACTTAACTTCTGAGGACATCAGTCCGCTAGAACTTAGCTTCTGAGGTCATCAGTCCGCTAGAACTTAGAACTACTTAAATCTAACTAACCTAAGAACATCACACACATCAATGCCCGAGGCAAGATTCGAACCTGCAACCGTAGCGGTCGCGCGGTTCCAGACTGTAGCGCCTAGAACCGCTGGGCAACACCGGCCGGCTTGCAGGGATCGAACAAAGGGTAGAGCCACGGGTCGTAACACATCTGAAACGTAACTTCCACTGATCAAAGTGCCGTCAATGCGAACAAGAGGTGACCGAGACGTGTAACCAATGGCACCCCATACCATCACGCCGGGCGATGACGAATACACGCTTCCAATGTGCGTCCACCGCGATGCCCCCAAACACGGATGCGACCATCATAATACTGTAAACAGAACCTGGATTCATCAGAAAAAATGACGTTTTGCCATTCGTGCACCCAGGTTCGTCGTTGAGTACACCATCGCAGGCGCTCCTGTCTGTGATGCAGCGTCAAGGGTAACCGCAGCCATGGTCTCCGAGCTAATATTCCATGCTGCTGCACACGTCGTCGAACTGTTCGTTCAGATGTTTGCTGTCTTGCAAACGTCCCCATCTGTTGACTCAGGGTTCGAGACGTGGCTGCACGATCCGTTACAGCCATGCGAATAAGATTCCTGTCATCTCGACTGCTAGTGATACGAGGCCGTTGGGATCCAGCACGGCGTTCCGTATTACCCTCCTGAACTCACCGATTCCATATTCTGCTAACAGTCATTGGATCTCGACCAACGCGAGGAGCAATGTCGCGATACGATAAACTACAATCGCGATAGCCTACAATCCGGCCCTTATCGAAGTCGGAAACGTGATGGTACGCATGTCTCCTCCTTACACGAGGCATCACAACAACGTTTCACCAGGCAACACCGGTCAACTGCTGTTTGTGTATGAGAAATCGGTTGGAAACTTTCCTCATGTCAGAATGTTGCAGGTGTCGCCACCGGCGCCAACTTCGTGTGAATGCTCTGAAAAGCTAATCATTTGCATATCACAGCATCTTCTTCCTGTCGGTTAAATTTCGCGTCTGTAGCACGTCATCTTCGTGGTGTAGCAAGTTTAATGGCCAGTAGTGTACATTATTAGCCAATTCTTGCAGCCGAAGATGTAACTCGGGAGGGGGTGGAGACAGTAAGAAAGCTTCTATAACGGTAACAGACCATGCTGTTCTGTAGACGAACAGGCGATGCCTAGTTTTTGGGCGTCTTATAAACAGGTCATACCTCGTTCACGTTCTCAAGTTTGTGAAAGTACCCCATTCAGCTGTTTGGCTGTAATCAGCAATACACGCGATAGTATATAGGAGACTCGCGTTAACGATAATACGGGACACTTGCGTCTAATTATTTAGAGATATTTTCATTCAGTGGTTTTTTTAGTTATTCAAAGTATTTCTATTGACTGACAGTTATGAATGAATGAATGATTTACAAATCATAGATACGGTTCGTCAACCATTTATCGATTCGAAAGGAAGTAAGTAAGCGAGGCAGCACACGTCGAATTTATTTAATACCATTCCTCACCCAAAAACTAGATTGTTTTCTACTCTGTGACATACGTAACACATGCCATGCGTGTACGAGTTATCTACGCTCTTATTCGAGCTGTATTTTCTTTTTGAGTTACACCTAAGTACAGTACCATGTACATCGTTGCGTTTACCATAATTCATGTGATTCGAGCTTTAGTGGATCCGTTTTCAAGGCTACCCACACAAGACAGCACAAGCTAGTAAAATCAACTATTTACAGTCCGTTGTCCCCGAAAAAGTAAAATATAGCTGAGATATACTGCCATTTGCAGGTTTGGTTGATGGATTGGTTCGTAGGAGACCAAACATCGGTCCCATCGGATTAGGGAAGGATGAGAAAGGAAGTCGGTCGTGCCCTTTCAAAGGAACCATCCCGGCATTTGCCTGAAGTGATTTAGGGAAATCACGAAAAACCTAAATCAGGATGGCCGGAGGCGGATTTGAACTGTCGTCCTCCCATATGGCAAGGCTGTATAGAAATGACGTAACACTTTTCTGGAGGCGATACCCTATACAACCTTCTCCCATCAGATAAGGAGGATACTGTCTGTGGAATATAAGTGTGCGATTGAAGGCTTGGCGCACGGAATAATAATAATTATATGTATAGAACTTTATATAACATACACTCCGTGACAAACAACGTGAAGCAGCCTGGGGGGGGGGGGGGGGGGGGGGCACGAAAACTTCACGAGTTGAGAGGGTATCTTATAGTATTACAGAAATCACAAAATCGAGTCCAATTTACAAAGAACTTGACAGCAAGAGTGAATTTGTCAGTATGATTATCAAATAAAACGGCAGCTTCCGTTGGGGGTCTTTATTTCAAAACTGACGCCTGTTGCGGTAGTGGCGCAGCTTCAGGGTTTCTGGAAATTAACAAATTCTGAAAATGTGCCACTAGCGCAAAACGTGTCAGTTTAAAAAAATAAATACCTCCTACAGAAGCTGCATTTTTATTTGAAAATGATATTACTGTTGCTGAACCAGGCCGGAAATTTCGTGAAGGAACATATTTATCAGTTAATGGTTCTGCTTTGGTGTGGATCCACAGTCGCACAAAACTTTTTGAAAGGTATAATCGCCATTTGACTGTACAACATGTTTTATTCCACAACCTAGATTTCGGCCTTGGGCCATTATCAAGTGTAACATGTACTCATTGGACTTGAAAGTCATCATCAAAATATTTTTTTTCTTTATTGAATTTCTATTCCCCCCGATGGGGGCGGGCTGGCAGCAGCTTAGTACGCTGTCCTTCAGCCTACAGAATTTTTAAAACAGAAGAAGAAGAAGAAGATAAGAAACAACAAAATCGGGCGACAAAACGGTGACTTAAATTGTAAAACGGCGGAAAATTATGGAAAGCTAAAACATAAACAAAGGGTTAGTGATGCTAATAAACGCAACGGGAAGCAGACATGTAAAATAGTAGACAGACAATTAAAAAGACATGGCGACAGTTTGGTTTCTGTTCGCAAGAGATATAAAAATCACACCCAGCGACAGTGTGATTTCCGATCGCAACACTTCGGAAAAGACCCACAACAGTTAAACAGTCACTGGAAACACTGCACTAAAGAGTCGGCACGAAGATGACGCCACAGCCAAGGGCAGATGGGGGCGGTGGGGGCCTGGACAGATGAGGGGGAAACATGAAAATGTGTGTCTTAGGTTATATAAACCAATTTAGTCCAAAACAAATGCGAGAACATTTGTATAATAGGCTAATTTACTGGCACTGCTATGGTTGTGGAATAAAATAGATGATCAAATGACAGGCTTTAAACTTCGCAACACTGTGCTAAGCAGCCACTGACATAAACATGTCTATTTGTAATACTTGTAACACTTGATAATGGCATAAGGCCGAAATCTAGTTCGTGGGATAAACCATGCTGTACAGTCAAAAGACAGTTGTATCTTTCAAAAAACGTAAGTATGGCGTTGAACCCCCCTATGGCATCGATGCATCCAATGATTACCTTGGAAGGCTATCGTAATGCGTTGTATCCGCTCCTGACGAAGTCTGGCCCACGACTGTTGTAACCGATCCTTGACGTCTCGGATATAGGCTCTCGGACGAAGTTGGTCACACAGATGTTCTACTGGGCTCAGATCTGTGGCCCTTGCTGGCCACAAGACTAACCGAAATCACGCAGACAGTTCATAGAGAGACGTTCCATGTGTGGAGAGCATTCTCTTGTTGAAAAGTGGCACCACGATGCAGTCGCATGAGAGGTAACGCATGATGACCGCTGTGCCGTCAGACTTTTCTCGATGACTGCCAGTCATGACTTGAAGTCACGCCCCACGGCTGCAAACACCATGACGATGGGAGTGACACCGCTTCCCAGGTTGTCGAGATACTCGCCGAAGGCAGTCATCGTGCTTAAAGCGGAATAGCAGTTAATCACCGAACACAAAGCGAATCAGCAGCCGACGCTTCTGAGTCACGGAAGTGCTCCAAATGCAACCTTTTGCGCTGCGGTGTTAACGGCGGCCTGTATATGCAACGGTAACTCCCTAGTCCGGATGTTGCTCGTCTCCAACCACTGGAAAGGGATGAAACAGGACGTTGCAGAGAATCCATCACTCGCCCCCAGATGGCAGGCGCTCATATGAAGTGGTTACGATGTGCTTGGTGCACAACACGGCGATGCTCCACTGTGTGGTCACACGCGGTCGGCTGTAACCCTGATGGCGTGCTATAATTCATTTTCCCATGCAGTTGTAGCACCTAAAATCAAGGTAAAATACCTTCTGCACCATCCAAGATTTTTCGGTGTTTAATATCCTTTAATAACTTGTAGTGTACTGTTCATTCTGAATCTGTGATCTTTATTACAGAATCTGTATTTAATAGGTAACTGATATGATAGTGTGTGTATTTGTCAATGTACGAGATTTGGAACTTAAATAGTTTCAACTATGTATTCACAACAGATACGAAAGAGTTGCATGTTTGCACCTGTTACTGTCCATCAAAGTAGTCACCAGCGTTGTGTAGAACCCGTTGGCAGCGATGTGGAAGGCGTAGTACACCGTTAACAGTGCCTGTTTTGTTGATGGTGAGAATGGAGCTGTCTACTGCCTGTCGAATCTCTGGAACAGTTTTGAAGCGAATGCCACGAAGTGGTTCCTTCATCTTCGGAATCAAATCAAAGTCACAAGGACTCAGGTCCAGGGAGTATGGTCGATGGTACAGTACTTCCCAGTCCCATCGACCGAACAGAGCAGCCACAGCTTGCGCTGTATGCGCCCGCGCATTGTCGGGCAAAATGATGGGTGGGTTGCGTAGAAAGTGTCGCCGTTTCGCCGGCCGAAGTGGCCGCGCGGTTCTGGCGCTGCAGTCTGGAACCGCGAGACCGCTACGGTCGCAGGTTCGAATCCTGCCTCGGGCATGGATGTGTGTGATGTCCTTAGGTTAGTTAGGTTTAACTAGTTCTAAGTTCTAGGGGACTAATGACCTCAGCAGTTGAGTCCCATAGTGCTCAGAGCCATTTGAACCATTTTTTTGTCGCCGTTTCTTTCGCAAAGCTCGTCGCACGTGATGCTCCAAAAATGAACAGTAATACTGTGCATTGACGGTCTGCCATGGAGGAACGTAATGCGTTAGGATAACACCATCACAGCCGCACACAAGAACCACCATAACTTGAGACCGCTCCGTTAGCACCATCAACAGGCTCTGCTAGCGGTATACTATGCCTTCCACATCGCTGGCAACGGGTTCTACACAACGCTGGTGAATTCTTTGAAGGACAGTAACAGGTGCAAACATTTAACTCTTTTGCATCGGTTGTGAATAAATAGTTTCCACTATTTAAGTTCGAAACCTCGTATATAAACGATTGTAATTATGATGTAAATATTTAAAATTGCTGGGTAATAATAGACAAGGGAACTTTAAAAAAATGTATCGATAGTAACGAGGAAATGGCAGTAGCTGTGCCGTTGTTTGTATTTGCGTATGGAGAGGAGGCACAGCAGCCTCTACATTTACAACTACAAAGATACTCCGCGAGCCACCGAACGGTGCGTGGCGGAGGATACCTTGTACCACTGCCAGTGGCTCCTTTCCTGTTCTACTCGCAGACAGAGCGAAGCAAAAACGACCGTCTATACGCCTTCTATGAGCCCAAATTTCTCGTATCTTATCTTCGTGGTCCTTACGAGCAGTGTATGTTGGCGGCAGTAGAATCGTTCGGTATTCAGCTTCAAATGCCGGTTCTCTACATTTTCTCAATGGCGTTTCTCGAAAAGAACGTCACCCTCCCTCAACGGATTCACATTGGAGTTCCCGAAGCATTTCCGCAACATTTACGTGCTATTCGAACCTACCGGAAACAAATATAGCAGCGCACCTCTCAATAGCCTCGATGTCTTTCTTAAACTGGATCTGGTACGGATCCCAAGCACTAGAGCAGTACTCAAGAATAGGTCGCACCAGCGTCCTATATGCCCTCCCATTTACAGACGAACCACTCTTTCCTAAGATTCTCCGAATGAACCGAAGTCGACGATTCCACTTCCCCACCACAGTTGTCACATGCTCGTTACACCTCATACCTCTTTGCAACGTTACGCCCAGGTATTTAGATGACTTGAGACTGTCAAGCAGGACACCAGTAATACTTTACCGGAACCTTACACGTCCGTTCTTCGTACTCATCCGCATTAACTTACATTTTTCCACCTTTAGGGCTAGCTGCCATTCATCGTACCAACTGGAAGTTTTGTCTAAGCCGTCTTGCATCTCCCTACAGTCACTCAACTTCGACACCTTACCTGACACCACGGCATTGTCTGCAAACAACCGCAGATTGCTGCCTACCCTGTTGGCCAAATCATTTATATATATAGAGACCATAGGGGGGTCCTATCGGACTTACTTGAGGCATTCCTGGCGATACCCTTGTCTCTAACGAAAAATCGCCGACAAGAACAACATGCTGCGTTTTAGTGTCAGTTTTGTTCGTTTGCTAATGACCAATTTTAGTCTGAATCTTTCTGCCTCAGTAACTGTTCATTCCTGTATTCCATAACAGAGGCTTAACTAATTTGGAATTTTCACTATTAACTTCACTCAAAGTAATGTAAAATTTCGCTGGGAAAACTAGTAACTAAAGATGCGGCATAAATTAAGAGTGCGCAGTTTCATTTATTCTGTATTTAGCTTATCGAGTGACTTCTGCTGGCTTGGTACGTATTTTGTTATTCTTATGTTACAAGTAATATCTGTTGCTCATCTACTTGAAGCAAATTCAATTAAGTATTTCAAAAATTAAAAGTAAATTGCTTGCCTCTTTCCAAATTTTGCATTGCATTACGCTAAGGTTACTAAAAGTCATTTTTTACGAAACAAAGTTTCAGTTGGAGCCAGCCATTTACTTAACCAGCAACTTCATTTAGCTTTACTTTCAAAATTTAGTATTTCAGAATAAGTAACCGCAGACTTAGTGCTTTCTGATTCATTTATTTTCTCGTGAACTGCTACGTTGGGGCTACTCATTTCCCTAGTGGTCTGGCGACCATTGAATTATTCTTTTTTGCTTATCAGTATTTCTTTTTATTAAATATTACGCGGTACCTCCCCCCCCCCCCTCCCCCCGCTTGCACTACATTCCACCATTTCAAAATAAAATGGTTCAAATGGCTCTGAGCACTATGGGACTCAACTGCTGAGGTTATTAGTCCCCTAGAACTTAGAACTAGTTAAACCTAACTAACCTAAGGACATCACAAACATCCATGCCCGAGGCAGGATTCGAACCTGCGACCGTAGCGGTCTTGCGGTTCCAGACTGCAGCGCCTTTAACCGCACGGCCACTTCGGCCGGCACTGCAAAATAATCATCAGTATTTAGATTATGTTTAGAATAGATTCTTCCTTCAGAAGTTCTGTTGTATACTTTCCTCCTACTAACCGGCATTAATTTCCTTTGGTAAGGATAGCCTTACTCACTGCAGAATGTCATTATGCATAGACGATCACGGTCATTTATATCGCAATCCAATAGGCCGACTAGGAGAAGTTACACTGTCCTACATCGGATCGGCCCACTGTCACATCAAAATGCCCCAAGAAACTAGACATTTCACGATTCGACCAGCCGGCAAAATGGAGACCCTGAATGAGGCTCCCTTCAAAGTGTGAGGCGCTGATAACGCTGTCTCACACTAGTGCGTTGCATCTCCGTGTCCTTCACAGAGAACACTCAACATCTGACGCTGTTGACGCGTTCTTATAAACCCTATGAGGCCTGGTAGCAAATATTAAACACGAAGAATACTAATGCACTCTGGTTGCTGCTCTACCTGTTACAGAGAATTGCAGCTCTAATCATTTACATACCCGCCGAAGGTGTGTATGTGTACAATGTTATATTGAAATGCGACCATGTGTACTGGCTGCTTCACTTCTTCTGTCAGACGGTGCACACACGGCACGTCGGAAATTCTGCGGCACTCACGGTATTAAGCAGTCTTCAGTGGAATGGCAAAGCAATATTACTCGCCGCCAACTTCCGCGAGAACACCTCTCGGAACTTTGTCCTCCCTGCAGAGGAACTCGTGACTGCCTGCTGGCTTTTGTTTGTGCGTGTGCGATTCCGAGTGCGGGGGGCACGCAGAGAGAGCAACTTTTCTGAAAAGCGCCGCTCTTGCCACAAAGGGGCAAGCTTTCGGCATGCGAGAAACTTTAGTAGAAGCGGTCGCGACATGACTGAACAAAGCGCTCTGCAGTTGTTGGAACGGAACGAGGGCGCAGGCAGAGTCACGTGTATTAAGCAGCGGAATCTATTTTATTGTCTTGGCAATATTTCGCTACATAAATTAACTTTTGTTTGCCAATCTCGCTTTTGTTAACGCAAGATCTTAATTAAAATTCATATAATAGTCCATATGCATAAAAAAGAGCCAGTAAGGATTTGCCGTTTTAATTTTCTTGATCCGACCACCAGTAATTCTAGTGCACTGCACTTTTCCTCCCACTTGCAGCTTGCTGGTTATCTATTTCAGCCCACCGGTCTCTCTCTCTCTCTCTCTCTCTCTCACACATACAAGGAAGAGCCAAAGAAATTGGCACACCTACCTAATATCGAATAGGGCCCCCGCGAGATCGCAGAAGTGCCGCAACACGACGTGGCATGGTCTCGACTAATGTCTGAAATAAATAGTACTAGAGGGAACTGACACCATGAATCCTGCAGGGCTGTCGATAAATACGTAACAGTACGAGGGGCTGGACATCTCTTCTGAACAGTACGATGCAAGGCATCCCAGGTATGCTTAAAGATGCTCATGTCTGAGGAGTTTGGTGGCCAGCGGAAGTGTTTAAACTTACAAGAGTGTTCCTGGAGCCACTCTGTAGTAATGATGGACGTGTGAGGTGTCCCGGTGGAATTCCAGAAGTCCGTCGGAATGCACAATGGACATGAATGGATGCAGGTGATCAGACAGGATGCAGACATACGTGTCACTTGTCAGAGTCGTATCTAGACGTATCAGGCATCCCACATCACTCCAACTGAAAAAGCCCCACACCATTACAGAACCTCCACCACCTTGAACAGTCCCCTGCTGACAAGCAGGGTCCATGGATTCATGAGGTTGTCTCCATACCCGTACAAGTACATCCGATTGATACAATTTGAAACGAGACTCTTCCGACCAGGCAACATGTTTCCTGTCATCAACGGTCCACTGTCGGTGTTGACGGGTCCAGGCGAGACGTAAGGCTTTGTACCGTGCAGTCGTCAAGTTACGCGAGTGGGCCTTCGGCTCCGAAAACCCATGTCGATGATGTTTCCTTGAATTGTTAGCACTCTGACACTTTTTGATGGCCCTGCATTGAAATCTGCAGCAATTTGCGGAAGGGTTGCATTTCTGTAGTGTCGAACGATTCTCTTCAGTCGTCGTTGGTGCCGTTCTTGCAGGACCTTTTTCAGGCCGCAGCGATTCCGGAGATTTGATGTATTATTGAACTCCTGATATTTGTGGTACACTAGTGGAATTGTCGTACGAGAAAATCCTCACTTTGTCGCTACCTCCTCGGAGATGCTGTATCCTATCGCTCGGGCGCCGACTGTAACACCACGCTCAAACTCACTTTAATCTTGATCACCTGCCATTGTAGCAGCAGTAACTGATCTAACAACTGCGCCAGATACTTGTCTCATACAGCCGCTGCCGACCCCATTGCCGTATTCTGACTATTTACGTAGCTCTGTATTTGAACACGCATGCCTATACCAGTTTCTTTGGCGCTTCAGTGTATAACCATTTCGGGACAGAAACCGGGCAGTGCGTAAAACTTCGTAGCTCCACTGCGCTGCGTCTCTTCTATCAGTAACCATGCAGATAGCACAAAGAACCGTCTCTGCATTGTTCTACCGTTTAGTATTCGAATTCTGACCTACCCGTATTTTAAAACAGCGTCTATTATGTTGCTGCTTTACACTGAGATGAGGAAAGTCATACTATACCTACTAATACCGTGTTAAACCTCCTTTTAGCCGGCTTAGTGAAGCAGCTCGACTTGGCATGGACTCATCAAGTCGTTCGAAGTCCCCTGCACAAATACTGAACCCTGCTGCCTCTGTAGCCTTCCATAACAGCGAAAGTGATGCCGGTGCTGGATTTTGTGTACAATCCGACTTGTAGTTTATGTTCCATGAATATTCGATGGGATTCATGACAGGCGATCTGGGTGGTCAAATAATTCGCTCGAATTGTCCAGAATCTGCTTCAAATCAGTCGCGAGCACTTGTGGCCCGATTACATGGCGCATTTTCATCCCTAAAACCTCCGTCATTTGCTAAAAAAAAAAAAAAAAAAAAAATCATTCAAATGGCTCTACGCATTATGGGACTTAACATCTGAGGTCATCAGTCCCCTAGACTTAGAACTACTCAAACCTAACTAACCTAAGGACATCACACACATCCATACCCGAGGTAGGATTCGAACCTGCGACCGTAGCAGCAGCGCGGCTCCGTACTGAAGCGCCTAAAACCGCCCGGCCACAGCGGCCGGCGCGTCATTTGCGAACACGAAGTCCATGAATAGCTGTAAACGGTCTCCAAGTAGCCTAGCATAGCCATTTCCAGTCAATGATCGGTTCAGTTGGACAAGAGGACGCAGTCCACTCCGCGTAAACACAACCCATAACATTATGAAACACCACAAGCTTGCACAGGGCCCTGTTGACAACTTGTATCCACGGCTTCTGCAGCACACTCCAACCCTACCATAAGCTCCTACGAATGAAATCTGGACTCATCTCACCATACGATGGGGTTCCAGTCGTCCAGGGTCAACCGATATGGCCACGAGCCCAGGAAAGCCGCTGCAGGCGATGTCCTGTTAGCAAAGGCACTCGCGTCTGTTGTCAGAGCCCGTCAACGCCAAATTTCTCCGCACTGTCCTAGGATGCGTTCGTCTGTAGCACATGTTCGTGGCGTAGCAATTTTAATGGCCAGTAGTGTACTTTGTATACGCAATATTACCGCCATCTGCATTTGTCGATATTGCTATCCCATGCTTTCACTTCGGTGTATACCTTTATGAGTTAAGCTACCATTTGCAACAAACTGCATAATTCCTTAGAAATATATTTTTGTAATCAAGGAAAGACAGTATGCTCACTCTGTGTAATTAATCCTCCCGCCCCCCTCCTATAACATCAACCTACTTCTTCGCCGTGTTGAGGAAGTTCGTAGAAGATTATCGAATACTAAAATTCTTCGCTGCTGGTTGCAGAACAAAAAAGCAGTAGTATCAGTCGAACGGCTGCCTTAGCATAATGACAGTTCTGCGGCAAATTGCGCAGAGCAGCAGAGCGCAACGGCCTTGGCAGGAGGAGGGCAGGACTCAGGGGACAGAAGGACAGGTAGGAATTGCTGCGGCGCAGCGATAGACCGCACCGGGGTCGCGGCCGGTGCTGAATGGCCGAGTCGCGAATAATGGCCCGGGGAGACGGGCGCTGCAGAATTTGAGGGACAGCCGGATATGGAGCGCGCGCGAACAGATCCAATTCAGCAGCCGGCGACGCCGCAGACGGAACTTGGGAGCAATAACCTCCGATCTGCCATCGGAATGTCGCCGTCATCAGCGCGGCGCGGACCACGTTAATTGGAGTTTGCGGGTCCGCTGGGTCCGCACAACGCCAGGAACTCTGCGCGCGACGGCGTGCTGCGCCTGCGGTGCCGGCAACCCGCATCTCGCAGACGCTCAATGGGCTGTCCACGCAGCAGGCGCAGTGCCAATGCCACTGATCTTCCCAATAGAGCTATAAAAGTAAGGACTATACTTTGCACGATATTTATTCTTTACTGCCGCGACACGTACCCGTTAAAAAATATTCGTGACTTCTTACGTCATTGTGTATAATTTCATTAGTCGGCTTACATATTGCTTAGTGTCGTGACCCCTTCTCTTCTTTCATTTTTGAAGTAGTGGAATCTTCGGCCAGACGTCTTCATTCACAGCGACCTGCAGCTCCTCGTAATATAATGTGAAGAGCTAGGCCAGTAATCTTCTAGGCTTGATCCAGCCATCTACCTGCTGCTCTTCCTCGTGGTCTTCTGAATTCGATTTTGCCTTGATGTTTTATTCTAAATTATCCCCTCCTCAAAATATGTCCAAGGAAGTCCGCCTGCTGAGTGGTAGCGTGCTTGCCTCCTACGGAGCGGGCCCGTGTTCGATTCCCGGCCGGGTTGGAGATTTTCTCCGCTCGTGGATTGGGTCTTGTGTTGTCGTCATCATCATTTCATCCTCATCACCGGCATGCATGTCACCCAATGTGGCGTCGACTGAAATACGACTTGCACTCGGCGGTCGAATTTCCCCGAATGGGGCCTCCCGGCCTACAATACCACACGATCATTTCATTTTTGTGTCCAAGGAACTGGACGTGCCGTTCGCTGGCAAGGGGAGACAAACTTCTGATGATGCTAAATTATTCTATGATGAAAACATTGGTTCTTCTTTGTGTCCACGGTACGTGTAACATCATCTGCGAACACTTTATACGTACATCAGAAATGAGCACGCTGGTGTTTCCTGACAAATGAATGGCGCGATAGGTGACAGCAGTAAGCAATGGGTCAAAGGGCTATTTTGCGATTTTAGGAATTGTGTTCGAAGTAGTTTTTTTTGTATTACGTTTGATTTCAGATTTCTGAAGCTAAATTGCCATAATGGAAGATATTTGCATCGTAACTTGCGTGAGACCAAAAGTGCTGGTTCTAGCCCCAGTGCATTTAAGAGTATATGAAGGAAATGTTTCTTTTTGTTAAGATCTAACAAATGAAGGCGGAAAATGGCAGGTCAACTAGACCAGTACTCAGCAGATATCTCTATAAAAGTGTGTAACTGGTTTACAGGTAATATTGTAGTTCAATAAAACCTGGTTCTTCTTCAGGGCCAAAGACTGTAGATCTTTTACTATCAGTTGTAAGACTAATTTTTTCCTGTACCATATTCATAGGTAGTTTTACAAAGTCTGCGAAGTTAGTCTGTCTTGACTTTTCTCGTAGAAGAGCTTTCACGTTGAACAATGTACAGTACCGTTTTCCTGAGCACTGTCAACTGACAGGAAGTCCAATCACTACGTTCTTGGTCTTCCAGTCTCATTGCACCTTCTTGTACATATTGTATACACCCGTCTTTCTCTATATCTTACTCTTATTTTTCTCAGAATTTCGATGTGAAGTGAATTATTGTGCCACGCCTAACTCATCTTTTTTAAGACACCGAAATTCCGCCGTTGACAAGTCTTGATATCAAACACGAAACTGGTCGATGTATCGCGAGCCAGCCGTCGTGGAAACCTATTGGAGGCAGTAATATAGCTAGAAGGGGAAAAAAGGCAAAAGTTTAAAATGCTTAAGACGTTCGACTTCAAGTTAGCTGAAACAAAGAACACACAAAATATTAAACAAACTACTGTCTTGTCCACGTATAAAACGCATGCAGTCACCAAGTGGTGTTCCGAAATATGCAGTTTACGAGCACCAAGTATCAGAATGGATGGTTCACTGGGGGCAGTATCTTCTGACTGTCGGGAGCGAGGTAACGGACAGTCATAAAGTTGACATCATTCATTGCTGCTTTATTGTTTCCAGTAATCACAATCGTCGTCTGTTTCGGTAAGACTGAACTGGACCTCTGGAAATGAAAGGAGTGAGTATATATTATCTACAAACGGATGATAAAATACTCAGTAGTGAAGGTACTGTAGGACGGTAACTAAAATGACAGTACTAACGTTACGAGTCAATATTGCTTCGATGCTAACTGTAACCGATCTAGAGATTTTTTAAATTAGTTTGCAGTTAAAGTGGATTTGTTTTCACTATTAACACGAACAGTGAAACGGCATAACAGTGAAACGGCATCGCACAGAGACCACTGTTGCGGCTTCTCTCGACATGGCAACCGAGTGCGTGCGGGCGCCGATCGACAACAATGAACACAGAGAGCCACCACGTCATCTTATCAGGCGAGTCCCGTTATTGCGTACAGTATCACGTAGGACCTGTTGCGACTCCGAGCAAAACAAACGGACGACTACATTTCGTCGTCGCTGTATGGCCCCAGTTAGGTGTCATTGGGTACACAAGACTATCAGCGTTGGCTCGCATTGCCAGTAGTTTGTACAGCAGGCGTCACACTTCTGACGCGTTAAGATCGATGGCTGGGGACCGTCTTCCAGATCTCCTTTACATCGCCTTTCAACAGGATAACAAAAGACAGCAAGGTGCCTGATGCTGTAGATCCAGTGGGTGTTCACCTTTGGCCATGGTCAGCATATTCTCTACAGCCCTCGCCCACTGAGAACGCCTGCCCGTCACTCAGTACGGTAGACGAACTTTAGTACTTGTGTGTCATAGAAGCTCAGTTCGAGCCAATGCCCGGACAACTAGAGTCACTGTTCTTCTTACTATACACTGTGTAACAAGAAGGTACTGCCAAAATTTCGGGAAACATTCCTCACACGTCGAGGAATAAAATGTGTTAATGGACATGGACCTGGAAATGCTTTGTTTCAATGTTACAGCCCATTTTATACTTCTCTTCACAGTAACATTAATCATGGGAAACGCAACAGGTCTGAATTATACTTAAACAGAATACAAAAACATGTGCCGAATAATTCAAACAATGTTAGAAGCAGAAAAAATTGTACTTACAAGGGAGAAATAACGAAGCGGGTCCCACAAGGTTCAATTTTGGGTCCTATCCTATTCCTCATTACGGGTTATCAAGAAACCTCACAAAATTGTGCAGTCACATCATCAACAAAGATTTTCTGTTAGTATACGGGCCGGCACTGTTGGAGTCCCATGTTCGTGCACCAAGGTTAAATGGAGAAATTTACCATGCTTTCTCAGAGAACTCTCTACCTGTTCTTCTAGAACATGCGCCTTGCGAGTGAGAAAAGAGATGTACTTCACGCACGATGGAGCTCTTTCTGATTTCAATGTTAATATTCGTAGGCTTCTAAATAATTATTTCCGTGACAGGATGGTAGGTGCAGGCGGACCAATTCCTTGGCCTCCTCGTTCTCTGGACCTAAACGCATCATACTATAATTTGTAGGGGTATTTCAAAGATCTCGTGTACGGAACCGCGGTGGAATATGTATAAGTCTTTGTGCTCATACTGTGGAAGTCTGTGAAACAATACGCAATTCTCCAGGGATACATCAGCATACCAGGAATTCGACGCGACGGCAGACTGATCCATGTATGCTTACTAGTGGAGGGCATTTTGAACATTTCATTTAGGAAATTTTCATTTTGTGTTGGTACTTTCTTTTCCTGTGTGTGTTTCATGATCAATATGTTGAAGAGCCGTAGAAACTAAAGTCAAACATGGAAATAAATCGTTTCTGGACCCATTTACGAACAACGTATTTTCTACATCTACATCTACATGGATACTCTGCAAATCACATTTAAGTGCCTGGCAGAGGGTTCATCGAACCACCGTTACAATTCTCTATTATTCCAAACTCGTATAGCGCGCGGAAAGAATGAACACCTATATCTTTCCACACGAGCTCTGATTTCCCTTATTTTATCGTGGTAATCGTTCCGCCCTATGTAGGTTGGTGTCAACAATATATTTTCGCATTCGGAGGTGAAAGTTGGTGATTGGAATTTCGTGAGAAGATTCCGTCGCAACGAAAAACGCGTTTCTTTTAATGATTTCCAGCCCAAATCTTGTGTCATTTCTGTGACACTGTCTCCCATATTTCGCGATAATACAAAACGTGCTGCCCTTCTTTGAACTTTTTCGATGTACTCCGTCAGTCCTACCTGGTAAGAATCCCACACAGCGCAGCAGTATTCTAAAAGAGGACGGACAAGCGTAGTGTAGGCAGCTCCTTAGTAGGTCTGTAACATTTTCTATGTGTCCTGCCAATAAATCGCAGCCTTTGGTTAGCCTTCCCCACAATATTTTCTATGTGTGCTTTCCAATTTAAGTTGTTCCTAATTGTAATACCGACGTATTTAGTTGAATTTACGGCTTTTAGATTACACTGATTTATCGTGGAACCTCTGTGTGTGAGGAATCTTTCCTGTAAGTTCGCTATATGTTTTTGTTACGCCCTCTACGCATAATAAGTAAAATTTCGTTATTTGCTATCCTTGGCGTGTTGTAGATTCAATGGTAAGCACCGTATTTGCAAATCCTCTACAACCTGAAACTCCGTTCATACCCGGCGGAGTATTTTGCCCGAATACAACTACGTCACTACAGTTACGTAGAAAATCCCGTGGCGTGTTCCCTATTCTGCTTTTTCTGGAACCTACGAAACTATAATTTCTCACCCCGTGACGTCTAACAAACAGCGGGTAATAACGCGCGAAAGGGTACGTTGTGACAGCACAGCGTGTTTTGCCTCACCTCTGCCCGCCCCTGTTAAGCCACGCTTTCCAGAATGTTCCTCGTAAACGTACATGTATCGCCGCTGTCAGCGGGCCCCCGCGTGATAAACGATCTCTGCACGTCGGCCGGTCGCAGACGGCCGTTCGGGTGGTATTAGTCGGTCGCAGTAGCGCGAAACAGCCGGCAAAACTGCTGTTCCGAGCATTCCGCGCGCGTCCCCTCTAAAATTTGAAAAAGCGACTGCACTGAATGGCCATTATTGACTTCCTCCCTCCCCATTTCTTTTTGTTCATTTACGACATCCAGCGAGAGATTTATTGGCAGATGTATTGACATCGGATGGAGCGCACTGGCTACTAAAGAGCCAGTTTTGCCGCCATTACAGTTGCTTCTGCGTGTACTATTCAAATGTTCATTGCTTTGCAACGGAATCTGACAGTTCCTCAAATGGAAATGCTAATAAAATGGATTATTGATAAAATTTATACAGAAGCAGCCTCGGCATAGAAGTAGCGTTGTGCAGAGGTATCGTTTCTTTAACTGCTAATTATATTTGTCCATATATTGAACAGCTTACGTATGGTATCGCTGAACTTCTGTTGTATTTGCAGTCAGTTCCACAAGAAAGTGTATTCCGTTACCTGTATGAAATAAAGGACACTGTTATAAATATATGTTTACATGAAAATACATATTCTTACTAAGTGCACAGTTACCTAATAGTTAATCCAATCGCCGCCATTATCACGTGTTTGACGAGATTTTTTGCATATTCGCTCGGTAACGATTCCATATCGTCCTGATTTTATGTGACAGTTGTTTCAATGTATATACTGGCTTTCCTTTAAGCTTCATCTTAACACTTTGTCGTCCGCACGTCTCGTACAAATTTATTCGCTTGGCGCCGACAGCGCTAATTCGGATTACTTGTCTTGTCGCCGGCCGCTTGTCACCTTTCCGTTGAAGACAAGCTTCAAACACATTGACTTTTGCGCGCTTTAAGTTTTCCGGAAATCCTCTATTTTGCCGTATCGTCACACAAACTCGAATTTTCGTTTCAAGTAAAGTGCCAGTTCTAAACTGTTATAATAATTATCCATATACAGGTCATGCCACTTTCGATAAGAAGGTGTCAATAGTTCCATCATTGTTTTTGCTAAAAGTTGTCCAGGGTCGGGACGTATCTAGAGTCAGGAAATTTATCCCGTACTCGAATCACACAGCGTCCGAATGAGTATGCCATATTTCGTAATTTTCGACGGATTGTAAACTTTAAAATTTAACTGTCCACGCCACAGTATCATTCCTTCGCCAACTGAGATGTTTTAACTTAGATTAAACGTTTCTTTAAACTTTTTGGAAAAATAATCAATTACGAATTGCACTTTCAAAAGTCGGTCGGCATTATCCGGTTCATTGTTGTTTTCGGAAAAATGTAAAAATGATAATATTTGTCTGAATCGGCTGCGAGACATCGTTTTGCGAAATACTGGTTTGTTTATCAACGAATTCGTTGACCAGTGATCATAGATCATTGCTTTTTTTACAATTCCCATAACGATAGCAAGCTCAAACCATTTTCTAAGTTAAGGTCCCGCAACGTCGACAAATTTGTAATTTTTTTAATCCAGTTTCCTTCTATAGCAATTTTGACTATAATACTTGTTTGTATCGTTGCTAATATATTCAAAATATCGTTCCCAATATATAATTCTACGATATCCAAGACGCTCTGTGTATCTTTGGCCAATATGTGTGGACCAGGAGATCCCTCAAATTTATTATTGGTCCTCAGTAAATCATAGTCTCTCTTCTTCGTCTGATTCATCCAAATCAGATGGCAACCATAACGTTCGCCGAATTCTTCTTGAACGTATTTCACTATCTTCCGACGATTCTGCTTCACTTTCATTTTGTTGATATCCAATCTCTTCTTCCCAATCGGCAAGTAGTCTGGAACGTCAGACAAGACGTCCGCGCATTCATCATAAATAATCGTATCGTCTCTTTCGTCTGCCATGATGAAAGTGCACAAGTACTTACAAAAACAAAAAACTTGTTGACGTGTGTAACTTATTCTAACCTAAACAAAACGCCAACATAATGAAAAAGATACTAAAGTGCTGCCACCGGCCACTGCGCGATACTATGCTCATGACGCCACTGCTGTGTCGCCGGCCACTCAGCGACACTATGCACCCGTCATCACTGTGGAGTTGGCTACTCAGTGGTACTATGCACCCAACATCACTGTGGTGTTGCCGGCCACTCAGCGATACTATGCACACGACACCACTACGGTGTCGCTGGCCACTCAGCGATACTATGCACACGACACCACTATGGTGTCGCTGGCCACTCAGCGATACTATGCACACGACACCACTACGGTGTCCCTAGCCACTCAGCGATACAATGCTCACGCCACCACTACGGTGTCCCCAGCCACTCAGCGATACTATGCTCACGCCACCATTACGGTGTCGCTGGCCGCTCAGCGATACTATGCAAACGACACCATTGTGGTGTTGCCAGCCACTCAACGATACTATGCTCACAACACCACTGTGGTGTCGCCGGCCACTCAGCGACACTATGCACCCTTCACCACTGTGGTGTTGCCGGCTACTCAGTGGTACTATGCACACTACACCACTGTGGTGTCGCCAGCCACTCAGCGATACTATGCATACGACACCACTACGGTGTCCCCAGCCACTCAGCGATACTATGCTCACGCCACCACTACGTTGTCCCCAGCCACTCAGCGATACTATGCTCATGCCACCACTACGGTGTCCCCAGCCACTCAGCGATACTATGCTCACGCCACCACTACGGTGTCGCTGGCCGCTCAGCGATACTATGCACATGACACCACTGTGGTGTCGCCAGCCACTCAGCGATACTATGCACACTACACCACTGTGGTGTCGCCAGCCACTCAGCAATACTATGCTCACGCCACCACTACGGTGTCCCCAGCCACTCAGCGATACTATGCACACGGCACTACTACGGTGTCCCCAGCCACTCAGCGATACTATGCTCACGCCACCAGTACGGTGTCCCCAGCCACTCAGCGATACTATGCTCACGCCACCACTACGGTGTCGCTGGCCACTCAGCGATGCTATGCTCACGCCACCACTACGGTGTCCCCAGCCACTCAGCGATACTATGCTCATGCCACCACTACGGTGTCCCCAGCCACTCAGCGATACTATGCTCACGCCACCACTACGGTGTCGCTGGCCGCTCAGCGATACTATGCACATGACACCACTGTGGTGTCGCCAGCCACTCAGCGATACTATGCACACTACACCACTGTGGTGTCGCCAGCCACTCAGCAATACTATGCTCACGCCACCACTACGGTGTCCCCAGCCACTCAGCGATACTATGCACACGGCACTACTACGGTGTCCCCAGCCACTCAGCGATACTATGCTCACGCCACCAGTACGGTGTCCCCAGCCACTCAGCGATACTATGCTCACGCCACCACTACGGTGTCGCTGGCCACTCAGCGATGCTATGCTCACGCCACCACTACGGTGTCCCCAGCCACTCAGCGATACTATGCTCATGCCACCACTACGGTGTCCCCAGCCACTCAGCGATACTATGCTCACGCCACCACTACGGTGTCGCTGGCCACTCAGCGATGCTATGCTCACGCCACCACTACGGTGTCCCCAGCCACTCAGCGATACTATGCTCACGCCACCAGTACGGTGTCCCCAGCCACTCAGCGATACTATGCTCACGCCACCACTACGGTGTCGCTGGCCACTCAGCGATGCTATGCTCACGCCACCACTACGGTGTCCCCAGCCACTCAGCGATACTATGCTCATGCCACCACTACGGTGTCCCCAGCCACTCAGCGATACTATGCTCACGCCACCACTACGGTGTCGCTGGCCGCTCAGCGATACTATGCACATGACACCACTGTGGTGTCGCCAGCCACTCAGCGATACTATGCACACTACACCACTGTGGTGTCGCCAGCCACTCAGCAATACTATGCTCACGCCACCACTACGGTGTCCCCAGCCACTCAGCGATACTATGCACACGGCACTACTACGGTGTCCCCAGCCACTCAGCGATACTATGCACACGGCACTACTACGGTGTCCCCAGCCACTCAGCGATACTATGCTCACGCCACCAGTACGGTGTCCCCAGCCACTCAGCGATACTATGCTCACGCCACCACTACGGTGTCGCTGGCCACTCAGCGATGCTATGCACACGACACTACTGTGGTGTCACCGGTCAGCACAGTGTTTACAGACGACGAAACATTTTGGATCGGATTTGCAACCACAGACATTGCAGCCCAGTCCATTGTGGACACCCCACTGTCTGTACAGAGACGGCTGCGATGTTTCGGACCATATTTTCTTGAAGCACCCAGTCTGCCTTGTTCGAACCAAATAGCTTCTTAAAGACCCTCAGAAGGCATTTTTGATAAGTAGATTTTTCAGCGTATAAATTGGCTGTAAGTAAGTGCAAACAGCGATAACCGCGTTTAGAGAAACATCCCCAAACATGCTCTTTTACCGGGTGTCTGACTGTCTGTTGAAGCAACCTTTCACACTAGGCTTTTGAAAGAGGAGATCAGGCCCAAAAAGATGATTTGCAAGGAACACTGCCTCGTGTCACTTCTGATATTTCGCACTCTATTTTTAAAATGGAGCTGACAAGATAAAACATTCAATTCTCACACCGTTTATCTGTACACTGTCCAAAAGTGCATTGAGTGCAGATTCGAGGCCACTACCAGAGATGTTGCTGCGTACAATATATTTAAAATTATGGCGTACACATTCTTGTGGAGCTGTCTGTACATTTCATCATGTAGCAAGTAAACTGTTAGGTGTTGATTTAAGCGCGGAAGCTGCCCGAAAGGGCGGAATGGCGGAATCAGTTTCTATGGCATTGGTTTCAAACTGGAAGGTAATTACACCCTCGATGGATACAATGACATTTTCTGGACGGGACGGGGGGGGGGGGGGCGAACACTAAAAAAAAGGGCGTCCTATTATGGATAAATCATGGAACTAACTTGATTTAATAAGTCAATATGATTACGTCGTTAGAGCAACAATTTTTATATAAGTCACTAAGCCGAAACAAGGCCCCGGGAGTAGACAACATTTCATTAGAACTGCTGATAGCCTTGGGAGAGCCAGCCCTGACAGAACTCTACCATTTGGTGAGCAAGACGGATGAGACGGGCGAAATACCCTCAGACTTCAAGAAGAACATAATAATTCCAATCCCAAGGAAAGCAGGTGTTGACAGACGTGAAAATTACCGAACTATCAGTTTAATAAGTCACGGCTGCGAAACAGTAACACTAATTCTTTACAGACAGAATCGAAAAACTGGTAGAAGCCGACCTCGGGGAAGATCAGTTTGGATTCCGTAGAAATGTTGGAAAACGTGAGGCAATAATGACCCGACGACTTACCTTAGAAAACAGATTAAGGAAAGGGAAACCTACGTTTCTAGCATTTGTAGACTTAGAGAAAGCTTTTGACAATGTTGACTGGAATACTCTCTTTCAAATTCTGAAGGTGGCAGGGGTAAAATACAGGGAGCGAAAGGCTATTTACAATTTGTACAGAAACCAGATGGCAGTTACGAGAGTCGAGGGGCATGAAAGAGAAACAGTGGTTGGGAAGGGAGTGAGACAGGGTTGTAGCCTATCTTCAATGTTATTTAATCTGTATATTGAGAAAGCAGTAAAGGAAACAAAAGAAAAATTCGGAGTAGGTATTAAAATCCATGGAGAAGAAATAAAAACTTTGTGGTTCGCCGATGACATTGTAATTCTATCAGAGACAGCAAAGGACCTGGAAGAGCAGCTGAACGGAATGGACAGCGTCTTGAAAGTAGGATATAAGATGAACATCAACAAAAGCAAAACGAGAATAATGGAATGTAATCGAATTACATCGGATGACACTGAGGGTATTAGATTAGGAAATGAGACGCTTAAAGTAGTACATGAGTTTTGCTATTTGGGGAGCAAAATGACTGATGATGGTCGAAGTAGAGAGGACATAAAATGTAGCCTGGCGATGGCAAGGAGAGCGTTTCTGAAGAAGACGAAATTTGTTAACATCGAGTACAGATTTAATTGTCAGGAAGTCGTTTCTGAAAGTATTTGCATGGAGTGTGGCCATGTATGGAAGTGAAACGTGGACGATAAATAGTTTAGACAAGAAGAGAATAGAAGCTTTCGAAATGTGGTGCTACAGAAGAATGCTGAAGATTAGATGGGTAGATCACATAACTAATGAGGAGGTACTGAATAGAATTAGGGAGAAGAGAAATTTGTGGCACACCTTGACTAGAAGAAGGGTTGGTAGGACATGTTGGTTGGTAGGACATGTTCTGAGGCATCAAGGGATTACCAATTTAGTATTGGAAGGCAGCGTGGAGGGTAAAAATCGTAGAGGGAGACCGAGAGATGAATACACTAAGCAGATTCAGAAGGATGCAGGTACTGGGAGATGAAGAAGCTTGCACAGGATAGAGTAGCATGGAGTGCTGCATCAAACCAGTCTCTGGACTGAGGACCACAACGACAACAACAACAACAATTTTGAAATTTTCAAGCTTGAGCAGTAACGCTGACGCGATCTTTCGGAGGCCACAGCGGATGTATTATCGACACTATCTGAAATTCGTGCACAGTTGGCGGTCAAAACTAACCGCATCCGACTGCTTGCTTGTATTGATGCGGCGCGTTCGTTACAGGTTCAAATGGCTCTGAGCACTATGGGGCTTAACTTCTGAGGTCATCGGTCCCCTAGAATTTAGAACTACTTAAACCTAACTAACCTAAGAACATCACACACATCCATGCCCGAGGCAGGATTCGAACCTGCGACCGCAGCGTTCGCGCGGTCCCAGACTTTAGCGCCTAGAACCGCTCGGCCACTCCGGCCGGCCGTTCGTTACTGGCTCCACCGCGTTATCGGATTTGTTCTAGGCCCACGAGAGAGAGAGAGAGAGAGAGAGAGGGAGGAGGGAGGCAGGCCTTGGAGCATAAGTCACAGCACGAGACACTGGAGGTCTTAGAAGTGCCAGCAGCCGTCTCTGGCAGGGAGCTAGTAACTATTTCAGACGAGTTTAATAATTCTTTACTGTGCGTTGAAATAAATGCAAGTCCTCGATATCACTCGACAACGTTAAGAGATCTAGTGGCACCTTTTCAATTAAATATCGATTTCCCGTGGACCCTGCACGGAACCGGGTTTTCGCATAGTCTGGCAGACAAGACAACTAGTGGGACGTCACAAGTTCGTAGCAGGGCTCGTGTTTCTCGTTAGCCCCGCTTTGCTAGTCGTTTGCATGCCAGCCAAGTCCTATCTCCTCGTCAGATGAGAAACAGAAGCATGTGAGTGACGTTTTTCCTGTTCTAGTGTCAAGTATTGGGTAAGAAATTGCTCGTTTGCACCATTCCCTTTCGTTTGCTATTGGACATAAAATGCTGACATAAAGCCGATAAGATTTAAGTAGGAGTGAAAGTTTGTTTTTTAATTGTAGTTGTGATGTCAGTGAGCCATAACCCAAAACAATTATGTAGATAGTTACAATTTAAAAATTACTTAACAGCAAGGACATCTACATGGATACACCGCAAGCCACAGTACGGTATATGGCGGAGGATACCCTGTACCACTGCTTGTCATTTCCTTTCCTTTCCCACTCGAAAACAGAGCGAGTGAAAAATGACTGTCCATATGCCTCTGTATGAGCCATAATTTCTCGTATCTTATCTTCGTGTGCTAAATGACGTTAAGTTTGGCATTAAGAAAGGTAAAGGCACGAGAGAGGCAATTCTGACGTTGCGGTTGATAATGGAAGCAAGACTAAAGAAAAATCAGGAGACGTTCATAGGATTTGTCGACCTGGAAAAAGCGTTCGACAGTGTAAAATGGTGAAAGATCTTCGAGATTCAGCGAAAATTAGAAGTAAAGTATAGATAGAGACGGTTAATATACAATATGTACAACAGCCAAGAGGGAATAATAACGACCAAGAACGAAATGCTCGGATTAAAAAGGGTGTAAGGCAGGGATGTAGTCTTTCGCTCCTATTGTTCAATCTGTACATCGAAGAAGCAATGGTGGAAATAAAAGAAAGTTTCAGGAGTGGACCTAAAATTCAAAAAAAAAAAAAAAGGTTCAAATGGCTCTGAGCACTATGGGACTCAACTGCTGAGGTCATTAGTCCCCTAGAACTTAGAACTAGTTAAACCTAACTAACCTAAGGACATCACACACATCCATGCCCGAGGCAGGATTCGAACCTGCGACCGTAGCGGTCTCGCGGTTCCAGACTGCAGAGCCTAGAACCGCACGGCCACTTCGGCCGGCCTAAAATTCAAGGTGAAAGGACATTAATGATACAATTCGCTGATGACATTGCTATCCTGAGTGAAAGTGAAGAAGAATTACATGAGCTTCTAAATAGAGTGGACAGTCTAATGCGTACAGAATATCGATTGAGAGAAAATCTAATAAAGACGAAAGTAATGAGAAGTAGCAGAAATTAGAACATCGAGAAACTTAACTTCAGGATTGATGCTCACGAAGTAGATTAAGTTAAGGAATTCTGCTACCTAGGCAGCAAAATAACCAATGACTGACAGCGCAAGGAGTACATCAAAAGCAGACTAGCAATGGCTTACAGGATGTGGTTTGAGAAAAGTTTCGATTATACGAGTATAAAGAAATTTTTTTAGCAGTGCAGCAAATGACTCGAGTTTCAACTTTCTGTTCAAATGGTTCAAATGGCTCTGAGCACTATGGGACTCAACTGCTGAGGTCATTAGTCCCCTAGAACTTAGAACTAGTTAAACCTAACTAACCTAAGGACATCACAAACGTCCATGCCCGAGGCAGGATTCGAACCTGCGACCGTAGCGGTCTTGCGGTTCCAGACTGCAGCGCCTTTAACCGCACGGCCACTTCGGCCGGCGAACTTTCTGTTCTTCTTGCGTCCAACCTAGATGCGGACACGACACTGGCAGGACGGAGAAGTATGTTACAAAGAATCCGCGAGAAAGATTGCGACATGAGAAGCTAAACAATAAATCAGTGCTTACAACGCATTACAAAACGAGTTCCGCCGCGGGCTACGTGTTCAGAATAGGCGTGGTCAGGAGGCGGCTTGGCGAGCACGAACGGCGTGGGCAGACAGCGGTACGTAGCACAAAACTGTGTACAGTCTTTGACCTAACACTCTGGCTACTGCTGCACGGAGGCGTATACATGTACTGAACATATTGTACAGAGAATGGCAGCACGAATGATCGCGAGTTTATCTCATCCGTGCGAGTGTCATAGCGATGTCGGAAGCACTGAACTGGCAGACCCTAAGATAGACTCAAGCTCTCCTAGAAAGTCCTGCTCTTAAAATTTCAAGAACAGCTTTACATGATTACTCTAGTAATATACTGCAGTCCCTCTACGTTTCGCTCTCGTAGGGATCGTGAGGGAAAGATTAGATTAATTACAGCACGCAGGGAAGCATTTAAACTATAAATCTTTCTGCGCTCCATACGTGGATGGAACGGGGAGAAACATAATAACTGTTACTGTGGGTGGTACCCTCTTTGATGCACTTCAGAGCGGTTTGCAAAGTATAGATGTATAACGTCATGAAAGCTGCAATGAGGGCTATGCTATGAAGAGCTGTTTGTGCAGCGTCCATTATATTACGACGGGACGAAAAGCGACGAAAAATGTAATTTTGACGTAACAAATTAATGTCACCGGTACGGTGCGACTGGCAACAGAGGCGAAAAAAAGAAAATTCACGCTCGGCTTGGAACATACTCCGGAAAATTTTAATGAAGGAGTCTACGGCGGAAAAGGAAAGGAAAAATCCGCCCGCAGTGCAAGGAGCCTTTTTCATGGCTCGTGAGCAAGAGGGTCGCGGCACGGCATAGCGTTTGTATGGGGAGAGGGAAGGGGGGGAAGAGGGTGTGGGAGGAGCTATGGGGGAGCGGAGGAGGACGCGCCCCTACCTCAACTGAGGCCCGCGAAACAAGTGAAAGCGAGGCTCTGAAACGAAACATCTCCACATCGCCCTTCGATGAGGTGTAGAGAGTGTAGCAGGGATTCGGCAAAAAATTCCAGAGTACAGAACGGAATGTATGATACAGAATGATACAGCACCGCGCTCGCCATTTAAGGAAGTTCGTGCGAATTTTTATATTAAAGGTTGAAAAGCCTCGAAATCAAGATCGCAAAAAGTAAATTTTCATTTTAGTATCAGGTTTCATCTACACACGAACCATCTTGAGATCATAAAACTTTGTTGATTGGTGTCATTGGCATGACAACACAACACCTCACATAGGTAAAGTAACTTCACATCGTTCAAGCAACCAAGTAGTAGGAAGGTCATAAAACTAAGGCTTTAAGCCATTAAAACTTAGTAACTGACAATTTAATCTTCATTTACATTATCTCATAGCAGATACCCATTGAATTCCGTCAGTTACGAAGTTTTAGCGGCATGACGCCTTAGTTTTAGGATTTTCGTTTTTCTTGATTGATTGAACAATGTGAAGTTATTTTACCAACGCATTCTATATGTATATCGTTAGTTTTAAAAAAATATTTTAACAACGTGTTGAGCCGATATGGTAATGAAACTAATCACGAATGATTTTTATGGTATGAAGGTTGCTCGCGTGTAGCGAAAACTAGTAACGAAAATCAAAATTTATTTACTATCTTTACTTCCAGGATTTTCAACTCTTAATGTAAAAGTTACAACAGATCGCTTCTCTCCACCGTGGACAGTGTCAACAAACATTATCGTAAGAATTTGTTAAGTCTCTCAGTTAAACCCCAGGTCAACAAAGGATGCCATCCCTTCAATGATCATACTCGCAACGAAACAGAAGGTCTAAATACCAAATTTCTTTTTACAAAATTGCTTTAACGAGAAAGATCGTAATATTGTTTCTCCTTCCGATCATGACAAGAACGCCGAAATAATAAACACTGGATCACAAAAAGAGAATCTGAAGCACCCAGAAGGGGAAGAAGAAAAAAAATTAAACTTTACAGGTTGGTAGGTTACGTGATTTTCTACATCTACATCTACGTGATTACTCTGCTATTCACAATAAAGGCCTGGCACAGGGTTCAATGAACCACCTTCAAGCTGTCTCTCTAGCGTTCCACTCTCTAACGGCACGCGGGAAAAACGAGCACTTACATTTTTCTGTGCGAGCCCTGATTTCTCTTATTTTATCGTAATGACCATTTCTCCCTATGTAGATGGGTGCCAACAAAATGTTTTCGCAATCGGAGGAGAAAACTGATGATTGAAATTTCATGAGAAGATCCCGTCGCAACGAAAAACGCCTTTGTTTCAATGATTGCCACTCCAATTCACATATCATGTCTGTGGCGCTATCTCCCGATAATACAAAACGAGCTGCCCTTCTTTGTACTTTTTTGATGTCATCCGTCAGTCCCACCTGATGCGGATCCCACACCGCACAGCAATACTGCAGAATAGGGTGGACAAGCATGGTGTAAGCAGTCTCTTTAGTAGACCTGTTGCACCTTCTAAGTGTTCCGCCAATGAATCTCAGTATTTGATTTGCTCTACCCACAATATTATCAATATGATCGTTCCAATTTAGGTTATTTGCAATTGTAATCCCTAAGTATTTAGTTGAATTTACAGCCTTCAGATTTGTGTGACTTATCGCGTAATCGAAATTTAGCTGATTTGTTTTAGTACTCCTGTGAATAACTTCACATTTTTCTTTATTCAGGGTCAACTGCCATTTTTCGCACCATACAGATATCTTATCTAAATCATTTTGCAATTCGTTTTGATCATCTGATGACTTTACAAGACGGTAAATGACAGCATCACCTGCAAACAATCTAAGACGGCTACTCAGCTTGTCTCCTATGTCGTTAATATAGATTACGAATATAGATTACGAAATCAAGTCAAATTTACAAAGGTAAGTATGAGCCCACTGATTCTTATGTTGTTGCACTCCGTCTGGAATGGGTACATGCGCTGATTCGGTTGCGAAGGGCGTCATAAAGCCGTTGTAACCTCTCCTGAGGTAAACTGGCCCACAAGTCTTGTAACTGTCCTTGATATACTGAATAGTGGGCTTGGTACAGACTTGACGTCTGAACTGTTCCCACACATGTTCTATTGGGGATAGAGCTGGGGATTTTGCTGGCCACGGGAGTACCTAAACATCACGCACACAGCTCTTTAAGGCAGGTACTATGTGTAGGTAAGCATTGTCATGTTGAAAAATTCCACCTCGGTTCTACCGCATGAGCGGTGACAGATGAGGACGCAAGGTGTCCGTGATGTACCACTGTGCCGTCAGAGTAGTCCTATCACAACCAACTGTGACCTAAAGTTAACACTGGACTCGCATTCGGGAGGACGACGGTTCAATCCCGCGTCCGGCCATCCTGATTTAGGTTTTCCGTGATTTCCCTAAATCGCTCTAGGCAAATGCCGGGATGGTTCCTTTCAAAGGGCACGTCCTTCTCTAACCCGATGAGACCGATGACCTCGCTGTCTGATCTCCTTCCCCAAAACAACCAACCAACCTAAAGTTATACCCGATGGATCCCCACATCGTGATGCCAAGAGAGAAACACCGCTGTCTGTTGCAACCACTGCAAGATTGGGATGACCATCTCTATTCTCACCGACGATGATCATGCTGGGCAGTGCAGAACTGCAATTCATCTGTAGTGGCAACTTCTGCCACCGAATGTAACAGCAACACCAAAGGTAGAGGGAAGAGGTACAAGTCACCGTATTAAGACTCGTCTGAGCTTTCCAAGTGATTTATTGTTCCAAATACAGTGCCCCCGTTCCTCTCGATCTGTCACTGGGTCCCGCAATGCTGAGGACAGCACTTTGCTGTCTGCGAAACAGCTTGGCGCAGAATGGCTGCCTCAGTGACCCGTGCATGCTCTGCTGTGTGTCGGCCTTGTACGGCATCAGAGTTGCGGCGTCATCAGGATGCTGGTAGTTGACCCAGCGGTCTGCAACCCTGCCGACTCGGTGTGAGCCGCAGGCGGCCAGCTGTGTGCTTCTCGCTGGCATCGCTGAGATCTCAGCAACGGCAAGCGCCCGCGATCCGGAGTCTGAATCTGCGACCCTCGCCTCGGGGTGCCTCTGGCGTGTGTTGGAAACCAGGATAACTGCATGCGGTAGCGAGCCACGGTGTAGCCCTCCGTTGGCTGGCTATGGACCCCACGTCGGCCTCACAGGGTCGAACCCGCCGTGGACTGGAACGCTGGCTGTGTGTAGCTGGTGGTGTGACACGCCCTGCTGTCCAGGAGAGCTGCCACACTTGAATGAATCTCGTTAAAAACCCGCACCTACACTCCTGGAAATGGAAAAAAGAACACATTGACACCGGTGTGTCAGACCCACCATACTTGCTCCGGACACTGCGAGAGGGCTGTACAAGCAATGATCACACGCACGGCACAGCGGACACACCAGGAACCGCGGTGTTGGCCGTCGAATGGCGCTAGCTGCGCAGCATTTGTGCACCGCCGCCGTCAGTGTCAGCCAGTTTGCCGTGGCATACGGAGCTCCATCGCAGTCTTTAACACTGGTAGCATGCCGCGACAGCGTGGACGTGAACCGTATGTGCAGTTGACGGACTTTGAGCGAGAGCGTATAGTGGGCATGCGGGAGGCCGGGTGGACGTACCGCCGAATTGCTCAACACGTGGGGCGTGAGGTCTTCACAGTACATCGATGTTGTCGCCAGTGGTCGGCGGAAGGTGCACGTGCCCGTCGACCTGGGACCGGACCGCAGCGACGCACGGATGCACGCCAAGACCGTAGGATCCTACGCAGTGCCGTAGGGGACCGCACCGCCACTTCCCAGCAAATTAGGGACACTGTTGCTCCTGGGGTATCGGCGAGGACCATTCGCAACCGTCTCCATGAATCTGGGCTACGGTCCCGCACACCGTTAGGCCGTCTTCCGCTCACGCCCCAACATCGTGCAGCCCGCCTCCAGTGGTGTCGCGACAGGCGTGAATGGAGGGACGAATGGAGACGTGTCGTCTTCAGCGATGAGAGTCGCTTCTGCCTTGGTGCCAATGATGGTCGTATGCGTGTTTGGCGCCGTGCAGGTGAGCGCCACAATCAGGACTGCATACGACCGAGGCACACAGGGCCAACACCCGGCATCATGGTGTGGGGAGCGATCTCCTACACTGGCCGTACACCACTGGTGATCGTCGAGGGGACACTGAATAGTGCACGGTACATCCAAACCGTCATCGAACCCATCGTTCTACCATTCCTAGACCGGCAAGGGAACTTGCTGTTCCAACAGGACAATGCACGTCCGCATGTATCCCGTGCCACCCAACGTGCTCTAGAAGGTGTAAGTCAACTACCCTGGCCAGCAAGATCTCCGGATCTGTCCCCCATTGAGCATGTTTGGGACTGGATGAAGCGTCGTCTCACGCGGTCTGCACGTCCAGCACGAACGCTGGTCCAACTGAGGCGCCAGGTGGAAATGGCATAGCAAGCCGTTCCACAGGACTACATCCAGCATCTCTACGATCGTCTCCATGGGAGAATAGCAGCCTGCATTGCTGCGAAAGGTGGATATACACTGTACTAGTGCCGACATTGTGCATGCTCTGTTGCCTGTGTCTATGTGCCTGTGGTTCTGTCAGTGTGATCATGTGATGTATCTGACACCAGGAATGTGTCAATAAAGTTTCCCCTTCCTGGGACAATGAATTCACGGTGTTCTTATTTCAATTTGCAGGAGTGTATTTATACGTGGCTGTGCGCCTCTGTTTTGCCATACGCGCCACTTCACGTCACGAACTCAAAACACGGTAGGTGGGCCAGTGGGCCCGTTCAGTCTGATTTGCGACATGCAAAACCGCAACGTATACTCTTTCAGCAATTTGACGGCTGTGTGGGCTCTATTCTACTTCGCCACTGTTAGTATGCATAACTCACTGCAATCTGGTCCGCACGTGGCTGTAATTTGTGCTCAGAATATTGCACAAAACTAACTTTCCATATTCTAAACGGTGGTGCCGCTACACATCGATGAAGGCAGTGAGACGCCATTCGTCAGCAGTCCATGTTTCCCAGTCACGGCACCACTCCATACACAGTCGTGTATTTGCAGTGAAAACTTGAACGAAGGCTACACGGCGTCCTATATACTCGAAGGCCTCCATATCGTACGCAGCGCATGCGCCGCCCTCCGCAATTGCTGCTCACCAAGATTGGGCAGGTGGCGGGACCCTCGGTAGAATACCGGCGGCAACGATATATCGCACTCAAAAGACTATTTTTAAACACGCGGATTGGCCGCACCGAAGGTCGTTCACCGAAAGCCGGCACACACCAATCTGTATCTGCACGATGAGCGTTGGCATTCACCACACCAACGCAATGGCGTGCATTGGACTCTGTTACACAGAGAATTTGACATTTCCGACGCGCGCAGTTTAGCTCAAGAACCTGCACATTTCATGGCTGTTTTTAAAGTAAATGGCATTCTGTGAAGCAGGTTCGTCGGGATATGGAGTTTGAACCATCCCTGGAGGTGCATGTCGACAAGCATGGGTGTGGCGTGTGTTCTGTCCGCCTCCCAAGATTAGGCCACTATTCGACTCTGTGAAAGATAATTTGGGTCTTAGGAAGCCAGACATATGCAAAATTCCGTGTCAGTGAGGTAAGATTTACATCGGCCGTTCGATTCGCGCAGTTCAGGGTAGGTGCGTGTTAACGTCGCCGTCATACGAGATTATTACAACAGCTGGAAAAACTGGCGGTAGCAGAACATTGCTTAAACGAGGGACACGGGATGAAATTTGACGAGACAGTGGTAGTTGCCAACACTTCCAAAAGTCGGAACTATGTTTATTAGGAGGCAGCTGAAATTAGGTCGACAGATAATTTGGTTAATAGAGACAATGTGTTTCCTCTTAGCAGGACGTGGAATCGTGTACTACCCGCATAAAAACAGAACGTTCTCCGGTGCGGCCAGCCTGATTGTTGAAAATAGCCTTAGAGTGCGATATATCGCTGCCGCCGATGTTCTAATAAGGGCGGCGCCACCTGTCCAATGGCCATGTTAATGTTTAAGGGGTGGCCGGATGCCCTTCCTACCGCCACCCAGTACCCCCAAGGACGGAATTAGTGTACCCCAACTGTCTGCGTCCAGTGTACGAGGTGTGGCTAGAAAAAAACCGGTCTAGTACTGGTGAAACAATAAAACGAATGTAATAAGGCTGGAAGTCGCGTGGCCTGTCACGTGACTCTCGCTCCGCCTACTGCTCGAGTTTCATCTGCCTCCTGCACTCAGTCTGCCCGTGGCGTCTGTTTTAAGTAGTTGACGTTTTGTCTGTGCGTCGGAAAATGTTGAGTGTACAGAAAGAACAGCGTGTTAACATCAAATTTTGTTTCAAACTAGGAAAATCTGCAAGTGAAACGTTTGTAATGTTACAACAAGTGTACGGCGATGATTGTTTATCGCGAACACAAGTGTTTGAGTGGTTTAAACGATTTAAAGATGGCCGCGAAGACACCAGTGATGACACTCGCACTGGCAGACCATTGTCAGCAAAAACTGATGCAAACATTGAAAAAATCGGTAAACTTGTTCGACAAGATCGCCGTTTAACAATCAGAGCAGTGTCTGAGTTAACAGGAGTTGACAAGGAAAGTGTTAGGCAGATTCTTCATGAAAGTTTCAACATGAACAAAGTGTGTTCAGAAATGGTTCCAAAGTGTCTCACAATTGAACAGAAGCAACGCCGAAGAATGATTTCTTCTGACATCCTGGAAAACATTGAAAGTGATCCCACCTTCTTACAAAATGTTATTACTTGCGATGAATCGTGGTTTTTTACTTACGATCCCGAAACTAAACGCCAATCGATGCATTGGAAAACTCCTGGTTCTCCACGACAAAAAAAAGCACGAATGTCAAAATCGAAATTCAAGGCAATGATGATTGTTTTTTTTTTTTTTGACATCAAAGGGATTGTGCACATTGATTGGGTACCAGAGGGACAAACAATCAGCATTACTACATTAGTGTCCTGGCTACCCTACGTGAGCGAGTACGGAGAAAACGGAACGATTTGTGGAGAAAAAAGTCATGGATCCTTCACCAAGACAATGCCCCAGCTCACAGTGCGTTGTCAGTGAAGACGTTTTTGGCAAAACACAACATTCCCATCTTAGATCATCCACCCTACTCACCTGATTTGGCCCCCTGTGACTTTTTTCTTTTCCCTAAAGTCAAGTCAGCTTTGAAAGGAACTAGATTTGAGACTGTTGAAGCAGTAAAAGAAAAAGCGACGGAAGTAATGTATGGACTTACCGAAAATGATCTGCAGCATTGCTATGAACAGTGGAAAATTCGTATGGAGCGGTGTAGAGACCGAGGAGGAGAGTACATTGACGGAGATAACATGAAATTGTAAATAATTGTAAATAAATGTTTTTTCCAGCATCAGTCCGGTATTTTTCTACCCGCACCTCGTAAATCGTGAAATAGTGGGAAAGAGTTTCAAATGTCTGTGAGTCGTGTAACTGAGGCGAGACGTGTGGACCAGCTCGGTATTCACCTAGTAGGATGTGGAAAACCGTCTAAAACCACATCCAGGCTGGCCGGCTCACCGGCCGTCGTCGTTAATCCGCCGGGCGGATTCCATCTGGGTCTGGCGCGCCTACCCGAGTCCAGGAAGCAGCGCTTTAGCGCTCTCGGCTATCCTGGCGGGTATTTCCAATACTGGTTGACATTGCTCGGTAAATCGCTCGGGATCAAAGCTGTGGTATTACGTATCGGTACCATTCCGCAGGCGTCAAAGTTGGCAATGGACTGCAAGTTTCCGTCACACGCCGATAGCGGTCGTACAGGGTCCAGCAGATCCAGTGGAGCGCGCCCGCTGAGCCACGCCCCGAGTGGCTCTAGACCTAGAGCGCCCTCTGCCGCCGCGATATAGGACGGCCCACTGAAGCTACACAGCCGACTTGCACTTGGATTCCCTTCACTACGTGACGCTATGCAAACGCCGCCAAGCCGCTGCTGGCCACCACGGTCGTGCTTTAATTCAGACAGCCTCATCCTTGTTGCTGTTGTAATACCTGGACCATTTCTTGCTGCGTTATTTGTAATGAGTCCCCGTACGCTTGGGGAAATACAAGTTAGCTTGTTCGCTAATCATTTCTGCTCCCGTCCACCTTTCCTACGATCACAGTGGTCTCACCACTCTCCAGTCAACTCCCCTTACCATTCTGTACGAGATCGTGCACAACAAAGGTGACCGACTGCAGGTGACATTGGCAGCGATCGGCCGCTAGTATGTGCGGCACCGCTAACATTTACATTTACATCTACATGGTTGCTCTACAATTCACACTTAAGTGCCTGCCAGAAGGTTCATCGAACCATTCTCCTACTACTTCTCCACCATTCCACTCTCGAATGGCGGGTGGGAAAAAGGAACGCCAAAATCTTTCCGTTCGAGCTCTGATTTATTTTATTATGATGATAATTTCTCCCCCCGTAGGTGGGTATCAACAAAATATTCTCGCATTCGGAAGAGAAAGTTGGTGATTGAAATTTCGTAAATAGATCTCGCCGCAAAGAAAACCGCCTTTGTTTCAGTGACTGACACCCCAACTCGCGCATCATATCAGTAGCACTCTCACCCCTATTGCGCGATAACACGAAACGAGCTGCCCTTCTTTGCACTTTTTTGATGTTCTCCGTCAATCCCACCTGGTAAGGATCCCACACCGCGCAGCAATATCTCAGCAGAGGACGAACAAGTGTAATGTAGGCTGTCTCTTTAGTGGGTTTGTCGCGTCTTCTAAGTGTTCTGCCGACAAAGCGCTGTCTTTGTTTCGCCTTCCCCACAATATTATCTGTGTGGTCTTTCCAATGTAAGTTGCTCGTAATTGTAATTCCTAATCGAATTGGCAGCCCTTAGATTTGTGCGATTTATCTTATACCCAAAATTTATCGGATTTCTTTTAGTACCCATGTGAATGACCTCGCACTTTCCTTTGTTTAGTGCCAATTGCCACTTTTCGCACCATACAGAAATTTTCTCTAGATCATTTTGTAATTGGAGTTGATCGTCTCATATTTTACTAGACGATAAATTACAGCATCATCTGCTAACATTCTAAGAGGGCTGCTCAGAATATCACCTAGATCATTTATGTAAACCAGGAAGAGCAGAGGGCATATGACACTACCTTGCGGAACGCCAGATACCACTTCTGTTCTAGTCGATGATTTACCGTATGTCGCTACGAAGTGTGACCTCTCTGAGAGGAAATCACGAATCCAGTCACACAACTGAGACGATACTCCATATGCACGCAATTTGATTAATAGTCGTTGTGAGGAACGGTATCAAAAGCCTTCTGGAAATAGGAATATGGAATCCATCTGAGATGCCTTGTAGACAGCACTCATTACTTCATGGGAATGTGTTGCACAAGAACGATATTTTCTGAATCCGTGTTGGTTATGTATCAATAAGTCATTTTCTTCAAGGTGATTCATACTGTTCGAGTACAGCATATGCTCCAAAATCCTATTGCAAATTGAGGTCAGTGATATGGGTCTGTAATTCAATGGGTTACTCCTATTTCCTTGCTTGAATATTGGTGTGACCTGTGCTACTTTCCAGTCTTTAGGTACAGACCTTTCGTCAAGTGAGCGGTTGTATATGATTGCTAAGAAAGGCGCTAGTTTGTCTGCATACTCTCAGAGGAACCTGATTGGTACACCATCTGGACCGGAAGACTTGCCTTTCTTAACTGATTTGAGTTGTTTCGCAACACCTAAGATATATACTTTTACGTCACTTACGCTAACAGCTGTTCTGGTTTCGAATTCTGGAATATTTACTTTGTCTTCTTTCGTGAAGGAATTACGGAATACTGTATTTAGTAACTCCGCTTTAGTGGCACCATCATCGGTAACATTTCCATCGCTATGGCGCAGTGACGGTATTGACTGTTTTTTGCCACTGGTGTACTTTACATACGACCAGAATCTCTTTGGGTTTACTACCATATTTTGAGACAATATTTCACTGTGGAAACTATTAAAAGCATCTCTCATTGACGTCCTCACTAAATTTCGAGCTTCCGTGAAACTTAGCCAGACATGTGGATTTTGCGTTCCTCTGAATTTGGCATGTTTTTTTAGTTGCCGCCCGAAGAGGCCATAAAGGCCCAACGGTACCGACCGGCCGCCGTGTCTTACTAAGCCCACAGGCGTCACTGGATGCAGGTACGGAGGTGGCACCTGTAAGGCCGAAGAAGAGTTAGAGGGCGGAATTCTCCGGTATACGACGGCTCCAGCGCCGCAGGCGTGACGACGCGTGTTAATAATTTCTCGCGGTCGTGCAGAAACGGCGCGCCCCGACCCGTTCCACGAGCCTGTCAGGTCCAGGGCAGGCCGGACCGGTGCCTTTCGCTTTCACTGCGGCCTCCGCCTGGGCCGGCAGAGAGGTGTGCGTGCGGCTGCGGCTCGCCATGTTTTATGCAGGCGGGCGCTCTCAGCCGGGATGGGCGCCATTGCTGTTTCATGCCGGGCCCAGGTGCGCCGCCATACAGCCCGAAACAGCCACGGCAGGGGCCTAGCCTGTTCTGGTGGGCCGCCGCTCTGGACAGCGGGCAAGCCAAGACCCACTCCCGTGTCCTTACTTCACATTGTGTCTGTCTTGCCACCGCCAGACACCACACTTGCTAGATGGTAGGCCGCGGTCCGTTAGTATACGTCGGACCCGCGTGTCGCCACTATCAGTGATTGCAGACCGAGCGCCGCCACACGGCAGGTCTAGAGAGACTCCCTAGCACTCGCCCCAGTTGTACAGCCGACTTTGCTAGCGATGGTTCACTGCCTACATACGCTCTCATTTGTAGAGACGACAGTTTAGCATAGCCTTCAGCTACGTCATTTGCTACGACCTAGCAAGGCGCCATATTCAGTTACTATGTCTTCTGAACAGATAATATTGTGACTCATGTACAGTCAAGAGCGACGTTCATCATTAATAGATTAAAGTTAAGTACCAAACTAATTACGTCCGCTTTCTGAATTCTAATTCCTTGTCATGTTCCAGACCTCACGTCAGTATAGTTCTTCCCTCCTCACGCCAGCCTGCGTGAGCTAAAACGCGTGCATTTCGGCCTCCTCTAGTAACACGGTGTTCGCTCTTCTGCCAACACAACAGTGTCTGCCGCTCGGAAGACAGCGCGACACGAATGCGGCGGCTTTAGGATTAGACCTCCAGACGAATTTATAGAGAACTGTGTAACCGTAGGTAGGGTACAATCTACGGAATAGCTTTCTCGTCCGCGCTGACTCCGGAAATGACTTAATTATAACTATAAAACACTAATGAATCCGGCAGTGATTTTTAATTGCTAAATATATGTGAGAGCTGGATATACGTCCTGATCTCCTTCTACCCCCTTCCCCCCTCCAGCCTTTCTCTGAACATCGCATCCGACCCCCTCTCTGTCCATTTCATCCTCCTCCTCTCTCCACCGCCCTTCTCTATCTATGTCGGTCTTCCGCTTCCTCCTCTAACTTCATTCCTCACCCCGCCCTCTGCCCATTTCCTTTTCCCCCTGTCGTTGACCTACAGCTAACTACAGCTAACTAAACCTTGATCAGGGACAGTTGTTGTTGTTGTTGTTGTTGTTGTTGTTGTTGTGGTGGTGGTGGTGGTCTTCAGTCCTGAGAACGGTTTGATGCAGCTCTCCATACTACTCCATCCTGTGCAAGCTGCTTCATCTCCCAGTACCTGCTAACCTACATCCTTCTGAATCTGCTTAGTGTATTCATCTCTTGGTCTCCCTCTACGATTTTTAGCCCCCACGCTGCGCTCCAATACTAAATTTGTGATCCCTTGATGGCTCAGAACATGCCCCTCCACCGATCCCTTCTTCTAGTCAAGTTGTGCCACAAACTCCTCTTCTCCCCAATTCTGTTCAATACCTCATCATTAGTTATGTGATCTACCCATCTAATCTTCAGCATTCTTCTGTAGCACCAAATTTCGAAAGCTTGTAACCTCTTCTTGACCAAACTATTTATCGTCCATGTTTCACTTCCATACATGGCTACACTCCATACAAATACCTCCAGAAACGACTTCCTGACATTGAAATCTATACTGCATGTTAACCAACTTTTCTTCTTCAGAAACGCTTTCCTTGCCATTGCCAGTCTACATTTTGTATCCTCTCTCCTTCGACCATCATCAGTTATTTAGCTCCCCAAATAGCAAAACTCCTTTACTACTTTGTCTCATTTCCTAATCTAATTCCCTGAGCATCACCCGATTTAATTCGACTACATTCCATTACCCGCGTGTTTTTTTTTTTTTTTTTTTTTTTTTTTTTTGTTCATCTTATACCCTCCTTTCAAGGGGAGAGCCAGTCCTGACAAAACTCTACCATCTGGGGCAGTATGCAATGAAATTAACTGGAATGGCTTCGTAAATTTGGCTGACTCAACACCCTTGTGCATATCGTACGGTACAAAGGTCTTGCTCACATTTCTTTGTTGCTTTATAACTGCAAAATCTCTGTTGCAGCCCAAAAGGCTACGACCATTTACCAAAAACTTGAGTGTTATCTTTTTACATCACTCCCGGCTAAATAAAGGAAACTTTAACCCTTGGTACTTGGAAGCTCTGCTAGGCACAAAGGCCATGCGTCACCTAATAATGAAAGCAACATTTTCTTCACGATTCGTTATTTGGAACAAGGGTAGCAACGTGCAGCAGAGTACCGATAACACTACAGCATGGAAAACGCGTTTCGTGAAAAAAAAATTTCTATTCGGAACAGCTTCCATTTCCAATCTTCAATTAATGAAGTAAGAAGTTCATAGTGAACTTTGAAAATTTCAAAAACGCTTGTGGTTCAATTGATCGACTAACTAGCCTAGAAATCCTGAGAGATTTTTGTTTAGGTAACAAAACAAGGACTGTTGTTCCATCGATCCTTGGTAGAATAACATCATATTAAATGGAAAGCACTGTTTTCTTGTATTACAGGATTAATTCATTGCGTTAACTTGTTTCCTGCTTGCCATCATCACATTTTGACTGTTCTCTTCAAAGACGTTACAATGTTTGTAAACAATATTAGAAAAGACATCTAGACAGGCGCAAACACACAATAAATGGCATATTTCACAGTGTGGTGGTAACACAGCTTAAATGGTGAAAAAGCTGAACAATAAATGTATATAATAGGAGCAAACAGAATAAAATCGATGTAAATTCTGAAATTTTCGCTGTTTGTTTCTTCTTCTAATAATTTTCCACCGGAATTTCTAAACTCATTCAGGGAAGTGGCAACAAAACGACTATTCATGTTGGTGGTTAGAATGTATGAGACTGGAGATATGTCATCAGACTTTCGCATAAACATTATCCTCTCAATTCCGAAGACTGCAAGAGCGGACATGGGGGAGAATTATCGCACAATCATCTTAACAGCTCACGCATCCAAGTTGCGGACAAGAATAATATACAGAAGAATGTAAAAGAAAATTGAGCATATATTACATGACAATCAATTTCGCTTTATAAAAGGTAAGGGCAGCAGAGAGGCAATTCTGACGTTGTGGTTAATAATGAAAGCAAGACTAAAGAAAAACCAAGACACGTTCACAGAATTTGTCGACGTAGGAAAAGCATCGACAACTTAAAATGGGCAAAGATGTTCGAAATTCTGATAAAAATAGGGGTAAGCTTTAGGGAGGTACGGGTAATAAACAATTTATACAAGAACCAAGAGGAACTAGTAAGAGTGGAAGACCAAGAAGAAACGCTTGGATTACAATGGGCGTAAAACAGCGATGTAGTCTTTCGCCCCTACAGTTCAATCTGTACATCGAAGAAGCAACGATGGAAATGAAAATTCAAGACTGGAATTAAAATTCAAGGCGAAAGGTGATCAATGATACTATTCGCTCATAACATTCCTATCTTCAGTGAAAGTGAAGAAGAATTACAGGACCTGTTGAATGGAATGAACAGTCTAACGAGTAGAGACTATGGATTGAGAGTAAATCGACGAAAGAAAGAAGAAGTAGCAGAAATAACAACAGCGAGAAACTTAACATCAGAATTGGGGACCACGAAAGAGACAAAGTTAACGAATTCTGCTACCTAGGCAGCAAAATATTCCGCGACGGACGTAGCAAGGAGGATATCAAAGGCAGACTAGCACTGGCAAAAAGGGCATTCCTGGCCAAGAGAATTCTGCTAGTATCAAACACAGGTCTCAATTTGAGGAAGAAATTTCTGAGAATATACGTTTGGAGCTCAGCATTCTATGACAGTGAAACATGGCTTGTGGTAAAAAGGGAAACAGAAGAGGACAGAAGCATCTGAGGCGTGGAAAATTAGATTAAGTGATAAGGTAAGGAATTCGGTTCTCCATGGAATCGGCGAGGAAAGGAATATATGGGAAAGCACTGAAAGAAAATGGGACAGTATGATAGGGCATTCGTTAAGACATCAAGGAACAACGTCCATGTTACTAGACGGAGCTGTAGAGGGCAAAAACCGTAGAGGAAAACAGAGATTGGAATACATCCAGCAAATAATTGAGGACTACTCTGAGATGAAGCGGTTGGCACAGGAGAGGAATTCGTGGCGAGCTGCATCAAACCAATCAGAAGACTGATAGGTCAAAAACACACATCAGAAGCGACATGACGTTGAATGGCCACATAAAATAAATAATAAGAAACAAGAAATTACGAAAAATAGAAATGCGACTCATCCACGAAAGAAGTGGCTTACAAGACACTTTTTTGACCAATTCGTGAGTTCAGCTCATCTGTCTGGAGCCTTTACCCAGTGAAATCGCTGACAGTGTGTTACGGAGATGCTCAACAAACTCCAGTGGCTGGTACTGTAAGAAAGGCGTTGTGCATCACGAAGAAGTTTAGCACTGAAATTCCGAGAGAGAACGTTTCAAAATATTACTTCCTCCCTTATAAGTCTCACGAAATGACCACAACGCGAAAATCCGCGAAGTTCTATGTGCTACGGAGCTTTACCGACGAATATTTAATCACTTCGTCCCACGCACGATTAATTTACGGAACAGTAAAAGGAGAAAAAGAAGGAATAGTAGGAAGCACCCTCTGCCACACGCCGTGAAGCTGCGTGGGGAGTATAGAAGCAGATGGAACGTGCCGTGAGTTTATTGCTAAACCTCTACAGCGCCTCTTTCAATGCAAAACGGAGGATCACAAGACGCTTAATGGCTCATTACCAGGCGTAACACACAATAGCTGTGATCAGCGTCGCGGGTCGATCGCTATCTGCGCAGATCGCGAACGTAAACGCAGGCCTACGTGCGTAATCGGCGCCAGCCCGTGGCATGGACGCAACCCGCGCGACGCTACTGTGCGCAGGGCAGCGCGGTCGCAGGGGAGCGCTGCTCGATACGCGATTACCCGCGTTTAGCGCCTGTTTATAGCCGATAACCGATAATCAATGGCGTCTCTGTCATGGCGGCGCAACTAAATTGTGAATGCGAGCACAATGCCTCGCTCGACCAGCAGATAACGCGCTACTGCTGTCTCGTCCGCACCGTCTGCTAGACAGCCAAGAAACTCAGGCACATATTTTCTTTCGCTTTTACACTGTGTAGTAAGCGTGTACAGGGATTGTGAGTATTTGTATTATACAAAAAGAAAAATTAATGCAAACTTTGACCAACAGACGCACCTAGTCTCTTTTCCTGGATGGGGAAGAGGAAGAGAGAAACAACGTTGAATGAAAGATAAGGCATTTAGAATTAAGAGGAAAATAATGTGTTACCAGAAAGTTTTATCACGGGAAATTATCGGTCCTGACATTCTTGGATGAGTCATCGCGGAATTAGTATGGAATGTGAAAAATCACGGCAAATCTTAATACTAGCAGCAGAAGGAAAACTTTAACATCGCTTCTTCTGGAAACGACAATGTCAAACACTGCACCGCTTTTGAATATGAACGATAGCCTGTTCGACTAAATAAGTTTTATATATGTATAAAAAAAACTTTCAGGCAGAGATCACATATGTGACACGTATGTAAAGAACGTTGAGGTATACTATGTAAACAGTAAATTATGAGCTTTTTCCTCTCCCAATATGTTGAATATCTGAGTAACGCCCACACAAGTATTGTAAAATAAATATTGCGAGTGGTATCAACAACACTGGAGTGGTTAAAACGTCAAGCATCTATATTGTTTCTGAAGTAAATTAAGTAAAGTTCAACAAAAAAAGCAAATTATTGTCACTAGAGTTATGCAGGTGCCAAACCTGTCAACTCTGCGTATGTTTGTGGAGGTGGAGCAATACTGGAAATACCAACAGTAGCTTCAACGAAATGATTCTTCACAGTCTGTTAGGAGGTAGAAGGTACCAGGATGCAGCTGATAGTGCAGCCAGTCTTGCCAAGACTTCTCAACTGTCCCTAGGAGCCAAAAGGTGCAAGAGCAATTTGTTTATAGCTCCCAGAACAAGTAACGAGTGAAAGCTGAAACCACTATTTACCGTTTAACAGCGTAAAAATAACTGTGTGGCTGTAACTTTAACCTCAAATACTACTTTGAAGAATGTAATATTACCACCTTGCACCGGTGGTAAAATACTTTATTTACACAACCAGTTTCAGTCATCTGACCATCATCACGTTCATAAAAAGTATTCACAGCATTGTGTCATGCGAAATATGAAACCTTTATCGTCAGATGATGAAACCATGAATTACACAAATTACGTTGTCAGTCTATCAAAACTGTTCTAGGGAGTGCTCTCAAAAATGGTTCAAATGGCTCTGAGCACTATGGGACTCAACTGCTGTGGTCATAAGTCCCCTAGAACTTAGAACTACTTAAACCTAACTAACCTAAGGACAGCACACAACACCCAGCCATCACGAGGCAGAGAAAATCCCTGACCCCGCCGGGAATCGAACCCGGGAACCCGGGCGTGGGAAGCGAGAACGCTACCGCACGACCACGAGATGCGGGCAGGAGTGTTCTCATTCAGTCGCCTCTTGCGATATGAATCTGTTCACAGCGTTAATGCCAAGCAGAGTTTTTATGCATTGACGACGTAATTTATATTACGGCATGATAACAGTGTATTATTCACGGTTTTATCATCTGACGGTAAGGATTTTATATTTCGCCTAATATGATGCTATTAACACTTTTATGAACCTGATGGTCAGACGACTGAAACTGGTTCCACAAGCTGCGACATTGTCGCGAATAAAACAGTGACCCGTATATACAACAAGTTTCCTTTAATTTACGTCTATGGTCACAAACTTTTGTTAACAGATTACCGGTTTCGGTCTATAATGACCATCATCAGATCTGTTTTATAAAAACAAAGTCCTAATGTACTGCAGCCATAGTGGCATCAACATTTGACGATGCCACTATGACTGCAGTAAATTAGGACTTTGTTTTTATAAAACATGTCTGATGATGGTCATTATAGACCGAAACTGTTAATCTGTTGACAAAATGTCATCTGACCATAGACGTATATTAAAGGAAACTTCTTGAAACTGGTTCTGTAAATAAGGTATTTTTGCAGCAGCTCAAGCTAGTACTGTGACAATTTTCAAATGTTTAAGAGCTGTGGGGCGCCATCTCCTGAAAAGACACTGAAACATTATGTTCCGTAGGAATTCTCTCTCTCTCTCTTTCTTTCTTTCTCTTTCTCTTATCAGTCTTCTGACTGGTTTAATATGGCCAACTACGACTTCATCTGCTGTAACATCTTCATCTCAAAGTAGTACTTACATCCAACATCCTTCACCGTTTATCTCTGTCTTCCCTCACCGTTTCCACTCCCTGAAACTCACCTGAATTTCTGCACAAGTTATTCCTTGACGTCTTAATACAAATCACATCCTCTCATTCTGTCTCTTCCTCTTATCAATTTTCCCGCATATTTATTTCCTTGCTGGCTGTCCCGAGGAATACATATTTTATCTTCTCAGTCCACTTAATTTTCAGAATTGTCCGGAACTTGGATGCGTGATCTGTTAAATTGATTGTACGATAATTCTCGCACTTGTAAGCTCTTGCTCTCCTCGGAATTGTGTGCGTGATATTTTTTTCGAGTCACATGGCATATAGCCAGACTCATACATTCTACACACCAACGTGAATAGTCGTTTTGTTGCCGCTTCCCCCAATGATCTTAAAAATTTTGAAGGAATGTTATTTATGCCTTCTACCTTATTTGATCTTATGTCTTCCAAAGCTCTTAAATTCCGGTTCTAATGCTGGATCTCCTTTCTCTTCTCTAGTGACTCCTGTTTCTTCTTCTAACATATCAAGCAAGTCTTCCCCTCATTGATGCCTTCAAAGTACTCTTTCCACCTATCCGCTCTCTCCTCTGCGTTTATCAGTGGAATTCTCATTTTACTCTTAATGTTATTACCTTTGCTTTTAATTTGAATTTTCTATACGATGAGTCAGTCCTTCCGACAATCATTTATTTTTCGATTTCTTCACATTTTTCATGCAGTCATTTCGCCTTAGCTTCCCTGCTCTTCTTATTTGTTTCATTCCTAAGCGACGTACATTTGTGTATTCCTGAACTGCTGCGAGCATTTTTGTACTTCCTTCTCTCATCGATCAACTGAAGTATTTCTTCCGTTACCCATGGTTTCTTCGCAGTTACCTTCATTGTACCTATGTTTTTCTATCCAACTTCTTTGACTGCCCTTTTTAGAGACATGCGTCCTCTTCAACACATCTTCCTATTGAGCTTTTCCATATCAGTAAATCTGTTAGAGAATCTCAATCGTATTTCTTCATTCCTTAATATTTCCCTTTCCTACCTCTTTACGCATTAGTTCTTCCTGACTACTTCACCCTGCTCTACATCACTAGTAAATTGTGATCTGAGTCGATATCTGCTCGTGGATACAAATTACAATCCAGTATATGATTTCGGAATCTCTGCCTGACCACGATGTAATGTGACTGGCATCTGCGTGTATCTCCTGGCCTTTTCCACTTTTATCGCCACCTCTTTTGATTATTGAACAGAGTATTCGCTATTACTAGCTAAAATTTATGGTAGATTTCAGTTAGTCTTTCTCCTCTCTCATTCCTAATACAAAGGCCATATTCTCGCATAACCCTTTCTTCTACTCCTTCCCCTAGGACGGCCGTTGTGGCCGAGCGGTTCTAGGCGCTTCAGTCTGGAACCACGCCACCGCTACGGTGGCAGGTTCGAATCTGCCTCGGGCATGGATGTGTGTGATGTCCTTAGGTTAGTTAGGTTTAAGTATTTCTAAATTCTAGGGGACCGATGACCTCAGATGATAAGTCCCATAGTGCTCAGAGCCATTCAAAATGGTTCAAATGGCTCTGAGCACTATGGGACTCAACTGCTGTGGTCATAAGTCCCCTAGAACTTAGAACTACTTAAACCTAACTAACCTAAGGACAGCACACAACACCCAGCCATCACGAGGCAGAGAAAATCCCTGACCCCGCCGGGAATCGAACCCGGGAACCCGGGCGTGGGAAGCGAGAACGCTACCGCACGACCACGAGATGCGGGCTCAGAGCCATTTGAGCCTTCCCCTATAACCGCATTCCATTTCCCCCATGACTATTATATTTTCATGTCCCATTACGTCCTGCATTACACGTTCAATACCTTCATCTACTTTCTCTGTCTCTTCATATTCAGCTTGCGAGGTCGACACGTATACATGAACTATCGTTGTCGATGTTGGTTTGCTCTCGGTTCTGATGAGAACAACCCTATCACTGAAATGTTCACACTAACAACCTTTTGCCCCACCTTCCCCATCCCGTTATGAAATTTTCTGTTGGTGTTGATATCACCCTACACTCATCTGATCAGAAATCCGTGCCTTGTTTCCATTTCACTTCACTGACCCTTACTATATCTAGATTGAGCCTTTGCATTTCCCTTTTCAGGTTTTCTAGCTTCCCTACCACATTCAAGCTCTTGACATTCCACGCCCCGACTCGTAGAACGTTATTCTTTCGTCGGTTATTCAATCTTTTTCTCATGGACACCTCCCCGTTGGCAGTCCCCTCCTGGAGATCCGAATGGGAGGACTATCTGGAATCTTTTGCCAATAGAGAGATCATCATGACACATTTTAATTACAGGCCACTTGTTTTGTGGCTACACATTATGTGCTTTTAATGCAGTGGTTTTCATTGCCTTCTGCATTCTCATGCCGTTGACCGTTGCCGATTATTCCGTCTTTCGGGGCAGTTTCCCACCCCAAGTGCAAGAGAGTGCCCTGAACCTCTGTCCGCTCCGCCGCCCTCTTTGACAAGGTCGATCGCAGACTGAGGGTGACTTCTTATGCCGGGAGTCTTAGGGCGCGAACGCTGATTATTAATCAAAATTTAAGCGCTGGCGGGGCTATAAGCCGGGTTGAGGACGTTTTTGATCAGTAATCAACGAAGCTAACCCTAGGTGACGAGTGCAACAACTGCAAAAACTGAATTCCAGATACCTGCCGAAACACCACAGAAAAATAGTTTGACAGCTATTAGGAGGAACACCTTACACAGCTTGATTCTTTTACGAGGCTCACGGAACTGGAGCAATGGACCTTATGATGATACATAACACTGCTCTATTCCGCCGCTGGAGTTGTATCACCATATCTGAATTTTTCGTGCTTACTAAATAAAAATGTGAGAATTAGTATTATCTGAAGATGGTTGTTGATAAGCTGAAACAGGTCACCTAGTTACTACTGGCTTCTATTCCGATCAAGGGCAACGTTGTTAACGAAAATTTCGAAAAGTTTTTGACCGATTTACTTCACATTTTTACACGATAATCTAATGAACATTCCAATGGACATAGGCTATATCTGTTTTTTAATATGTAGTATATAAAAATACATGTAATATATAAAAGGGCAAAACTGTCACCGAGAACTTCGAAGTGTTCTTGACCGATGTACTCTAAATTTTTCGCAACGTTTTAATGAACACTCGCACAGCCATAGGCTATATATTTTTAATATATATATAATGTATAAATATATATTATTTGCACATTTTGTACAACAATGTATAGGTTTTCAGTTAAAACAGAACGCGAGGAAGAAAATGATGCGCCGTGTTTTACCGTGAAAAAGTGCGGCGTTGTTTCCTTTCTCGCAGTCAGTTTCACGTACGATAGCAGGGCTTTTAAACATTAAGCAAATTAGTTTCTTAATAAGTGGGCTTGTGGTGAAACGTAAGGTTCCAATACCACTGCTTAAATGGGATGTAATGGATTTTGGGCAAAAAAATCAATTTTCAGAAATATTATTTTCTTGAGCTACACAGTTCAATCTATGTTGTGTGTGAATTTTATCGTGATAGCAGCCTTAGAAATGCATTTAAATTGTTAAACTGATTAATTCTGCACTCGCGGCCACTCCCACCTTTTCCGCATGTGGGAAAATGCTTGCTTCAGCGGAATTTTTTTCAGTGTGAAGGCTGTTTTTGTATATGTGAAAAGGAACCCAATAATTTCACACACTTCTTACGTTCCAATGTACTAAACATGATTCTGACATAAGTAGTGTTTAATGTTGCTATATACCCCCTCCCTTCTAATTTTCGTTTCCCTTGCGAAATTTACGCGGCCTCAAACCACTGGAAAAAATTTCTTTTAACACGGCAGCAGGATATGATTGCCTCATGAATACTGACCGAGCGGTATTTAAATGACGCCGACAATCAGCAGTTCGCGATACGAAATAAGAAATCTGAAGGGTAGGCGGGGTTTTCTGCATCGTCGGCCGCAGCAAGGCTTGGGGTCTGCGGCGCACGCACTGCTGTTGTGTAAAATATGGCGGCGGAGGCGGGAAGGAAGGAAGGAAGTGGTGGTGGAGGACTTCTGGCGGCGGCGGGGGAGAAGGGGGGCGTAGGGCCTCCAGAGTGGTGGCCGAGAGCGTCCCGCGGCCGGAGCAGAGTCAACAAGCCGCGCCCGGTAGGCGGTTGTCACGTTCCGGCGCAGCAGGAAGCAGCGCCAGGAGGGCCAAACAATTCCCCGGAGGAGCGGAGTCCAGCCCAACCCTGAACAGCCCACACCGGCAGAGCTAACTGTGCGGCGCGGCGCGGCGCGCCCGCCGGGATCGATAGTGGCGGGACGCGCCGCGTCGACCTCGCAGCGGATCGTAACTCGATTACGGCGCGGGCGCGCCGCCAGGCGAGTATCGATAAACGCGTTCCGAGCGCCACCTACGATATTACCGAGCCGCGCCGACGTCGGTAGCTGTGCTCGCATGGTGAATGCAAGTATTAGGACGCAAAAAAGGTTAAAGGCAAATAGAAGGAAACGCATTTAACGTTATTTTATACATGCTGCGTAGTGCTGAACTCCGTGTGTGTTATTCAGTCAAGGACGGTTCACTGACAATGCAACCAGCCACAAATGGTTTTAAAAAAGCTTTACTTTTCTACCATTCACTGATTCGTGATGTCATGGCCATCTTCAGTTGGCTACACTTCCCCTCAACTAGATATTTACCACTAACTGTAAAGGTGATCCAATGAGCTGCACAAACACACACACAAAGTGTAATGAAGAAAGAAAGAACACATTTAAATTTTTTTATGGTCAAACTACGAAAGATACACTGAAGCACCAAAGAAACTGATATTCAAATACAGACATATGCTAACAGGCAGAATACGGCGCTGCGGTCGGCAACGCCTATATAAGACAACAAGTGTCTGGCGCAGTTGTTAGATCGGTTACTGCTCCTACAATGCTAGGTTATCAAGATTTAAGTGAGTTTGATCGTGGTGTTATTAGTCGGCAGACAAGCGATGGGACACAGCATCAAATGGTTCAAATGGCTCTGAGCACTATGGGACTTAACTTCTGAGGTCATCAGTCCATCTAGAACTTAGAACTGCTTAAGGGGCTCCGGAAAGGCTCAAAATCATGAAAAGTTCAATTTTTACTTTTTTGCGTTTTCTGAATCTGCAGACTATTACCTTTTAATAGATATATAATTTATTCAATTCCGAAGACTACAACTATTTTTAAATTTTTTTTGAAATGTGTTCTACATGGGCGTGACCCACTGTGGCGCTGTTAAACTGCTGTCAAATGGTGTTATTATTAACGTCCGTGTTCATCAGGTACATTTTAGTGATGTGAGATAAAGTATGTGTTGTGGCTAACCTGTGATGGTTCAATATATATCGCTGGTGTGATTGTCGATTGTTTCATGTTTATTTACTCTGTCGTTATCTCTAAAATATTCGTAATTAATTCTGTTTCTTGAGTCTCTGTTTTGTTGAAGTATAATAATGAGTAAAAGTAAAGTTATTAGAAATCCTCTGAAGGCTTTTAAGAAAAGGAGAAATGTTGGAAAGCCAAAGGTATGTGTTATTACTGTAAACAATAAAGACGATAACCAAGTGAGTGAACCTAACCTATCAAGTACACCTGCCCATAGCAGTCAAAGTGGGAAAGAAAATACTTCACAGAAGAAGCTTGGTTCAATGAGTGAAAACTATGAATGTTTTATGGGCGAATCGGATGTGAATGAAATATTTGATATGTCGGTTCTCAAAGGAATTTTTTCAAACTGTGTAAGATGTATTCATTGTAGTGAAGTTGGTCTGGAACTCTCCATAATAAAGCACGTAGGACTTGCTAGTGAAATACAACTGAAATGTGATAAGTGTTCATACATGACCACCTTTTGGAACAGTGTTGCAGTAACTGCAACTGAAGAAAATGGTAGCAAAATCTACGAACACAACATTAGATTTGTTTATTCCTTGCGTTCAGTTGGTAAGGGTGCTACTGCAGGTGCAATTTTCTGTGGCATCATGAATCTTCCAAATCCCCCAACCAAGTTTACGACCTATAATAAATTAATAGGGTCTAAAGTAGAAGATGTCTGTATAGAATCTATGAAGAACGCTGTGGAAGAGGCAGTAATGGAAAATAGTGGTAACAGAGATTTGACTGCAGCGTTCGATGGTACCTGGCATAAACGGGGACACACATCTCTTCATGGTGTAGTATCTGCCACCAGTATGTATACAGGGAAAGTTTTAGATGTAGCAGTAATATCAAAGTATTGTAGATGTCCACAAAAATATAAAGGTACACATGAAAATAATTGCAAAGCTAACTATAGTGGCAGTAGTGGAGGAATGGAAGTGGCTGGTGTTGCCAGTATATTCCAGCGTTCTGAGGCGTGTGATAAAGTGCGATATGTTAATTACCTTGGTGACAGTGATTCTAAAAGTTTCAGACATGTTCAAGGACTGAAGCCCTATGGTGATGATGTTGTAGTGCAGAAATTTGAGTGTATTGGACACGTACAGAAGCGAATGGGAACAAGACTTCGGCGACTGAAAGCTTCGTACAAAAAACAAAAACTTAGTGATGGTAAAGGGTTGGATGGGAAGGGAAGGTTAACTGACAGTGTAATTGACAAAATACAGAACTATTATGGAATGGCTATTAGGCAAAATACACAAAGTGTCGACGAAATGAAGAAGGCTGTTTGGGCTCTTTTTTTTCATACTTCTTCAACCGATGAAAATCCCCAACATAGCTTGTGTCCCAAAGAAGAAGACAGTTGGTGTAAATATAACAAAGGATTGCTAACCGGTGAAGTGTACACTCACAAGCATAGTCTGCCTCATGCAATAATGGAGGTGATAAAACCTATTTTCAGAGACTTAGCAGTACCTGAACTGTTGAAAAAGTGTATTCATGGAAAAACTCAAAACCCCAATGAAAGTGTAAATAGTGTTATATGGTCGAGAATCCCCAAGACTGTATTTGTTGGAATAGAAACACTTCACTTTGGTGTGTATGATGCTGTTGCGACTTTCAATGATGGCAACATTGTAAGGTGCAAGGTATTTAGAAATATGGGAATGAAGATAGGTTCTAACATGGTACGAGCGATGCTTGCTTTAGACAAGGAACGCCTTCGGGCTGCAGACAGGGCTGTAAAGAGTCTAGAAATACAAGCAAGAGTAAACAGGAGGAGGAACAAGAGGAAGCTGGAGGAGGAGTTTGCAGAGGATGAAGATAATCCATCCTATGGACCTGGAATGCACTAAAAAGTTAATCCAATCTTTGTCGCTCGATTCCCAAAACTTTTATTTTCTCATACTAATTACATGTTTTCTAAGGATCTTCCAAACATATTTGTTTTAAACTTTCAGTAAATGTTACACAGTACCTTCTGCATAATTTAACACAGCCTTTTTCCAAAAAACTGTATATTTTTGAATATATAAATAAAAAATTGCAAAAAAATGTTGTGGATTTTCATTACAATTGAAAAAAATCATCTTTAATAACTGAACTAAAATTTTGTAAAATCCCTGTGTTAAGTTGTAGCCCATATTCCAATAAATAATCTGTAAAAAGTTCAACTTCCTACCTCAAATACTTTGTGAGGAAAGATGTAATTTATAAGCGTTATTTTAACATTGCAAGTATAGGGCGTTCCGGAGCCCCTTAAACCTAACTAACCTAAGGACATCACACACATCCATGCCCTGCGACCGTAGCAGTCGCGCGGTTCCAAACTGTAGCGCCTAGAACATTTCAGCCACCCCGGCCGGCGGACACAGCATCTCCGAGGTAGCGATGAAGTGCGGATTTTCCCGTACGACCATTTCACGAGTGTACCATAAATATAAGGAATCCGGTAGAGCATCAAATCTCCGACATCGCTGCAGCCGGTAAAAGATCCTGCGAGAGCGGGACCAACGAAAATCTTTAAACGTGACAGAAGTGCAACCCTTAATTTCAATCTACATCTACATCTACATGGACACTCTGCGAATCACATTCAAGTGCCTGGCAGAGGATTCATCGAACCATCTTCACAATTCTCTATTATTCCCAACTCGCATAGCGAGCGGAAAGAATGAACACCTACATCTTTCCATACGAGCTCTGAGAAAGTTGGTGATTGGAATTTCCTGAGAAGATTCCGTCGCAACGAAAAAAGCCTTTCTTTTAATGATTTCCAGCCCAAATCCCGTATCATTTCCGTGACACTCTCTCCCATATTTCGCGAAAATACAAAACGTGCTGCATTACTTTTTCGATGTACTCCGTCAGTCCTATCTGGTAAGGATCCCACACCGCGCAGCAGTATTCTAAGAGAGGACGGACAAGCGTAGTGTAGGCAGTCTCCTAAGTAGGTTTGTTACATTTTCTAAGTGTCCTGCCAATAAAACGCAGCCTTTGGTTAGCCTTCCCCACAACATTTTCTGTGTGTTCCTTCCAATTTCAATTGTTCGTAATTTTAATACCTAAATATTTAGTAAAATTCACGACTTTTAGATTAGACTGATTTATCGTGTAACCGAAGTTTAACGAGTTGCTTTTAGCACTCATGTGGATGACCTCACACTTTTCGTTATTTAGGGTCAACTGGAACTTTTCGCACCATTCAGATATCTTTTCTAAACTGTTTTGCAGTTTGTTTTGATCTTCTGATGACTTTATTAGTCGATAAACGACAGCGTCATCTGCAAATAACCGAATAATGTCAGAGTGCGAACCATGCAACGAAACATCATCAATATCGGCTTTTGGAGTCGAAGGCCCACACGTGTACCCTCGATGACTGCACGATACAAAACTTTGCGCCTCGCCCGGCGCCGCCAACACAAACAATGAGCTGTTGATCACTGGAAACATGTTGCCCCGGACGAGTCTCGTCGAATTGTATCGAAAGAATGGACGTGTACGGGTATGGAGACAACCTCATTTATCCGTGGACCCTGCATATCAGCATGGGACTGTTGAAGCTGGTGTAGGCTCTGTAAGGTGTTTCGCGTGTGCAGTTGGAGTGATATGGAACCCCTGATACGTCTAAATACGACTCTGACAGGTGAGAAGTACGTAAGCATCCTGTCTGATCGCCTGCACCCATTCACGTCCATTGTGCATTCCGAGGGACTTGGCCAATTCCAGCAGGGCAATGCGACGCCCAAACGTCCAGAATTGCTACAGAGTGGCTCCAGGAACACTCTTCTGAGTTTAAACACTTCCGCTGGCCACCAAACTCCCCAGACATGATCGTTATTGAGCATATCTGGAATGCCTAGCAACGTGCTGTTCAGAAGAGATCTCCAACCCGTCGTACGCTTACGGATTTATGGACAACCGTGCAGGATTCATGGTTCCCTCCAGCACTAATTCAGGCATTAGCCGAGTCCGTGACACGTCGTGTTGCGGCACTTCTGCATGCTCGCGGGGACCCTACACGATATTAGGCAGGTGTACCAGTTCTTTTGGCTCTTCAGTGTAGCAAGACATTGCGCGTGTCACTGGGTAGAGAAATGTCCAAAGTTCGTCAGTATAACAGAGCACACGGCCACGTGCCCTGTACACGGTTCCGTATAGATCGGAGAAGCGGACCCATCCACTATATTGGAATCTGGCTGTTTTATTCTATGACATATCGCCTTTTAGGTGTGTGTCGTTCTGAGAGACAACGAAGGTTCGATAAAAAAGGTTCCAAGCTTTTCCACTCCACTGTTGACATGTTCACCTGAAGATGTGGTTTTTAATGCCACAAAACTGGTTGGTTGGTTGGTTGGTTTGGGGAAGGAGACCAGACAGCGTGGTCATCGGTCTCATCGGATTAGGGAAGGATTGGGAAGGAAGGCGGCCGTGCCCTTTCAGAGGAACCATCCCGGCATTTGCCTGGAGTGATTTAGGGAACAAAACTGGTAGTGATCCAATAATAACGCACTAAATACAGTTGAAGCGGTTATTTATACCCAAGATGACTACTCGTAGCTGTCGTTGCTACCTATAATGTTGTCTGTTTTTTAATTATTTTCCTGCCATTAACAGTTTCGTTCTGTTACCGGCATCTTCAGCTTGCTACACTTGCCATCAACTCGCTCCTTACCAGCGACTGTAAAGATGATCCAGTGGTCTGTCCATATACGACGGTCATTTCTGAAGTAAGAATCGATTTGTTATGGAGTAAGAGAAACATTATTTATGAACGTAAAATGTGTTACAAACTACAATATGCACATATTTTTACTTTTATACCTAGTTTCCATGAACATTTAAACATGTGTCAAGTCGTAACGCCATATTTTGGATCGCAGCATCAAAGAACTCTGCCGCCTGACCGTTAAACCAGTTAGTAACAGTTTCTGTCAACAAGTCATCATTTTCCAGTCGTTTTCCACCAACAAATTGCTTCAGTTTTGAAAACAGACGGAAGTCTGATCACGCTAAGTCAGGGTTGTATGGTGGATGATCCAGTAATTCCCAATGCAACTTGTCCAGTTGCGTCTTTCTTCTCGCTGCATCGTGGGGCAGAGGACAAGAATGCCTTTCCACTCCCAAAAAACCGTGGCCACGATTTTCCGTGTTAAAGATTCTTGTTTGAATTTTCGTGGTTTCGTCGGCGAGTTTGAGTGATACAACTTACTGGATTGACGTTTATTTTCTAGAGTGTAATGAGCCATTTACGTTTCATCATCGGTCACAATGTCGCTCAAGAACTCGTGACCATCTTTGTGATAGCACTCTAAAACGGACAATGAATGTGTCATTCGCTTTGTTTTGTGTTCTTCTGTCAACATTTTCGGCTCCTATCCCTCACACATTTTTTTGTAGTGAAGTTTGTCAGTAACGATGTGAAAACTACTGATCTTGGAACTTGCGAAAATTTCTGGTGCTGCTGGTCAATAGTGAAGCGCCCGTTTTGGCGAACTGCCTCGTCAACTTTTTGAGTCAGTTCTTCATTCGTAATAGCGGGCCGTCCAGATCGTTCTTTATCATGAAAAATCTGTCCTTACTTCATTAAACAGGCTACACCGTTTACGCATATTTCCATGATTTTATTACACCTGCAACACAAACTTCAAAAAGCGGCTGGCCGAGCGGTTCTAGGCGCTACAGTCTGGAACCGCGCGACCGCTACGGTAGCTGGTTCGAATACTGCCTCGGGCATGGATGTGTGTGATGTCCTTAGGTTACTTCTCAGATGTTAAGTCCCATAGTGCTCAGAGCCATTTGAACCATTTGAAGCAATGACGGAAATAAAAGAAAGCCTCAGGAGTGGGATTCAAATTCAAGGTGAAAGGATACCAATGATACGACCGTTGACGACATTCGTACCTTCAGTGAAAGTGATTACAGGACATCTAAAAATTCCACTGAACTATCTAATGAGTTCAGGATATCGACTGAGAGTAAATCATAGAAAGAGGAAAGTAATGAGAAGTAGCAGCAATGAGAAAAGTGAGAAACTTATCATAATTGGTGATCACGAAGTACATGAAGTTAAGGAATTCTTTTACCCACGCTGCAAAATAAGCCATGACAGTAGAGAAAGTATGACCAAGAGAAGTCTACTAGTATCAAACATAGGTCTTAATTTGAGGAAGAAATTTCTGAGAATGTACGTCTGGAGCATATCATTGTGTGGTAGTGAAACACGGCCTGTGCGAAAACTGGAACAGAAGACAATCGAAGCATTTGAGATGTAGTGCTACAGACGAATGTTGAAAGTTAGGTAGACTGATAAGGTAAGAAATAAGGAAGTTTTGCGCAGAAGGAAAGGAATATGTGGAAAATACCGACAAGGAGAAGGGACGGGATCATAGAACATCTGTTAAGACATGAGGGAACGAGTTCCATGGTAGTGGAGGGAGCTGACGCGTGCAAAAAACTGTGGAAGCAGACAGAGATTGGAATACAGCAGAAGATAATTGAAGACGTAGGTTCCAAGTGCTACTATGAGATGAAGAGGTTGGCACAGAAAAAGGATATGTGGTGGCCCGCATCAAACCGGTCTCAAGACTGATAAAAAAAAAATCAAGAGGATGGTAAGGAGTTCTTGAGTCACATTGTGACCAGTAACGAAACGTGGATTGCGCACTACTCTCCAGAGAATAAACGTCAGTCCATCCAGTGACATCATTGAAACTCCCCAACGAAATCACGAAAATTCACGCAAGAACCTTCAACACGGAAAATCGTGGCCACCGTTTTCTTGGGAGTGGAAAGGCGTTCTTCTGTTAGACTTTTTGCCAAGAGAAATGACAATAAATGCTGAGAGGTATTGTGCAACATCATTAAATAAAAAAAAAAACTACACTCCCAATTGGAATTTTTGCATCAAATTATTCCGGAGAAATTAAATATTATTATTAAGCGATAATAATCGGAAAAAGTCACTTTTTGACCAATTTCACCATATGTACTCTCCTTAAATGAACAGTATTATTGAGGGTCTCCAGTATTGGAATAAAACGCCAGCTTTGTAGGTAATGTGGAAATTCCGCCTGTACCTCAGGCAAAAATAGCTGGGGTCCTATTCCAATAACGGAAAGCCTCGATAGTGACGATTTAAGAAGGGGAAAATGAAGGTGTAAATTATTGTGGTAGGTAGGGCATTGGACTACGCTAGTCGATGCAGCTGTGTCAGCCACAATGCCAGGATGGTGTAGTGGTTAGCATATCTGCCTGGTTCAAGTCCTGATCTTGGAACAAATTTTTTCATTACTACAGCTTCTAACCTTATTGAAGACAAAGTTGAGACTTATTATGTCTCCAGGAAAATATAATTATCTGGAAAGGTTTATGCAGGGAAAATTTTGTATTAATCAGCCTCAAATTCATAAATCATATTCATTAAATAACCAAGAGGAGCTCAACCATGTTTTACTTTGACCAGAACGAAATGGACCAGAAAGAACGGCGACTCTGCTACAACACGGCCTGTTATAAATACGCTGGAGCTGGCATAAAGCGCGGGAAATGACCGTTTCATTTGCATACCCTTTTGTTTGGACACAGCCAGCAGAGCCGGTTCGCGTCTGCCCCGCGAAATTTATTCTCCGTTTTACGACGTCGCGCCGAAAGCACAGAGTTGACAAATAGCGACGCACGCGAGGGACAATATTACGACGACACTGCGCCCGTTAAGTGCTCAACTGCGCGTCGCTTCACTGGCGCGACGGGGAAACGCGAGCCTTCTGCCGCGAGGGAAAGCCTTCTGCTCAAGCAGAATAGACGGCGCCCAAGTTGTGGAATTTATGTTACTGTACACTGCCGCACACGCTTTTACGTTTCCGCCCTCCTGCAGATGTCTATACTTCTCCATTCAGCAGCTGTACACCACCAGGTAATATAACATTATCTGTCAAGCCTTTTCCTTCGCAATAATTTTACAACGGTAATCTCCCTTCCCCCCCCCCCCCCCGGACAACCGTCCAACGAATGCCACAACCACCAACCCAAGCCCCTATCCCGCACAGGGGTTTGCCCGCAACACATTTATGATGCTACAGATCTACATCTACATCTACATCCATACTCCGCAAACCACCTGACGGTGTGTGGCGGAGGGTACTTGAGTACCTCTATCGGTTCTCCCTTCTATTCCAGTCTCCTATTGTTCGTGGAAAGAAAGATTGTCGGTATGCCTCTGTGTGGGCTCTAATCTCTCTGATTTTATCCTCGTGGTCTCTTCGCGAGGTATACGTAGGACGGAGCAATATACTGCTTGGCTCCTCGGTGAAGGTATGTTCTCGAAACTTCAACAAAAGCCCGTACCGAGCCACTGAGCGTCTCTCCTGCAGAGTCCTCCACTGAAGCTTATCTATAATCTCCGTAACGCTTTCGCGATTACTAAATGATCCTGTAACGAAGCGCGCTGCTCTCCGTTGGATCTTTTCTATCTCTTCCATCAACCCTATCTGGTACGGATCCCACACTGGTGAGCAATATTCTAGCACTGGGCGAACAAGTGTACTGTAACCTACTTCCTTTGTTTTCGGATTGCATTTCCTTAGGATTCTTCCAATGAATCTCAGTTTGGCATCTGCTTTACCGACGATCAACTTTATATGATCATTCCATTTTAAATCACTCCTGAAGCCTACTCCCAGATAATTTATGGAATTGACTGCTTCCAGTTGCTGACCTGCTATACTGTAGCTAAATGTTAAAGGATCTTTCTTTCTTTGTATTCGCAGCACATTACACTTTTCTACACTGAGATTCAATTGCCATTCCCTGCACCATGCGTCAATTCGCTGCAGATCCTCTTGCATTTCAGTACAATTTTCCATTGTTACAACCTCTCGATATACTACAGCATCATCCGCAAAAAGCCTCAGTGAACTTCCAATGTTATCCACAAGGTCATTTATGTATATTGTGAATAGCAACGGTCCCCAGAAACTCCCCTGCGGCACACCTGAAATCACTCTTACTTCGGAAGATTTCTCTCCATTGAGAATGACATGCTGCGTTCTGTGGACGAATAGCGCCAGCTGGGATTCACACGATCGTCTTTTTCGAAACTCATGCTGATTCCTACAGAGTAGATTTCTAGTCTCCACAAAAGTCATTATACTCGAACATAATACGTGTTCCAAAATTCTACAACTGATCGACGTTAGAGATATAGGTCTATAGTTCTGCACATATGTTCGACGTCCCTTCTTGAAAACGGGGATGACCTGCAGATGCTGCTACATTGTATTGTATTAAACTGGGGACCTAGAAACGACGGAGAGGCTTCGTCCCCGTCGTAGCCCTAAGTGGTTCACAACCCTACAGCAGGCCACAGCAGTCCACCGCCACTCCATACCTAACCCAGGGTAATTGTGCGGTTCGGCGCCCAGTGGAACCCCCGGGAACGTCTCATACCAGACGAGTGTAACCCCAAATCTTTGCGTGGTAGAGTAATTATGGTGTACACGTACTTGCAGACAGATGGAAAACCGCCTTAAGAACCACCCACAGGCTGGCCGGCACAGCGGACCTCGACACTAATCCGCCGGGCGGGTTCGTGTCCCGGGCGGGCATATCGGGATAGTTTACGTCTTCAAGAGTCTGCCAGTTGAGTTGCTTCAGTATCTCTGTGACACTTTCCCACGGATTAAACAATATTCCCTGTTAGGCCTATCTGAGCAATATTCTAGAACCGGTCACGCGAGTGATTTGTACGCAATTTTTTTTGCAGACGGACTGCACTTCCCCAGTATTCTTACCAACACACCGAAATCTGCCACCCGCTTCACCCACGACTGAACCTATGTGTTCATTCCATTTCGCATCCCGACAAACTATTACGCCAAGGTATTTGTATGAGTTGGTCGATTCCAATTGTGAATGATTTTTTTTTTTTTTCTTCATCTCAGAGTAGCACTTCCAACCTACGTCCTCAATTATTTGCTTGACGTATTCCAATCTCTGTCTTCCTCTACAGTTTTTGCCCTCTACAGCTCCCTCTATTACCATGGAAGTCATTCCCTCATGTCTTAGCAGATGTCCTATCATCCTGTCCCTTCTCCTTATCAGTGTTTTCCACATATTCCTTTCCTCTCCGATTCTGCGTAGAGCCTCCTCATTCCTTACCTTATCAGTCCACCTAATTTTCAACATTCGTCTATAGCACCACATCTCAAATGCTTCGATTCTCTTCTGTTCCGGGTTTCCCACAGTCCATGTTTCACTACCATACAATGCTGTACTCCAGACGTACATCCTCAGAAATTTCTTCCTCAAATTAAGGCCGGTATTTGATATTAGTAGACTTCTCTTCGCCAGAAATGCCTTTTTTGCCATAGCGAGTCCGCTTTTGATGTCCTCCTTGCTCCGTCCGTCATTGGTTATTTTACTGCCTAGGTAGCAGAATTCCTTAACTTCATTGACTTCGTGACCGTCAATCCTGATGTTAAGTTTCTCGCTGTTCTCATTTCTACTACTTCTCATTACCTTCGTCTTTCTTCGATTTACTCTCAAACCATACTGTGTACTCATTAGACTGTTCATTCCGTTCAGCAGATCATTTAATTCTTCTTCACTTTCACTCAGGATAGCAATGTCATCAGCGAATCGTATCATTGATATCCTTTCACCTTGTATTTTAATTCCACTCCTAAACCTTTCTTTTATTTCCATCATTGCTTCCTCGATGTACAGATTGAAGAGTAGGGGCGAAAGGCTACAGTCTTGTCTTACACCCTTCTTAAGACGAGCACTTCGTTCTTGATCGTCTACTCTTATTATTCCTTCTTGGTTGTTGTACATATTGTATATGACCCGTCTCTCCCTATAGCTTACCCCTACTTTTTTCAGAAAGTCGAACAGCTTGCACCATTTTATATTGTCGAACGCTTTTTCCAGGTCGACAAATCCTATGAAAGTGTCTTGATTTTTATTTAGCCTTGCTTCCATTATTAGCCGTAACCTCAGAATTGCCTCTCTCGTCCCTTTACCTTTCCTAAAGCCAAACTGATCGTCATCTAGCGCTTCCTCAATTTTCTTTTCCATTCTTCTGTATATTATTCTTGTAAGCAGCTTCGATGCATGAGCTGTTAAGCTGATTGTGCGATAATTCTCGCACTTGTCAGCTCTTGCCGTCTTCGGAATTGTGTGGATGATGCTTTTCCGAAAGTCAGATGGTATATCGCCAGACGCATATATTCTACACACCAACGTGAATAGTCGTTTTGTTGCTACTTCCCCCAATGATTTTAGAAATTCTGATGGAATGTTATCTATCCTTTCTGCCTTATTTGACCGTAAGTCCTCCAAAGCTCTTTTAAATTCCGATTCTAATACTGGATCCCCTATCTCTTCTAAATCGACTCCTGTTTCTTCTTCTATCACATCAGACAAATCTTCACCCTCATAGAGGCTTTCAATGTATTCTTTCCACCTATCTGCTCTCTCCTCTGCATTTAACAGTGGAATTCCCGTTGCCCTCTTAATGTTACCACCGTTGCTTTTAATGTCACCAAAGGTTGTTTTGACTTTCCTGTATACTGAGTCTGTCCTTCCGACAATCATATCTTTTTCGATGTCTTCACATTTTTCCTGCAGCCATTTCGTCTTAGCTTCCCTGCACTTCCTATTTATTTCATTCCTCAGCGACTTGTATTTCTGTATTCCTGATTTTCCCGGAACATGTTTGTACTTCCTCCTTTCATCAATCAACTGAAGTATTTCTTCTGTTACCCATGGTTTCTTCGCAGCTACCTTCTTTGTACCTATGTTTTCCTTCCCAACTTCTGTGATGGCCCTTTTTAGAGATGTACATTCCTCTTCAACTGTACTGCCTACTGCGCTATTCCTTCTTGCTGTGTCTATAGCGTTAGAGAACTTCAAACGTATCTCGTCATTCCTTAGTACTTCCGTATCCCACTTCCTTGCGTATTGATTCTTCCTGAGTAATGTCTTGAACTTCAGCCTACTCTTCCTCACTACTACATTGTGATCTGAGTCTATATCTGCTCCTGGGTACGCCTTACAAACCAGTATCTGATTTCGGAATCTCTGTCTGACCATGATGATATTATAGTCAGAGGATACTAAGTTTTTTCGTTTTGTGAAGTGCACAATTTTACATTTCTGAAAATTCAAAGCAAGTTGCCTGTCTCTGCACCCTGTTAAAATCTTATCAAGATCTGTCTGAATATTTCTGCAGCCCTCTCAGACAGTACTTCTTCATAGATAATTGCATCATCTGCAAAAAGCCTGGTTTTACTATAAATTGTGTCTGCAAAGTCATTAACATCCATATTTGAGCTCAGCATATGTTACATGACTCCTCTCAATTCAGTTTAATAGTAACAATACAGTGTGCATTTGGGACGAAGGACATTATTAGCCTGTACTTTTTTTAAAGAAAAGAATGTTTCTGTGAGTGTCAATTCCGACTGCTACGTTACAATGCTTCCACAACCCCCTCCTCCCAAGAATTTCAACGCCGCAGATGGGGAACAAGGAGAGTACGGTTTCTACAACATGGCGTAACTGCACACGCACAGCTCCTAATTCAACTGCCTTACCGGATCTGTTTCCAGGTCACCTTATCTCCAGACATGGCCATCTATAATGCTTTCTCGTTCCCACGACCAAAGTTTGTGAGACGTGTTTTTGCGAGATTATTTCAAGTAAATTTTAACGTTCCACACTGCCTTGAAGATGTGAAGACCAAAACCGGGGAATAAATCGTTTATTTGACACGTTAGATATTAACTGACGCTACTCTTGAGTTTTCGGGACCGGTTGCAGTCATGCATAAACATAAATGACCAACATCTGAGTGGCGTGATCTTCAAAACATAAAATTCCAAAAATACACGATGTATTGTCATACATAAAAATATTTTTAAGCACGACTTGTGACACTTCTGGCTCTGAAAATCACGGCATTCACTCCCAAACCTCACTTAGTAACTTAGGATAATGGTATCTCATGAACGATATACGAGTTGGAGTGAGGTGCACACTTTCTTTCATCTATGAACTTTTCTTCAATATAAATAACTCAGATGTGACTGAGGATTATAGCAGTGGTCATCAACAGTAAACTGTCAAACATTATTCAGATTCTTTTCATTACCAGTATTCTTTTAATAATGCAACTCATACGAAGCACTTTCTGCGCCTTCGGTCCACCAGCATTGTCAACCGAGTCACGTGCTTCGGGTTGCCTGCGATAGTTTAGTGGCAGAGAGGCTGCACGGTTCGGCATAGGCAAGGCCGCACATGTAATACCTTACTTGTCCATCGGTTATGAAAATAATAATGTATCCGACTCTGCGAGCAACGAAGAGTAGAAAGTGTAAATACGACGTTTTATGAACAACTGGCGCGCGGTGTAGCCGCGCGGTCTCGGCGCCTTGTCACGGTCCGCGCGGCTCCCCCCATCGGGGGTTCGAGTCCTCCCTCGGGCATGTGTGTGTGTGTTGTCCGTAGCGTAAGTTAGTTTACGTAGTGCGTAAGCTGAGGAACCGATGACCTCACAGTTTGGTCCCATAAGATCTTACAACAAATTTCCAATTTTTATGAACAACTACTAAAACTTAACTATGAATGCATTACATGTGACATTGTAGTCAACTTTGATTACATCGGTTGAAAACGATTTACGGTTATGTCTGCTACTTAGTTCTGTTTAATTAAAGCCGTTGGCATCCCTGGACTAAATTTGAGTTTACAGTTAGGAACATGGAGAACCTTACCCACTTTGCTAGTGACTATCGTTCAGCCTTACATCAAGAGAGCCGACCTTTACGAATTACATGCTGCTTCTGTGCACGTACATCACTAGAAAGTATCATGTAGGTGGACAATTGGAACTTTCGTGTTCTGTTTTGGTATGGCAGGGAACAGCTACGACGCATCGCCTGCTCTGCATTCGCAATACAAATGTGAACAGCAGACGTAATCCATCGAAATACAGATGATAGAATACCCAGGTCACTAAGGCGCTAGTTGCACCGATCATTGACTCATGCTTCCATACGGTTGCAAAGGTTAATCAGTTCTCAAACAGCACTCACACCACAATAGTGCCCCCTGTCGTAATGTTCTTTAGTAAACTCAACTCTTGCTCATAATGAGCTACACCTGTGTGAAGTGTACCACACATTCATCAGGAATTACCGCTCTTCAGCGAGATGTGACATTTGAGAACAGCTGAAAGATTGAAAGTAAATAAATCACCAGGTTCGGATGGAATCACAGTTCGGTTTTTAAAAGAGTACTCTACGGTATTAGCCCCTTATCGTGAGTATCTCGCCCAGCACAAAGTCCCAAGTGATTTTAAAAAGGCGCAGGTGTTTCCACTAAAAGAACTGAAAAATCACAGACCAATGTCCCTAACTTCTGTTTGCTGGAGAATCCTTCAAAATATTCGCAGTTCGAATATAGTAAACTTTCTTGAGGCTGAAAAGCTGATGTCCATGAATCAGTATCGTTTCAGAAAGCATCGCTCGTGCGGAACTCAGCTTTCCCTCTCCTCACATGATATACTGAGAACTATGGATGAAAGTCAAAGGGCAGATTCCATACTTCTGGAGTTCGGAAAGTATCTGACTTGGTGCCTTATTCCAGGCTGTTAACGAAGGTACTAGCATGGGGAACAAGTTCAAAGATATGTGAGCGGCAAGAAGACGTCTTGAGTAATAGAATCCAGTGTGTTGTCCTCGATGTTGTTGTTGATGATTATGATGATGATGATGATGATGATCGGTTTGTGGGGCGCTCAACTGCGTGGTCATCAGCGCCCGTACGAAGTCCCAATTTTTTCACACTACATTTCATACGCAGTCCAATCTAGCCACTATCACGAATAATGATGATGTTGATGAAATGATGAGGACAACACAAACACCCAGTCCCCGGGCAGAGAAATCCCCAACCCAGCTGGGAATCGAATCCGGGACCCCGTGATCGAGAGGCGTTGTCCTCGACGGCGAATGTTCATCAGAGACAATGGTATCGTCAATAGTGCCCCAGGGTACTGTGACAGGACCACTGTTGTTGTCTATATACATAAATGATTTGGCTGACAGAGTGGACAGCAATCTGCAGTTGTTTGCTGTTGTGATATACGGTAATGTGTCGAAGCTGAATGAGTGTAGGAAGATACAACACGACTTAGACAAAATTTCCAGTATGTATTATGAGTGGAAGGTAGCCTTAAATGTGGAAAACTGTAAGTTAATGCGGATTAGCAGGACGATCAAACCTGTAATGTTCGGTTACAGTATTACTAGTGTCCACCTTGACACAGTCAAGTCGTTTAAATGTCCAGGCATAGAGTTGCAGAGCAATATCAGATGGAACGACCAAGTGATAACTCTCGTAGGAAAGGTGAATGGTCGAATTCGGTTTATTGGGAGAATTTTAGGAAAGAGTGGTTCACCTGTAAAGGAGACCGCATATAGGACACTGATGCAACCTATTCTTGAGTACTACTGCAGTGTTTAGGATCTGTACCAGGTAAGATTGAAGAAAAACATCGAAGCCATTCAGAGGCGAGCTGCTGAATTTGTTACTGGTAAGTTCAAACAACACACGTTACGAAGATGCTTTAGGAACTCAAATGGGAATCCCTGGAGGAAACGTTACCGCTCTATTCGGAGAACACTACTGAGAAAACTTAGGAAACCGGCATTTGTAGCCGACTGCCGAACGATTCTACTGCCGCTAAAATACATTGCGCGTAAGGACCATGAAGATAAGATATGACAACTTAGGGCTCATAAGGCGCCACAGAGACAGTCGTTTTTCCCTTGCTCTAGTTGGGAGTGGAACAGCAAAGGAAGTGACTAGTAGTGATACAGGGTACCCTCAGCCACGCACCGTACGGTAGCTTGCGGAGTGCAGATGTAGACACTTATGAAAATCGTGCCCAAAAAGCACGGCGGTTTGCAGCTAGCTCCTCCACGCCATAAACAGGTAAGTCAGTCACGAACACCAGTCAAAATCCTTCCAATTTCAGATCACTTTTAATGTGCTCATGAACTGTCGATAGCGATATATGAAGCTGAACTGCTGTTTTGAGTATGGAATTTGTGGTATGAGATATCGATACCACCCCATGGACGTCAAAGTTGGCAAGGGCATTGCAAGTTTCCGCTAGACGCCGACAGCGGTCGTGCAATATCTAGCGGAACCAATGGTGCACGCCCGCTGGGCCACGCCTCTGGCGGTTCTGGACTACGAGCGCCCTCTGCCGCCGCAATATTGGACGGCCGACGGTAGCCACATAGCCCACTCGCACTTGGAGCCTCTTTCCTACGTGACGCTACACAGATGCCCCCTGGTTGCGGCTGCAACACCATCACTCTTGCTTTAGTTTGCCCCTCTTCCTTGTTGACACTGAAAGCTGGACTCGAATTCTTGCTGCAATATATGCAATGAGTCTTTGTTCGCTTCGAGAAATACAAGTTACGTAAATCTTTTGTTTACTGTGTTAACTACTTCGCCAATCGTTTCTACTGCTGTCCACCCTTCCTACAACAGTTGCCAAAACCGCTATGTAGCCTATTTCTCCTTACTGTTGTAAACGAAGTCGTACACGACAGATTTCATTGAGAGATGGCTCGAATCTTTCAGTGATGGCAGCCCACGTTTCCTCTCGCGTTTTCTTATGTCCACAACGCCACTTGTCTCTATACAGGTTGAAACAAAACATGTTTCTCTCCTCTGTACCGGCTGCCCGCATATTTCAAAGTGTGTACCACGCCATCTACACAGTCTGCGGTGTGTGTGTGTGTGTGTGAGAGAGAGAGAGAGAGAGAGAGAGAGAGAGAGAGAGAGAGACACACTAGAGGGACTCGTGCAATGTACTATGAACTGGAGGTGGTGGTACTTCGTTTGTGGAATGACTCAATTTTGCTATAGACCACTACACAGCTTGGTTTTCAGAGCAGTAAATGAAACCTCGTGTGGCGGTAACCAATGTTCACATTACGATATTGCAGTGACTGTGTTACTCCCAAAACGAAGTGAAGTTCTTCTGGACATGCACTTCACATCATATTCGGAATAACAAAGGCACTGCAGTATCGTATTTATCCGCCGACACCAGAAATAAAATGACTCACCTGTATTGGAATGTAGATAAGGAGTGTACCACTACAGGCTGTAGACACATGGCTGACGACATACGGAAGTTTAGTTCTGGCCTCGAGTTGTGCTCGGACAGCCTAATGGTAAGACAACCGCTCGCAATAAATGGGAAATCCGGGTTTGAGTCCCGGTTTTTTTTTATTCCATTCTACAGCCAATGGTTGCCCATATTCGCAATTGCAAATACATTTAACGCTCACATTGGTGATGATGACAGTGGACAATATATGGAAAGAAGAACCATTTGGTCATATATTGACTGGATGGTTCGTGGTACTCGGAGCCAGAGTAACACCACGTGGAGACTGGAACTTACTGAGACTATTATCTTAAGGAGTGTGGGCTGGGTTGTTTTTGGGGAGGAGACCAGACAGCGAGGTCATAGGTCTCATCGGATTAGGGAAGGACGGGGAAGGAAGTCGGCCGTGCCCTTTCAAAGGAACCATCCCGGCATTTGCCTGGAGCGATTTAGGGAAATCACGGAAAACCTATATCAGGATGGCCGGAAGCGGGATTGAACCGTCGTCCTCCTGAATGCGAATCCAGTGTAAGGAGCGTGGGGCCATGCATTGTGTTCTGCGGCTACAAATTACAAGGTACCGAATTGTGATTGTACTCTGCTTTCTTTCGGCGTGTTCGGTGTTTTGAACTCTATTCCGGGTAACGGATGTTGATTGATGTTGTTAGAAGTTTGATGTACCCCTACCGTCGATAGTGAGGTACTGTACAGACTTAGTCTGTATTGCTAGCTGCTACTCGGAGCTCTTTTTCCATTCTGGGACATAACCCAGCCCCGTGTTATCAAATCACACCAGATCAGCTTAAATCCGTACTATTTATAGAAATGTATTTATGTACGCTCCATAGCTCTGAAACTAATGGACGAATTTCAACCAAATTTGGTACGTATATCATTTACTGTCTCGAAAGAATCACTGCGGGGTAAGAACCGCCGACCAATCAAAGTGGTAGGGGTGACGATAAAAAAATAGTGCAGCGGACGTCACTAGAATACCCATAGTGCAGTCATCCAGTATTTGACAATGAAAGCACTTAAATACATGCAATAAACTTTACACACAATGTTAAACACTCAACCCAAACAAATTTATGAAAGGAAAAGAATATATCGCTTACTACATTTTCGCTGTTCAAGCATTAACTACCACATGAAGCATGAGCTTTTAATTTCTTACTTCTTTAGCACAATCTATATTCGTGATAAATTTTGTAGGCGGTACTGATGTATATCACTGCATGTACCAGAGAAATTACACCTTTATACGACAGTTCAGGAGATACGGCGTCATAAACACTGAGCTGCTTGAGGAACTGTGGGGCGTATCTTTCCTTCTTTCCCTGCCGTTGTTTATTTTGTAAGTTTTGTGGTTGGTCTTATACTAACACTAGCGGTAAGTTGCGTCCCTGGTCGATATAACAGGGCAATATTTTGCCAGCGCCAATACACAGTCAGGTGAAAGTAGTACTACCATTATCCTCTTGGTGGTTCGGATGCTTCCGTGCCACCTCCCGGTCGATCCAACTGCGGTGAAGATCCCTGGAATGTTTCCACAAGTTCTCTCTGTTCCGCTACTAAATAAATAGCCACACTTCTCACAAACAGGGGTATATTTTGCCAACATTTTCATTATTACTTTTCACTTTCCACATCTTGCCCCCCTTCTAACAGCCGTGTACCGCAAGTCTCTAGAGGAACGGAGGGTTCCAAATGATTGGAAAAGAGCACAGGTAGTCCCAGTCTTCAAGAAGGGTCGTCGAGCAGATGCGCAAAACTATAGACCTATATCTCTGACGTCGATCTGTTGTAGAATTTTAGAACATGTTTTTTGCTCGAGTATCATGTCGTTTTTGGAAACCCAGAATCTACTATGTGGGAATCAACATGGATTCCGGAAACAGCGATCGTGTGAGACCCAACTCGCGTTATTTGTTCGTGAGACCCAGAAAATATTAGATACAGGTTCCCAGGTAGATGCTATTTTTCTTGACTTCCGGAAGGCGTTCGATACAGTTCCGCACTGTCGCCTGATAAACAAAGTAAGAGCCTACGGAATATCAGACCAGCTGTGTGGCTGGATTGAAGAGTTTTTAGCAAACAGAACACAGCATGTTGTTATCAATGGAGAGACGTCTACAGACGTTAGAGTGGCCTCTGGCGTGCCACAGGGGAGTGTTATGGGACCATTACTTTTCACAATATATATAAATGACCTAGTGGATAGTGTCGGAAGTTCCATGCGGCTTTTCGCGGATGATGCTGTAGTATACAGAGAAGTTGCAGCATTAGAAAATTGTAGCGAAATGCAGGAAGATCTGCAGCGGATAGGCACTTGGTGCAGGGAGTGGCAACTGTCCCTTAACATAGACAAATGTAATGTATTGCGAATACATAGAAAGAAGGATCCTTTATTGTATGATTATATGATAGCGGAACAAACACTGGTAGCAGTTACTTCTGTAAAATATCTGGGAGTATGCGTGCGGAACGATTTGAAGTGGAATGATCATATAAAATTAATTGTTGGTAAGGCGGGTACCAGGTTGAGATTCATTGGGAGAGTGCTTAGAAAATGTAGTCCATCAACAAAGGAGGTGGCTTACAAAACACTCGTTCGACCTATACTTGAGTATTGCTCATCAGTGTGGGATCCGTACCAGATCGGGTTGACGGAGGAGATAGAGAAGATCCAAAGAAGAGCGGCGCGTTTCGTCACAGGGTTATTTGGTAACCGTGATAGCGTTACGGGGATGTTTAATAAACTCAAGTGGCAGACTCTGCAAGAGAGGCGCTCTGCATCGCGGTGTAGCTTGCTCGCCAGGTTTCGAGAGGGTGCGTTTCTGGATGAGGTATCGAGTATATTGCTTCCCCCTACTTATACCTCCCGAGGAGATCACGAATGTAAAATTAGAGAGATTAGAGCGCGCACGGAGGCTTTCAGTCGTTCTTCCCGCGGACCATACGCGACTGGAACAGGAAAGGGAGGTAATGACAGTGGCACGTAAAGTGCCCTCCGCCACACACCGTTGGGTGGCTTGCGGAGTATGAATGTAGATGTAGATGTAGATGAACACAACTAACAATTGCTACGATAATACCACTCTCTTGAGTACACTCAAACATCCGTACATGTATGTTGTAGGACCTGAGAGAAAAACTTGAAAAACAACTACTACTCTTCAACTGTTCATGACGCCCTTGTTGGTGCGTCGTTTACTCCATGGCTCTCCGATTCAGGCACTTCCTGCACCATGGCACAAATGACTCCCGGACGACCAGCGGTTGTAATACCATTTTTACTGGACCCATTCTCGCCGGCTCCACCACTGCTCCACATTCAGTGCATGCAAGGGAGGAAAACACACAGTTTCCCTTTCCCACCACATTTATCCTTATTCAACTTACTCACGAGCATCTCCTGTCGATGGCTTTCCAATGGTGAGTTGGGATGTTTACAAATATCCCGAAACACTACAACAGCTGCATCCTACATGACATTCTAATTTATTACTTCTTTACTACTAGCACAATTCGCAACGCATTTCGCAGACAGTATGCACAGAATATGGATTGAGAGTAAATTGAAGAAAGACGGAAGTAAGCACGCCCACCTAATTAGCTGCTTCCCAAGAGGGAATGCGTGCTGGTCCCCGGCACGAATCCGCCCGGCGGATTAGTGTCGAGGTCCGGTGTGCCGGCCAACATGTGGATAGTTTTTAAGGCGGTTTTCCACCTGCCTCGGCGAATGAGGTCTGGTTTCCCATATTCCGCCTCAGTTACACTGTGCCGATTGCTGCACAAACAACGTCTCCACGTACGCGTACAACATAATCACTCTACCACGCAAACATTTGTGGTTACGCTCAAGCTCATATATATGGTATCAGACGTTCCCGGGGTGGGGGGAGTATCCACTGGGGGTCGAACTGCACAATAACCCTAGGTTCGGTGTGGGGCTGCGGTGTGGTGGGTGGACTGCTGTGGACTGTTGTGGGGTTTTGAGGCACTGAGGGCCACGGCGGAACGAAGCCTCTCCGTCGTTTCTAGGTCCCCAGTTTAATATACAAATACACAAGACGAATGAAATGAGAAGTAGCAGAAGTGAGAACATCGAGGATCTTTCAATTAGTGATCACCAAGTAGATGAAGGAATTTTGCTACGTAGACGGCAAACCAACCCAAGACAGGCGGAGCAAGGAGGCCATACAAAGCAAACTAGTACTGTCAATGGCATTCCCGACGAAGGGAAGTCTAGTAGTATCAAACATACGTCTTGATTTGAGGAATAAATTTCTGAGAATGTATGTCTCGAGCACTGTATTCTGTGGCAGTGAGACACGGACTGTGGAAAAGAAGAGAATTGAAGCATTTCAGATGCGGTGCTACAGAACAATGTTGAAAATTACATGGAATGATAAGGTAAGGAATCAGGAGGTTCTACGGAGAATGAGGAAGGAAAGGAACATATGGAAAACACTGTCACGAAGAAGGGTGCAAATGGTTCAAATGGCTCTGAGCACTATGGGACTCAACTGCTGTGGTTATCAGTCCCCTAGAACTTAGAACTACTTAAACCTAACTAACCTAAGGACATCACACACATCCATGCCCGAGGCAGGATTCGAACCTGCGACCGTAGCAGTCGCACGGTTCCGGACTGCGCGCCTAGAACCGCGAGACCACCGCGGCCGGCACGAAGAAGGGACAGGATGGTAGAACATGTGTTAAGCTATCGGGGAATGGCTTCCATGGTAGTAGAGGATAAAAATTGTGATAGGAAGGCAGATTATGATACATCCAACAATAACTGAGCACGTAGCTTGCAATTGCTACCCTGAGAAGAGAGATTGTCGCAGGAGAGGAATTCGTGGTGGGCCACATTAAACCATTCGGAAGACGGATACATAAAAAAAAAAAGAATTCCAGATTTTGTGCTTTATTGTCTTTATCTTGGTCACGCTCTTAACAACTATTTATTTTCCCAATTTTACTGAGTCAAGAGCGGTATGTACACTTGCCCGACAGCGTTTGCAGGTAAATCTTTGAGACGAGACCGTGCACTCGTAAAAATGGAATTCCGATCTTGTGATCCCAAAATATTCTGATGTTCTGCCGTAAAAATGCTAGCAGAAGACGGTTTACGGAAAGAGCACATACGGTGTCCCAGGATACATTTTATCCTTTTACCGGCATGCTAACGCCAGACGCACGGTAATAAAGCTTCGGCTATTTCATCCCAGCCAAGCGAACATCATGACTGTCTGATGGACGCAAACTGTGTAATTTTTCTGACACTAGGCGATTTGCGTGAACACCCGGAATTTCTTTTATCTTACGGCGCAATAGCACGCTTCCCGTTTCATTGATACTTTGCGGGAGGGATATAAGCGAGTTATATGATACGGGACACCACTCATTCACAAAGCGGACACGCTGGCGGAGGGTTAGACGGACGGCGGTCAGCGATCGGAATCGCCACTGTGCGCTGCAACGGCCGGCTGACCCGGGAACACAAGTTACTACCCGACCGGGAGAGCGTAACTGCTCAAAGATATTCTGGCAGTAAAATCTCCGCGAGCCGGCCAAAACGCCGCCCTTCATTTTTACTGCTCCCGACCACAGTATAACCCGCCCGCCGGACAGTTTTATGTATTTAATGTTCCCTCTTCTGTCGCTTTGTTTTCGCGTAGCGAGAAACGAGTCCGCCGTCAGAGTTAACTCCAGCCCGGTAGCCGTCGCTGTCTGGCACACGGCCGGCTATTACTTTGCGCTGTAATCCGCCAGCAGCAGTGGCTCTTTTATGTTTCATAACTGCTCGGAGGGCCGTTAAGTGACAGAGAAGCCCAGTGAAAGCGCCGTGCATAAAGAATGTGTCGTCTGCCCCTTCTATTGTAAAACTTCGAGGTCGTGTGCGCGGCTTTTGGTCTCCGCTGACACATTGCAACCCAGAGCTATCAACAGGTTCACTGAAATCCAGCAACAGAACTTCATTTCTTATTTTCTGCAACTATGTATACGTTCGGTTGATCTACATCTACATCCGTACTCCGTAAGCCACCTGACGGTGTGTGGCGGTGGGTACCTTGAAAACACGACTACAGAAAAATCAGGACCCGTTCATAGGATCTGTTGACCAGCAAAAAGCGTCCGACAATGCAAAAGGGTGCAAGCTGTTCAAAATTCTGAGAAAGATAGAAGTCAGCTATAGGGAGAGACGGGTAATATATACTACTGGCCATTAAAATTGCTACACCACGAAGATGACGTACTACAGACGAGAAATTTAACCGACAGGAAGAAGATACTGTGATATGCAACGTGCTCACATAAGGAAAGTTTCCAACCAATTTCTCATATACAAACAGCAGTTGACCGCCGGTGCCTGGTGAAACGTTGTTGTGATGCCTCGTGCAAGGAATAGAAATGCGAACCATCACGTTTCTGACTTTGATAGAGGTCGGAATGTAGCCTATCGCGATTGCGGTTTGTCGTATCGCGACATTGGTGCTCACGTTGGTCGAGATCCAATGACTGTTAGTAGAATATGGAATCGGTGGGTTCAGGAGAGTAATACGGAACGCCTTGCTGGATCCCAACGGCCTCGTATCACTAGCATCAGGCATCTTATCCGCATGGCTGTAACGGATCGTGCAGCCACGTCTCGATCCCTGAGGCAACAGATGGGGACGTTTGCAAGACAACAACCATCTGCGCGAACAGTTCGACGACGTTTGCAGCAGCATGGACTATCAGCTCGGAGACCGTGGCTGCAGTTACCCTTGACGATGCATCACAGACAGGAGCGCCTTCGATGTTGTACTCAACGACGAACCTGGGTGCACGAATGGCAAAACGTCATTTTTTCGGATGAATCCAGGTTCTGTTTACAGTATCATGATGGTCGCATCCGTGTTTGGCGACATCGCGGTGAACGCATATTGAAAGCGTGTATTCGTCATCACCATACTGGCGTATCACACGGCGTGATGGTATGGGGTGCCATTGGTTATACGTCTCGGTCGCCTCTTGTTCGCACTGACGGCACTTTGAACAGTGGACGTTACATTTCAGATGTGTAACGACCCGTAGCTCTACCCTTCGTTCGATCCCTGCGAAACCCTACATTTCAGGAGGATAATGCACGACCGCATGTTGCATGTTCTGTATGGGCCTTTCTGGATATAGAAAATGTTCGACTGCTACCCTGGCCAGCACATTCTACAGATCTCTCACCGATTGAAAACGTCTGGTCAATGGTGGCCGAGCAACTGGCTCGTCACAATACGCCAGTCACTACTCTTGATGAACTGTGGTATAGTGTTGAAGCTGCAAGGGCAGCTGTACCTGTACACGCCATCCAAGCTTTGTTTGACTCAATGCCCAGGCGTATCAAGGCCGTTATTACGGCCAGAGGTGGTTGTTCTGGGTACTGATTTCTCAGGCTCTGTGCACCCAAATTGCGTGAAAATGTAATCACGTGTCAGTTCTAGTATAATATATTCGTCCAACGAATACCCGTTTATCATCTGCACTTCTTGTTGGTGTAGTAATTTTAATGGATAGTAGTTTACAATGCGTACAAGAGCCAGGAGGCAATGGTAAGAGTGGACGTCCAAGAGCGAAGTGTTCGGATTAAAAAGGGTGTAAGACAGAGATGGAGTCTTTCGACCCTACTGCTGAACGTTATGGAAATAAAAGAAAGATTCAGGAATGGGATTAAAATTCCAGGTTAAATCATAAAGCATACCAATGACACGATTCGATGATGACATTGCTATCCTGAGTGAAAGCGAAAAAGAATTACATGATCTGCTGAATGGAATGAACAGTCTAATGAGTACAGAGTATGGGTTGAGAGTAAAAAAAAAAAGAGAGAGAGAGAGAGAGAGAGAGAGATAAGTAGCAGAAATGAGAAAAGCGAGAAACTTATTATCAAGATTGATGGTCACGAAGTAGATGAAATTAAGGAATTATTCTACCTATGCAGCAAAATAACCAATGACGGACGGAGCAAGGAGGACACCAAAAGCAGACTAACAATGCCAAACAGGGCATTCCTGGACTTAATTTGGAGGAAAAATTTTTGAGAATGTATGTCTGGAGCATTGCATTGTATGGCAGTGAAACATGGACTGCGCGAAAGCCGGAACAGAAGAGAATCGAAGCATTTGAGATGTGGTGCTACAGACCAATGTTGAAGATTAGGTCGACTGATAAAATAAGGAATGAGGAGGTTCTGTGAAGAATCGGAGAGGAACGGAATATATCTAAATATTGACACGAACGGACAGGATGGTAGGACGTCAGTTAAGACATCAAGATATAACTTGCATTGTACTAGAGGAGCTGTAGAGGAAGACAGAGACTGCAATACATACAGCAAATAATTGAAGACGTAGGTTGCAAGTGCTACTCTGAGATGAAGAGGCTGGAACAGCAAAGAAATTCGTGGTGGGCCGTATGAAACCAGTCAGAAGACTGAGGATTAAACAAAAAAGTCTACTTACACACTCCGAAAACCACCATATGGTGCAATGATGGAAGGTACCTTGTACTACTGCTAGTTATCGCAGACGGTGTTCCACTCGCAAATGCAGAGAGAGAGGGAGAGAGAGAGAGAGAGAGAGAGAGACGTCTGCCAGGATGTTTCTATAAGATTCCTGCTTTCTCTTATACTCGTGGTTTTACGTTAATGCACAGCATTGTCAGTGGCATCGTTCTGCGGTCATTCGCAAATGCCGGTTCTCTGAATTTTCTCTACAGTTGGTGAATAGCTCTCTGATTTCGAGCCGGTGGGAGTGTCTAAACACCGCGACGTTTCGACGACTGTCATACTTACCATCTTCTGGAGAAGTGTCGAGATATACGAGAGCTGCAATATTTGTATTAGTGGAGTGCCTCCCTCCATCACACCCCCTACTACCTGACTATGGGCGGCGAGCGGGGATGGGAGAGGAGGTGAGGTTTAGGCAGCATTGGTGGGCGTAGCGGGTGCTCCGTTCCTATCTGTACGTGTAAATTCCAGCAGCGTCTTGCAAGTTGGACCGTGCTGGTCGCGCTCTCGTCTTGTTGCCGCTAACGCCTGATTTCACGCCGCACGCCAACTAAGTGCAGCATGGAATCCGCCAGATGCAGACAACTAATTTTTTGAGACTTTCTGGTGCATTAAAACTGTGTTACGGACCGACATTCGAACTCGGGACCTTTGCCTTTCGCGGGCAAGTGCTCTACCATCTGAGCTACCCAAGCACGACTCACAGGTTTACTTCCACCAGTACATCTCCTACCTTCCAAACTTCACAGAAGCTTCCCTGCGAACTTTGCAGGACTAGCACTCCTGGAAAAAAGGATATTGCGGAGATTCGGCTTAGTCACAGCCCGGGGGATGATTCCCAGAATGACTGGGAACAATTTTTTTTTGTTTGTTTTTGGCTTGCTTCCGAGCACGAACAGTCAAAGAACCAAGCGTTATTAATATTTTCCGGAGCAAATAAGCCTTGTCTGAATGAATTGTCGTTCCCGCCTTCTGAATGCTTCAACACACAGCACCCAGTGGTTCGCTGCTGGTTGAAGTGAAATTTCATGGAGAGGTACAACCTCATTGGGACGTGACGTCAAATGTTTTTGACAGGCGTCGCTGGTTGTCATACACTGCCACTATGATCTCGCGGTGGAGGCACTCGTGCACTCTTCAGTACAAAGGAACTAAAAAGCTAATTGCCTTCGTGTTTCCCACTGAATTTAAATTCGGGTTCGGCAGTCTATTACTTTTCCCCACACCCTATCATTGTTGTCATTCCCGTCTTATTATCGTAATCACTGTGAATTTCTGATGACTATAAAATGTGTTCTGTAACAACAGGTCTCTCTGTTTCTCATCTTCGACAGATGGCCTCCACTGCTGTCTATCAGCTGGCGAGCATCTTTGGCCAAATTTATATATTCCTGTGCTTTGGTCAAGAGTGTATATACTGCTGTGACATGCTGCGTCTCCCAGATATTTCTCATAGAGCCAGTGATATTTCTTAATGAAGTGCAGAAAGTCCTTGGATTTCGGTAACAGAAATGTGTAGCTGTAACTCCTTCCTAACTACTGTTAGCGTCCCTGTATGTCCGAAGACTACCATTCTTTGAGGAAGCGCTTGTGATATATTCCATCTCTTCACCAACAAGTCCAGTTCTCAGATTTTTCGCTCTGTCCGGTATAGTTTTTGTTATTGTACGTTTATTCCGTAAAAGCATGATTTTGTGAGCATCACAAAATCTTCGCTTACATCTACAGTCACCAAATTTGAATATTATCGAACTACAGTGGCCTGTATTGGAGAAATTTATAAAGGCCCGGTACCCTCTTCCAGTAGCTCCCCGGAACGTACTTTGCAAGTTATGCTACACGATCCATTGCACCACTATGCAGTCCTCTTATCCATCAACTCCCAACCGAGATTGAAGCTATCTTGGAAACCAAAGAATCGTTTCTCCAACGATAATTATCGATGAATTAAGTTCGTTGAACTCGGGGCATAAAATATAGTCAAAAATAATTGACAACAGGCACGAGACGGTAGCATAAGCTCTCTTATCGGAAAAACTATGTGGATTTAGAGATGTTACATCCTTCAGGGTGAAATCAAATCGTCGAAACTTCCGAAAGGATTGCGATAGCACGTTCAAACTGCGCGGTTGGCCGCGAGACATGATGGGAATTTGTGTGCGCATTACTGTTCGATTTAGCGACGAAACCCACTTTCATTTGGATGGGTTCCTCAGTAAGCAAAACTGGAGCGCTTGGGGGACTGAGAACCAAAAAAATGTTCAAATGTGAGTGAAGTCCTATGGGACCAAACTGCTGAAGTCATCGGTCCCTAGACTTACACACTACTTAAACTAACTTACGCTAAGGACAACACACACACCCATGCCCGAGGGAGGACTCTAACCTCCGGCGGGAGTGACCGCCCGATTCGTGACATGGTGCCTCTAACCGCGCGGTCACTCAGCGCGGCGATTGGGAATCCGCATTTCGCGATCGAGAAGTCTCTTCACCTTCAACAGGTGACTGTGTGGTGTGCAATGTCCAGTCACGGAATAATCGGTGCGATATTACTTGATGGCACGGTGACTAGCGAACGGTAGGTGAAGGTTTGGGAAGATCATTTCATGCTCATTATCCAAAGCGACCCAGATTTCGAGAGGATGTGGTTCAAGCAAGATGGAGCTCGACCCCATCGAAGGAGCGTCTTCGAAGTCCTGCAGGAGCGTTCTGGAGATCGCATTCTGGCTCTGGGATACCCAGAGGCCACTGGCATGGGCCTCGATTGGCCGCCATATTCTCCGGATCTGAAACACATGTGACTCCTTTTTGCCTCCCTTTCACAGCCTTCAACAGTTAACTGCAGTCCGATTCCTGTAAAACTTGTAGACAACCTTTCACACACTTTTTTATCCATGCTACCTTCAGAATCACAGACAGTAGTCCAATCAACATTTTCTAAAGCTTTCTCTAAATCGGCACACGCTATAAACGTAGGTTTGTCTTTCAACTTAGCATCTCTTAAGATATACATCATAGTGTGTCATTACTGACTCACAGTTCCAAAACTGATCTTCCCTGAGGTCAGTTTTTCCCAATTTTTCCACTCTTATGTAAATAAATCAAAATAGTATTTTTCAGTTGACTGTGAGGTAATATTCACACTAGTCAGAAATTGTCTTCTTTCGGAAAAGGAATAGTTACATTATTTTTTGAAGGAAATGTGGGCTTTTTCAGTGGAATTCACTGATTAAATCCTCTTGGATTATCATCTGAGTAGCAGTGCCATGAGTTTCATATTCATCACCTTCATCTCAGTTAAAAATAGCAAGTGGGAAACACATCAAAATGTTGCAATAAACTGACTGCTGATAACCCAAAACGATTTCATCAATTCTTTCTAAGCCTAAAGATATTCTGCCTGCCTTGTATATCTCGCACACCAGTTGGAACGGTTTTGTCAAGGTAGGTTCTTCCAAGGACCTTAATAATTCTGACAATGTAATTTACTGCAGGTGCTTCGTTTCAACTTAGGTCTCCAAGTTCTATGTAAAATTCTCCAAGAGTATTGCATTCCCCATCTCATCATCACTCATTTCAAGGTACACGGAAATAAAGGCAAAACCGTTGCTGAGCTGAAAACAGCCATTCAGGAGGTCATCGACAGCATCGATGTACCGACACTTCAGCGGTACATGCAGAATTTCGCTACTCGTCAGCGCCACATCTTCATCAATGATGGCAGGCATATCGAACTTGTCATAACATAAATCCACATATCTGTAGTGACGTTTACATGTTGAATATAGTGTGTATACGCCATAGTTTGTAACTGATTTTAAGTTTTTTTCACACAGTTCAATAATTGTCACCATGTATATAGGTAATGTATTTAGCCTCAAAAGGATAGAGTTTGACGTAAGAACACATATCTCCAGTGTTCACTACGAAAGGGCTTTTGATGTAAATCTGGAGAAGCTGTGCGGAATAATGCAAAATAATGACTGTCTGGAACATCTAATTCTCTTAATGCCGAATACACAGGGTGCGTCTGAAAATGAACGTAGAAAATGAGGGGGCTGGTAGAACGGGTCATAACAAGCCTTTTTCCGTAGCAAACCATGTCCGCATCCCTTAGCGCTAGGAGTCGCTAAACAGCGTTGCGCGCCGCCAAGATTGTAGGCAAACAACATGACACACGAGCTGTCATGGTAGCAGGTCTGCAGGGCAGCGATTTCAATGTACACTCCAGGAAATTAAAATAAGAACACCGTGAATTCATTGTCCCAGGAAGGGGAAACTTTATTGACACATTCCTGGGGTCAGATACATCACATGATCACACTGCCAGAACCACAGGCACATAGACACAGGCAACAGAGCATGCACAATGTCGGCACTAGTACAGTGTATATCCACCTTTCGCAGCAATGCAGGCTGCTATTCTCCCATGGAGACGATCGTAGAGATGCTGGATGTAGTCCTGTGGAACGGCTTGCCATGCCATTTCCACCTGGCGCCTCAGTTGGACCAGCGTTCGTGCTGGACGTGCAGACCGCGTGAGACGACGCTTCATCCAGTCCCAAACATGCTCAATGGGGGACAGATCCGGAGATCTTGCTGGCCGGGGTAGTTGACTTACACCTTCTAGAGCACGTTGGGTGGCACGGGATACATGCGGACGTGCATTGTCCTGTTGGAACAGCAAGTTCCCTTGCCGGTCTAGGAATGGTAGAACGATGGGTTCGATGACGGTTTGGATGTACCGTGCACTATTCAGTGTCCCCTCGACGATCACCAGTGGTGTACGGCCAGTGTAGGAGATCGCTCCCCACACCATGATGCCGGGTGTTGGCCCTGTGTGCCTCGGTCGTATGCAGTCCTGATTGTGGCGCTCACCTGCACGGCGCCAAACACGCATACGACCATCATTGGCACCAAGGCAGAAGCGACTCTCATCGCTGAAGACGACACGTCTCCATTCGTCCCTCCATTCACGCCTGTCGCCACACCACTGGAGGCGGGCTGCACGATGTTGGGGCGTGAGCGGAAGACGGCCTAACGGTGTGCGGGACCGTAGCCCAGCTTCATGGAGACGGTTGCGAATGGTCCTCGCCGATACCCCAGGAGCAACAGTGTCCCTAATTTGCTGGGAAGTGGCGGTGCGGTCCCCTGCGGCACTGCGTAGGATCCTACGGTCTTGGCGTGCATCCGTGCGTCGCTGCGGTCCGGTCCCAGGTCGACGGGCACGTGCACCTTCCGCCGACCACTGGCGACAACATCGATGTACTGTGGAGACCTCACGCCCCACGTGTTGAGCAATTCGGCGGTACGTCCACCCGGCCTCCCGCATGCCCACTATACGCCCTCGCTCAAAGTCCGTCAACTGCACATACGGTTCACGTCCACGCTGTCGCGGCATGCTACCAGTGTTAAAGACTGCGATGGAGCTCCGTATGCCACGGCAAACTGGCTGACACTGACGGCGGCGGTGCACAAATGCTGCGCAGCTAGCGCCATTCGACGGCCAACACCGCGGTTCCTGGTGTGTCCGCTGTGCCGTGCGTGTGATCATTGCTTGTACAGCCCTCTCGCAGTGTCCGGAGCAAGTATGGTGGGTCTGACACACCGGTGTCAATGTGTTCTTTTTTCCATTTCCAGGAGTGTATTTGTTACACCAAGGTAAAAAAAGACGACAGATTGAAGTTTTATGGCTTGTATCTGAAAACACTGTAATCGACATAGTTGCAGATACTCCAGACGGAACGACACTACAGGTTTCCCGCCTCTTACTGAGTCGTTAACGCGTTGCTTTTGCCTGTGTAAATGCCTGTTTGACAGAGGGCAGTACCTGTGCATACTGCGGAGTCTGGTTCGCCCAGTGTCAGTTTGTCATCGATCGGGGACACTTGTGTTTGTTACTGTGTGGAGCGGACAGGAAATGGAGCGCTGTTCTTGGGAGGAAAGGGTAGACATGCACTGTGCTTACGGGATCGCGGATGGAAATGCTCATGCTGTCTGCCATTTGTACGTTCGGCGGTTCCCGAATCGTCGAGTGTCAGATTCACGCACATTTACTGCCATCTAACGGTCTCTACGAAATGCAGGTTCAGTTGGGTTGTTTGTGGGAAGAGACCTTTCAAAGGAACCATCCAGGCATTTGCCTAGAGCGATTTAGGGAAATCATGGAAAACCTATATCAGGATTGTCGAACGCGGGACTGAACCGTCGTCCTCCCGAATGCGAGTCCAGTGTGCTAACCATTGCGCCACCTTGCTCGGTCAGGTTCAATTCAGACACGTTTTCCACTGCCACGTTCTTGTTGTGGCACATTTTTGGCCTACGTCGAAATCCGGTGTATTCATTTTGTGTTACAGGTGCGAAGGACGCGGTGGTCAACGCACAGTGCGTGCACCAGGGCTTGAAGACGAGGCTTTAACACTGCTGGAAAACGCATCCTCAAGAATGTCACGACGTATTGCAAATGGGTGTAAGCCATTCCACAATTTGGGATGTGTGGCATAAACACGATTTGCATCCCTAGCGCCTTCAGGAGGTTCAGCTCTTAATCCAGGCGATTTTCAACGTCGAACTGAATTCTGCCAGTGGTTTTTACAAAGGTGTGCCATTTAGCCGGACTTTCCGAACCGTATACGTTTTACGGATGAGGCATCCTTTACACGAGAGTGTATATTCAACACACACAACCAACAAGTGTGGCACGGGAGAATCCGAACGCCGATTTTGCTCGTGGTCACCAAGATCGCTTCACTGTCGACATTTGGGCGGCTTGGTAGGCGATAATTTGGTCGGTCCATACATGTTCCCCACAGCGACTGAACGAAAACAGATACTTCATCTTTTCGAGAGACACCCAGTCAGAGTTGTAGGAACATGTTGTATACAACGCGCGATAGCGCATGCGGTACCAACGCAATGGTGCACCTGCATACTCCGCACATGCTGTGCGAATGCATTTGGATAAAACCTTTGGTGAAAACTGGATAGGGTGCGGTGGGCCAGTGGCATGGGCTGCACGTTCCCCCGACTTGACTGCCCATTGATTTTTTCTTCTGGGGTCACCTGAAATCTGTTGTCTATGAAACACCCATTGAGACCGATGAAGAGCTGATAGCTGTGCTGACGTAAGCTGTCGCCAGCACACCGGTCGGCAAAGGTGTAGCAACGAGATCGATAGTAGGCGCTGGATCAATCGCGCCTATGGATGAGAGGGGCCAAAGGGAGACTCACAAGCAACGTGCCGCCAACGCCCCCTCGGCCGCAAATATTTAGATCGCTGCCGCTGACCAGACGGCTCAGTCTCAGTCAATCTCAGTTACTGGTGCACTAATTCGCATTCTAGTTTGGTGTCTGTCATTCATAGCACAAGCCGAACTCGTACTACACCAGCAGAAAGGCTAACATGTACTATTAGTAAAGAGCTTGAATGACAACAACGCTTGTACGAGGATACCGGCCACCAGACTACATCCTCTTCCTTGATTCCTGTGGTACTACACTCAACAATGGCAGCCTCCGATACAGTTTCCACTTTGCCAGGACATTTGAAAGAGTACGACAGTCACTCCAGCATCGTTGCGCGGCGTGCATTCGAGGAGCAAGGCGTAATTTCGAGCATTCCAAGTGTTTTCAAAAAAAGGTTATAAAACTTCACCCTGACTTCTCATTTAACTTAACGCCACAAATACACTGAAAATTTTACCCTGTAGACCTGCTACCACGAAGCCTCCAATGGCATGTTGTGCGCCTACACTCTTGCATACGTGAAATATGCTTGTTATGGTCCACTCTACTAGCTCTCTTATTTTCTGCTCTCATTTCACAGACACCTACTAGACAAAGGAACAAAAATTGTGTAAGATCTGGGAAATAAACTAACAGAGGAAATTTGTAATTAATCAAGCTGTGCAGTAAGCTTTTAGCCTCTCTCCAATACTCTTCGACGTATATATGGATGAAGTAGCCAGAAACTTCAAAGTTAATGTTGAGCCTGTAATAAAAGAAAAAGAAACATATGTATGTATGTATTAGAAAAACAGAAAATAATGTGGGAAAAGTAAAGCAAAGACTGTGTTTTATTGGCACGACTCTTAGAAAATGCAACAGATCTACTAAAGAGACTGTCTACACTATGCTTGTCCGTCCTCTTTTAGAATACTTCTGAACGGTGTGGGATCCTTACCAGATAGGATTAACGGAGTAGGCCGAAAAAGTTCAAGGAAGGGCAGCAGGTTTTGTAATACGCGAATTACGGGAGAGAGTTTCACTGACATGACACAGGATTTGGAGTGGACATCATTAAAGCAAAAGGCGTTTCTCGCTGCGGCGGAATTTTCTCACAAAATTTCAATCCCCAGCTTTCTCGGCCAAATGCGAAAATATTTCGTTGACGCCAACCTGCGTAGGGAGAACGATCTACATAATAAAATAAGAGAAACCAGAGCTCGTACGAAAAGCTATAGGTGCTCGTTTTTTCCGCGTGTTGTTCGAGATTGGAACAATACAGAATTATTGTGAAGGTGGTTCGATGAACCCTATGACAGGCACTTAAGTGTGATTTGCACAGATTCCAGGTAGATGTAGATGTATATGAGAACGATGGCTATTCGAGGATGATCTTATTGTATGGGAAGAAGAAATTTATAAAGATCACAGTACATATCAAATGTTATTAAATGTTATTAGTAGAAATTACAATCTGCAAATACCCATGAAGAAAATAAAAGTGATGGAACACCAAAAAAATGCTAAGATAATAATAGAAAATCAACCTATAGAAGGAGTATTCAGTTTTACGTATTCTGGCTGCGAACTACCTGTTAATGAAAACAGTTTTCACCGTACGTCCGGAACAATTCGTCGAACGCTGAACGGTGAAGAACGAGAAGAGAGACAAATCAAGCTCTATAAAATTGTCGCTGTAGTACCTGTGCTGCATGGAAATGAGGCGTGGGTGCACAATGTAATACCGACGAAAATAAAATCTTGGTATCTGAAGTGATATTTCTCAGAATGAAAGTTTTCTCACTAAGGGATAGGTTAAGAAATGAAGAAATTAGACAGTAATTTTCTTGGATTGACAAAATAACAAAATACCTCACAACAGAACAAACTGGAAAGATCTATTACTAAAGATGGATAACAGCAGATTGTGACACTTTCCTTCGAATATTGTCCTACTGAACTTGGTCGTCCAATGAAAAGACTGTCTGAAACCCGGTCTTGGAACAGGTTACAAGCCTATCCATGATGGGTAAGTAAGTTTCCTCAACAAAGCCAACCCCGTGACTTCCTCCAAGCTCTTCCAACTGAGGCGGTAGTCCGCTTCTGGTGACGGTGACTGCGGCCGAAGAAGCTCTAGTCTTCCTTGTACCAAACGCGTATCTACACCAGAAGGACCGTTCCGTAATTGCCATTTCTGGTATGAGTAAGGGCTCGATTTATACTGGTTTCCATTTGTGACTTCAAGGTTTTCCGTCGAAAAAAATCAATTTTCTCATGAGCTGGGGTAATCTAGAACTACGGTGTTATTAGCTTCGCATCGATGGTTTTCAGGGACTTGGTCCACCGCTCCGACCATTTTAAACGCGAACTTAGCATCCTTGCCTTCGAGGCAGAGGAACGTCTGTCTAACTTTTCTCAGTCTTTTTGCTCCCCCTATGAACACTGCCGTTATCTTTTTTAAATTTTTTTTTAGAGGAAACAAGTGGCGTCAAGAAACGATCGAAGTCGTAAACAACTGCATGTGTATATGAAGCATGTTACATTACCCTGTACTGCGTGTTGCAGGCACTCGTGAATAGACACGTTGCTTACCTGTAACAAAAGAAACAAATTTTAGAATAAAACCGCAATTTAACTATTTCCAGTACAAACACGCACACACACACACACACACACACACACACTCTCTCTCTCTCTCTCTCTCTCACACACACACACACACACACACCGGTAGAGTGATGTGCAATGCTACGTAAACTTGCCGACGTATGCTGCTTGAAAAATGTCGGTATATTACAAGAAGTGATGGAAGTGACCGCCCTTCCACCTCTATACACAGTTCAACAAGGCGCTGCATGTTCGTTAATGTTGGTGCCACAATACTGGGTGTGACTGCCTCGATTTCGTGGCGTATGTTCTCACGTAACTCGTCTGTGGTGCGTGGTCTGCTCTTTTACATAACAGCTTGAAGGTGACACCACAGAGATGACCTTGGGGGGCCATAATCCTTTGGAAATCACTCTGTCACCGCACCATTACTCGCTTTAGAAGTTTGGCATGTCGCCCAGTCTTGCTAGTACAGGCCAAGTGGCAGTTCCCCATCATCCATCTGGTTCAGAAATTCATGAACCAGTACCTGATACCCTCCACTCGTCACAGTAGTATCAACAACAACAAAAATTGGTCCGACGATAAGCCGCTGCGATAATGCACTGAATCAAACAGCACCCGAAGAAGGAAGTCGGGCAGAACACCACAAACACGAGGCCTGCACACTAAGGTCGCGGGAAACTCACTGTTGCAACATTGCAACATTTCACACAGGCTGCCACGTCGACGAGCTACGTGAGAACATCCGCCGTGAAATCCAGTACCGTGGCAGCAACGTTCACAAACATGCAGCGCCATGTTGAACTGTCGGTACGATATGTGGTGACGTCACTTCCACCACCTGTTGTAATGTAATACACTACTGGTCATTAAAATTGCTACACCAAGAAGAAATGAAGATGATAACGGGTATTCATTGGTCAAATATATTATACTAGAACTAACATGTGGTTACATTTTCACACAATTTGGGTCCATAGATCCTGAGAAAACAGTACCCAGAACAACCACCTCTGGCCGTAATAACGGCCTTGATACTCCTAGGCATTGAGTCAAACACACCTTGGATAGCGTGTACAGGTACAGCTGCCCATGCAGCTTCAACACGATACCACAGTTCATCAACAGTAGTGACTGGCGTATTGTGACGAGCCAGTTGCTCGGCCACCATTGACCACACGTTTTCAATTGGTGAGAGATCTGGAGAATGTCCTGGCCAGGGGAGCAATCGAACATTTTCTGTATCCAGCAAGGCCCGTACAGGACCTGCAACATGCGGTCGTGCATTATCCTGCTGAAATGTAGGGTTTCGCATGGATGGAATGAAGGGTAAAGTCACGGGTCGTAACACATCTGAAATGTAACGTCCACTGATCAAAGTGCCGTCAATGCCAACAAGAGGTGACCGAGACGTGTAACCAATGGCACCCCGTAACACCACGCCGGGTGATACGCCAGTATGGCGATGACGAATACACGCTTCCAATGTACGTTCACCGCGATGTCACCAAACACGGATGCGATCATCATGATGCTGTAAACAGAACCTGGATTCATCCGAAAAAATGACGTTTTGCCATTGGTGCGCCCAGGTTCGTCGTTGAGTACACCATCGCAGGCGCTCCTGTCTGTGATGCAGCGTCAAGGGTAACCGCAGCCATGGTCTCCGAGCTGATATTCCATGCTGCTGCAAACGTCGTCGAACTGTTCGTGCAGATGGTTGTTGTCTTGCAAACGTCCCCATCTGTTGAATCAGGGATCGAGACGTGGCTGCGCGATCCGTTACAGCCATGCGGATAAGATGCCTGTCATCTCGACTGCTAGTGATACAAGGCCGTTGGGATCCAGCACGGCGTTCCGTATTACCCTCCTGAACCCACCGATTCCATATTCTGCTAACAGTCATTGGATCTCGACCAACGTGAGCAGCAATGTCGCGATACGATAAACCGCAATCGCGATAGGCTACATTCCGACCTTTATCAAAGTCGTAAACGTGATGGTACGCATTTCTCCTCTTTACACGAGGCATCACAAAAACGTTTCACCAGGCAACGCCGGTCAACCGCTGTTTGTGTATGAGAAATCGGTTGGAAACTTTCCTCATGTCAGCATGTTGTAGGTGTCGCTACCGGCGCCAACCCGTGCGTGAATGCTCTGAAAAGCTAATCATTTGCATATCACAGCATCTTCTTCCTGTCGGTTAAATTTCGCGTTTGTTGCACGTCATCTTCGTGGTGCAGCAATTTTAATGGCCAATAGTATACTCTTCTGTTAGGTGGCGAGGAACGATAGAGGGCACACAGCTTTGAGTACTACATCTGGTGGACGAATGCGTCAACAGTGCCAGCGGCGACGTCCAGTTGAGCGGGAGGTGTTGGTAATGCGTGCATCAACTCGAATGAGAGTGTCCGCACGTTCCAGCACTGCGTAAGTCACAGCTCTGTGCGGCCGGCCGGCACGCGGGAAATCGGGAGAGGTTTGCGCGAACGTTTTACGCTTTTGTTCACTGTCAGCTCTCCGCAGACATTCAGCAAGTGCCCGTTAATCTCTGCGATGCTCTGGTTTTCAAAAAAAATGGTTCAAATGGCTCTGAGCACTATGGGACTCAACTTCTGAGGTCATTAGTCCCATAGAACTTAGAACTAGTTAAACCTAACTAACCTAAGGACATCACAAACATCCATGCCCGAGGCAGGATTCGAACCTGCGACCGTAGCGGTCTTGCGGTTCCAGACTGCAGCGCCTTTAACCGCACGGCCACTTCGGCCGGCATCTGGTTTTCCGCCAAAAGAAACTCAATGACTGCTCTTTGCTTGGAACGCACCTCCGTTACGGAAGCCATTTTGATGGCTACATGTAGCGATGCAACAAATTCCGCATTTTTTTTTTCAAGCGAAACTGAGCAAGAAAAAAAAAGTTGCAATACTTATTGGACGTCCCTTGTATTTACTGTCTGACTGTACACTAACGCGACAAAAGTCATAGGATATCTCCTAATATCGTGTCCTACTTCCTTTTGCCTGGCTTAGTGCGGGAGGGCTCAATAAATCGTTCGAAGCTCCTTGCTGAAATATTGAGTCTGGTGCCTCTACAACTGTCCATAAATGCGAAACGATTGCCGGTGCAGAATTTTGTGCAGGAATCGACCTCTCGATAATGTCATAAGCGTTCGCTGGGGTTCATGTAGCCAATCTGGGCGGCCAAAGCATTCGCTGGAATAGTCCAGAATGTTTTTTCAGAGCACACGCGAACAGTGGTATCCCACCATTATGGGGCTACCACCAGATTGCACAGCGCCTTGTTGACAAGTTGGGCCCGTGGCTTCGCGGGGACTGCGCCAGACTGGAACCCTAACATCATCTCTTACCAACTGAAATCGGGAATCGTCTGGCCCCGCCACGGTTTTTCAATCGTCTAGGGTTCAAACGTTTTCGTAACGAGCCCAGGAGAGGCGCTGCAGGCAGCAAGGGCAATCGATTTGGTCGTCTGCTGCCACAGCCCAATAACGCCAAATTTCGCCGCACTGTCCTTATGGATACGTTCGTCGCACGTTCCATATTGATCTCGGCGGTTACATCAAAAAATGGTTCAAATGGCTCTGAGCACTATGGGACTTAACAGCTATGGTCATCAGTCCCCTAGAACTTAGAAGTACTTAAACCTAACTAACCTAAGGACAACACACAACACCGCGGTTACTTCAAGCAGTGTTACTTGTCTGTTAGCACTAATATACGCAGACGACACGAAGTAGGTTACAGTACACTTGTTCGCCCACCGCTTGAATACTGCTCACCGGTGTGGTATCCGTACCAGATAGGGTTGATAGAAGAGATACAGAAGATCCAACGGAGAGCAGCGCGCTTCGTTACAGGATCATTTAGTAATCCAAAAGCGATACGGAGATGATAGATAAACTCCAGTGGAAGTTTCGAGAACATACCTTCACCGAAGAGTCAAGCAGTATATTGCACCCTCGTTCGTATATCTCGCGAAGAGACCATGAGGAAAAAATCAGAGATTAGAGCCCACACGGAGGCATACCGACAATCTTTCTTTCCACGAACAATACGAGACTGGAACAGAAGGGAGAACCGATAGAGGTACTCAAAGCACCCTCCGCCACACACCGTCAGGTGGCTTGCGGAGTATGGATGTAGGTGTAGTAGTTGAAGGCGATCGACCACTGCGTTGTCTGTGGTGAGAGGTAATGCATGGAATGTGGTATTACCGGCACACTCTTGACACTGTGGTTCTGTGAATATTGATTCCCCTAACGATTTCCGAAATGCGTCTTGGTCCTACTCCTACTCCGCGTTCAGAGTCTGTTAATTCCCATCATGTGGCCGTAATCACATCGGAAACCTTTCAACATGAATCGCTAGAGTAAAATTGACAGCTCCGCCAATGCAGTGCGCTTTTATACCTTGTGTACGCGATACTACCGTGATCTGTATATGTGCATACCGCTATCGCACGACTTTTGTCGTCTCGGTGTAGAAGAATGCGCGGAAATTGTGTATTCGTATTTATTTGTGGGAATTTAATGTTACTGGTTTTAATAAAAATTTTTGGACCAGCGATCAAAAATTTTTTTACAAATTTTTCTATTTAAAATTCAGTCTTGATCGCACCACGTATGTATACAAGAACATAGGTGACCAAAAACTGGCTCTGAGCGCTATGGGACTTAACTTCTGAGGTCATCAGTCCCCTAGAACTTAGAACTACTTACACCTAACTAACCTAAGGACATCACACACATCCATGCCCGAGGCAGGATTCGAACCTGCGGCCGTAGCAGTCGCGCGGTTCAGGACTGAGCGCCTAGAGCCACGAGACCACTCCGGCCCATAGGTGACCGGTTTCGGTCATATTACATGACCATCATCAGACCTGTAATTTAATTTATAAAGTAATAGAAACCTTACTAGATTACCGAGCGAGGTGGCGCAGTGGTTAGCACACTGGACTCGCATTCGGGAGGACGACGGTTCAATCCCGTCTCCGGCCATCCTGATTTAGGTTTTCCGTGATTTCCCTAAATCGCTTCAGGCAAATGCCGGGATGGTTCCTTTGAAAGGGCACGGCCGATTTCCTTCCCCATCCTTCCCTCACCCGAGCTTGCGCTCCGTCTCTAATGACCTCGTTGTCGACGGGACGTTAAACACTAATATCCTCCTCCTCCTCATATCTTACTAGATTGACAATAAAATATGACAAAAATGCTTATAAGGCTAAAATAAGACTTGTTATACCCATGGCATCCTTCGAAGATGGTAGGTGGAGCACTCGTCTCAGCTTCTGTGATGTCAACTGGTGCCAGCAAGTGACGGGCATGCGCTTAAATACGAATACGAGCTCATAAACACACAAACATGACGTACATGGGGAAAATATCAGAGAGGATCAGCAATTTATTTAAGAATTCCGAAATAACAATACTTTGCAAAATAAATTAAGACATACTATAGGTAATGATAACGATAGATTTGTCAGATCAGGGGTTTGCAAGATCCAATGTGGTGATTGTAGAAAAATATACATTGGCCAAACAGGCCGGACCTTTACTTTACGATACAAAGAACATACATGAGGTACCGCAAGAGCAAAATCAGTCTTCGGCCGTCACATAACATTTAATAAGCATGCCGAAGGGACGGTACAACAGAATTTGCAAGTCCTTCATTACGGTAATAAAGGCTTATTATTAAATATTTTAGAGGAGATCCAGATACTTGCCCCTTATACAGATGAACCGTCAGTGCTTCTCAATGAACAGTTAGATTTTCGTGAAAAATATTTTTATGATGTCTTTGACGAAATTCCTCTTTTGCTCAGAAAATCATAGGACCCAGTTGTACCCATGGTAGAAACGTGCCTTAGAACAGTACGTAAATATTTATGTCACCATCTTAAACTTCCAACTAGAAATATTACGAAATATGACTCCATTTTTAATAAATCAGTTTTATGACATTTTAAAAAGTGTATGTAGTATCACAGCTCTATGCAGCTGATCATTCCATTATTACACATATAACCAGTAGCGAATAATGTTAATATAAGACAGACTGAATCTAGCATAGGTGTATACTTGCAGTCGAGTAACAACTCACATATCGATATGATGCCGCAATGCCAAAAACCTTCACGACATCGTTGACTCTGAAACCATTGTGGTGGTACCGCCTTAGCCCATAAAGGGCACGCTGAGTATACATCGTCTGTACAGTTATTTTAAAGCTTTTATTTGATATTTTATACAATATTTAAGTAGGTCCATGGTTGTAAAGAGATATTTTATACATAACTATTTTTATGTTGTTATTGTACTTTTTTTTACATTTTGACGATTATGTGAACCCGTCTTACACTTATTGGCTGACGTGACGTAGAGGGAGAAGAGGTAGGCGGAGCATCTTCGTATTTAAGCGTATGCCCGTTACTTGCTGGCACCAGTTGACATCATAGAAGCTGTTAAGAGTGCTCCACCTACCATCTTCGAAGGACGCCATGGGTATAACAAGTCTTATTTTAGCCTTATAAGCATTTTGTCATATTTTATTGTCAATCTAATAAGATTTCTATTACTTTCTAAATTAAATTACAAGTTGTAATGGTACTTGAATTGCGTACCTATTACGGCACCTCAACTCAACCTCTCGATACCAGCAATATTATCCTGTTTTTCTGTAAAGTAGTTAACATATTTCTGAGACAACATTCAGATTTGATTTCATTAATGTAGAGGTACTTTGATACATCGATATGTTTATATTGCAATGATATTATTCTTATGTGTATTCTTTCTTTTGCCACTATTATCTTTGACGTACTTGTAACTCTGATTTTTGGGCGCGTAAGCGGTTATTAGTTTTTGTTAGAGAGTCGGATCTTGAGAAAGTCAAGTCTTGGACGTCAATATGAAAAGATGCATATTGTAGTCAGCTTATAAAATGTGAACTTTAACAGTGAGGAAGATGTTTTCAAGTATGTTTTGTATTGTGAAGTGATGTTTTGTGTGTTACGTGATATTGCAACAAAATCAATAAAAAGGAAGTGTAACTTAAATTCGGAGTGCTGATTACTTTTTTACATCACCATTGTGCTAACTTTCAAAGGTTCAATCTTCAAGAATGGTTTGTGAAATACATCTATAAGACTTTTGAATATAGCAGAATAAAACCTAGGCCTCTTTGCATCCGAGCTTGGAATCACCACCACCTAGATTTTCGACGATTGAGCCATGATTTTACAACGAGACCAGCGTGGGAAACACGAAAAGATGAGTGCCTAGTTTACTCATTATTACATGAAATGACTTTATTAACTGTGCTTTAATGACACCTGCCACATAATAACTTTGTTGTTGCCCGAAAATGCAGTATTTAGCAGCGTGAGCAACACCACAATCGTTATTAAATTTTGACCTTTGTTGTGGTGGGGTTGTTAGAAGGTCTGATGATGGTCATCTGATATGACCGAAAGCGGTCACCTATGTTGTTGTTGTATACATACGTGGTGCAATCAAGACTGAATTTTAAAAAGAAAATTTTTTTAATGTTACACGGCTCTTGAACGATGGGTAGAGCCTGTGGTATTACGGTGGGAGAGTGTTGGTCGCCCTCGATGAACCTCGTTCTGGGCACTCGCACGCCACGAGGGGCGGCCAGCGCTAATTGGAATATGGGTCACACAGTTCACGGCCGTTAATGAAGGTCGCAGGCGGCCCATTACGTGTGTCTGTGCGCCCGCCGTCTCGAGTGCCGCATCCGCGCCGCCTCCGCCGCTGCCCGTTATCGATATTCGATGGTCGGCCTCCGCGTCGTCCTCTGCCTGTGCTCGCTACTTGCTGCCTGCCTGCCTGCCTGCCTGCCGGGACGCGTCCCCTGGTTCCGTACGGCGCGAAAGGCGACGCACCCCTGCACGGCGCGGCGCCGTGTTTCAACACAAGCGCGGGGCCCACAGTCTCAGATGCACACCGCGTGGAATGACAGACATTTCTTTCAATCACACAGCCAGAAACTCATTATGAGGGGGTAGCCGTAACGTTGGGAATATTACCTAGCAAAAAATAGATCTAGGTAACCTTCTTTTGTTTTGTAAATAAAACTGCCTTTTCCTGCTGCTAGTTCCTTTATTTATCCCAAACGCGTTTCGCCTTCTCCTGTTCTAAGGCATCATCAGTGCGATGTATAACGATACAGTTTTGCTAGTTATAGATTATCCAACAGTTCACTTCGCGATTTTTTTGTAAAAAAAGTAATTACTTACGATTTGCTGATCTGCGTTTCCTCACTAGTGGTCTGGAGGTCGCACTACCACTTTAATCACTGCCATATAATAACATCTTTGTGTTATCGCCTTCCACACACTTTTCACCATGTTTCTCACTCTATTTTTGTGGTAGACTATTGTTCTTTTGTCACTCGATACAACTAATTGGTCGTACACTTCTTTTCACAAAGATGTGATTATATGACAGTGATAAAAGTGGTAGTGAGACCTCCACACCAGATGTGAGGAGACGCAGACCAGCAAATCGTAAGTAATTACTTTTTTTATAAAAGATCGCGAAGTGAACTGTTTGATAATATATAATTAACAAAACTGTGTCGTTATAGAACCCACTGATCAGGCCTTAGAACAGAAGGCGAAACCCGTATACGATAAATAAAGTAACTAGCAGCAGGAAAAGGCAGTTTTATTTACAAAACAAGTATTTATATGCTTGCTGCGGAGGATGGACACACGAACAACCTTCTTTTTGTTTTGTTTCAGACTTCAGTAGTGGCAACAATGCTGTAGGTAATATTGGTATCGAGCGTATTTGGTGAAACTACACTCCTGGAAATGGAAAAAATAACACATTGACACCGGTGTGTCAGACCCACCATACTTGCTCCGGACACTGCGAGAGGGCTGTACAAGCAATGATCACACGCACGGCACAGCGGACACACCAGGAACCGCGGTGTTGGGCGTCGAATGGCGCTAGCTGCGCAGCATTTGTGCACCGCCGCCGTCAGTGTCAGCCAGTTTGCCGTGGCATACGGAGCTCCATCGCAGTCTTTAACACTGGTAGCATGCCGCGACAGCGTGGACGTGAACCGTATGTGCAGTTGACGGACTTTGAGCGAGGGCGTATAGTGGGCATGCGGGAGGCCGGGTGGACGTACCGCCGAATTGCTCAACACGTGGGGCGTGAGGTCTCCACAGTACATCGATGTTGTCGCCAGTGGTCGGCGGAAGGTGCACGTGCCCGTCGACCTGGGACCGGACCGCAGCGACGCACGGATGCACGCCAAGACCGTAGGATCCTACGCAGTGCCGTAGGGGACCGCACCGCCACTTCCCAGCAAATTAGGGACACTGTTGCTCCTGGGGTATCGGCGAGGACCATTCGCAACCGTCTCCATGAAGCTGGGCTACGGTCCCGCACACCGTTAGGCCGTCTTCCGCTCACGCCCCAACATCGTGCAGCCCGCCTCCAGTGGTGTCGCGACAGGCGTGAATGGAGGGACGAATGGAGACGTGTCGTCTTCAGCGATGAGAGTCGCTTCTGCCTTGGTGCCAATGATGGTCGTATGCGTGTTTGGCGCCGTGCAGGTGAGCGCCACAATCAGGACTGCATACGACCGAGGCACACAGGGCCAACACCCGGCATCATGGTGTGGGGAGCGATCTCCTACACTGGCCGTACACCACTGGTGATCGTCGAGGGGACACTGAATAGTGCAAAAAAATGGTTCAAATGGCTCTGAGCACTATGGGACTCAACTGCAGAGGTCATTAGTCCCCTAGAACTTAGAACTAGTTAAACCTAACTAACCTAAGGACATCACACACATCCATGCCCGAGGCAGGATTCGAACCTGCGACCGTAGCGGTCACACGGTTCCAGACTGCAGCGCCAGAACCGCGCGGCCACTTCAGCCGGCTGAATAGTGCACGGTACATCCAAACCGTCATCGAACCCATCGTTCTACCATTCCTAGACCGGCAAGGGAACTTGCTGTTCCAACAGGACAATGCACGTCCGCATGTATCCCGTGCCACCCAACGTGCTCTAGAAGGTGTAAGTCAACTACCCTGGCCAGCAAGATCTCCGGATCTGTCCCCCATTGAGCATGTTTGGGACTGGATGAAGCGTCGTCTCACGCGGTCTGCACGTCCAGCACGAACGCTGGTCCAACTGAGGCGCCAGGTGGAAATGGCATGGCAAGCCGTTCCACAGGACTACATCCAGCATCTCTACGATCGTCTCCATGGGAGAATAGCAGCCTGCATTGCTGCGAAAGGTGGATATACACTGTACTAGTGCCGACATTGTGCATGCTCTGTTGCCTGTGTCTATGTGCCTGTGGTTCTGTCAGTGTGATCATGTGATGTATCTGACCCCAGGAATGTGTCAATAAAGTTTCCCCTTCCTGGGACAATGAATTCACGGTGTTCTTATTTCAATTTCCAGGAGTGTATATGCCAGAGCGGAAGTTAGCTGCAACAGAGCCAGAACCAGGAGAGCGGGAGTGTAACCCATTGAAGAGCCAAAGGAACTGGTATACCTGCCCAATATCGTCTAGGACCCCCGCGAGCGCGCAGTAGTGCCTCAGCACGACGTGGCACGGACTCGACTATGTCTAAAGTAGTGCTGCAGGCAACTGACACCATGAATCATGCAGGACTGTCCATAAATTCGTAAGAGTACGACGAGGTGGCTCTTCTGGACAGCATGTAGCAAGACATCTCAGATATGCTCAGTAATGTTCATGTCTGGGGGGCAAGCAAAAGCGTTTAAAAAACGGTTCAAATGCCTCTGAGCACTATGGGACTTAACTGCTTAGGTCATCAGTCCCCTAGAACTTAGAACTACTTAAACCTAACTAACCTAAGGACATCACACACATCCATGCCCGAGGCAGGATTCGAACCTGCGACCGTAGCAGTCGCGTGGTTCCGGACTGCGCGCCAAAAGCGTTTAAACTCAGGAGGATGTTCCTGGAGCCACTTTGCAGCAATTCTGGACGTGGGGGGGGGGTGTCGCATTGTCATGCTGGAATTGCCCAAGTCCGTCAGAATGCATAATGGACATGAATGAATGCAGGTGATCAGACAGGATGCTTACGTACGTGTCACCTGTCAAGAGTCGTATCTAGACGTATCCGGTGTCCCATATGGCTCCAACTGCACGCGCCCCACACCATTACAGAGCCTCAAACAGCTTGAACAGTCCCATGCTGACATGCACGTTGTCTCCATATCCGAACACGTCCATCCGAGACTCGTCCGACCAGGCAACATGTTTCCGGTCATCAACAGTCCAGTATCGGTGCTGGTGGGCCCAGACGAGACGTACAGCTTTGTGTCATCCAGTCATCGAGGTTACATGAGAGAGCCTTCAGCTCCGAAAGCCCGTATAGAAGATGTTTCGTTGAATGGTTCGCACGCTGACACTTGCTGACGGCCCAGTATTGAAATCTGCAGCAATTTGCGGAAGGACTGCACTTCTGTCACGTTGAATGATTCTCTTCACTCGTCGTTGGTACCATTCTTGGAGGATCTTTTTCCGGCCGCAGCGGTGTCGGAGATTTGATGTTTTACCGGTTTCATCACGGTACACTCGTACGGGCAACTCCCCACATCACCGATACCTCGGAGATGCTGTGTCCCATCGCTCGTGCGCCGACTGTAAAACCACGTTCAAACTCACTTAAACCTCGGTAACCTGCCATTGTAGCAGCAGTAACCGACCTAAAAACTGCAACAGACACTTGTCTTATACAGCGTTGCCCACCGCAGCGCCGTATTCTGGCTGTTTACACATCTCTGTACTTGAAAACGCATGCCTGTACCAAACTGGTGCCTCAGTGTACGTTGCAAAGCCAAACACTGACGTTGCGAAGCGGAGTCAGCTGGGCGTGGTTTAGCAACAGCCGATGCTGCAATACGCTAGTGGAATGATGGAAGATTTCCTTGACTTGACACCGTGGAAGTGTTTAGAGTATGTGCCCTAAGCTCTAAACGATACATGGTGTGTCTCATTTCACTCTCTATGGGTGACAATCCAAGGGGCATTTAACAATAACAACCCAAAGGATTCAAATAATGTATAATGTCACTTATACTGGGGTGGGCCAAATAACAATGGAATGGATAATATACGAGGATTATCCAGTAGTAGTGCACCGCATTTTTTCTTCAACAATTCCTTATTGGACATAATGAGAATTATACACACGAAACAATGGTGTTTCATGCAAACATCCTATTTTTCCACGTAACGGCCATCCCGATCTATGCCCTACCTGCCAGGGCGAAACAAGGGCGTGTATGCCCTGACAATACCAATCCTTGTCCTGGTGGCGGAGCCAGTGCAAAACTGCGTGAATCACCTCCTCGTCGTCCGCAAAATGTCTTCCACGAATGGCATCCTCTAATGGCCCAAAGATCAACAGCTCGCTGCAACATGTCAGGTGGATGGTCTCCCCGACCGCTTCAAATCGTGAAGCTCCGCCAAACTGCTTTCTGCTGACCTCACCCTCCGTGCCCAGTGACTAGCTGTACTTCTGCCGACAGCATATGCTCCACAGACTTTGCGCAAGCGTTTGTGAATATTCGCCACAGTTTCTTTCTCTGCAGTGAGATATTCAATGACGGCACGTTACTTGTAACTTACATCACCTACAGACGCCATTTTGAAACTGTCCTGTAGCTATGCTATCTGTCGGAAGTGACAGAAACTTGGCGCTCTCTCTCAGGAGACTTCAAATAATACATACCTAACGTTTCGCATTCGTAGCATTGTATTCGGCTGAGGAAAAAAATGCGGTGATTACTTTCTGGGCAACCCTCGAACTAAAAAAATAAAAAATAATAAAAAAACACGCACCACGGAGTAATCATTTGAATGGGATGAATATCGGTAGATATCATGTACATGTATAGACAAACAAATGATTACAATTTCAGAAAAATGGATTTCTTCAAGAGAAAGACCTTCACAAATTGAGCAAGTTAATAAGGTGTTGGTCCACCCCTATTCCTTATGCAAGTAGTATTCGGCTTGGCATTGCTGTAGAGTTACTGGATGTCCTCTTAAGGGATATCGTGCCAAATTCTCTCCAATTCGCGCGTTAGATCGTCAAAATCCCGAGCTGGTTTGAGAGCCCCGCCCAAAATGCTCCAGACACTCTCAGTTCAGGAGAGGTCTTGCAACCTTGCTGGCTAAGGTAGCGTTTAGCAAGCATGGGCACAAGAAGGAGAAACTCTCGCCACGTGTGAGCGGGCATTAACTTGCTGAAGTGTAAGTGCAGGAAGACTTGCCGTGAAGGACAACAAAACAGGTGTAGGACATCGTCGATGTACCGCTGCACTGTGAGAGTGTCACGGACGACAACCTGAGGCGCCCTGCTATGAAAAGAGATGGCGCCCCACACCATCGCTCCTGGTTGTCGGGCCGTGTTGCGGGTTAGTATCCCATCGCTGTCCGGTGCAACTCCAGAAATGTCTTCCTCTTTGGTCATCGGGGCTCATTCCGAAGCGGGACAATTCTACTCCACTCAATAAGATTCTCGGCTGACGAGAGAAGTAACGCTCCAACGGAAATAAATACGGGTCAGGTGGATTTAAAATGTGTTTTTTTGAGTGATCAGTCTTCTCAGTAGTTTCATGCAGCCCACCACGAATTCCTCTCGTATGCCACTCTCTTCATCTAAGTGTAACACTTCCAACCTAAGTCCTCCATTATATGCTGGATGTACGAGAGCAGTTCAATAAGTAATGCAACACATTTTTTTCTGAAACAGTGGTTGTTTTATTCAGCATTGAAATACACCAGGTTATTCCCCAACGTAATCTCCAGTCAATGCTACGACCTTACGCCACCTTGAAATGAGGGCCTGTATGCCTGCACGGTACCATTCCACTGGTCGATGTCGGAGCCAACGTCGTACTGCATCAATAACTTCATCATCCGCGTAGTGCCTCCCACGGATTGCGTCCTTCATTGGGCCAAACATATGGAAATCCGACGGTGCGAGATCGGGGCTGTATGGTGCGTGAGGAAGAACAGTCCACTGAAGTTTTGTGAGCTCCTCTCGGGTGCGAAGACTTGTGTGAGGTCTTGCGTTGTCATGAAGAAGGAGAAGTTCGTTCAGATTTTTGTGCCTACGAACACGCTAAAGTCGTTTCTTCAATTTCTGAAGAGTAGCACAATACACTTCAGAGTTGATCGTTTGACCATGGGGAAGGGCATCAAACAGAATAACCCCTTCAGCGTCCCAGAAGACTGTAACCATGACTTTACCGGCTGAGGGTATGGCTTTAAACTTTTTCTTGGTAGGGGAGTGGGTGTGGCGCCACTCCATTGATTGCCGTTTTGTTTCAGGTTCGAAGTGATGAACCCATGTTTCATCGCCTGTAACAATCTTTGACAAGAAATTGTCACCCTCAGCCACATGACGAGCAAGCAATTCCGCACAGATGGTTCTCCTTTGCTCTTTATGGTGTTCGGTTAGACAACGAGGGACCCAGCGGGAACAAACCTTTGAATATCCCAACTGGTGAACAATTGTGAGAGCACTACCAACAGAGATGTCAAGTTGAGCACTGAGTTGTTTGATGGTGATCCGTCGATCATCTCGAACGAGTGTGTTCGCACGCTCCGCCACTGCCAGATCACCGTAGACATTCTGCAAGCGCCTATGAATATCTGAGATGCCCTGGTTTTCCGCCAAAAGAAACTCGATCACTGCCCGTTGTTTGCAACGCACATCCGTTACAGACGCCATTTTAACAGCTCCGTACAGCGCTGCCACCTGTCGGAAGTCAATGAAACTATACGAGACGAAGCGGGAATATTTGAAAATATTCCACAAGAAATTTCCGGTTTTTTCATCCAAAATTGGCCGAGAAAAAAAATGTGTTGCATTACTTATTGAACTGCCCTCGTATTCCAATTTTTGTCTTCCCCTACTGTTTTTACCCTGTACCCTCTAGTAGCAAACGTCATTCCCTGACGTCTTACCAAATATCCTACATTTTTGTCCTTTGCTCTTGGCGGTCTTTGCCATATATTCCTTTCCCCGCCGATTCCGCAAATAATCTAATTCCTTACCTTATCAGTCCACCTACTTTTCAACATTCTTCCGTAGCACCACATCTCAGATGCTTCGATTCTGTTCTTTTCCAGTTTTCCCATTGTCTATGGTTCACTTCTATACAATACCGTGTTCCAAACGTGCATGCTCAGAAATTTCTTCCTCAAATGATGGCCGATGTTTGATACTAGTCGACTTGTCTTGGTCAGGAATCCGTTTTGCCATCGCTAGTCTTGATGTCCTCCCTGCTCCATCCCATACAGGTTATTTTTCTGCCTAGGTAACAACAGAATTCCTAATCTTCATCTTCTTTGTGATCACCAGTTCTGATGTTAAGTTTCTCACTGTTCTCATTTCTACAACTTTTCATTACTTTCGCCTTTCTTTGATTGACTCTCAATCCATATTCTGTACTCATTACACTTTTCATTCCATTCAACACAACCTGCAATTCTTGTTCCGTTTTCTGAGGACAGCAATGTCGTCAGCAAATCTTGTCATCGATATACTTACATACTTATATATATACTATATATGGAATCTTTATTCCACCCTGGAAGCTTTCTTTTATTCACGTCATTGCGTTTCCGATGTGTAGATTGAACAGTAGCAGCGCTAGACTATACCCCTGTTTTGCATCGTTTTTAATCTGAGCAGTTCGTTCTTGTTCTTCTTCGCTTCAGGTTCTCGTACAAATTGTGTATTAACCATCTTTCCTTACAGCTTACCACAGCTTTTCTCAGAATTTCGAATATTTTGCACCATTTTACATTGTCGAACGCTTTTTCGAGGTCGACAAATACTATCAACGAGTCTTGATTTTTCTTCAGTCTTGCTGCCATTATCAGGGGCAAAAAACAGATACGCCTCTCTCATGCCTTTACCTTTCATAGAGGTAAACTGAAGGTCATCCGCTAGAGGTTAAGCGCCCAATAATGCCGCGTCAAGGATGTAAAGACCATGTACTTCCTATGCAGTCTTTATAATCTTCACATAGCATCATTCGGCGCGTAATAACTTTCTCAACAACAAAAAAATGGCTCTGATCACTACGGGACTTAACATCTGAGGTCATCAGTCCCCTAGAACTTAGAACTACTTAAACCTAACTAACCTAAGGACATCACACTCATCCATGCCCGAGGCAGGATTCGAACCTGCGACCATAGCGGTCTCGCAGTTCCAGATTGAAGCGCTTAGAACTGCTCGGCCACACCGACCAGCACTTTCTCAACAACAACAGAAGCAGTTTTTCAATATGTTTCGTGGTGAGTAGAATTTTTTGATCTCTATTTAACTTTATTTATACTTTTTCCTCATCGGCGGTTTTCTGAAGGTGTACTCTTATCTACCGTGTTAGATAAATCGGGTGAACCATTAACAACGATATGGCAACCAAACATGACGAGGTTATATTTAACACGAAAAATCGCTAGGTGTCAAATGTTTTCTACTGGTTAAACAGACTGAACGCGTTTCCTATTTTTTTTTTCAGAATATTCTTGAAATATCAGTATATGCATCCACTCAGGTTTTCGTACTACACGTTCAAAACAAAACAAAAGCCTAGTTCCTAGAATTAAATTTTTGGGTGGTATCCAAGTAATAAATCCTTAGGTAGTACAAGTCTGTGCAATTATATTAAACGCTCCCAGAATGTGGCTAATAAACTACTGTCCCGGACACTGCATCTTTTTTACAGATTTTAGAATTATATGCCTAGGAAAACTGATTCCACTTCGAACAGCACACCGTATTTATACAGTAACTGGTAGTTTGTAATATGCACGCCGGTCTCACGAAATTATCACAAATGTTTAAGGAATCTTGACACCCAGCTGTATCAACACTTAGGTACGAGCTGGTCAAACTCTAAATCTCTATAAACTTACGAGTTTGACCCCTACTTGTTTATACAGCGTGCTGCAGAAACAATGAGTTGTTTTTAAAAGGCGCACCACTGTTGAGAACAGCCACTACGTGACAAAGGTGGTGTCCGCAGTATCTCCGGAAAACTCTACTGTCCGCATACTCTGGCATTCACTTTGGATGGGCCTACTTTTGAAAAACATCTTGCGTTGTTAATGAAATTGCGACAGCCGCGCTGTCCGTCTTGTACACTGCCTGGCTAACACCCTCTGTCCTGGACCTCCGTCACAATGTCTCATTACTGAAGCTGCCCTGGCGCTATTTCCTTCTCATACCGACTGCGTCGTGCTATGAAGCAGCGAACAGTTTGGCATTCTCTCGTGCTCCCGTGTAAATACGCTCTTCCAAAGTCTGCTGTAACCTGTTGCTCACCAAAATTCGGAATAAACTGAACGGAATACTAAATGGTGTAGGAAAACGTGACGATAACAAAAGCCTGTTGCGATGAATGGTCTTTCAATGGAACGGTGCGGATCATCGGATAATTAGTCCACCAAAGCGTTCAGGTGATAGAGAGTGGAGAGAGGGGTGGGGGAAGGGGAGAGAGAGAGAGAGAGAGAGGAGAAGGGGGGATAGGAGGGAGAGGGGTGAAGCAAGTCATTCGCAGCGGTAATCGCCAATCGCTCATTATAACCTCTGTGGACTGAAGCACGGACGCCATTCGCCGCGACAAACAGCGCAGCAAGTTTTAATTAAAGTTGACTAATCGGTAATTAGAGTGCCGCTTTGTTGATTTACGGTTATAGTCCGTACGTGCACCGACGCTGGAGTCAAGCATTCTTTCGAATTAAAAAGAAAAAAAAAGAAAGGGCATTTGCACAATAAATGCGAATGGCAGTAATAAATTACATTGTTCTCTGTCTCGAAATAATTGAAATGAGAATTTACAGGTCCCAAATGAACGTCAAGAGCTGAAAATAAAGGAAAACATGTCGGAAGTTCGAATGGAGTGCTGCGTTCGTAACACACGATAAAAAAATTTCCGGCCGCCGCTCAACTCTCCAGATTATATATGGTGCTTTTTGTGCTCAAAGAGGCGATTGGTTCATTAGTGAAAAACGTCCAGAAGGGAGATGCTTGCCGGTTACAAGCACGCTGAGAAGTATCAATCTACATCTAAGTCCATACTCTACAAACCCCTTTTAAGTGTACTAATTGAGAAAGAATTAAAGACAGGCAACCAGTTGCAATAAATGATGGTTTTCAAATAACCTTGACCACGGTTTCGACGGATTTAAATCCGTCTCTTCAGAAGGAGAAACAAACTCCTGAAGAAGAAGGGTTTAAATCGGTCGAAACCATGGTCAAGGTTATTTGAAAATCACCATTTATTGCAACTGGTTGGCTGTCTTATTCCTGCTGTTCTGTAACCGCGCAGCCATGTTCAAAATATTGTATTACTTATTATCACTTCTTACCGTTCCATTCAGACATAGAGACGGAGAAGAGCGACTAAGTGCCTCAGTGTTGTGCTGTAATTAATCTTGTCCACATACTCCTACGGCAGCACACCTAGAGAGTTGCAGTATACTCTAGCAGTATCATCGTTTCAAGCAGATTCTAGAAACCTTGCGATTGGCTTTCTGGGGATAGTTCGCGTCTGTCTTCAAGAGACTGCCAGTTCAGTTTCTTCAGTATCTCTGTGACACTCCTCCAGGGATCAGACATACGTGTAGAGCATTCGTGCTGCCGTTCTCTGTCTACCTTCAATGTTCACTGTTAGTCTTCTTCGTACTTGTCCCACGCAAGTCAGCAGCATTCTAGGATGGGTCGCACAAGTGATTTGTAAGCAGTCTCCTAGTGTTCGACCAATAAAGCGATATGTCTGCCACTGCTTTATCTATGAATGAACCAATGTGATCGTTTGTAAGTACCCTTTATGTTCAATCAACATTTTATTTTCTTATTTTGCAGATTAATATTTTACATCGAATCTGCAGGTATCATTAGCATTCAGCAGACGCAGGCACCTCTGCAGAACGCATAGCAAGCATTACAGTTCCCACGCTGGCTGAAATAGCCACTGTATTACCTAGCATTGCAGGTATAGAGTGGAGTAAGGTGAGGTACACTGGAAATTTGTGGTTAGGCCCTATGGGACAAAACTGCTGAGGTCATCAGTCCCTAAGCTTACACACTATTTAATCGAACTTAAACTAACTTACGCTAAGGACCACTCTCACACACACACACACACACACACACACATGCCCGAGGGAGGACTCGAACCTCCAACGGGGGGAGCCGCGCGGACCGTGACAAGACGCCCTGGACCGGGTGGCTAACCCCACGCGGCTAAGGTGAGGTGGTTTGACTAGCTGCGAGAAAGACCGTTACATCAGCGCACGATAACTAGAGAAACCAGTCATTCTGAAGCGAAACAAGCCATTTTGTTTAGTAAATGTTTACAAATAAAAGCCACGTGTTTCCACTACAGGTATTAGGATAAGGCTACTGGTCACGAACACATACTTACAACAGTATTTCGACGCAATAAAGTAGACAGTGAAATGAACAGATGAATGATGTTTAGATAACGAATATGTACGAACAGCTACAAAGTTTCACGAGTTCTGGACTGCGCGCAATATGTGCCAATCGCCGGCCAGTGTGGCCGAGCGGTTCTAGGCGCTTCAGTCTGGAACCGCGCGACCGCTACGGTCGCAGGTTCCAATCCTGCCTCGGGCATGGATGTGTGTGATGTCCTTAGGTTAGTTAGGTTAAGTAGTTCTAAGTTCTAGGGGACTGATGACCTCAGCTGTTAAGTCCTATAGTGCTCAGAGCCGTCTGAACCAATATGTGCAATCGCCGGTTGATACCTTGCGTTCTAAATTGTTAGCTTTGAGTTAGTAAGTCACAAATTGAAACTTCCTGGCAGATTAAAACTGTGTGCCCGACCGAGACTCGAACTCCGGACCTTTGCCTTTCGCGGGCAAGTGCTCTACCAACTGAGCTACCGAAGCACGACTCACGCCCGGTACTCACAGCTTACTTCTGCCAGTACCTCGTCTCCTACCTTCCAAACTTTACAGAAGCTCTCCTGCGAACCATGCAGAACTAGCACTCCTGAAAGAATGGATATTGCGGAGACATGGCTTAGCCACAGCCTGGGGGATGTTTCCAGAATGAGATTTTCACTCCTGGTCCCAGGAGAGCTTCTGTAAAGTTTGGAAGGTAGGAGACGAGGTACTGGCAGAAGTAAAGCTGTGAGTACCGGACGTGAGTCGTGCTTCGGTAGCTCAGTTGGTAGAGCACTTGCCCGCGAAAGGCAAAGGTCCCGAGTTCGAGTCTCGGTCGGGCACACAGTTTTAATCTGCCAGGAAGTTTCATATCAGCGCACACTCCGCTGCAGAGTGAAAATCTCATTCTGGAAGTCACAAATTGTTTCTTTATTGTCACATTACGGTGTTTTCGTAAATCTACCTCTTAAAGCCACCCACGAACATTATTTCGAGTTATACAGCTTCCAGCACCATCACTTAGAAACTACGGCAAATAGAGTTGCACTTTCCAGAGAATCCTATGGCGCTGAGACTGCTTCTCCAAAGGACACTAATACGGCAGCTTTGCGGCAAAAGAGGAAGATGAGATCATAAGTGACGAATCACTACGATAATCAGAGGACGGGTTGTCTTAATCTCTGGAAGTACCGGATGGAAAAGCACAGTCAGTCTACCTTACGCCTCTTAACGCCATCCTCCATGGCCTCACTAACTGAGACACGTCTGCAGATTTACGAGAAAAAATGGGAGGGGGACAATCATACACGTCCTTTTCATATGCCTACCACATGTAATACTCAGATACTTGTACAGTTGACCGATTCCAGCTGTGGCTCGTTGATACTGTAGCGATAAGATACTAAGTTTTTTTTCTGTATTCTATAGTGCGCTATCTCACATTTCCGAACATTTAAAGCAAGTTGCTTATCAAGATCCAACAGAATATCTATGCAATTCTTTCCTGACATTTCTTCATAATACAGCGTGTGTCAAGATGAATGGTCATTATTCAGGGATATGACAGGAATGACCATTTGAAGCAAAAATCTGCATATGGACATATGCCCTACTCCCAAAGGCTTTACATTCTTATTTATTTTCTGTGTTATTCAATACACTGTCAGGATTGAAAAACAGTTATATACTTTAGAACATTTTACCAACTATTAGTTGAAAAATACGTATTTTTTCGGAGATAAAGGGCCACTCGTGTACCCTTGATGGCTGCATGACACAAAGCTTTATGGCTCCCCCGGGCCCGTCAGCACCAGCACTGGACTGGTCGCACAAGTCTCATTTCAGATTGTATCGAGCGGGTGGACGTGTACGGATATGGAGACAACCGCATGAATCCTTGGATCCTGCATGTCAACTTGGGACTGTTCAAGCTGTTGGACGCTCTGTAATGGTATGGGACATGTGCAGTTGAGTGATATCGGACGCCTGATACGTCTAGATCCGACTCTGACAGGTGACACTGCGGCAGCGCGGTTCCTTCCGTCCCTTTACGACGAACCTACACCTACCTGTGAACATTGTCTCAGCAGATCATCAGTCGGGAAGCCGAGCGAAACCTACTGTACTTCGACGTGAACCAGGCTGCAATTAAAGTCACTAATCTATGTTTCAGGAGAAAGCTTTCACACGAAATGAAAGGTTGGAAATTTTGTCATTAATTAATACACTCTGAAACTTAGGTGAACAAGTATCACTGCCAAGCCCGTGCTAGTCTCAACACAGTCACTCACAATACCTTTCACTCACGTTAGCAAGTTTATGGTGTTGCATTTCCCGAAAACGTAATAGCTACGAAAATACGGATTGTTTTTGATTGAGAATGCTCGCCAAACTTGAAGTCTGTCGGTACCTGATGCAGTCACAGTTTTTAGCCACCGACCTGCTCAATACGCCACGCGGAATTTATGTCTTTTTTCGTCACAAAATTCACTCAAAAAGTCCGAAATTTCTACACTCCCATCGGAATAACTATGCCGTCACTTTACAACACTATTGATGTATGAAACACTGCAACTTATCATTTCCATCGGAACTACTACTACACACATCCGAACCATGGCTAGGCTCCGACTCCTATCTAGAATACTCTAAGTCTTCTCTACCAGCAGAGAAAGGCGCGCGAAGAATATTGCTTTACCATTGGTCAGTTTACTCAACAGCCAATAACAAAACAACATTCTCCCACCTCCACGCTTTTCATCAATAACCAATCTTAAAACAGTAAACCTAACGACTACACTTTTTACCGACGTAATGCTTAAGTTTTGTTTATGCATAAAGTTATTTACTATTGTTATTTATACCTGAATTAACTTTCCCTTTACCATAAACTTACTTTATAAATCTATTCTACAAAAATCCCCTTAGTCACATCCATACTTCTTCGAAAAGTTCCCACACTAAATCCCACTGCATAACTCGTTAAACAATTATCTTCATATTAACCTTAAACCACACTCACGCATCATTCATACTACTAGAACACATTTATAACATTTTACATGCACAAAAGACATAATAATACTTTATTAAAATACTAGAACAGTTTATGAAAAATGTTCTATTACTTTAGTGCAGTCTAGTGGGCACAATCGAAACTAAATCACAGTCCCCTATCCAATATTGTCCTCTATCGGCTTATACATAAACTACGTGCGCGTCCAGTCTCGCGTCACCATTTGTCACTATCCAGCTCTGAGACACATCTCCCACGTAACAGCCTCCAAGGCAGGATCGGTATACGGCGCTACGCCTCAACACGTGCATAAGCAACCTATCTGATCACATGCATCCAATCATGTCCGTTCTGCATTCAGACATACTTGAGTAATTCCAACAGGACAATGCGACACCAGCCAGCCGAAGTGGCCGTGCGGTTAAAGGCGCTGCAGTCTGGAACCGCAAGACCGCTACGGTCGCAGGTTCGAATCCTGCCTCGGGCATGGATGTTTGTGATGTCCTTAGGTTAGTTAGGTTTAACTAGTTCTAAGTTCTAGGGGACTAATGACCTCAGCAGTTGAGTCCCATAGTGCTCAGAGCCATTTGAACCAATGCGACACCCTTTACGTTCAGAACTGCTACAGAGTGGCTCCAGGAACACTCTTGTCAATTTAAACACTTCTGCTGGCCATCAGACTCCCCAGACACGAACATTATTGAGCGTATCTAGGATGCCTTGCAATGTGCTATTCAGAAGAGATCTCCGCCCCTTCGTACCCTAACGGATTTATGGACAGCCGTGCAGGATTCGTGACGTCAGTTCCGCTCCAGCACTACTTCAGACATTAGTCGTGTCATGGCACATCGTGTTGTGGCACTTCTGAGTGCTCGCGGGGGCCTTACACGATATTAGGCCGGTCTTCGAGTTTCTTTGGCTCTTCAGTGTATAGAACAGTGTTCGTGTCATAAAATATTTCGAAAATTGTACACTGAGAGAGAATGAAATTCGATACTGGAAGAGTGGCTTCTCCTGTGGAGCAGCTTGCTGGGCGCCGTCGAGCTGAATTTTCCACAGGATGAAAACATCACTGTCAACAGAGCCAAGTAAGCTCACTCCACGAGGCCTGCGGATAGATTTTTGATTTAATCTGCAGCGTAATCCCTACGCCAAATAAATCCTGGGGATGAAAATTCTCTCTTCGTCGGCAGAATCTGAATTGCGTATCTCCACATCAGCACGTTTCAACAGGTACTACAGTATCAGACCACCGTACGTTACGAGTGCAAAATGCCAGGACGGAGAACTACGGAGATATTAAATCATCACAACATATTCAGAAATGTTTCGTGAATGCAACCGGGTGATATAATCGACAAAAGCCGATATTTCGAAAGGAGCCTGCCATTTTTAAGGCAAAACTGCAGCAAATAAGACCAGTGTAAGGGAATTTGAAAGATCGGTTTCTCTGTAAACTGTGGAACAACATCGTCAGGAACAACAACAACAACAACAACACACACACACACACATACACTTTTTCCTCAGAGTTAATGCTGCCTCACTATCGGTAACTTTTGACGTCTGCCATCAATGGTTTGTGGAGGCGCTACTGTTTACATTGTGTGTGTGTGTGTTTTTTTTATCTTTTCGGAGTTTCTCTGGAAACCGACGTTTTTAATTCGTTTGCGTGGCGCTTACTTGCTGCAGTTTCGCCTTGAAAATGGCAGGGTGCGATCCCACCGAAATATCGGCGGTTGTTGATGATCTTGATGCCTTGGGCAGATGGAGGGAATACTTTGAAGAGTTTCTCAATGTAGGTGAATCAGTAATGTTTCAGATTTCGATTTACAATGGCATAGGAATGATGATGGAATTAGGATCACATTTGAGGAAGTGGAGAAAATTGTCAATAGATTGCAGTGCAATAAAGCGGCTGGGGTTGATGAAATTAAGTCGGAACTCATCAAATACAGTGGAATGTCAGTTCTTAAATGGCTACACAGGATAAGTGAAATGGCGTGGGAGTCGGGACAGGTTCCATCAGACTGGACGAAAACAGTAATCACACCAATCTTCAAACATGGAAACAGAAAAGATTGTAACAACTACAGAGGTATCTCTTCAATCAGCGTTGTGGGTAAAATCTTCTCGGGTATTGTTGGAAGGAAGGTGCGAGTATTAGTTGAGGACAAATTGGACGAAAATCAGTGTGGGTTTAGGCCTCTTAGAGGATGTCAGGACCAGATCTTTAGCTTACGGCAAATAATGGAGAAGTGTTACAAGTGGAACAGGGAATTGTATCTATGCTTTATAGATCTAGAAAAGGCATATGACCGGGTTCCTAGGAGGAAGTTATTGTCTGTTCTACGAGATTATGGAATAGGAGGCAAACTTTTGCAAGAAATTAAAGGTCTTTACATAGATAGTCAGGCAGCAGTTAGAGTTGACGGTAAATTGAGTTCATGGTTCAGAGTAGTTTCAGGGGTAAGACAAGGCTGCAACCTGTCTCCACTGTTGTTCATATTATTTATGGATCATATGTTGAAAACAATAGACTGGTTGGGTGAGATTAAGATATGTGAACACAAAATAAGCAGTCTCGCATATGCGGATGACTTAGTTGTGATGGCAGATTCGATTGAAAGTTTGCAAAGTAATATTTCAGACCTAGATCAGAAATGTAAGGACTATGGAATGAAGATTAGCATCTCAAAAACGAAAGTAATGTCAGTGGAAAAGAGATATAAACGGATTGAGTGCCAAATAGGAGGAACAAAGTTAGAACAGGTGGACGGTTTCAAGTGCTTAGGATGCATATTCTCACAGGATGGCAACATCGTGAAAGAACTGGAAGCGAGGTGTAGCAAAGCTAATGCAGTGAGCGCTCAGCTACGATCTACTCTCTTCTGCAAGAAGGAAGTCAGTACCAAGACTACGTTATCTGTGCACCGTTCAATCTTTCGACCAACTTTGTTGTATGGGAGCGAAAGCTGGGTGGATTCAGGTTACCTTATCAATAAGGTTGAGGTTACGGATATGAAAGTAGCTAGGATGACTGCAGGTACTAGTAGATGGGAACAATGGCAGGAGGGTGTCCACAATGAGGAAATCAAAGAAAAACTGGGAATGAACTCTATAGATGTAGCAGTCAGGGAGAACAGGCTTAGATGGTGGGGTCATGTTACACGCATGGGAAAAGCAAGGTTACCCAAGAGACTCGTGGGTTCAGCAGTAGAGGGTAGGAGGAGTCGGGGTAGACCAAGAAGAAGGTACCTGGATTCGGTTAAGAATGATTTTGAAGTAATAGGCTTAACATCAGAAGAGGCACCAATGTTAGCACTGAATAGGGGACCATGGAGGAATTTTATAAGGGGGACTATGCTCCAGACTGAACGCTGAAAGGCATAATCAGTCTTACATGATGATGTTGATGATGATGATGATCTCACCCAACTGCTTTCCCGTAAGTTAATGGAACATTGTAAACGCCGCGAGAAACCAAGATCTCGCATGAAAACATACGTCTGCGTAGTAACGTTGTAAAACAAATTATATATTTTAAAGCAATAGGAACCGACATTACGGAATACAGTAAAGCTACTTACAAATATGGTCCAACTCTACATACTGTCATAGCACAGAGAGTGAAATAACGATCCCTTTTGCCTCTACACTCTCCACTACTCTAGCTTACCTTACGGTCGCTAAGCGACCTATACGATGTAGATGGGAAAAACAGTTGCACTCTTTTTCGAATGTCGAATACGATATTGCAGTTCCTATGAAGAACGCTGCAATGTTCCTTCGAACATATAAACTGATAGCATAAAACTGGAAACACGGGTTCGTCTCCCGGTCCGGCACAAATTTTCATTGTAGTCATTCCCATATAGAGCTGATGGTTGTTCGCGTTTGCATACTGACATGTCCGAAACAACATTGCTTCGTTCTTCTTAACACCGAAGGCACTGGAATATCGTCTTTTCCCCCTACACCAAGCAGTGACTTTCAATTAAAATGTCCTCCCCATGTACGGAACCCCCCCCCCCATGAACCATGGACCTTGCCGTTGGTGGGGAGGCTTGCGTGCCTCAGCGATACAGATAGCCGTACCGTAGGTACAACCACAACGGAGGGGTATCTGTTGAGAGGCCAGACAAACGTGTGGTTCCTGAAGAGGGGCAGCAGCCTTTTCAGTAGTTGCAAGGGCAACAGTCTGGATGATTGACTCATCTGGCCTTGCAACAATAACCAAAACGGCCTTCTTGTGCTGGTACTGCGAACGGCTGAAAGCAAGGGGAAACTACGGCCGTAATTTTTCCCGAGGGCATGCAGCTTTACTGTATGATTAAATGATGATGGCGTCCTCTTGGGTAAAATATTCCGGAGGTAAAATAGTCCCCCATTCGGATCTCCGGGCGGGGACTACTCAAGAGGATGTTATCAGGAGAAAGAAAACTGGCGTTCTACGGATCGGAGCGTGGAATGTCAGGTCCCTTAATCGGGCAGGTAGGTTAGAAAATTTGAAAAGGGAAATGGATAGGTTAAAGTTAGATATAGTGGGAATTAGTGAAGTTCGGTGGCGGGAGGAACAAGACTTCTGGTCAGGTGACTACAGGGTTATAAACACAAAGTCAAATGGGGGTAATGCAGGAGTAGGTTTAATAACGAATAGGAAAATAGGAACGCGGGTAAGCTACTACAAACAGCTTAGTGAAAGCATTATTGTGGCCAAGATAGATACGAAGCCCACACCTACTACAGTAGTACAAGTTTATATGCCAACTAGCTCTGCAGATGACGAAGAAATTGAAGAAATGTATGATGAAATAAAAGAAATTATTCAGATAGTGAAGGGAGACGAAAATTTAATAGTCATGGGTGACTGGAATTCGAGTGTAAGAAAAGGGAGAGAAGGAAACGTAGTAGGTGAATATGGATTGGGGCTAAGAAATGAAAGAGGAAGCCGCCTGGTAGAATTTTGCACAGAGCACAACTTAATCATAGCTAACACTCGGTTTAAGAATCATGATAGAAGGTTGTATACATGGAAGAACCCTGGAGATACTAAAAGGTATCAGATAGATTATATAAGGGTAAGACAGAGATTTAGGAACCAGGTTTTAAACTGTAAGACATTTCCAGGGGCAGATGTGGACTCTGACCACAATCTATTGGTTATGACCTGTAGATTAAAACTGAAGAAACTGCAAAAAGGTGGGAATTTAAGGAGATGGGACCTGGATAAACTGAAAGAACCAGAGGTTGTACAGAGTTTCAGGGAGAGCGTAATGGAACAATTGACAGGAATATGGGAAAGAAATACAGTAGAAGAGGAATGGGTAGCTTTGAGGGATGAAGTAGTGAAGGCAGCAGAGGATCAAGTAGGTAAAAAGACGAGGGCTAGTAGAAATCCTTGGGTAACAGAAGAAATATTGAATTTAATTGATGAAAGGAGAAAATATAAAAATGCAGTAAATGAAGCAGGCAAAAAGGAATACAAACGTCTCAAAAATGAGATCGACAGGAAGTGCAAAGTGGCTAAGCAGGGATGGCTAGAGGACAAATGTAAGGATGTAGAGGCTTATCTCACTAGGGGTAAGATAGATACTGCCTACAGGAAAATTGAAGAGACCTTTGGTGATAAGAGAACCACTTGTATGAACATCAAGAGCGCAGATGAAAACCCAGTTCTAAGCAAAGAAGGGAAAGCAGAAAGGTGGAAGGAGTATATAGAGGGTCTGTACAAGGGCGATGTACTTGAGGACAATATTATGGAAATGGAAGAGGATGTAGATCAAGATGAAATGGGAGATACGATACTGCGTGAAGAGTTTGACAGAGCACTGAAAGACCTGAGTCGAAACAAGGCCCCCGGAGTAGACAACATTCCATTGGAACTACTGACGGCCTTGGGAGAGCCAGTCCTGACAAAACTCTACCATCTGGTGAGCAAGATGTATGAAACAGGCGAAATACCCTCAGACTTTAAGAAGAATATAATAATTCAAATCCCAAAGAAAGCAGGTGTTGACAGATGTGAGAATTACCGAACAATCAGTTTAATAAGCCACAGCTGCAAAATACTAACACGAATTCTTTACAGACGAATGGAAAAACTAGTAGAACCCGGCCTCGGGGAAGATCAGTTTGGATTCCGTAGAAATACTGGAACACATGAGGCAATACTGACCTTACGACTTATCTTAGAAGAAAGATTAAGGAAAGGCAAACCTACGTTTCTAGCATTTGTAGACTTAGAGAAAGCTTTTGACAATGTTGACTGGAATACTCTCTTTCAAATTCTAAAGGTGGCAGGGGTAAAATACAGGGAGCGAAAGGCTATTTACAATTTGTACAGAAACCAGATGGCAGTTATAAGAGTCGAGGGACATGAAACGGGAGCAGTGGTTGGGAAGGGAGTGAGACAGGGTTGTAGTCTCTCCCCGATGTTATTCAATCTGTATATTGAGCAAGCACTAAAGGAAACAAAAGAAAAATTCGGAGTAGGTATTAAAATCCATGGAGAAGAAATAAAAACTTTGAGGTTCGCCGATGACATTGTAATTCTGTCAGAGACAGCAAAGGACTTGGAAGAGCAGTTGAACGGAATGGATGGTGTCTTGAAGGGAGGATATAAGATGAACATCAACAAAAGCAAAACGAGGATAATGGAATGTAGTCGAATTAAGTCGGGTGATGTTGAGGGTATTAGATTAGGAAATGAGACACTTAAAGTAGTAAAGGAGTTTTGCTATTTGGGGAGCAAAATAACTGATGATGGTAGAAGTAGAGAGGATATAAAATGTAGACTGGCAATGGTAAGGAAAGCGTTTCTGAAGAAGAGAAATTTGTTAACATCGAGTATAGATTTAAGTGTCAGGAAGTCGTTTCTGAAAGTATTTGTATGGAGTGTAGCCATGTATGGAAGTGAAACATGGACGGTAAATAGTTTGGACAAAAAGAGAATAGAGGCCTTCGAAATGTGGTGCTACAGAAGAATGCTGAAGATTAGATGGGTAGATCACATAACTAATGAGGAGGTACTGAATAGGATTGTGGATAAGAGGAGTTTGTGGCACAACTTGACCAGAAGAAGGGATCGGTTGGTAGGACATGTTCTGAGGCATCAAGGGATCACCAATTTAGTATTGGAGGGCAGCGTGGAGGGTAAAAATCGTAGGGGGAGACCAAGAGATGAATACACTAAGCAGATTCAGAAGGATGTAGGTGGCAGTAGGTACTGGGAGATGAAGAAGCTTGCACAGGATAGAGTAGCATGGAGAGCTGCATCAAACCAGTCTCAGGACTGAAGACCACAACAACAACATGTACGGAAATTATGTAACGTGTGTAAGAGTACAGGCTGTGGTAATTTGGAAATTTGTGGTAAGGTCTTATGGGACCAAACTGCTAAGCCTACACACTACGTAATCTAACTTAAACTAACTTACGCTGTGGACAACACACAGACCCATGCCAGAGGGAGGACTCCAATCTCCGACGTGGGGAGCCGCACGGACCATGGTAAGGCGACTGACACCGCGCGGCTGCAAGTTGTGACGGAGGAACGAAGACATGTGGCAGTTTAGGTCTGCCCATGAGTCGACAGTGAAAAGTCACACGCAAGCTGTGACATAGTCACAGATTTAACAGTGACCCGAAGGTAAATTTCCTTTACTTTACGTCTAGGGTCACAAATTTTTTGTCATCAGACTACCAGTTTCGGTCTGTAATGACCATCTTCAGGTCTGTTTTTATAAAAATATGTCTTAACATAGAGATCTGAAGACGGTAAATGTATACAGAAACCGGTAGTCTGATGACAAAAAATTTGTGACCATAGACGTAAAGTAAAGGAAATAGAAACGTCACGCAGCTCGCAATGTACGTGCGTGGTTCGAAAAGCACCAGGTTGAGTTTACCGTACTCCTCTGTCCAAGAAACTCCGCAGATTTAAACGAATAGAAAGTAAGTGAGGCCACCTCGATCGGGCTGTTAGCAACACTGATCACCAACAGAGAATCAGCACTGGACCAGCGTCACTCCACAACCCTGTCGGTACACTCCAGAACTCACTATCTTCCTGCAGGAGTTTGACGGGATGTCGCTTCAGTGTGGATGGACACGTATAATCCGGTAGCCTGAAGTAGTACGATCATCATAATAAAATAAGGGAAATCTGAGCTCGCACGGAAAGATGTAGGTGTTCGTTTTTTTTTTTTTCCGCGCGCTATTCGAGAGTAGAATAATAGAGAATTAGTGCGAAGTTCGATCAATGAACCCTCTGCCATGCATGAAAGTATGAGTTACAGAGTACCGTGTAGATATGGATGAAGGTCAATAAAGAGATGGGCATCATAACAGGCGAAGCTCTAAAACTTGGAGTGCAGCAGAGGAAGAAGAAGGTGGAAGGACAGTGTTAAACTGCAGCCTTTTCAAAGATGCTCTAGTCTGGTGCACCGCCAGTGTATACACGGTGGTCCATTGATCGTGACCGGGCCAAAGATCTCACGAATAAGCGTCAAACGAAAAAACTACAAAGTGCGAAACTTGTCTAGCTTGAAGGGGGAAACCAAATGGCGCTATGGTTGGTCCGCTAGATGGCGCTGCCATAGGTCAAACGTATGTCAACTGCGCTTTTTAAAATAGGAACCCCCATTTTTTAATTACATATTCGTGTAGTACGTAAAGAAACATAAATGTTATAGTTGGACCACTTCTTTCGCTTTGTGGTAGATGGCGCTGTAATAGTCGCAAACATATGGCTCACAAATTTAGACGAACAGTTGGTAACAGGTAGGTTTTTTAAAATTAAAATACAGATCGTAGGTACGTTTGAACATTTTATTTCGGTTGTTGCAATGTGATACATGTACCTTTGTGAACTTGTCATTTCTGAGAACGCATGCTGTTACAGCGTGATTACCTGTAAATACCACATTAATCCAATAAATGCTCAAAATGATGTCAGTCAGCCTCAATGCATTTGGCAATACGTGTAACGATATTCCTATCAACAGCGAGTAGTTCGCCTTCCGTAATGTTCGCACATGCACAGACAATGCGTTGACTCATGTTGTCAGGCGTTGTCGGTGGATCACGTTAGCAAATATCCTTCAACTTTCCCCACAGAAAGAAATCTGGGGACGTCAGACGTGCGGGCCATGGTGTGGTGCTTCGACGACCAATCCACCTGTCATGAAATATGCTATTCAATACCGCTTCAACCGCACGCGAACTATGTGCCGGACATCCATCATGTTGGAAGTACATCGCCATTCTGTCATTCAGTGAAACATCTTGTAGTAACATTGGTAGAACATTACGTAGGAAATCAGCATACACTGCACCATTTAGATTGTCATCGATAGGATGGGGGCCAACTATCGTTCCTCCCGTAATGCCGCACCGTACATTAACCCCCCAAGGTCTCTGATGTTCCAATTGTCGCAGCCGTCGTGGATTCTCCGTTGCCCAATAGTGCATATTATGCCGGTTTACGTTACGGCTGTTGGTGAATGACGATTCGTCACTAAATAGAACGTGTTGTAATGGTTCTTTATTTACGTGACCATTACGGCACTCCAACCCTAGTTCTTGATACCAGTAATATCGTATTACTTTTCTGCGAAGTAACAGACATATTTTTGTGACAATATTCACATTTGGTTTTATTAATGTATAGGCACTCCGATGTATCGATATATTACAGTGATATGGTTCTTGTGTGTATTCATTTCTGTGAGACTGTCATAATCTTTGACTTACTTGTAACCGTTTTGGCGCGAATGCGAACAGAGCAGTCTTTGTTTCACTTTGCAGAAGTTGTTATTTCGCTTTGTAAAAGAACAGTCAAGTCTTGTGTTTTGTTAAAGTGCAAATTAAATATATGAAGATTGATACAAAACTGTTTTCTTGATGATGTGACAATTAAGAAGAAGTATATGTGAATTTACAAGAAGTTTAATAAAAATGTGGATCGTGAACACCAAGTCAAAAATTATTTCTACCATACCATTGTTCTGATCTGGGATTGTTTGATCATTAAGAATTTCCTGAAAAATGCAGTTGTTAGGTCTTCATATATTGCTAAAATACAGATCTGGACTTCTAGCTGTCAAAGTGGAATCACCCTAAAATCAACAAGATGAGCCATAACAACTTTGACGAAATCTACGTGGGAATCTATTCAAGATAAGTGCCAAAATTAATGACTTTTTAACAGTGACTTCATTATTTCCATTCTGACGATACCATCCTGAGACAATAACTTTGTTGTTGCCCGATAAATCGAACATATGCTGCGTGAGCAACATTATTAATCTGATTTATAACCTACTTTGCAACTGGTGGTATTGTTAGAGCGTGCAAAAAATTTGTCATCGTCCCGTAATTTCTCTTGTGCCCAGTGGCAGAACTGTAAACGACGTTCAAAGTCGTTGCCATGCAATTCCTGGTGCTTAGAAATATGAGAAATATGATACGGGTGCAATCGATGTTGATGTAGCATTCTCAACACCGACGTTTTAGAGATTCCCGATTCTCGCGCAGTTTGTCTGCTACTGATGTGCGGATTAGCCGCGACAGCAGCTAAAACACCTACTTGGGCATCATCATTTGTTGCAGGTCGTGGCTGATGTTTCAGATGTGGCTGAACAGTTCCTGTTTCCTTAAATAACGTAACTATCCCGCGAACGGTCCGGACACTTGGGTGATGTCGTCCAGGATACCGAGCAGCATACATAGCACACGCCCGTTGGGCATTTTGATCACACTAGCCAGACATCAACACGATATCGACCTTTTCCGCAATTGGTAAACGGTCCATTTTAACACGGGTAATGTATCACGAAGCAAATACCGTCCGAAATGGCGGAATGTTACGTTATGCCACATACTTACACGTTTGTGACTATTACAGCGCCATCTATCACAAAGCGAAAAAAGTGGTCCAACTAAAACATTCATATTTCTTTACGTACAATACGAATATGTTATAAAATGGGGGTTCCTATTTTAAAAAACGCAGTTGATATCCGTTTGACCTATGGCAGCGCCATCTAGAGGGCCAACCATAGGGCCATCTGCTTTCCCCCTTCAAGCTAGACGAGTTTCGTTTTTTGTAGTTTTTTCGTTTGATGCTTATTTCGTGAGATATTTGGCCCGGTCACTATCAATGGACCACCCTGTAGTACACTTCCTCGGCCGGCCGGAGTGGCCGAGCGGTTCTAGGCGCTACAGTCTGGAACCGCGCGACTGCTATGGTCGCAGGTTCGAATCCTGCCGCGGGCATGGATGTGTGTGGTGTCCTTAGGTTAGTTAGATTTAAGTAGTTGTAAGTTCTAGGGAACTGATGACCACAGCAGTTAAGTCCCATAGTGCTCAGAGCTACGGGAGTACCCCAGGGAAGCATCCTAGGGCCCCTACTGTTTAACCTCTACATAAACGATCTCCCAACCACACACAACACGACGATGGCAATCTACGCGGATGACACAGCCATCCTCGCGGAAGATTGGAAACCATCAAACATTACATCACGCTTACAGACTGCACTCAGAGAGGCTGAGCCTTGGTTGGAGAAATGGCGTGTTAGAGTAAACGTCGACAAGTGCGAAGCCGTTCTGTTCACTAGAAGACCGAAGAAACTGCGCAAACATCAATACTTCAGACCAATAACTCTACATGCACGCCCAATACGTTTCCGTGAGAAAGTCAAATACCTCGGTGTCTGGCTGGACCGGAAATTACTCTGGGGGGACCACATACAACACATGACCAACGGAGCTAGCGCGAGGCTCAAACAGCTCTACCCTATGCTCAACAGGCGTAGCACACTGAACAGAAGGGTGTCGAGGTACATGACACTTATCCGAGCCCTGATGATGTACGCAGTTCCTATCTGGGGATACGCTGCGCCTACACGCCTGCGGCGTCTGCAGGTCATACAAAACAAAGTACTCAAAATCATAAGCAATGCTCCACGATACACACGTATCGCGGACCTTCACCGGGAATATAGACTTTAGACTCTCACGGAGGTAATCCACAAACTCACCACAAGACTATATAGAAACTCCAGACATTCGCAGAACCCGTTTATTCTGAATCGAACTAAGACCAGAACCATAGATGGAAACATAAAAGGCCAAAAGACATACTTGTAAGGACCTAACATCTATGGCCAAGCACACGCGTCCGCAGCTGTTGGTCGTGTGGTAGCGTTCTCGCTTCCCGCGCCCGGGTTCCCGGGTTCGATTCCCGGCGGGGTCAGGGATTTTCTCTGCCTCGTGATGACTGGGTGTTGTGTGAAGTCCTTAGGTTAGTTAGGTTTAAGTAGTTCTAAGTTCTAGGGGACTGATGACATAGATGTTAAGTTCCATAGTGCTCTGAGCCATTTGAACCATTTTTGAAGCACACGCAAACATAACGGTACAGATGAGCCCCTGTTAATCAGCGCCATTACTGGATATCCAGCTGGAATACACTGCCGAATAACTGGCACCACGCAGGGAAGCCGTACCGTAAACTGCATGCTGACAAGCTCCACTCATCCCCCACACAGTGAGATGATCTATGGCCGATCTCCCACTACTGTATAACGATCTTGATTGTTCCAGGAATGTAGTGGCTGCAGCAACTGGGATACATCGCCATCGTTTGCCACGGTAATTATGCATGATACCCATACTAACAAACCCAACCTTGCATGAACTATCGCAGCTAGTAAGCCACTACTGCTGTTACTACCCATCCCACTGCCGAAGAGGTTTTTTTTCCCACGGCACGAGCCTTGGTACTTTTCTCCCTCTGCTCTTCAAATCGCTACCCTCACTCGCGTTTCGTCCACTATCTATCACCTGATGGACCGTGTTAATGCGTAGTCTTAGCCAGACGCACGGATAACATCACAGCCCAGCATCCTGTGATCCACTTACTAGATAACTAACATGTTTACGGAGGTGACAGTAGAACTTTTGGTTTGGTCACCACGTTGGTGCGGGCGTGGAGGGGCCCCATCTCTAAGAGCTATTTGAACCATTTTTTTGCACTTCCTCGGTTACAGCCGTGCTCCTGAACTGGACTACTCAGCTACCGCGAGGGAGGATACCTTACGCCGTCGCCGTCGCCTTCGCCCGGCGCCGCGTACAGCGGTCTGCAAAGAGAAATCGAAGCCGCGGGTGGGTCGAACCCGGCTGTATGTGGGTCGCGGGCGCCGGCGGTGGTCAGGGGAGTCCCCGCGCTACACGGAGGTCACGGCGCATGCGCAGTGGCGATAAGCGCGGTATTCGCGGCCGTCTGCTGACGGCTGACGGCGTGCTGATAGGGCGCGGGCCGGATCAGTGGCACCCCGCGCTGACACACGCACCGCGCCAGCGCGATAGCGCCGCCCGTGGGCGTGGCACCGGCTGCCATCAGCAGCTCATTACCGCCGCGCCGCCGCCACTCACGTCCGCCCGTGTCCGAGAGGCGTTCCTACGCCACCGCTCTCTCCCTCACCCAATTACAGCAGTCTCCACCACGCTCGAGTGCCACGGTTTACCGATAGCGCGGAAAGCGCGAAATTAACGCGAAGGTAAAATTAGAGAGATTCGAGTCCACACGTGGGATTACCGCCAATCGTTCTTCCTGCGAACCATTCACAACCCGAACAGGGTGAGATTTGTCAATGGTACATAAGGTGGCTTGCGGAGATGTAGAAAGTAACCATTAAATTGAATATTCCAACCTGGCCGGAGTGGCAGAGCGGTTCTATGCGCTACAGTCTGGAACCACGCGACCGCTACGGTCGCAGGTTCGAATCCTGCCTCGGACATGGATGTGTGTGATGTCCTTAGCTTAGTTAGGTTTAAGTTGTTCTAAGTTCTAGGGGACTGATGACCTCAGATGTTAAGTCCCAAAGTGCTCAGAGTCATTTGAACCATTTTTGAATATTACATAAGAAGAAAATATTCCGGAATTCGAATCAAGAACACCTGCCAATACGAGGAACTTAGGTGTAGAGAAACTCGGTGTAGCGAAGCAGCTCAAATCAGTTAACAAATGCAAATATCTTGCCCAGATTGTATACTAAATAGGTTCTTTTCAGAGAATGCTGATATAATAGCTCATACATAGCAATAATATACAACTGCTCGCTCGACGAAAGATTCTTACGTAGAGACAAACTTGTACAGGTCACACCAGTTCTCCACAAAGAAAATTACAGTAATCTGCTAATTTACAGAGAGAAACAAGACCAAAGAGTACGATTTATTGTCAGAATACTTAGAAACTACAACAAGTCTACTAAAGAGATTGCTTACATTGTGCCTGTCAGCCCTGTTCTGGGGTACTATCGTGCAGTGTGGGATCCGCATCAGATAGGGCTGGAGGAGGACATTGGAAAAGTTTAAATAAGGGCAAGTCGTTTTGTACCATAGTAAAATAGACGAGATAGTGTCGCGGGCATGATATGCGAGTAGTAGTGGTAGTCAGCAAACCAAAGGCGTTCTACGTTGCGGTAGGGTCTTTTCACGAGATATCGATCGTCAACCTTCACCTCCGACGTACAAATGCAGAAATGAACATTGCAATAAAATTAGACATGAGAGCTCCCTCGGAGAAAATTTAAATGTTCGTTTTTCCCGCTCGCTGTCGATAGTGTAAGAGTAGAGAAATATTTCGAATCTTGTACGATGAACCTTCTGCCAGGCGCTTATCTGTCAATTGCTCAGTAGATGTAAATTTTATACGGCATGTAAGCAGTATTGTCGATTCGGCGTTAATTGGCTAATGGTCGTTATACAAAAACCGCATGAACAAAATGAAAACACTTTGGATAATCTTACCAGTGCGCCGAGTAACTGACACCTAAGTTTCATCACCTGTCCTGAGTTTACCCACCCCGAAACAGATTCTCGTAAAGATTCTCCCAAAAACTGGTCGCCTAAGATCTTCAAGTTAGCCTTTCTGGCAACAGCTACACCCACTTCCGCAGGCGGTTTGGGTTTGCGAAATCCTGTAGTGCATTTCAACGTTACTTATGCCAGTAGTATGTACATTTATATCTACATACATACCTCGTAAGCCACAGTATGATGCGTGGCGGAGGGTGCCTTACACCATCACTAGTCATTTCCTTTCCTGTTCCACTCTGTAACGGGCCGATGGAAAAACGACCGTCAGTGTGCCTCCGTACGCACCCTCATTTCTTTTATTTTCGTGGCCCTTACGTGAAATGTACGTTCGCGGCAGCAGAATGGTTAGGCACTCCGGTTCTCTAACCTTTTTGAAAATTGTTTCGCGAAAAGAATGCTGTCTTCTTTCCACAGATTCCAATTCGAGTTCACGAAGCATCTCCGTAACACTCACTTTTTGATCGAACCTACCCGTAACAAATCTAGCTGATCGTTTCTGAACTGCTTTCATGTCTTCCTTCAATGCGACCTGATGGGGATCCCAAACATTCGAGCAGTACTCAAGAGTGGGTGGGCGATAGTGTTCTCCAAGCTGTCTATATACACGAGCTGTCCTTACGTAAATTTCTCTGAATAAACCGAAGTTGACCATTCGCCTGTCCTACTTCAGTCCTAAAGTCTTATTTCCATTTGATATCGCTTTGTACCATTGCACCGAAGTATTTAATCGATTTTGACTGTCAATATAGTTGTCCGTCTTGACTGCTATTCACATATTTAATTTTTATAAAATATACACCTTGAAGCTCGGAACTCTTTAAGGTGTATACTTGTAAAAACTAAAAATAAAAACAGCTGTCAAGACGGACAACTATATTGACTAATGATAATGATTGGTGACTCAACGAATGATTTTACGTCATTCATAGAAAAACGAGTTGACTGAGTCAAGCACCGCACTACTAATGCAGCACTGGAACGTCGTGGGTTTGTTTTTCCTACTCAGCTGTGTGTAACTACACCTTTTGCACAGGTAGATAAGTTGTCATTCATCTCACCAACTACAAACTTTGTCTAAGTCATGTTCAATCCTCCTACACCCACTGAACGACTACACCTTTCCATAGACCACAGCGTCATCAGCAAACAACCGCAGATTGCTACCCCCAGATCGTTTATGTTTATAGAGAATAACAGAGGTCCTTCCACAATTCCCTGGGGCACTCCTGAAGAGCTCACTATCTCTGGTGAACACTCGCCAGCGAGGACAGCGTACTCGGTTATATTACTTACGAAGTCTTCGAATACATATCTGCGAACCTAATGCACATGCTGGGACCATCGTTAAAAGTTTGTAATGGGATACCGAGCCATACGCTTTCCAGAAACATAGGAATGTGGAATCTGCCTCTCGTCCTACATGCATATTTTTTTCAGTTTCCTTTCAGCTACTAGAACTTCTGCAACTAAGACGTTCTTCAACGCTTCTATGCCAGTCTAAAAGCTTCCGCTAGCATTCATGCATGAAGCATAGCTCCCGGCGCCGTACGTGCAGTCCTGGAGGAATCCCTCCAGCGTCTCACGGTGTATTTATACTATCAAGCATTTCAGCGTCCACCACTAAACCCACTTTACAGCAGTTGCCAATTGACGGACTAGAGCAGACTTGGGTAGAATGGCATCGAAAATTCCTGGCGTCAGGTGTCAAATCTACTTGGGTGGACGTAATCTGTGGGAAGGTTCCAGCAAGAGAGAACTTACACAACAGAACACCTCTGCAGAAAGGGTCAGTTACAGGATAAAACCGACTTTAATTATCTGAACGAGCCCTAGCACTATGGAATTGGCATGTCGCTTTCCAGACACACTGGTGTAGGTTTCCTGGAGCCACACAAAGACTGCTTGTATACACGGTACGTGGCGCGTTTCATTCGTTACTCGACAACACTAGCCACTCCGGATATATACTGGACTTTCAGTCGAATTCTTCAGCAACAACACTGGGTCATGCGACACAGGTGTGACAGAAAATACACTTAGCAGTGTCAATAGTTTTTAATCAACACTCTCAATTTTCACTGACCAGCAATACAGGTTGTAAATCAACGAGGGTTGATAACGGCCTATACTAGACCACAAATAATATACTAATTTCAAAGCAGGGACTTTTTTCTTCTTTCTGTTTTAAACATGAAGAATTTCAGTTTCAAGAATTACGAGTAGAAAAGAAAAAGAAGAGGCGATAACAAAAAAAAAAGACACTGCAGAGTTTAACATGAGAAGCTAGCCATAAATGGCATGTTCGGAAAGAGAAACTGGATGGGCTTTAAGGGGTGTTGGGGGTCCGTATTAAAAAGATAACGAAGAACAAGAAAAAAAAAAGTCGAAGAACATCTACAGCTACATCTACAAGGACACTCCGCACATCACATTTAAGTATCTGGCAGAGGTTCATCGAAACATCTTCACAATTATCTATTATTCCAATATCGTATAGCGCGCGGAAAGAACGAACACCTATATCTTTCCGGACGAGCTCTGATTTTCCTTATTTTATCGTGATGATCGTTTCTCCCTACATAGGTCGGCGTCAACAAAATATTTTCGCATTGGGAGGAGTAACTTGGTGATTGGAATTTCGTGAGAAGATTGCTCTGCAACGAAAAACGCCTTTGTTTTAATGATGTCCATCGAAATCCTGTATCATGTCACTGACACTGTCTCCCCTATGTCGCAATAATACAAAACGTGCTGCCCTTCTTTGAACTTTCTCGATGTACTCCGTCAGTCCTATCTGGTTAAGATCCCACACCGCGCAGTAGTATTCTAAAAAGAGGCAGTCTCTTTAGTACATCTGATACATTTTCTAAGTGTGCTGCCAATAAAACGCAGTCTTTGGTTAGTCTTCCCCGCAACATTTTCTGTGTGTTCCTTCCAATTTCAATTGTTCGTAATTGTAATTCCTAGGTATTTAGCTGAATTAACGGCCTTCAGATTTGGCTGATTTATCGTGTAACCGAATTTTAACGGATTCCTTTTAGCACACATGTGAATGACCTCACGCTTTTCGTTGTTTAGGGTCAACTGCCAATTTTCGCACCATACAGGTATCTTTTCTAAATCGTTTTGCAATTAGTTTTGATCTTCTGATGACTTTACTAGTCGATAAGCGACAGCATCATCTGCAAACAACCTAAGACGGCTGCTCAGATTGTCTCCCAAATCGTTTATATAGATAAGGAACAGCAAAGGGCCTCTAACACTAGCTTGGGGAACCCCAGAAATCTCTTCTCTTTTACTCGATGACTTTCCGTCAATTACTACGAACTGCGACCTCTCTGACAGACAATCACGAATCCAGTCACATAACTGAGACGATATTCCCTAAGCACGCAATTTCACTAACAGCCACTTGTGTGGTACAGTGCGAAAAGTCTTCCGGAAATCCAGAAATACGGAATCAATCTGAAATCCCCGGTCAATAGCACGCAACACTTGATGCGAGTACAGAGCTAGTTGTGTTTCACAAGAACGATGTTTTCTAAATCAGTACTGACTGTGTGTCAATAGACCGTTTTCTTCGAGGTAATTCATAATGTTCGAACACAACATATGTTTTAAAATCCTGCTGCATATCGACGTTAATGGTATGGGCCTGTAAATTAGTGGATTACTCCTACTACCTTTACGTTTCTTGAATATTGGTGTGACCTGTGCAACTTTCCAGTCGTCGGGTACGGATCTTTCGCAGAGCGAACGGTTGTATATGATTGTTACGTATGGAGCTAATGCATCAGAATACTCTGAAAAGAACCTAACTGGTATACATTCTGGATCGGAAGACTTGCTTTTATTAAGTGATTTAAGTTGCTTCACTACTTCAAGGATATCTACTTCTACGTTACTCATGTTGGTAGCTGTTCTTGATTCGAATTGTGGAATATTTACCTTGTCTTCTTTTTGAAGGCATTTCGGAAGGCTGTATTTAGTAACTCTGTTTTGGCAGAACTGTCTTCGATAGTATGTCCATAGTTATCGCAGAGAGAAAGTACTGATTGTGTCTTGCCGCTATCATAATTTACATACGCCCAGAATCTATTTGGATTTTCTGCCAGGTTTCGAGACAAAGTTTCGTTGTGGAAACTATTATAGGCATCTTGCACTGAAGTCCACGCTAAATTTCGAGCTTCTGTAAAAGATCGCCAATCTTGGAGATTTTGCTTCTGTTTAAGTTTGGCATGTTTTTCTTCGATGTTTTAAGAATCTCGCCCTGACCTTGAACGTTTTCTGTTTTTTCTGCTTTTACTCTGGCCTTCACCTCTGCTTGATGTAAAGATATCCCAGGAACGCCCCGTGGTTTGGATTACACATCAAATAGCAGAATTTACTGGAGCAGGTTGTGCACACGTAAGTCGCCTAATTGGCGTCCAGCTGAACGACTTCAGCAAGGTAGCTGAACACCCCTCTCGAGGAACTCACAGCCAGTCTTGCCATATCGGTATTCGTCTTTTACTGTCGATAAATATATTCGTTACAGAGTATTCGTTATTAGCTACTTTCGCTACTGATCATCATTACTGATGTAACCATTACACGTAAATACTTTTCTTCTAACCTAGCAAGGTGTGGCTGTAACGGTGTTCGTGATTGCGCCATTTCATTGTCAAGTAGAATGCTAGAAGTTGTTGTGGACTGCCTTAATAGGCATGACATCATAAAGGTGTAACAACTTTTAGCACTGTACTTGATAACGGCATAAAAGTAGAAATCTGAATAGTACGAAAGATAAACAAAATAATACACAGTCAAATGGTGGTTTACTCTTTTAAAAAGTAGCTAGTAGTTCAGTAAAACACGTGATATTCCTTGGTGGCAGAGTATCAAGAGAGGTCCGGAAACATAGATCATATTCTTAGTAGTGTAGGACTATCACAGGCATTCTTCACACATTAAAACATGCTATCAATAAACCTCTTCATCCGAAAGGTGACAGGAAAAGTGTAAACTATTCTGGTCAAATGGTGTAACTCGAGAATACTGTCACACTAAAGTAGAAACAATGTACTTAGTACGTACATCTCAAGTTGAATTTCCGAAGGATGGTCATCAGAGAATGTCCCTTATAAATTTAGCACCAAATGTTAATAGGCTTAAATAACGTATCACCAGGCAGAAATTTTGTTGATAATTAATTGAAACCCTCAGCTGCCGACAGGTGTTGTAGACATACCTCGATGGGGACAGCTGATAATGTGTGCCACGACCGGGACTCGAATCCGGTATCTCCCGCCTACATGGCAGACGCTCTATCCATCTGAGCCACCGAGGTCACAGATGAATAAGCGCGAATGCAGGGGCTTATCCCTTGCACGCTCCCCGTGAGGACCCACATTCCCAACTGTCCACAGTACATACGTAATGTTCCTAATTTTGTTATTTATCCAAGGAATTTGATTTTTTACATCGTGACGCTCTTTAGCTTAATTTATCTATGATGCTAATGACACACTCCACGTCAGAGTTAAATTAATTCCAAATATACAGCAATCAGCCACAAAATATCCGCCATTGATCAACATAAATGTAAATCTAACCCGATAGAATTTCTCTTGGACAACACTTTGTATTACACAGACGAATACCTAATTAAACACTGATCGCATGTGATACTAGAAAAATATATTTATGTTGTTGAATTTGCGTTTCATTTGTAATACTAGTAGTTAGAAAGACCACTATGTTTAGCTTTATTAAATGTAAAGCTTACTTACAAACAGATCGAGTATTCATAGCTTGTAAACTGTCTCGGTCCACACGATTTTCCACTGATCTGTTGAACAGGTAATTAACTACAGTGTGTTTCCAATAAACGAGAAGAGCGTGGTCTGGATGTCATTAATTTCTATTTCTACAGTATTATCTGGCACTTTCAGTGCTTCATGAACGCGCTATTCTCTGCTCTGGAAGTACGGATAATTTTGTCCCATTCGTCATTACACTTTGGTCCATTTTGATCGCACCCGCGCTCCGTTAATACGTATTTCATACGCTCTCCGTATTTAAACAGTTCGATTGCCTCCCACGCTGTCGATCAGTATTTAATCACTTTACTTAATCATCTCACTGAATTTAGATACCTTGTGTTACCAATGTAAACATAGATCTTGCACTCGGCCCTCTGCAAAAACAATAGTTTTGAATGAAAAAATCGACTAGTCTTCATTTCTTTCCAGATGACATGTTGTCAGACAACAGAGTATAGAATCACGTGCCGCCTTGTTAAATATGAGTTACAAATGATTAGCGCGAAGGTGAATAATCCCAGAAAAAGAGACGCACGTTTGTTTTAGGTTTCAATAACCCTGAAAATCAAACTGGAAAAATATTTTTCCACAGAATTCGAGCGAACCCCGCTTATCATATGGCACACACGTTGCAACCTACCTCCTCCATAAAACATGATACCAGAATAATTTATTTTCTGCAGGCTCTGCACTGTACTAACTATGCCGGACGGACTTGTGGCACAGAGTGAAATTTGCAGCTTAAAACGAACAGCTGAGCATATTCTTAGCGAGTCAGTTAGACAATAAAAATTCGTTCTAGTTGCTGGTTGTCGTCGTCAGCTCCATCGCTTTTTGTAGTAAGTCTATGCAAAAAAATAATCAAATATTGGATTTTTATTGCGAATGCAGGCTAACTTTTCGATTAACGACGTAGGCCGGTTTTAGAACATAGTACTTATGCGGCATTACGTCCTCGGCAATTGCCCGCTGAACGTTCAGACACTAGTGGCAAAATTCCGCACATAAAATGATATTTTTTCTGCTCTGCTGCGCCAACGTCGTCTAACTATAACGCTTATCCTTGTCTTCCCCTACAGCTTTGGCTCGACTGCATCTTCTAGTACAACGGAGTTTATGTCCTATTATCCTGTCCCTTCTGCCAGTGTTTCCCACACATTCCTTCTTCGTCGTTTCCGCGGAGAACCTTTTCATTCTCTATCAGTGAATTTGACCTGTCGAAAATTTCAATACGCAGATGACCTGGTCATTTCATATCAGAGTGAAGACCTTTCTGAATGTGAAGAACACCTAACGAACAGCCTTACTAAACTTCATGAGTATTTTGAGACATGGCGACTGAGACCAAATGTTTTTTAAAACCGATGTAAGCCTGTTCCACCTGTTTTGGTTGGCAGGAGAGCCAACACCGTGTTACTAGAGGAGGCCGAAAGGCACGCGTTTTAGCTCACGCAGGCTGGCGTGAGGTCTGGAACAGATCAAGGAAATTAGCATTTAGAAAAACGGACGTAGCTGGTGGAATACTTAACTTTAATCCATTAATGGTGAACGTCGGTCTGACGGTACATGAATCAATATCAATACTAACTGGTAATGGCGCCTTGCTAGATCGTAGCAAATGACGTAGCTGAAGGCTATGCTAAACTATCGTCTCGGCAAATGAGAGCGTATTTTGTCAGTGAACCATCGCTAGCAAAGTCGGTTGTACAACTGGGCGAGTGCTGGGAAGTCTCTCTAGACCTGCCGTGTGGCGGCGCTCGGTCTGCAATCACCGACAGTGGCGACACGCGGGTCCGACGTATACTAACGGACCGCGGCCGATTTAAAGGCTACCACCTAGCAAGTGTGGTGTCTGGCGGTGACACCACACACCCCTCTAATCGCCTTTCATCAGCAAAGATCAGTCCACAGTTCGGCCCTCTTGGCACAGTCAGATACAACGAAAGCCCCATATACCTGGGAGTCACTCTGGACAGAACTTTAACGTACAAAAAACACCTTTCCAACTTGACCAAGAGGACAAAAACACGAGTGAACCTTGTGAGAAAGCTGGCAGGCAGTACATGGGGAGCGACCACATCAGTCCTCCGAGGAGCATCCTTTGCACTGGTATACTCTGCAGCAGAAGACTGCACCAGTTTGGCTCCGAAGTGCCCACTTAGTGAAACTAGACGTCCAACTGAACTCAGTTATGAGAATAATTAGTGGTACAGTCCGGTCTACACCTACTTGCTGGCTACCAGCGCTTTCAAACATCTGTCCACCAGACCTACGTCGAAAGGCTGCTCTTTACAACTTTTGTCACCAAGTTTCTGTCACCAAGTTTCTCTTCATGACAATTTGCTCTCACTGCCCAGGAAACGCACCAAATCTAGAAGACCAGCATATGAAATGGGAATCTAAAGGCTATCCACAGGATTTGACCAGGACGCAGAGTGGAAACGTGAGTGGCAAGCTACAAGAACCCGAAACCACGAACTTGTAGACAATCCAACAGCTCCAGTTCCAGGCATCCACCGAGCAAGGGAGCTGTGGGTGCAGTTAAACAGATGTCGAACCGAAGAGGGTAGGTGCAAATGCAAACGTACAAGTGGGGCTTTTCAAGTGACAGTGTGTGTGACTGTGGTGACACCCAAACAATGAGCCACATTGTGAATGAATGTTCAATCAGACCCTTCCCTGGTGGCATTGAGAAGCTCCATCAAGCATCCCACGAGGCACTCCGCTGGATCGAGTCAATCAACATCCGAGTGTATTCTGAGCCGTTTTAAAACTTGTGTACTGTATATAATTTCACATGTTTTTATATATATTTCTTTGTTTTGCTAAACGTGTGTTACTGTAATTGATGCATACGATAATAATAATAATAATAATAAAAGTGAACTTACTCTTCAGCTTCCTTCTGTATAACCACAACAACCACAACTTAACCCCTTCAATTCTTTTTCTTATCAGATTTCCCCGCCGTTCATACACAAAGTTTTATTTTCTCAAGTTAAGACCACGTTCGACAGTATTAGACCTTTCATGAAACGAAGACAGCTTCCCCTGAGGTGGTCAGAGTTCTATGCCGTCCTAGCTTCGTCCGCCATGTGGTATTTTGCTTCCAAGCTAGTGGAATTCCTGCATCTATTTTGGCGTAACGAATTTTGATGTAAAGTTTTTCGCAAACCTGATTTCCGATACTCCTCATTATGTTTGGCTTTGTTTTCTTCTCAGTTCATATTCTGTGTTCATTAGACTGCACATTCCATTTAAAAGGTCCTGCAGTTTTTTTTCATTTTCATTCAGTATAGCAATGTCGTCAGCTAATCTTATCATTGATATCCTTCTACACTGAATTTTAATCCCTCTTCTACACACCTCTTTCGTTTCCTTCACTGCTTATTGTAGAGTTTGAACGTCCTTATTTTTGTAAGTGTGTACCTCTTTCCCTTCCATACCTATTGCACCCTATTGGTTGTTTCACAAATTATATACTACGCGTTTTTCTGCAGAGCTCAATTTTTTTGAGGATATGGCACTAGTTTTCAATCTTCACGATGTATATACTAACCTCTCAAGGACTATAACATTTTTCTATTTTAATATAAGCAATACAGGGTCACGTAAAACGCACCTTTTTCTAAATGCAGAGTTTAAGCATCCCTGGCGTAGGGAAAGAACTGAAAGATTTAAAAACAAACAAAACATCATCAGGTCCGGATGGAATCCCAATTCGGTTTTACAAAAAGTACTCTACGGTATTGGCCCCTCACCTAGCCTGTATTTGTCGTGAACCTCTCGCCAAACACAGGGATAGACAAAATAATGTGGACACCTGTACTTACTTGGGAATGGTTTATTAATAAGGGCTGGACCCCCATTTGCCCGAAATGCAGCTGCGACTCTTCTTGGAAAACTGGCATATAATGATTGTACAGTCTCCAGTGGAATGTTATGTCACTCGTCGGTCAGAGCATCTTCCAACTCGTGTAGTGACGAAGGAGGCGAAAATCTGCTCCGGAGTCCCCAACACCTTTGACGAGGATTCGATAATGTTCAAGTCCGGGGACTGTGCTGGGTAGGGGAGACGCTGCAGTTCCGTTGCATGCTCCTCATAGCACGATCGTACTGTCCTGGCTGTGTGAATGGGTGCATTATCGTCCTGAAATACGGCATTACTATTGAACCATGGGGTGCACGTGACTACCAAAAATGTTCACATAATCGTTGGCTGTAACACGGCCTTTGAGAGTAATGATGGGATCAGCAGAATACCATGATATGGCTGCCCACACCATCACACTTCCACCTCCATGCTTCACCGTTGGAATCAAACAATCAGGATTGTAGGCATCTCTTGGCGTTCTCCAGACGTAAACCCGGCCCGATGTTGGAAATAACGAAAACGTTGACTCGTCGAGCCATATGACGTGTTTCCAGTGATCAATTGTCCAGGATTTATGCTCCTGACACCATGTATTACGCTTCCTTGCGTTGGTTGTCGTCAAAAAATGGTTCAAATGGCTCTGAGCACTATGGGACTTAACATCTGAGGTCACCAGTCCCCTAGAAGTTAGAGCTACTTAAACCTAACTAACCTAAGGGCACCACACACATCCATGCCCGAGGCAGGATTCGAACCTGCGATCGTAGCGGTCGAGCGGTTCCAGACTGAAGCGCCTAGAAGCGCTCGGTCACTGCGGCCGGCGGTTGTCGTCACTAATGGTTTCGATATAACAGCTCGTCCAAGAATATTCGCTTAATGGAGTTCCCTGCGGACAGTGCCGATAGATACGGGGTCTCGAAGATGGCTATTGAGGTCTGCAGTCACTTTAGCCGCCGTAGTTTTGTACTGTTTTGACACAATTCGTGGTAGCGTACTGCCACCACTGTCATTTAGTTCCTATTTGCACCCACTATTACGTTTACATGATGATGTATTTCCATCTTTTGTGTAGGCTGTCATGACTGTTGAAACAGTTGCTCTTGAAACATTCAGTAAGTTGGCTGTCTTGGTTACTGATGCTCCAGCTAATCGGGTCCGCACAATCTGCCCTCTTTGGAATTCTGTTAGGTCTTTCATTGCACGTCGACCTCGGCCTCTAATGCAAATACGAAGTGTGCACTACTCGTAAACAACCGGCACCGATGCCTAGTCCGTACTGAACGCGGACAGTCCAGCCCGACATGAGCCTTCCCTGCGTTGCTGACCGTCAAACACAACCACCCCATTACTACCACTGTTCACAAATTAGCGTATCCCCTGTAATCTCATTTGGCGAGAGGTGGGGAACGCGTAATGCCCCATCCCCCACATACTAACACCTTGACCATCTAAACCAGAGCCGGCCAGAAATTCTGCACGCGTGCGGTGCTCCTGCACATGTGCAACTTCCGGGTCACAGCGTGCACGCCGCAGCCGTCAGCGTTCATGTAGTGCATGTTTCTACGCACAGATGTCGCTTTATCCACTTGCTGGGAGACTCTGGACCGGCGCATTCTAGTGCTCTTTCCACAGCTTGCATGCCAACCATGGGAAGGTATTTCGCGTATTAAAAATTTAAAATACTGTGAAAGTCTACTCATTGAGACGTCTACTTTTATGTTAACAGTTTAACCCAGTAAGACAGGTAATACAGTTAACAACCGAAGGCAGCTTGACTGACGGCACGTAAATACGCGTAACGTTTTTGATCTAGTATTTAAGAAAGAGAGCACTTAGCGACTTCCAACGAACCTTATTCACGATTTCAAATAACATTAAACTAATCCAAGGTTTCCTATAGCTAATTCTCGGTGCCCTCAGTTACACCCACATAATTTCTGTCTCACCGACCTCTGAACAGAATGATAACCGCAGACCTCTCGATGATCACCTGTTATTTCAATACCATTATTGCTATATCTGATGTGTTGGCAGAAGAGCCAACACCGTGTTGCTGGAGGAGGCCGAAATGCACGCGTTTAAGCTCACGCAGACTGGCGTGAGGTCTGGAACAAGGTAAAGTAATTATCCTATGAAGAAAAGAAAGTAGTTGATTGAATACTTAACTTTAATCCACAATTGGAGAACATCGCTCTTGATGATACATAATTACAATCTCAATATAAACTGGTAATTGCGCCTTGCTAGGTCGTAGCAAATGATGTAGCTGAAGGCTATGCTAACTATCGTCTCGGCAAATGAGAGCGTATTTGTCAGTGATCCATCTCTGGCAAAGTCGGCTGTACAACTGGGACGAGTGCTAGGAAGTCTCTCTAGACCTGCCGTGTGGCGGTGCTCGGTCTGCAATCACTGACAGTGGCGACACGCGGGTCCGACGTATACTAACGGACCGCGGCCGATTTAAAGGCTAACACCTAGCAAGTGTGGTGTCTGGCGGTGACACCACAATATCTTTCATCAGTTTCGTCTGAAATCTGCATAATAACCGACAATTAGATGAATGTTATGTTTTATCGACTTCAGCTGAGCGTAGCCCTTCACATATTAAAAAAAGAACCCTAGATGTAAGTATACATTGGAACAATCGGTTTAATGACCAACTTTCCTGATAATAATGTAACATGGAACAGAATGAGGCAGTAATGCACAGCTAGTAAACAATAATTTTTAATTATGAAAGGAATAAATCCAAACACGTTTATCACTGGTCATGAGAAATGATAATCGAGTTGATGTGTCTCATCCACTTTCTTAAGGACATTTAATTTTGCTTGCCGTTCTTCACTGTTGAGTACACTACACTCGTCTTTGTGATATGTATTGTACTGTCTTTCAATTGAAAACTTACGCTGGCTTCCTATTACTCGGCGGCACAGCAAACACTGTGAGTTTTCACCAACGGCTACAAATAAAATTGCAGTTCCCAGTCATTTTTAAACGACTGAGAACATGATCTCCCGTCCTTTGCTTTTTCACAGTACCTGCCATTTCTCTGTACTTCTCCGTTAAGGTTACGGTTACCAGGGGTAAACGAGACTGGGTATGTTGCGCTCTTGCCTGTACCACATAAGCAGGGAAGTGGAGCCGCCGCAGTTCATTTAGGACACATGTCTAATAACAGATGTCGCTGTCGCACACGTGCGCACATGTGCAGCACTTCCGCACGTCTGCACACTGTGCAGCGTTTGGCCGGCCCTGGTCTAAACAATATGTTCCTCATTGCCGTAAGTAACCTCATTTGGCGAGAGGTGACAACACGTAATACACCCAGGAATATGAGCAAGTAATAAATTCAGATATCATGCCCGAGGCTGAACAGTGAAAATGTAATAGATAAACCTTTTCCCTATATTACTCAGTAAGTGGCTCAGAGCGACAAAGTTTCGAAAGGTTTGAAATTAGTGTAACGTTTGTTTCATGTCGCCAAGTGCTCTCATTCACTAATATTACATGAGTAGAGGGTTGCCCAGAAAGTAATGCATCGCATTTTTTTCTTCAACGGTTCTTTACTGAACATAAGGGGAATTTCACACACGAAAGAATGGTGTTTTATCTACACACCCGATTTTTCGTCGTAATCTCCGTCCCGTTCTATGTCCTTACTCCAGTGCGAAACAAGGGCGTGTATGCCCTGTCGGTACCAATCCTTGTCCTGATGGCAGAGCCAGTGCTTCACTGTGTGAATCACCTCCCCATCGTCTTCAAAATGTCCTCCACGAATGGTATCCTCTAATGGCCCAAACAAGGGGAACCTCGCTGCAGCATGTCAGGTGTGACAGCCGTGGATGGTCTCCCCAATCGCTGCAAATCGTGGAGCTCCGCCGAACCGCCTTGTGATGACCTCTGACCTCTCGCCCTCCGTGCCCAGCGACTAACAGTACTTCTGTCGACAGCATATGCTCCATACAACTTTGCACAAGCGTTTGTGAATATTCCCACAGTTTCTTTCTCTGCAGTGAGAAATTCAATGACGGCACGTTGCTTGTAACGTACAACACCTACAGACGCCGTTTTGAAACTGTTCTGCAGCTACGCTATCGGTCGGAAGTAACGGAAACTTGGCGAGCTCATTCGGGAGACTTCAAATAATATATCCGTAACGTTTCGCATTCGTAGCATTGTTTCCGGCTGAGGAAAAAAAAATGCGGTGCGTTACCTGCTGGGCAACCCTCGTACACTAGCCACAAGATTGGACACTACTTCTAGTTAGCAGCTGCCCTTTTTTTGTCCTGTAATTTGTCCTGTTCTTTTGGAAATGTTGGCTTCGCCATACGCGTGAAATACGGACGGTCAACAGAAAATTCTGTGATCCGCTATAAGCAAAGAAGAATCTAATAATAGATTACTTTCATACAGACTTCGCTACGGTCGCAGGTTCGAACCCTGCCTGGGATATGGATGTGTATGACGTCCTTAGGTTGGTTGGGTTTAAGTAGTTCTAAGTTCTAGGGGACTGATGACCTGAGAAGTTAAGTCCCATAGTTCTCAGAGCCATTTGAACCATTTGTATGCAGACTTACACACACACACACACACACACACACACACACACACACACACAAATGGCTCTGAGCACTATGGGACTCAACATCTGTGGTCATAAGTCCCCTAGAACTTAGAACTACTTAAACCTAACTAACCTAAGGACATCACACACATCCATGCCCGAGGCAGGATTCGGACCTGCGACCGGAGCAGTCGCGCGGTTCCTGACTGAGCGCCTAGAACCGCTAGACCACCGCGGCCGGACACACACACACACACACACACACACACACACACACACACACAGTTATTGTGTTGTAACAGGGGCTGAGTGAGCGTTTTAGTGGTATAGTGATATTCATAATTCGTGACTACAGGACTAATTAAACTGATAGATGGTTATTTATGATCTGTCGTCAGCTGCCATCTATGCGGTTTTCCACATCCTACTAGGTGAATACCGGGCTGGTCCCCACGTCCCGCCTCAGTTAAACGACTCGCAGACATTTTACACGCATTCACACTTTTTCAAAAGTCTGCAGCTCGTGGTCTTGCGGTAGCGTTCTCGCTTCCCGCGCAAGTGGTCCCGGGTTCCCGCACCGCGCCCGCCGCCTGAGGTGGACGCCGAGCTGCAGCTACTTGGCGAGTATAAAACTTTGTACCTTTAACGTTTAAAAATCGGAAAATCATGACGACGCTTAATCGTGAAGATACGATCCAGTGCACGTTTGATAGGAATTTAGAGAAGCCGACTGCTTTCGACATCCACAATTGGATAGTTGATGACGTAAAAGTGCCGATAGAGGACATTCTTGGAATTCAGTTGGACTTTATTCTGTACGCTCTGTTTATAAAAATAAGAAATCCCGCAGAAATTGACAGACTGGTGAATACAAATGGAGGAACTTGGAAATTTAAACACAGAGATGGGTCACTAAGCAACGTTCAGATGCAGCCTTCTGGCTACGGGATCCGTAACGTCAAAATCTACAATTTACCGTTTGAAGTACCGGACGAAGAAATCATTAAGAGCTGTAGGCTTTATGGGAATGTTTTTGGACTAACAAGAGAAAAATGGGGGAACGCTTACCGAATACAGGTGGACTCGGGCGTCCGAACGGTAAAAATGGACCTCAGAAAACATATCCCGTCTTTCATTAACGTTTGCGGGCACAGGGGTTTCGTTTCGTATACCGGACAGCCGCAGACCTGCTCCATCTGTCACGCTACAGGACATATGAGAAATGAATGCCCGCGAAAAAGACCACTACAGCTGCCCCGAGAAGATACATACGCTGGGAGAGCACAGAATCTCGCTGCCGAATTTCCCCCGATTAGGGACGCGGACGCGCCACAGCAGGAGAACGCGGGCAGCGGCAGCCCAGCCGGGGCGGAGACAACGGCGGCGGCCGCGCAGCCCTCCCCCTCGGGCGAGGGTGAACCGGTCCCTGTCCCCGCTACGGGCCAGCCGGCAGGAAACGCAGATAAAAGGCAGATTAGCGACACCAGCTCGGACGAGGCGGAGCAGCAAGGTCAGCCGATGACCGAGCGCGCGCCACAACAACAGGTGCAGGAGGAACTACGAGAGGAACAGGCCACCGAAAATATGCAAATCGACGCGACGACGCCCGCGGGCGGGAGCGCCGTCCCGACCGTGGAGCAGACGCGCGAGCAGTGGATAAAGGAGAAGAGTAACCACCTGAGAAAAGTTTTAAAGCTCAACCAAAACGACGATGTCACCGCAAAGTCCTCCACCAGGGGAAGCAGTGACAAACCGAAAAAACAACAAAATACAGACGACGAACAGACACAAACGACGAAAACGGTAAACAAACCCGCAAAGAAAAACAAGAAAAGACGCAGCTCCAACTCGTCACAGGACCGCAGAGAAAACAGCCAGAGAGATGTCCGCATGGACACAGACTATAGCACCGACTAATAAACTAAATGAGCAGGCAGGCAAATACAATCTATAAAGTTGTCACAGTTAACATAAATAAAATGAGCACATCTTTAAAAATTCGAGCCCTCGCGGACTTCCTACGCCATAGAAGAACAGACGTTGCACTATTGCAAGAAGTGGTTACGACTAAAATAAACCAGATACCAGGATATGCGGCAATCACAAATATAGACCCAGAATCCCAATGCGGTACGGCAATAATGGTTCAAATGGCTCTGAGCACTATGGGACTCAACTGCTGTGGTCATCAGTCCCCTAGAACTTAGAACTACTTAAACCTAACTAACCTAAGGACATCACACACATCCATGCCCGAGGCAGGATTCGAACCTGCGACCGTAGCAGTCGCACGGTTCCGGACTGCGCGCCTAGAACCGCGAGACCACCGCGGCCGGCGGCAATAATGGTACGGAACGGGATCGATTTTGGCGGGACTAAAATGTTGTCAAGCGGCCGAGGGATAGCGCTAAGCATAGAAAAGACGCTCTTTATCAACATATACGCACCTTCTGGTACAGACAACAAGCGAGCAAGAAGCACCTTCTATAATGAAGAAGTAGCCGAACTGCTGATGCAGAACAATAACAACATCATCATTGGAGGAGATTTTAATTGTGTCGCCGCAGCTGAAGACCAAATACCTGTAGCAAACATGTGCCCAGAACTGCAAGAACTGATCCGACAACTGAAAGTAGAAGATTCGTGGCACCTTCTCCATCCAACACACACTGAATTTACATACCACCACAAAAATGGTAAAAGCAGACTGGACCGTATATATATCAGCAGAGCAGCAACTAAAAATGTTGCGCACGTCGAAGTCTATCCTGTCATCTTTTCGGACCACTGCAGCTACGAATGCAGCCTGCATCTCCAAAAAGGAAAGAACGTCAGCAAAATAAGCACGTGGAAGCTAAATACGGAACACCTGCAGGACGCGGAACTGCGCAAGCAAATAGTGGAAATGTGGCAAGAATGCCTGGCACAGCGCGCACGCTACAGTAGCACGACCGAGTGGTGGCTGGCACGAGCGAAGCCGACAATGCGCAGCCTGTTGATAAGATACAGCGCGGAAAAGTCATTCTGGAGGCGAACCACGGCCGAGTTCTACCAGCAGTGCCTGAAAGACGCACTCGACGCACCAGCAGACGACCAGCAATACCTGCCGCGAGTGAGGAGAATCAAGGCAAAACTCCTTCAAATAAAGAAACAGCAAATAAGAGGCGTCCTCACCAGAAGTAAAACATATGGCGAGGTGGATGAAGAGCCACTCACCATGCACCACCTAAATAGGGAAAGGGAGAGAGGCGCAGGAAAGTGCGTAAGTGAGCTTCAGGACAAGCAGGGAAAGACGCTCACGACGAAAACGGAGTTAACAAAACACATCGAGGACTGTTTCCGAGACATGTTCCGTCGAGAAGCGACAGACGACGCGGCAACTGCTGAAATCCTCCAGCAGACGAGGAGCGTGCTCACAGACGCAGACAGGGCGTTGCTGACAGAAAATGTCGACGTGGATGACATCAAAGAAACGATGAGGACCAGCGCAAGAGGAAGAGCACCCGGCGCCGACGGCATCCCGCTCGAGTTCTACCTCGCATATTGGGACGTGCTAGGAGGGCAATTCACGGAAATGGTGAACGAGATACTCGATGGGGCGGAAATTCCACCTGGGCTGACCGAAGGGACCATAACACTCATCCCTAAGAAGAGAGCCGCCCGCCGCATTGAAGAGTTTCGTCCGATTACGCTCCTCAACGCCGACTATAAAATAATAGCCAAATGCATCGCAAACAACCTGAAATCGGCGATGAGGAAAGTCATCAGTCCGTGGCAAACATGTGCGGTACCAGGGAAAAATATATTTGACGCCACATGCACCTACAGGGACATAATAGCACAGGCAGCCACCACCAGAAGCGCAGGTGCCATAATTTCGGTGGACTTCAACAAAGCCTTCGACAGGATCGACCACAAATATCTCGTAGAGACACTAAACAGACTCGGGTTTGGGCAAAAATTCATCGCAATCATCCAGAAGATACTAAGTACTGCGAGATCGACAGTAATAATCAATAGTTGGAAAACAAAACTGATAAAACTGGACAGATCCGTGAGGCAAGGCTGTCCATTGTCAATGGCTCTATTCGCTATAGCACTGGACCCGCTGCTGCGGAAACTCACAAACGACATCAGAGGCTTCTCCGTAGGAGGCAAAGCAGTAGCATGTATAGCCTACGCTGACGATCTAGGCATCTTTATTGAAGACCAGGAAGATATTGGGAGAGTAGAAACCATCATGAATACATCTCAAAAAGCGTCAGGCGCCCAAACCAACCCCAGAAAAACAGTGCTACTGCCGATAGGGAATCAACGACTCAAACCAGACAGCCAATGGTATAAAATAGCAGAAAGCCATAAAGTACTTGGAATATATATACAGTCTTGTCCACTTAGAATGGCCGCATACAACTGGAGGGACGTGCTACACACCATAAGAGGTCTCTCCAGACAGCACGCGAACCGGAAGCTAACAATCCACCAGAAAACAGAACTGATAAACACGACGATCCTGTCGAAAGCTTGGTACCTGGCGCAAATCTTAAGCATCCCGACAGAAATTGCGCGAGCACTAACGAGCGCAGTGTACTACCTGTTGTGGCGTCGAAATATATTCAAAGTGGCGCAAGCAACGTGCTCGCTGCCAACAAAAGAAGGGGGACTAGGTCTAGTTGATATAAAGACCAAATGTGCAGCCCTTCTACTGAAACGAACGCTCGCCATCCAGGACAAAAACCCTGACAGCGTCACAGCCGAGATAATTGGAAGATACAAGCCCGCATCACAAGAAGCGCCGGTCGACACGAGACACATTCCCTGCAGAATGCGACACGTCAGGCTGCACTACGCCAACAAAAGTTACGTTCTGGACACCGTGGCGAACCCCAGCCACAGAACAGCCAAGAGAATATACTGGGCCCTCAGGGGGAAGCCGGCAAAAAACAAAATTGAACAAAAACTCCCGCAATACAATTGGAAACAAGTATGGGGGAACGTCTCAGAAAACATGTTGCCTAAACATGCGAAGGAGACATGGTACAAAATAATTAACAGAACGGTACCAACCAACCAAAGACTGGCGGAAATAAAACTCGTCGCAAGTGACAAGTGTGACTTATGTGGCATGACCGACACCCTCGAGCACCGATTCACGTGCGGGAATGCCATCAACATCTGGGAAGCGTGCCAGCAGATGGTGGCCCACATCAACAGAACGGCGCCGGGAAGCATCACAGTGGAAGCAATCACCGCCCCAGACTGCAACCCATTTCCACGACCCAAGCGACTGGCGACTCTCTGGATCCTCGCCATGACGGCACACGCCATCGTAGCGCGGAGGCAGACTGACCGGCTGGCCTTCCTGATGGACCTCTGGGAGGAGAACAAGACGGCCCAGCAGCACAGGCGATACCACGAGAACTTCAAAAACTTCCTGCAGATTCCACTGCAGACAGCAATCGCCAGAGTCCTTCCCAGCCTGTGACCCTCAGCACCGCCACCAGCCACCTCACCACACTCACCACAAGAATAACGTGTGCAGTGATAGTGAACAAGTGCAACAAAAAAGATAAAGTGCTTTCTCTTCTCGCATCAAATAGTGAAGTATAGTAGTATAAAGTGTTTCTTCCTAGTGGAATCAGTGACACAAAGTGCTCCTTAGTGGAAAGTGCCAACTACTCATTATTATTAGATATTTGATTTCCTTTACTTTGTGCCTATAAAATTCTATTGATTACTCACACTATCCCTTCTGCTTCTCTTATGTAATATGACAAAATTTTCTCTCTTCTTCAATTAGGTATATTCTGTAGTATATGTAAAAAAAAAAAAATAGTTTCTTCCACTTCTGCTCCACCTATCATGGTGACGTTTCCTTCATACTGTCCCACTAAACAGTGTAACTAGAGGAAAAGATCAAACCAGAATACACAATGTGCCTAAGTCATCACAAGTGCATCACATACAGAAACATAAACTCAAATCAATGCAACGATGCCAAATATAAACTGTTATGCCTGTCCTGCAATGTCTACCCCCCTCAAAAAAAAAGACAAATGGCCATGTAAAAGGGTTTAAGGAACAAACAATAAGAGAAAAACGAAAAAGGAAAATATAAAAACGAAAACATATAAAATGACAATAATATTAATCATCACTAGGATAATAGATTCATAGAATAAAATGTCTTTTTTTAAATGTATCGTTGTTAAAATATGTAAATAAATATATATGGTTACAGAAAAAAAAAGGTTCGATTCCCGGCGGGGCCAGGGATTTTTTCTGCCTCGTGATGACTGGGTGTTGTGTGTCTTTCATCATCATTTCATCTCCATCGACACGCAAGTCGCCGAAGTGGCGTCAACTCAAAAGATTTGCACCAGGCGAACGGTCTACCCGACGGGAGGCCCTAGCTACACGGCATTTCCATTTATTTTTTCTTTCCAGATTTACACTCGACTCAGACAGCTGGGGTACACTAATTCCGTCCTGGGGGGCGGGGGGGGGGGGGCTCGGGGTATGGGGTAGCGGCAGGAAGGGCATCCGGACACCCCTTAAAATTCACCATGCCAAATCCGTACTTAATCCTGCCGACCCGGCGCACAATGCGGGATAAAAGCAGTAGCAAAAGAAGAAGAAAGAAAGAAGAAGTTAGCTGCCATCTATGGTACTTCCATTATTCCACTCAATAGCGATGTTGCCTGTCTCATATGTAGCATAGCAGGCAGAACAGTTTTGTCGTAGTTTGTTCTCCCAAGGTTGTTAATTATCCTCTAGGAACGCTTTTGAATATTAACTGCGACTTCTACTGAGGAGTATCAGTGGATGGCGCACGTTTATTGCAAAGCCGAGCACGTCTGAAAGGGAAAGAAGACGCGCGCGGCTCTTACGCCGGAGCCCATTTTCGAACGCTTTATAATTACGGCGAAGCAGAGGCAAGCAAAGCCGATCGTCCGGAACATGGGTTTCCTCTGCAGAAGAGTGCCGAGCGCCCCAGCGCCGCCAGCGGCAGGTAAGGAAGGAAGGAGGGGTAAGGGTAAGTTGCTCCGCGCGGCCGGGTACACAGCAGGTAATTACCAAGTTGCGGCCGCTTCCTTTGGCCTGAATGCGCCCACTCGCATAAAACCTGCCCTGCCCTTCTCCGGCCGCGCAAAGAAGCTGCCTTCCACCTGTTCGCCAGACAAAACAAAGACTAATGGCGTGTGCGCACGGGCGTGCGCGGGGTGGGGGTCTTTTCAGGCGCTCGCAGGTCGCGGAGGAGGTAATACCGCAGGCGGAGGTGCGGCCCTCCGGAGCGGAGGCCGAGCTTGTAATTTACTCCTCCCTCTCTGCGAAGACGCAGTACTGATGTGGAGGCAGCGCGCTCTTTTAGAAATTCTAAACTGCTCTTACATGGCTGTCTGATTCTACATCTACATCTACATCCATACTCCGCAAGCCACCTGACGGTGTGTGGCGGATGGTACCTTGAGTACCTCTATCGGTTCTCCCTTCTGTTCCAGGAAAGAAGAACTGTCGGTATGCTTTTGTGTGCGCTCTAATCTCTCTGATTTTATCCTCATGGTCTCTTCGCAAGATATACGTAGGAGGCAGCAATATACTGCTTGACTCTTTGGTGGAGGTATCTTCTCGAAACTTCAACAAAAGCCCGTACCGAGCTACTGAGCGTCTCTCTTGCAGAGTCTTCCACTGGAGTTTATCTATCATCTCCGTAACGCTTTCGCAATTACTAAATGATCCTGTAACGAAGCGCGCTGTTCTCCGTTGGATCTTCTCTATCTCTTCTATCAACCCTATCTGGTACGGATCCCACACTGCTGAGCAGTATTCAAGCAGTGGGCGAACAAGCGTACTGTAACCTACTTCCTTTGTTTTCGGATTGCATTTCCTTAGAATTCTTCCAATGAATCTCAGTCTAGCATCTGCTTTTCCGACGATCAACTTTATATGATCATTCCATTTTAAATCACTCCTAATGCGTACTCCCAGATAATTTTTGGAATTAACTGCTTCCAGTTGCTGACCTGCTATTTTGTAGCTAAATGATAAGGGATCTATCTTTCTATGTATTCGCAGGCCATTCCCTGCACAATGCGTCAATTCGTTGCAGATCCTCCTGCGTTTCAGTACAATTTTCCATTGTTACAACCTCTCGATACACCACAGCATCATCTGCAAAAAGCCTCAGTGAACTTCTGATGTCATCCACAAGGTCATTTATGTATATTGTGAATAGCAACGGTCCTATGACACTCCCCTGCGGCACACCCGAAATCACTCTCACTTCGGAAGACTTCTCTCCATTGAGAATGACATGCTGCGTTGTGTAATCTAGGAACTCTTCAATCCAATCACACAATTGGTCTGATAGTCCATATGCTCCTACTTTGTTCATTAAACGACTGTGGGGAACTGTATCGAACGCCTTGCGGAAGTCAAGAAACACGGCATCTACCTGTGAAACCGTGTCTATGGCCCTCTGAGTTTCGTGGACGAATAGCGCGAGCTGGGTTTCACAGGACCGTCTTTTTCGAAACCCATGCTGATTCCTACAGAGTAGATTTCTAGTCTCCAGAAAAGTCATTATACTCGAACATAATACGTGTTCCAAAATTCTACAACTGATTGCTCCGAAGTACTTTAATGCTGCACATCCCACACGCGAGTGAGAAACTCGTCCCTCCATATCCTGCATACCTGATTAAAGAGCGTGGTCTATACTTGAGCGACCGCCCCTCTAAGATAAATTCAGGTGCATAAACAAAAATATCAAGTACGAGGGTCACTCCAAAAGAAATCCACACTATTTTTGTAAAAATACAGTTTTCATTCTGCATATGTGAATGGTTTACAGTGTGTAGATACATCCTTCCCGCTTGTTTTCGAACTTAGTTCAACCTGTTCCCGTGAGTGGCGCCGTCACAGCATGTCTTCAATATGGCTGCTACACTTGACGTTCGTCAGAAGCAACGTGCTGTCATAGAATTCCTGTGCTGTAAAAACGAGGCAGTGGGAAACATTCCCAAGAGGTCGAAAAATGTGTATGGAGATGCTGCTGTCGATTGCAGTACAGTTAGTCGGTGGGCAAGCAGGTTACGTGATCAAAGCGGGCAAGACAATATTGATGATTGTCGTCGCAGAGGGGCAGGCCTCGTACTGAACACACTCCAGACAATGTGCAGAGAGTTAACGAATTGGTGACTGCTGACAGACCCATCACAGTGAACGAATTGTCACGCTACATTGGGATAGGGGAAGGACGTGTCTGCAGAATACTGAAAGTGTTGGCGTTAAAAAAGGTTTGTGCCAGGTGGATTCCCAGGATGTTGACAGTGGCTCACAAAGAAACAACAAAAACGGTATTCAGCGAACTTTTGGAACAGTACGAGAATGGTGGAAGAGAATTTCTTGGAAGAATTGTAATAGGTGATGAAACATGGCTCCATCATTTTTCACCAGAGACGAAGAGGCAATCAATGGAGTGGCATCATGCAATTCACCGAAGAAAAAAAAAATTCAAAACCACACCTTCTGCTGGAAAAGTTATGGCTACGGTGCTTTTCGATTCCGAAGGACTCTTGCTTGTGGACATCATGCCAAGTGGAACCACCGTAAATTCTGATGCATATGTGACGACAATGAAGAAACTTCAAGCTCGACTGAGTCGTGTTCGACCACATCGGCAAAAGCAGGATGTTTTGTTGTTGCACGACAATGCACGGCCACATGTCAGTCAAAAAAGTCGGGTGGACAACACTGAAACACCCGCCTTACAGTCCTGACAAGGCTCCATGTGACTATCATCTCTTTGGGAAACTGAAGACTCTCTTCGTGGAACAAGGTTTGAAGATGATGGCTCCCTTGTGCACGCTGCCAAACAGTGGCTCCAACAGGTTGGTCCAGGATTTTACAGTGCGGGTATACAGGCGCTGGTTCCAAGATGGCGTAAGGCAGTTGAGAGGCATGGAAATTATGTGGAGAAACAAAAATATTGTTGCTAAAGGATGTATCTGCACACTGTAAAACTTTCAAACATGTAGAATAACAGATGGATTTTTTTTAAATAGTATGCATTTCTTTTTGAGTGACCTTCGTAGTATGAGATTCATGGCCATAACATGTCTACTAGTGTCAACATCGGCATCTATTTGAGGAATTTCGCCTCAGCACTATCTACTTCCACATGATTACTCCGAAATTCAAAGGTAAGTGAATGAAGTATAGGAGAAAAAGTACCACTACAGAAACGCAGCATAATAGACGCAGCGTACTCATATCGGATGGCGTTATCAGCAAGTGACTGAGTTTAAAAGCAGCGTCGTTGTGAGGACTACATTTGACCGACTGGTCGACTCAATCAATCCATGTTTGTGGGGCATTCGGATGATACAGCGGTCCGATGTTGGACTGTATTATGGGAAAGAGAGGGCGAACATACTCGCCGTGGAGGTTCCGCTCAACGTCGCCTGACGACCGCAAGGGTTTTTGCAGAAACACCCTAAGGAGGGCCATTTGCAGTTCTCGCCGAATTCTCACACGTTTTATGTTGTGGCGTCGTAAGACAACCACGCCACTTGGAAGTAGCCGAAAGGCACGCGTTAACTCACGCAGGCTAGTAGATAGGTCTGAAACAGGATACGTAATGAATGCTATAAAGAAAAGTACGTAGCTACTGGAATACTTAACTTTAATCAATCCTTGTGGTACATCGCTCTTGACGATACAAGTAAGACTCTTTAGATACAAGCTATGTAATGCTAATGGCGCCTTGCTAGGTCGTAGCCATTGACTTAGCTGAAGGCTATTCTAACTATCGGCTCTGCAAATGAGCGAGGCTTCGTCAGTGTGCATCGCTAGCTACGTCGTCCGTACAACTGGGGCGAGTGCTCGTAAGTCTCTCGAGACCTGCCGTGTGGTGGCGCTCGGTCTGCGATCACTGTCAGTGGCGACACGCGGGTCCGACATGTACTAATGGACCGCGGCCGATTTAAAGCTACCACCTAGCAAGTGTGGTGTCTGGCGGTGACACCACATTTTACACCTTCACAATACGGTAATGCGATCACACCCAGAATAATTTTACTCACTGATTGTAAATAGGGCTCAACTGAATTATCCTCATAGTTGTTAAATTAGAACTGTGACCTTTCATCGAGCTATGTGTATACAATGCCAGATCAAAAACAAAAGAAACATATCAAATGGTTCAAATGGCTCTGAGCACTATGCGACTTAACATCTATGGTCATCAGTCCCCTAGAACTTAGAACTAGTTAAACCTAACTAACCTAAGGACAGCACACAACACCCAGCCATCACGAGGCAGAGAAAATCCCTGACCCCGCCGGGAATCGAACCCGGGAACCCGGGCGTGGGAAGCGAGAACGCTACCGCACGACCACGAGATGCGGCCAGAAAGATATCACCAAGAATGTGGCCACATACTCAGAAGAATTTTAACGACTATGTACGTGTACTGTGTACGTGTGCATGGTGATCATATCCCATATTGATGTCGGGGTACATGCCGAGGAAACAGTGGCGTTTTGTAGCACATGTGTTTCGGGACGGTTTTCTCTACTTATCACCAATATCGTGAACTTACAGATCTGTGTCGTGTGTGTTCCCTATGAGCCTATTATATTAGCGCCAGTTTTGTGTAGTGCCACGTTGTGTGGCACCACATCCTGCATTTATCCTTAATTTATGAGCATGAGTGCACATAAATGATTTAGAGGACAGGGTGGGCAGCAATCTGCCGTTGTTGGCTGATGATGCTCTTGAGTACGGTAAGGTATCTAAGTTGAGTAACTTTAGGAAGATACAAGACCACTTAGACAAAATTTTCAGTTGGTATGATGAATGGCAGATAGCCCTAAATGTGGAAAAATGCGGATGAGTAGGAAGAAAAACACTGTAATGTTCATATACAGTATCACTACTGTACAGCTCGACACAGTCAAGTCGTTTAAATGTCTGCGCGTAATGTTGCAAAGCGATAAGAGCTAGAACGAGCATGTGAAAACTGTGGTAGGGAAGGCAAATGGTCGACTCCGGTTTATTGGGAGAACTTTAGGAAAGAATTGTTTACCTGTAAAGGCGACCGCATGCAGGACGTTGGTGCTACGTATTCTTGAGTACTGCTCGGGTGTTTAGGATTAGTATCGGGTCGGACTGAAGGAAGACAAAGAAGCAATTCAGAGGAGGTCTGCTTGATTTGTTACCGGTAGGTTCCGACAACTCGGGAGTGTTACGGAGATGCTTCGAGAACTCAAATGGGAATCCCTGGAGGGAAGACAACGTTCTTTTCGAGAAACACTGTTGAGAAAATTTAGAGAACCGGCATTTGAAACTGACTACCGAACGATTCTACTGCCGTCAAGATACATAGCGCGTAAGGACCACAAAGATAAGCTACAGAGAATTAGGGCTCTTACGGAGGTGTACAGACAATCGTTTTTCCCTTGCTCCATTTCTGAGTGGAACAGAGGGGGGGGAATGACAACTAGTGGTGTAACGCCGGAAATGCATATCCTCCTATTTCCATCTATTGCACTGCAAATTTTTTTCCTTATTTTGTTACCTGAAGATATAACATTTCTGTGTCTTTGTATATTGTAATTGTTTTACTATTTGTATATATATGCATTTATGTCGATGTATAATTGGTTTGTTTTGTGAATATTATTTGTATTTTTACGCTGGGTCTTGCCTAGGAAAAACTATGCTATCGAACAAATAAATCGATAGGTCGTGTGGAGAACCAAAGTGTTTAGGATCTTTGGTAGTGTTAACCATGTCGCGTGGAGCGCGGGCAGAGAGGGTCTGGCTGTAGTGCAGTGGAGCAGGCGTGTTGTGTGACGCTCCCGCGAGTTGCCGCGCGTTCGGGGTTTGGCAGCATGTAATTGCGCTCGACTTGCTATGTTAGTTTCTGGCACGGTATCGCGGACGGGAAGCATTAGCTGGCGCACATCAAGAGCCCGTTTCGCCTGGTGACAGTGTCGAGAAGAAGGCGCGCCAACATCCAGCTTCTGCAACAGCGACGGCCGACAATGAGTGACTGTCGCCACCTCCTCGACCGACGACTTCAAATCTTCAATCAACCAAAAAGGAAGGCTGGAAACACGTAAAGTTTTACAACTGTATGGCAGATCTCAGCTTTTAAAATTGTTGCATCATAAAATTACAGCAACTTAGCATGAACCTTTGTTGCTCATTGTCCCAATTGCATTACCAAGCAGGGTCCCTTCCTTTTCCAGAATGAACCCGAGTGTCGTTGAAATTCAAACGCCAGCATTAAAGTAATGGCATTCGATTTCACTGCTTTAATTTCCAAGTTCAGTTAAGGTATTCATAGCTGGCTACAATATTTAGATTACACAAGCACAATTTAAGAGTGCGAGTTTTGTACCATATTTTACCTTACCTGTGACTGCAGCTCAGCTTGGTACGTACTAAATTTTACTATTGTTAATTGTTCAGAATAATTTAATTCAAGTTCAAGGTTAAATCTCTTATTTATAAATTGCGTAGATTCAAGCAGCTTTTTAAATGATTGTTGAGGTAGCCCAAGACTAACCGTATTTTATTGAATTTCGTAGTGCTTCAGAGACAAAGTTCACAATTAATTTCAGTCACTAAATTAACTTTCAATTTTCCGGTTTTATTAATTCTTTTGCTACATTAAGTCAGTGTGTAGCGAAATTTATTACTTCTGACAAACTTTCAGTTTTCACACTACACGTGTCAACCTTCAGTTGCCACGCTTCTAGTGCTAATTATATGTGTAATAACCTTTCTTTTTCTGTTACTATAGTAATTGTCCATAGGATTGGCGACCGTAATTTCCCCCAAATCTCAAATATCTAATTACCGCTAGTTAATTGTTAACGTAACGGCTGCACATTTACTTTCTTTATTAACTTTACCCCTTTTCAAAATTAATTTCCACCAGTTTCATTTGCATTTTTCCTTTCATTTAGATGTAACCCTTTCCTCCCTCTTTACCGACAGATTAACTTCGGTGACGATTGCTTTTCCCAAATTTCCATTAGGTACACGCGGTTTAATTTTTCACTGTCATTTAGGTCGATAAGTGCGGGGGAGGTTACAGTGGTACAGAGTAACCTCCGCCACGCACTTTACAGTGTCTTGCGAAGTATCGATGTAGATGTAGATACCTACACTGCTATGGTGGTGTTAAGGGTAACAAATCTGCGTAGTAAGCAGGCGACCTATGTTCATGTCCCAGCTCTGGCAAAAATTTTAATTCATTTCTTCAGCTTCTATCATTATCGTATATTGAAGTATTATCACATTAAAACTAAATCCTTTCGGAAGCACTTCTTTCAATCTTAGAACTCAAACCATCGCAAAAATCAGAACACGGCGAATTAAAGGACAAATCAGTTCCAAAAAATGTTACTTTTTTGAGATTAAACAGTTTTCGTTGCCTTCCCCTGGCAATCCTCTTGCCAGACACCATCTACCTTTGTGGCCATACATTTTATTTAATTATGCAGCGTCGTATAGTGAGACTCGTCGAAAGATGGCTCTTGATACTTGAAGTGCGCTAGCGACGGCTTTACGAGCGTGTAGCTCAACCAAAGAGACGTTTCGCGATTCTGTCTATGGCAACGCCTCTGTGTTGTCGCACTTCAGTGGACGGTTATTAGTAGAGGCCAACAACGCTTGTTCTCGGGGCTTGTAGAAACTTGAATCGTGCTGGCTGGTTGAAACTTTTTGCCAGATCGGGACTCCAACCTGCGATCTTTGCCTTCTGCGGGCAAGTGCTCTACCATCAGAGATACCAAACACGAATCACGTCTCTTCCTCATAGCTTTGCTTTACTCTTGAAGATAGAAGACGAAATACTCGCAGAAGTATGGCTGTGACAACGGGTCGTAAGTCGTGCTCGTGTAGCTCAGGTGGCAGGGCAAATGTACGCGGAATGACAGCATCCCAGGTTTGACTCCCGACCTGGCAAAAGTTTTAATGTGTTAGGGCAATTAGTATGAATGCATACTCTTCTGCAGAGCGAAAAATACATTATTTTAGAAACTTGTTTCGATGCTCGTCCGATAAACCAGGACTAAAGCAAACACACCCCTGCACACTATATTTTATTTCGGGTATTTATGTAAACGAAAGTAATACAAGATTTTCTACTTTAATGTGTCCTTGACTCACAACTTTCTTTGTGTGATTTGATTTGTGGACCCCAGTCACGAGGTACTGAAGTTTCTCTCACCACAGCAAAATACGAATTTTTTTGTGGGCAAATCACGGTAACGGTACCGTTAGTTCCGCCTGAGAGCTTCTCTCGCTGAAGTTACAACTGCGTCGTTAACTTAACTGAAGCAGAAGTAACACCCAACACTTCACTGTAGTTCTTGAAAATTCAACTGCACTTCTGAAATGGCGTTATACGGAAATACAGGGTCCGGCAAGAATACCTCGTGAACTTCAGAAGGTTAAAAAATAACAAAGAAAGATACAGAAAAAATACTTTTATTTGTGAACAACAAATACTTTGTCATTTTACAATAGTTGGTTTTAGAAAGTATTTCCGATAAATGGCGCTCTCCATTGCTGTCACATCGACAAAGCCTTTCCCAGAAGCTTTCCACAGTTCTCCGTGTCATTCCTGGCGGAATGACAGCCACTTCCTTGGTGATTACCTACGTTACGTCCTTGTACGATTGTGGGGCGATGATTGTACACTCTAAACACAAAAAAAAATTACAAGATGATAAATTGGATGACCTTCGGGGCCAGGCGGTGTCTCCTCGGGAAGAGAGCAGACGTCTAGGAAATAACCCTCACGAAATTTCTGGAGAGTTCCGAGAGGTGTGACCTGTGGCTCCATATAGTTGGAACCAGTGGTTCTTCATCGCTCTCAAAAAACTGATTCCAAGGAAGGTCTGTATCATACGACAGCAGCGATTTGAATTAACGTTACCGTTACCCATCTTCTTCGGAAAAAACGGAGCCCACGCATCAAATTCAACAACACCGCACCAAAATGTCACACGATGGCTGTGAAGCGTTCGTTGGTGAAGTTCCTGCGGATACTCTGCTGCCCAGTAGCGAAAATTTTGTTTATTTACAATCCCTGGTAAGTGGAAGCGGGTCTCATCAAAAGCAAGCGAAACAACTCCAGGAGGGATTTTCAGAAGAATTTACTCACACATACAAATCTGCAAGTTCCGGAATATCTCTCACTTGATTCTTGGGTAGCCAGTATTTTGTATGCGTGCTTGTTAAGATCTCCGTGCAGGACTCTTCTTACACTCTTATGAGGTAGTTCAAGGGCAGATGCATGTTTTATTACTGAACGCTTTCTCACTCGCACAACTTTTTCCGGCGTAGCTACAGTCCGAAGTCGGCCAGTGGAGTTCCTTTGCAGTGCAGAACCTGATGCTCTTAAATTTGATACCCTAACTTGAATAATTTTTCTATCGGGAACAGAATCATGTTAGCCAAGTTCGAAAAAAAAAATGTTCAAATGTATGTGAATTCCTAAGGGACCAAACTGCTCAGGTCATCGATCCCTAGACGTACACACTACTTTAACTTACGCTAAGAACGACACACACACACACACACACACACACACACACACACACACACACGCCCACGCCCTAGGGAGGACTCGAAGCTCCGGCGGGAGAGGCCGCCCACTCCGTGACAAGGCGCCTCAAACCGCGCGGCCACTCCGCGCGGCAGCGAAGTTCGAACCGAATGCGAAATGCTCGCTGAGTATTAACCACAGACTCACAATTACGAATATAATCTGCCACAACAAATGCACGATTCTCATCTGGCGCACCCATTGCGTCTACTGAAAATGGAACGATCGATACCCCTTCGACATGGGCATCCAACCAAAACTCACAGTGCGGCCGCTTCAAACGAGGGAGGTCTTTTTTCCGGACCCTGTGTGGAAGATCACGATCGAAGGCAGTTTATCACTAATAAAAATATCCCTAAGCAGTCATGGACAGTTCGCACTCATATCTCTGTTAATAACTTCTCTTGTCCGATCAACGGTACAGTTAGGTGTTTGAAACAATCTTCAGTTTGATAGAAACTGATGCAGAACACTCTTTTGTCGACAGCATTTGAGTTTCGCTCGGCTTTTCTGTCATCGGAGCGTGGGCCTACTACTACACAAGCCCGCTGAGGCTGTGATGAAATAAGCGGATATGATCAGTGAGCACGCCACCTGTTACAGCGCGTACCTTGCTATCTGCCCCCCCCCCCCCCCTACCAGGTGGAGCACTTACTGCTGGTAACGTATGCTGATTTGATGCTCCCGCTGCCAGCGCAGTAATCTGAATTCGGCAAGCAGCCAGTCAATATCTGCCACGCGTTTCATCACGTGCGGCACGCGTTTCGCGAGAGCAGAGGGGACCAACGAGTTAATATACTTCGAGGAGCTAGATACTTCGTTTCTCTTTTCTTCTTTATCCCTGGTGGTAATTTTTACAGGGAGGTGTTCGCCTTTTCGCTCGTTCCTTGTTTTTCACCAATTACGACTCAGAGCACTTTAGGCTTACCACGGTCATTGCGACAGCATACGTACTCCACGGCACACTGTGTATAAACCGGTTGCCTCACCTGTAACGGGACATCCTCCTCTAGCAATACTCTTCCTCAACAGTAGTTGTCGATACCAGTATTATTTTTCGAATTTTGGACAGGTCAATATAATCTCAGCTGCTTTTCTGAATACTTTCATATAATTTTATACACAGTAGTTACATTTCAAGCTAAAATTTATGAAAAGGAATGCTATGAGCGATAAGTACTAGTTCTGCATGTACAGTTAAAATTACATTTTTTTTTAGAAACATTCGAAATTACGAATTATTTGGCACACTTAAAATTTCTATTATTAATTACGCAGTCTAGTACTGTGTATTATGTTTATTTCGGGATTCATTTATGAAATAATAATCGAAACTAATAGAAATTCATTTGTCAAGAAAAATTGTAAACCCTTTGTAATATTGTTATCTCCGCTGAGTGAGACAGTAGTAAGCGTGCCTCTGATGTGATCGGACGTATTTTAGTATTTTGTGCGAACAATGTAAATTCGGTTTTGTTTATGTGAAAAATAAAAAGACTGTTTGCAATAATAAAATGCGACAAAATACATTAACGTAACAACAAAGAGTGTGCAACAACAAACTTCAGACTTATTTAGATCAATTCAAACATGAGGACCTAAGATGTGAGAATTTCAGCATGAAGAACCAGACCCCTAGACAAGAAGAACTAGAGCCGACTCTACGTGAAAAGATAAGTGAACTAGAAAGTTTATTGTAATCTTCGCTCCTCTCAGATCTTCGTAAAAGACTAAAGTCGACAGGGGGCGTAGATTACAAACGGCAAGGTGGTTCTAGTGAAGTCGTCAACCATAATATTCTTGGCAGTAAGGCAACACAGCAGAGTAACCTTTGGGTTCCTTGAAAACCGCGATATGGTTGGCCAAATCATCACCGAACTTCCGCCGTAATACACTCTCGGGCCAGAAGTTGGAAACAGTGCGGAAAAAGACTCATCCGAGGAAATGTTATTCTTCCACTGCTCCACAGTCCAGGTTTCATGGTTTCGGGACCACGTTTTCCAATTACGGGCATTTGCACGAGTGATAAGTCGTTTCGGAATTCCAGCACACTCTGCAATTCGCTGCTTATGGAGCTCCCTTCGTATCGTTTTGGTGCTGACAGGGTTCGCGAATACGAAATTCAGGTCTGCAGCGACTTTCGCATTTCTCGCCGTAATATTTTTTGTCACGATACTCTTTAATGACCGAACATCACGATAACTCAACAGACACTTTCGTCTGCGTAGTGCCAGGTGCCAGCCGCTGTGGCCGAGCGGTTATAGGCGCTTCAGTCTGGAACCGCGGTGCTGCTACGGTCGCAGGTTCGAATCCTGCCTCGGGCATGGAGGTGTGTGATGCCCTTAGGTCAGGTAGGTTTAAGTACTTCTAAGTCTAGGGGACTGATGGCCTCAGATGTTAAGTCCCATAGTGCTCAGAGCAATTTGAACCATTTATTTTCGTCTGCGTAGTGACTCTGCGGATGACGTTTTCCCGCTTTCACTGTATGCACTATAAATTATCGATAGCGTGCCTCTTGAAACGCCGAACAACTGTGCTGCCTTCGTTACGGAAGCACCCAGTACACGAGCGCCAACAATCTGGGTTAAAATGGCTCTGAGCACTATGGGACTTAACTGCTAAGGTCATCAGTCCCCTAGAACTCAGAACTACTTAAACCTGACTAACCTAAGGACATCACACACAGCCATGCCCGAGGCAGGATGGAACCTGCGACCGTAGCGGTCGCGCGGTTCCAGACTGTAGCGCCTAGAACCGCTCGGCCACCCCAGCCGGCATGAAGCCGTTGACTGAAGCATTGGGAATGGCAATTGAATCCCAATGCAGACAAGTGTAATGTGCTGCGAATACATATAAAGAAAGATCCCTTATCATTTAGCTACAATATAGCAGGTCAGCAACTGGAAGCAGTTAATTCCATAAATTATCTGGGAGTACGCATTAGGAGTGATTTAAAATGGAATGATCATATAAAGTTGATCGTCGGTAAAGCAGATGCCAGACTGAGATTCATTGGAAGAATCCTAAGGAAATGCAATCGGAAAACAAAGGAAGTAGGTAACAGTACGCTGTTCGCCCACTGCTTGAATACTGCTCAGCAGTGTGGGATCTGTACCAGATAGGGTTGATAGAAGAGATAGAGAAGATCCAACGGAGAGCAGCGCGCTTCGTTACAGGATCATTTAGTAATCGCGAAAGCGTTACGGAGATGATAGATAAACTCCAGTGGAAGACTCTGCAGGAGAGACGCTCAGTAGCTCGGTACGGGCTTTTGTTGAAATTTCGAGAACCGACGAGTCAAGCAGTATATTGCTCCCTCCTACGTATATCTCGCGAAGAGACCATGGGGATAAAATCAGAGAGATTAGAGCCCACACAGAGGCATACCGACAATCCTTCTTTCCACGAACAATACGAGTCTGGAATAGAAGCGAGAACCGATAGAGGTACTCAAGGTACACTCTGCCACATACCGTCAGGTGGCTCGGAGTATGGATGTAGATGGAGATGTAGATTAGTGAAACGACTGAATTCACGACATCCAGAAAGTTACGGCTCTATATGACATTTTCGTTTATGTGGAGAGGTGCACATGGGCCTGGAGATGGCACAGTGAAATGCTGAAACTGGTAGCCTCCAAAATAAAATAAAATAAAATAACATCTTAAGATACACGGCTGTTGGTGAATTTCATTGACATTGACAGATATTTAACTAACCGATGTCTCGTGTCCATGATGGCCCAACAGAGACTTGGAAAGTATTGTAGACATCGCACAGGCGCCTTTCGTGGTCAACAACAACAGCGCAACTTGCAGGCTTGGCTATCATCTGCATTTATGTTAAAGCATCCATTTCTCGCTGTGTTTCCGTGTTTTTGTCCAACCACTCTATCTGTGGTGGGGAGCGCAGCTGAACGCCCTGTACACGTCACGCAAGCGACTTTTAACTATAACGAGTTTGTTTAGAGCCACTATAAATGCAAACTTTTTGTGCTGGTGACTGTTTTCCGCACCCTGTTACTGCTGCGACGCGCCGGTGTCACCAGGCTGAGGTCACACAGCGTGATGACGTACCCTTTGATGGGCCGCGTCGCCGCTGCACAGTGAACCTCGTCTGCTAGCTCTGTGCTGTGTTGTACAGGAGCGACCACTCTAGCTGGGGCGTGGCGCTGCTGCTGCCGCCTCTCGTTGACCTCACAGCACAGCACAGCACAGCAGAGCTGAGCACAGTGCGGGGCAGGGCGGCCGTAAAGAGGTATCGGCGCAGCAGGTGAGTCGCGCCCGCTTTGATCTCCGTCAAAGTGCACTCCGGCAGCGCACCCGCATGGATATCGCTCCTGCTGCCACCGCCGCCGCCGCCGTCACTTCTTTGAGAGCCGTTCTTCGACAGTAAAGCAGGCTTTCCTCGAAATTTTAGTATGCGCTTAAAAAAAAGCAAGGGGCTTTTTTTGGGGGGTGGGGGGGGTTGGAGGTGAGACCAGAGAAGTGATTTATGTTCGAATATTTTGCACGCAATACTTTCGTAACTAACAGATGAAACAAATGTTAGTAACAAAACTACGTTACTTCCCTTTGATACACGGTAGTATAAATCCAAGCCCACTGAGAGAGTATGCACAGCAAAAACAGAAACAATCAAAGGGCTTTTTGGTCAGTAACTACTTATTAAGTCAGTGTTGTGTACATAGTTCCGCGTAGTCAGCGCGTACACAACTTTCCCACTAGAGCGCGCCCCGCTAAGCACAACAGCGCAGGCGCAGCGCTCGTCTGTCTCCGCATTACGAGATGGCGCTGCCATAAAGACGGACCAAATTCTGCTTCCGCCCATGCGCGTATTAATATGTAACGCAGCCAATGAGATTGCTGCTAACGTATAACCTTTTCTCCTCGCGGATCACACTCGCGCAGTGATACCTGAACGCTCGAGGTATTATAACGAGTGTACAAACCTCCGATTAGTCAGTCTGCATCAGTCTGCATTACTCTGTAGTCAAGTTTCAGTCTGCGCCTAATATGATTACCATATTCCTGTACATAGCCATGAAGATAAATGAATAGACACTTTGTCATGTATCATAGATATGTGAGAATAAGATTAACGTACCAAGACCAAAGGAACTTCAGATTGCCAATAGTAAATAGCATCCAGAACCAAGTTAAGTTATTTTTATGCTTGTTATTATTTTAATAAATGTGTGTGAAAATTAATCAAGTTCTGTTTAAAGTTGGTCACCGTCAATCTGCTACTCTAAGCGTGCAAGTGGCATTTCTATCGTCTGACCTAACGGCAGAAGATAAACACGCCACGATAAGACCACGAGACATATTGCTGACACTCGCCTACTTCGTTAGAGCGACAAGTCAAATAATCTGATGGTGTGTGTACCGAAGGTCTTACAGTATGCACACCACAGTCAGACTTCTCTGTAAAAGGCTATAATTCGTTTTTATTTCTCGACTATCGAAAGGCGTTCGACTCAGTTCCGCACTGTCGCTTGTTACAAAAAGTGCGCGCTTACGGCCCATCCAACGACATATGCGGTTGGATAGAAAGTTTTCTACAGACAGGGAGCAGTACGTCGTCCTGAACGGGGTAACTTCAACAGAAACAAGAGTAACTTCAGGTGTGTCCCAGGGCAGCGTAATAGGTTCTCTGCTTTTTACGATTTACATAAACGATCTGGTTGATGGTATTGACAGCGGCCTTAGACTGTTTGCCGATGATGCTGTAGTCTACAGGAAAGTAGTATCACACGAAAGTTGTTAACAAATCAATGAAGATGTGAAGAAAGTAAATGCGTGGTGTAATGACTAGCAGTTATCTCTCCATATTAGTGAGTGTAACCTACTGCGTATAACAAAGCGAAAATCCCCATTAATGTACGAGTACAAAATAAATGATCAGTCTTTGGAAGCGGTAACATCAATCAAGTATCTGGGTGTGACTATTCGAAATGATCTCAAATGGAATGATCAGATTACACAAGTAGCGCGTAAGGCGAACTCTAGATTGCGGTTTATTGGTAGAATCCTGAAGCGATGAAGTCATTCATCAAAGGAAATAGCTTACAATACGTTATTTCGTCCAGTCTTGGAGTATTGTTCGTCTGTATAGGACCATTACCAGTTGGGTCTGATTCAAGAGATTGAGAAGGTCCAAAGGAGAGCGGCAAGATTCACGACTGGTACATTTAGCCATCGCGAGAGCATTACAAATCTGATAGAAAGTTTGAAGTGGGGCACACTTGCAGATAGACGACGCGCTAAACAGAAGGGGCTGCTCACTAAATTCCGAAATCCGATCTTCGCCGAGGGTGTAGAGCATATATTATTACCACCAACTTTCAAATCGCATAATGATCATCACTCAAAGATAAGAGAAATAAGAGCTCGTACTGGGGCGTTCAGACAATCGTTTTTCCCTCGCGCGATCCGCGAGTGGAACAGAGGGGGGGGGGGGGGGAATATATGACTTTGGCGCGAATTGTGCCCTCCGCCACACACCGCTTGGTGGCTAGCGGAGTATATATGTAGATGTAGATGTAGATATGATGTAGAAATATTGCTACAGGAATAAATTTGTATCGCAGCTGCCTGGCACAGAGCGCATTGGATTTTATCACTTTAATCTTCCACATCGACGCTGTCAGTGGGTCGCACTCGATTCAGGTGATCGAAGAATGACTGTGTCTTTTGCGCTGTCGTTGACACTGCAGAGTCTTGTACCATGGAACGCAAGGAGAGGATTTTGTTTGGTGGCCGGTATCCTCTTTCTGTAACACAACTGCATTGTATTAACCGGGTTCTTTATTTACCAGAACAGAAAGCTACTTATCTTTAAGCTTGTCCCATGTGTTGTGGTACAAGCTCTTCGAATAATAGTCCACGTTAGCCTCACTGCTGGTGGACTAAAAGTCCCGCTATAAACACAACACTCTCGTAGCCGGTAATGTAAACTGACACCCTCCGACTACAATAGTGACTGAGTTAGTAGCAGAGCTGACTGCGACTGACTGGCCCCTTTGGTGCGCGCCGGCGATCTAACAAGGGAACCTCCCCATCGTACCCCCCCCTCCCCCCCCCAGATTTAGTTATAAGTTGGCACAGTGGATAGGCCTTGAAAAACTGAACACAGATCAATCGAGAAAACAAGAAGAAGTTGTGTGGAACCGTGAAAAAAATTAGTAAAATATACAAACTGAGTAGTCCATGCGCAAGACAGGCAACATCAAGGCAAATGTGAGCTCACGAGCGCCGTGGTCCCGTGGTTAGCGTGAGTAGCTACAGAACGAGAGATCCTTGGTTCAAGTCTTCCCTCAACTGAAAATTTTACTTTCTTTATTTTCGCAAAGTTATGATCTGTCCGTTCGTTCATTGACGTCTCTGTTCACTGCAATATGTTTAGTGTCTGTGTTTTGCGACCGCACCGCAAAACCGTGCGATTAGTAGACGAAAGGACGTGCCTCTCCAATGGGAACCGAAAACATTTGATCGCAAGGTCATATGTCAACCGATTCCTCCACGGGAAAACACGGCTGATATTTTCTATACGACACTGGTGACAGCATGTGCGTCACATGACAGGAATATGTTGTCAACCGACCTAACTTGTACACTTGGTGAATGGGTAAAAAGATTCTTCTACCTTGCCCGATTTAGGTTTTCTTGTGGATGTGATAATCACTCCCAAAAAAGTGCTGAAAACATAAGAGTTTTGTCACATAAACTGAAAATAAGAAATTAAAGTTTTCACTTGAGGGAAGACTTGAACCAAGGACCTCTCGTTCCACAGCTGCTCACGCTAACCACGGGACCACTGCGCTCCTGAGCTCACATTCTCCTTGATGTTGCCTATCTTGCACATGGACTACTCAGTTTGTATATTTTGCTTATTTTTTCATAGTTCCACACAACTTCTTCCTGTTTTCTCAATTGATCTGTGTTCAGTTTTTCAATGCCTATCCACTGTGCCAACGTCTAACTAAATCTGAGGGGGGTGCGATGGGGAGGTTCCCTTGTAAGTACTGGCGGTCGAGAGGGCGCTGTCGGCGCGTTGCCTGCTCAAAAAAAATGGCTCTGAGCACTATGGGACTCAACTGCTGAGGTCATTAGTCCCCTAGAACTTAGAACTAGTTAAACCTAACTAACCTAAGGACATCACAAACATCCATGCCCGAGGCAGGATTCGAACCTGCGACCGTAGCGGTCTTGCGGTTCCAGACTGCAGCGCCTTTAACCGCACGGCCACTTCGGCCGGCGCGTTGCCTGCGAGTCTAGTTTTGGTCTCTCTCTTGACAGGCGCTCTTGATTCAGCGCCTATTATCGATTTCTTGCAACCTCTTTGCCGACCGGTGTCCACCAGCTTGCTTTGAAGTGTATAAGTGAAAAGCATTTCACGAATGTAGTACAGTAGTAAGTCATGTCAATCATTTTATATTTACATATGAGGAAGGAAACTCCATACTGTTAGTTTACCAAATAGTATCTCTGGTTGTGATCTTTAGTCCTGCTAAACACTGTTATTCCGCATGAACAACGGTGTATGAATACTTTTTTTTCAATTACTGTATATTTTTATACGTCTGTGTGCATCGAACTACTTCTGATGGCTGTATGCAGAGGTATCAACTCAAACAGCAGCAATGCTGGACCGTGTACGGGAAGCTCGGGAAATGGTTCCTGTGAAGGCCGGTTGCGTACCCCCTCTGCCCATCGCCGGCTCCTTCACCGCACCGGCTGTTGTTCCGACACCTGCTGTGCCGCCTCGGACAGCCCCTCGCTACTGGAATACAGAGTAGCCGCGTGGGAGGCCCCTGCTGTCACAACAGGCGACTACAGCAAGGGGGCGGCAACCCGCTGCTGCCCAAGGACGGCGAACCGTTTAGGCAGATCAGCCTGAAGTGCATTTATTAACTAAATTTATCACTGTATGTAGCCATAGCAACAATCATCTTCTGAGTACAACAGTCTCAGAATAAGTAAGCCCCCGCCCCCGCCCCCCCCCCCTCCCTAGTTTTTTTACTCAGAACATATTTAACCTTAAGAGTTAGAATTAGATGACAAAATCAGTCGACAATTGATTTAGATGTATTGTTTTTTTCATTATCTCCATCACGTACTGTGACCTTAAGCCAGCGTTGCGTAAGAGTATGTACTCCCTGTTGATAGAAACTCTTGTCTTTGTGAAGTTTATTTTCATATCCCACTGTTCATATCCTCCTCCGAGCTTTCTGAAGATATGGTATACATTCCACTTTTCCTCGGCGTAAATGAACTGATCATCGGTGAATTTTAGGGAGAAACAGGATGTCATCACCTATACTAACTCCCATGTTTTTGCACTTCCAATTTTTCTGAGCTTCGTAGGTGCTAAGCAGCGTTCTTGTCCGACTCCCTTGTCCAGCTTAAATTTCTATGATAGTAATTTTTTCAGCATTAACACGAGAAGTATTATCTGAATACAGCTTTTTATTGAGTTTTACATAACACTTGCGTATGTTCAAATGATGGAAAGTGCAGTTTGGAATATCACCAATATTATGAAAAGAACAGATCGCTACCCACCGATAAGAGGGCGCACTGAGTTGCAGACAGACACAACTAAAAGACTGTTACACAATGAGCTTCCAGCCAAACCCTTCTTGAGAAAAGAAATCATTTGTGTCTCCATGTTTAGTGGCATTATGTTGTTGGTCATCTGCCTAACGCTGTACTGTATTATACTGTATTAGAAATGAGATGTCTCGATAATTTGCTTGTGACGATCCCTTCTTTAAACTCAACTGGGACTCGTCCTCAGCGAAATGAGAGATTACATAGCTTAGCGAAATGTTCAAATAATTCATTTGGCCCGGCCTTCTGCACTCCACACAAAAAGCTCCAGGTCCTGATACGTAGGTTGGAACTCAAATAGCGATAACACTGCTGTGGAGACACTATGCAATGGGATCTGCTATTGTCGCTGATAGCACACGTTGTTGACATACCTACCTTACCTCCGAGCAAATGGACACGCCCGTCCCAAGTCACCGGCGTGCGCACATCGGGGGAAACACAGTCACTTGTGGGCGAGCGGTCTAACGTAACGGTGTCACTATGTTTTCGAAACCGGAACAACGGAGTTCGATCAAGATTGGATGTGCCAGAGGTGGTACAGCACGACAGTGTCATCAAGGTCTTCAGGAGGCGTGCGGGGAATCGGCATTGCCGTACAGAACAGTGGCACGTTGGGTAAAAGCCTTCACGAAGATCAGCAAAATGTGGCATACATGCATCGGCCAGGTCGTCCTAGCGTCTCTGAAAAAGAATTGCATGCTGTTGTCGTGTTAGTGGACAGTGATCGACGCCATACGATTCGTGAGCTCGCCCACGAAACCGGATTAGCGCATACGACTGTGCTTGGATCCTGAAGACACAACTGAAGATATGGTATGGGCATGCGAAAAATTGCATGACGGTGGGTTCCGCATGACTTGACGGAAATGCAGGAATGGATGCGTTACGATGCAAGCTCAGACGCACTTGGAACGCTATGAGCGCGAAGGAGAGGCTTTTTTACGCCATATCGTAACACTGGATGAGACATGGGCCACATCGTAAGAGCCAAAACTGAAACGCCAATCCAACGAATGGCGTCATTATGGGTCACCGCGAAAGTCGAAAGTGCGTCAGAGCCCCAGTACGGTGAAAGTTATGGTGATTCTCGTGTACGACTGTGATGGTGTTATCCTAACGCATTATGTTCCCCACGGCAGACCGTCAATGCGCAGTATTACTGTTCGTTATTGGAGCATCACCTGCGACCAGCTTTGCGAAAGAAGCGGCGACGCTTTCTGCTCAACCCACCCATCATTTTGCACGACAATGCGCGGGCTCATACAGCGCAAGCTGTGGCTGCTCTGTTCGGACGATGGGACTGGGAAGTACTGTACCATCCACCATACTCCCCGGACTTAAGTCCTTGTGACTTTCATTTGATTCCGAAGATCGAACCTCTTCGTGGCATGCGCTTCAGAACTGTTCCCGAGATTCGACAGCCAGTAGACCGCTCCATTCGCACCATCAACAGAACGGGCTCTGCTAACGGTATACCACGCCTTCCACACCGCTTGCAACTGGTTCTACACAACGCTGGTGACTACTTTGAAGGACAGCAACAGGTGAAACATGTAACTCTTTTGTATCGGTTGTGAACAAATACACTGCTGCCCACCGTAAATGCAACACCCTGAAGGAAGCATCCGAATCAAGTGAAATTTACACCATGGGTTTGCAGCGATGAGGTATGCAACTGATTAGAATTTCAGCTCAGACGCACATCACGCGCGCCTGTGGCGCCACCTCATAGCGCCATTTAAGGCTTGGCGATTTCGACGAGTGTACGTTCGGCACGTGTGTTTACCTTGTGGTTGTTTCACAAGACGATCAGTTATGCCTCGTAGACAACAGCGAACATCGTTTGATCAAGTATCCGAGTTCGACAGAGGAAGGATAGTGGCTTACCGAGATTGTGGATTATCATACAGAGAAATCGCTAGTCGTGTTGGACGAAACCAAACAACTGTAATGCGGATATGTGACCGTTGGATGCAGGAGGGTACGACGGACCGACGTGGTCGATCGCATTCACCTCGGTGCACCACTGCACGTGCTGATAGGCAAATTGTGCGCATGGCAGTGACGGATCGCTCAGTGACATCCCGAACCATAGCACAGCACATTGCGTCTGTAACGCATCATCCAGTGTCTGCGCGTACCATTCGACGTCGTTTACAGCAGAGTGGTCTGTCCGCAAGACGTCCATTGCTTCGTCTACCATTGACGCAGAACCACAGACGTCTCCGTCGCCAATGGTGTGATGACAGACGGATGTGGACGGCAGAATGGAATGACGTTGTCTTTACTGACGAGGCACGCTTCTGTCTGCAGCACCACGATGGTCGGATTCGAGTGTGGAGACACCGTGGAGAGAGGATGCTGGACAGCTGCATTATGCACCGCCACACTGGTCTTGCACCGGGTATTATGGTATGGGGCGGTATTGGATATTACTCTCGCACGCCTCTAGTACGCATTGCCGGTACTTTAAATAGCCGGCGCTACATATCCGAGGTGCTGGAGCCAGTTGTCCTTCCTTACCTTCAGGGCTCGGCCACAGCCATATTTCAACAGGATAATGCGCGACCACGCGTGGCACGCATTGTCCAAAGGTTCTTTGTCAATAACCAGATTGAATTGCTTCCCTGGCCGGCTCGCACTCCGGATCTTTCGCCGATAGAAAACATGTGGTCCATGGTTGCTCAACGAGTGACCCAGATTACATCCCCAGCTGCCACACCAGATGATCTTTGGCAACGTGTGGGAGCTGCTTGGGCTGCTGTACCCCAGGAACACATCCAATGTCTCTTTGACTCAATGCCGAGACATGTGGCAGCGGTGATCTCCAACAATGGCGGCTACTCTGGCTACTGATTCTGGCAGGAACCACATGTCACAGACGTCTGTAAACGTAATCATGTGATACTTGGTCAATATGGTATCTACAAAATAAATTTTGTTGTGCTACCTCTTGTCTTTCTTGGTGTTGCATTTACGGTGGCCAGCAGTGTAGTTCCAACTATTTACGTTCCAACCCTCGTATTTTGCCATTTCCGAAATATTTAGCTGTCTATTGTACACATTTCTTTGCTTCCCGCTATATTTGTAATCTTTGTTGCCTATGCAGGAGCATACGTCTTGAAATTCGGATCAATCTTCTTGCAACAATTTCTCATAGTATGTTTTCATCTGCCTAGTCTTACCACCCACAAATTTATACTACTTGTGTCGTCTGAAAAGCAAAGATCGCCCTTCGTCGGTCCACACTACACGTCCCCAGGCAACTACTTTCCACTTTCAGCGTTGTCTGATCCCCTCAAGAGGTCCAGCTTGATGTGTCACTGTGAGCAATGGACTTTCGTGATGTTCTCGGCTCTAAATGTCCATTGCATGCAGTTCCCTGCGGAATGTCCCTTCGCTTCTGGTTGAGATGGACCTGCAGTCACAGAGAGAGCAGCACTTCCTGTCGGGTTTGAAACCGATAGTCATTCATAAAGCACGCTACCCTTTCCCCGTAACTGTCGTTTTGGATTTTTGTTTACGCCCATTACTCCTACGCCGTATTCCGGGGAATGCGAGTGGTACACTGTAACACGTTGGACAGTCCGCGTACATACACCAACGGATCGGATATTTCACTGACGGTGTTTTCAAGAGACAATAGTACGTTTCTGCCATTTTTTCCACCTCTTCACGTCGACCCATCTAAGAGCACTTATCCCACTCCACCGACCGGTACATACAGACCGCTTTACCGTCACGGCAGACGTCCACAGTGGAGCTTCCCTGACCGCCTGGTACCAATTTTACAGTATCTTCAGCGCACCAAAGCATCTGTGTAACATTCCCGTCAGTAGGAAAACTCTGCCACAAAGAATACCGATGGGACGGACAAAGGAGCTGCGCAAGTCGCGGTGTCCTGTAGCTTTCGCCGACAGCTCAGACGGCAAAGGACGGCGCTGTCAAAGGCAGGCATCCGAGGTATTCGATACCGGCGCTGGGAATCGACCAGCAGATACCGCCTGCAATCTGATTCGTTATGGTCGCCGCAGAGACCGGGCGCTCCCTTCGCTACGTCGCTCTGACCTCAACTGCGAGGAAACGGGGACCGCAACAGCGATCGTAGCAACTACCTTCTCCGTTTTCGCTGATGCAACGCCGGGTGAAAACTTGAAAATACACTACTGGACATTAACATTGCTACACCACGAAGATGACGTGCTACAGACGCGAAATTTAACCGACAGGACGAAGATGCTGTGATATGCTAATGATCAGCGTTTCAGAGCATTCACACAAGGTTGGCGCCGGTGACGACACGTACAACGTGCTAAGATGAGAAAAGTTTCCAACCGATTTCTCATACACAAACAGCAGCTGACCGTCTTTGCCTGGTGAAACGTTGTTGTGATGCCTCGTGTAAGGAGGAGAAATGCGTACCATCACGTTTCCGACTTTCATATAGGTCGGATTGTAGCCTATCACGATTGCGGTTTATCGTATCGCGACATTGCTGCTCGCGTTGGTCGAGATCCAATGACTGTTCGCAGAATATGGAATGTGGGTTCAGGAGGGTAATACGGAACTCCGTGCTGGATCCCAACGGCCTCGTATCACTAGCAGTCGAGATGACAGGCATCTTATCCCCATGGTTGTAACGGATCGTGCAGCCATATCTCGATCCCTGAGTCAACAGATGAGGACGTTTGCAAGACAACAACCATCTGCACGAACAATTCGACGACGTTTGCAGCAGCATGGACTATCAGCTCGGAGACTATGGCTGCGGCTACCCTTGAAGCTGCATCACAGACAGGAGCGCCTGCGATGGTGTACTCAACGACGAACCTGGTTGCACGAATGGCCAAACGTAATTTTTGGGATGAATCCAGTTTCTGTTTACAGCATCATGATGGTCGCATCCGTGTTTGGCGACATCGCGGTGAACGCACACTGGAAGCGTGTATTCGTCATCGCCATACTGGCGTATCACCCGGCGTGATGGTATTGGGTGCCATTGGTTACACGTCTCGGTCACCTCTTGTTCTCATTGACGGAACTTTGAAAAGTGGACGTTACATTTCAGATGTGTTACGACCCGTGGCTCTACCCTTCATTCGATCCCTCCGAAACCCTACATTCAGCAGGATAATGCACGACCGCATGTTGCAGGTCCTGTACGGGCCTTTCTGGATACAGAAAATGTTCGACTTCTGCCCTGGCCAGCACATTCTCCAGATCTCTCGCCATTTGAAAACTTCTGGTCTACGGTGGCCGAGCAACTGGCTCGTCACAACACACCAGTCACTACTCTTGATGAGCTGTAGTATCGTGTTAAAGCTGCTTGGGCAGCTGTACCTGTACACGCCATCCAAGCTCTGACTCGATGCCCAGGCGTTTCAAGGCCGTTATTACGGCCAGAGGTGGTTGTTCTGGGTACTGATTTCTCAGGATCTATGCACCCAAATTACGTGAAAATGTAATCACATGTCAGTTCTAGTATAATATATTTGTCCAATGAATACCCGTTTATCATTTGCATTTCTTCTTGGTGTAGCAATTTTAATGGCCAGTTGTGTACGTAGCGGCAGAGTGCTCGTTATTGCTCGAGAGGAAGAAAGAAGTCAAAGACAATAGAAACGCCGGTTATCTGTCCATGTCAGGCACATACACTTAAACAGAGCAGTGAGGGAAACTTCCATTACTGGTTCACAAGCTGCGACATCGTTTCTGTTAAAGAGGAAAGATTGTGACCATAGACGTAAATCAAAGGAAACTTATTCCATTACTGTGTTTCTATGTGTGACTATCAAAGCGTCCAGATTTATAACAAACTACTCTTTTGTCCGCAGCTTCGCCTGCCTATATATGTCTGCATCTGCCTCTATCTGAATCTGAATCTACATTATACTCCGCAAGGCACCTAATGGTGTGTGACGGAGGGTGCTTCTGGTATTCTGGTACCACTAACTGTTGCACCACCAACCCCCCCTCCCCCCCACACCCTACCCTGCTCCACCCGTGAATAGCGTGTCTGAAGAATGGTTGTCGGTAAGCCTCTGTATTTACTCTAATTTCTCGAATTTCCTCGTCGTGGTCATTATAGGGTATGTGGAAAGAAGTAATATGTCTTTCGATCGATCATGGACCAGTTGACATCACCTGGTTAAATTCTCAAATACCCGTGTAACTAAGATGTAGTTTTATTTTATTTTGACGGCAACCAGTTTCGGCATTCCACTATGCCATCTTCAGACCCCACATGCATCTCTCAAAATAAACGATGATGCCATACAGTGCCTTATATCCCTGGATTTCGTGATTCAAACCGTTTCTGAAACGCTTCACTCGAAAACATGATCAGTTGCTATCAAGTCCTTGAGTGAAGCACTTTTGAAACGGTTTGAATTCACGAAACCCAGGGATATATGGTACTGTATGGCATTATCGATAGATGCATATGGGGCCTGAAGATGGCATACTGGAATGCCGAAAATGGTTGTCGTCAAATTAAAATAAGTTAGGCAGCTGTTGGAGAATTTCATTAACATTGAAAATGAAGTAAGACGTTGTCCGACACCTAGCGGAAAGTGCTCTCTGGAAATTTCAATGCAAGCCACCTTCAGGTGTGGGGCGGAGGGTATTTTCTGTACGGCTGTCTCCTACCGCTTTTCCTGTTCCACTCGGGAATGGTTCCCGCGAGGAACGATTGTTGGTAAGCCTCCTTGAGGGCGCGAATCTTTCTAAGTTTATCTTCATGGTCTTTTCGCGACATATACCTAAGAGGAAGTAATCTCTTGGTTGAGTCTTTTAGGAACGTATGCTCTCGGAACTTTTACAGGAGACTAATCCGTGATTCAGAAAGCCTGTCTTGCAGGATACGAAAGTAGACTGAGCCCATTTGGTAGATCGATGACAGTTTAGACTGTGACAAATCGTCGTCAGGAGTAGCAATTAAAATTCTGTTAAATTTGAACTATTATTTATAAAAGTAGCTCCTCAGCGTCAGTCGCCTTTCTATTTACCGATAGTTATTGCGCTTTACAAGGAGATGTGTATTAAGTTTTACTTATAGGTCACTCTGGAGTGTGATGAGGTCAATTTGCTGTGTGTACCAGTGAAGTTATGTACCGTAATTCGTCCATTTTTGGTGAACATAGACTTACCAGACAAGCACATGGTGATGGCAACGAGCTACTGTTAACGCGACGTACCACTGGAGTTGAATGAGCATTTCCGTGACGCTTTCGCGCTTACAAATGAACCTCTAACGAAACGTAGCGCCCTTCTTTGGACCTACTCTATTTTCTCTATAAATCCCATGTGCTACGGACTCGTACTGACTAGCAATACTCAAGTACTGGTCGAAAGAGAATTTTGTAAGCTAGTTCCTTTGTACGTGCATGACAATTACTGACGATTCTTCCATGGGATCTGTCTAGCATCTGCCATACCCGCGATTAATTTTATTTTATGTGGGCGTTCCACTTCAGATCATTCCGTACGCATACCCCGAGATACGGAATTAACTGCTTACAGTGATTGTTCTGCAATTTTGTAACAACACGATGAAGGGTCTTCCAGTATATGTGTTTGCAATACGTTACATTTGTTTACGCTGAGGGTCAGTGGCTACTGGCTGCACGAACCGTCAATCCCCTGCAGGCCTTTCTACATTTCGCTATAATTTTCTAGCGTCACGACTTCCCTGTACACACCAGCATGACGCGATAAAAGCCTCAAGGAACTTTCAACGCTATCTGCTATGTTATTTATACATACTGTGAAAAGTAGCAGTGCTGTAATACTCCACTAGTGCACGCCCGAAGTCAATCCTACGTCTGAAGACTTCTCTCCGTTCACAATGACAAGCCTTGTTCTACTTGCTCGAAACTTTTCAGTTGATCTGATAGTCGGTATACTCGTCTTTTGTACACTAGGCGGCAGAGTGGAAATGTATCGAGGGCCTTGCTGAAGTCAAGGATCACGGCACGTACCTGGGCGCCTGTATCTACTGCTTTCTGAGTCTTGTGGACCCACATAGCGAGCTGGGTTCAACACGATCGTTGTTTTCGGAACTCACATTGCTTCGTACAGAGGAGCTATTTATTTTTCAGAAACGTCATAATATGTGAGCACAAAACGTGTTCCAAAATTCTACAACAGACCGACAGAGATAGAAGTCTGTAATTTCGTTCATCCGTTCAACCATTTTTTTCTTGAAAACGGGAATGACCTGTGGTTTTTTTTTTTTTTTTCAATCTTTAGGAACGCTTCGGTGCCCTAGAGACCTACTGTACACTGCTGCGAGAAGACAGGCAAGTTCCTTCACATAGCCTGTATTTCACATATATTTCACACATATGCAGGGTGAAACAGAATTCCACCGGCAAACTTTCAGAGACTGTTTACGGATACCGTCAGAGCATTTTGGTATCAGGGACCCACGGTCTCTGGTCGCTCGTCAGAGAGTAAGAATGTAATTAAGAGTTGTATTGTATTGTATTTTATGTTAACGGGGGGCCTAGAAACGACGGAGGCTCCGTCCCCGCCGCAGCCGCAGTGGTCCACAATCCCACGACGACTACCGCAGTCCACTTCACTCCTCCGCCACCCCATACCGAAACACACTTTGAGGGTTACTGTGCGGTTCGTCCCCCGGTGCCCCCCCCATCCCAGGGAACGTCTCACACCAGACGAGTGTAACCCCTATGTTTGCATGGTAGAGTAATGGTGATGTACGCGTACGTGGAGAACTTGTTTGCGCAGCAATCGCCGACATAGTGCAGCTCAGGCGGAATAAGGGAAACCAGCCCGCATTCGCCAAGGCAGGTGGAAAACCGCCTAAAAACCATCCACAGACTGTCCGGCTCACTGGACCTCGACACAAGTCCGCCGGGCGGATTCGTGCCGGGGACCAGGCGCTCCTTCCCAATCCGGAAAGCCGTGCGTTAGACCGTACGGCTAACCGGGCGGGCAATTAAGAATTAGTCAGTTTGCTACCTCAACAAATTTGTTTCTGAAGAAAGTACCCCTACAACAATGAAAAAGTCTGTAATATATAATCCCCTAAACGTACAAGATACAACACAAGATTTGGTTTCAACTACAGATGGTTTTTGGTATCAACTACAGATGCTGTGGCTGCCGTCGGTGCGGAAACAACTACGCTTTGTGCATTTGTGCCGCTCTTCCACTGCATTGACTGAAACCATGCAAAAGGTGCATATCGGCCAACACTTCATCAGGAAATATATCCATAGCTCTGCACGGTAACGCTGTTAACAAAGTTACCGCACAAATAGCACTGGTGCAAAACCAAAAAACTGGACGGAACCGAGCAGTACTGAACGCAGACTTGAGGGCAACGAGTTAATGAGGGCATCACTGCTGTCATCGAGCAGCTGTGGTAGATCGTCACTACCACACCGCCAATTGCAGAACCAGCAGTTTTATGTAACACTGGAAGGTAATGGCGAAAACAAAAGCACGGTCTCGCCAGGGGAAGTGTCGTGGCGCCCTTTTTGTTTAATCTGCACTGACGGAAAAAAATCGCAAAATCGACAAGGAGTTGTGCGACATAAACGGAAGTTGGTAGGCGTAATTCTACATCTCAAAGATAATGTCTCTTAAAATTTCTACATCTACATCTACATTTATACTCCGCTAGCCACCAAGCGGTGTGTCGCGGAGGGCACAATCTGCGCCAGAGTCATATTCCCCCCCCCCCCTCCTCTCTGTTCCACTCGCTGATCGCACGAGGGAAAAACGATTGTCTGAACGCCTCAGTACGAGCTCTAATTTCCCTTATCTTTGAATGCTGATCATTTCGCGATATGAAAGTTAGTGGTAATAATACACTCCTGGAAATGGAAAAAAGAACACATTGACACCGGTGTGTCAGACCCACCATACTTGCTCCGGACACTGCGAGAGGGCTGTACAAGCAATGATCACACGCACGGCACAGCGGACACACCAGGAACCGCGGTGTTGGCCGTCGAATGGCGCTAGCTGCGCAGCATTTGTGCACCGCCGCCGTCAGTGTCAGCCAGTTTGCCGTGGCATACGGAGCTCCATCGCAGTCTTTAACACTGGTAGCATGCCGCGACAGCGTGGACGTGAACCGTATGTGCAGTTGACGGACTTTGAGCGAGGGCGTATAGTGGGCATGCGGGAGGCCGGGTGGACGTACCGCCGAATTGCTCAACACGTGGGGCGTGAGGTCTCCACAGTACATCGATGTTGTCGCCAATGGACGGCGGAAGGTGCACGTGCCCGTCGACCTGGGACCGGACCGCAGCGACGCACGGATGCACGCCAAGACCGTAGGATCCTACGCAGTGCCGTAGGGGACCGCACCGCCACTTCCCAGCAAATTAGGGACACTGTTGCTCCTGGGGTATCGGCGAGAACCATCCGCAACCGTCTCCATGAAGCTGGGCTACGGTCCCGCACACCGTTAGGCCGTCTTCCGCTCAAGCCCCAACATCGTGCAGCCCGCCTCCAGTGGTGTCGCGACAGGCGTGAATGGAGGGACGAATGGAGACGTGTCGTCTTCAGCGATGAGAGTCGCTTCTGCCTTGGTGCCAATGATGGTCGTATGCGTGTTTGGCGCCGTGCAGGTGAGCGCCACAATCAGGACTGCATACGACCGAGGCACACAGGGCCAACACCCGGCATCATGGTGTGGGGAGCGATCTCCTACACTGGCCGTACACCACTGGTGATCGTCGAGGGGACACTGAATAGTGCACGGTACATCCAAACCGTCATCGAACCCATCGTTCTACCATTCCTAGACCGGCAAGGGAACTTGCTGTTCCAACAGGACAATGCACGTCCGCATGTATCCCGTGCCACCCAACGTGCTCTAGAAGGTGTAAGTCAACTACCCTGGCCAGCAAGATCTCCGGATCTGTCCCCCATTGAGCATGTTTGGGACTGGATGAAGTGTCGTCTCACGCGGTCTGCACGTCCAGCACGAGCGCTGGTCCAACTGAGGCGCCAGGTGGAAATGGCATGGCAAGCCGTTCCACAGGACTACATCCAGCATCTCTACGATCGTCTCCATGGGAGAATAGCAGCCTGCATTGCTGCGAAAGGTGGATATACACTGTACTAGTGCCGACATTGTGCATGCTCTGTTGCCTGTGTCTATGTGCCTGTGGTTCTGTCAGTGTGATCATGTGATGTATCTGACCACAGGAATGTGTCAATAAAGTTTCCCCTTCCTGGGACAATGAATTCACGGTGTTCTTATTTCAATTTCCAGGAGTGTATATACTCTACATCCTCGGCGAAGATCGGATTTCGGAATTTAGTGATCAAAAATGGTTAAAATAGCTCTAAGCACTATGGGACTTAGCATTTGAGATCATCAGTCCCCTAGACTTAGAACTACTAAAACCTAAGTAACCTAAGGACATCACACACTTCCATGCCCGAGGCAGGATTCGAACCTGCAGCGCGGTTCCGGACTGAAGTGCCTAGAACCGCTCGGCCACAGCGGCCGGCTTTAGTGAACAGCCCTTTCCGTTTAGCGCGTCGTCTATCTGCAAGTGTGTCCCACTTCAAACTTTCTGTGAGCCTTGTAACGCACTCGCGATGGCTAAATGTACAAGTCACGAATCTTGCCGCTCTTCTTTGGACCTTCTCAATCTCTTGAACAGACCCAACTGGTAAGGGTCCTATACAGACGAACTAAAGTATTGTATGCTATTTCCTTTGTTGAAGGACTGGATCGCTTCAGGATTCTACCAATAAACCGCAATCTAGAGTTCGCTCTGCCCGTTACTTGTGTAATCTGATCATTCCATTTGAGATCATTTCAAATAGTCACACCCAGATACTTAACGGATGTTACCTCTTCCAAAGACTGGGCATTTATTTTGTACTCTTAATTAATTGGGATTTTCGCTTTTTTATACGCAGTAGGTTACACTTACTAATATTGAGAGATAACTGCCAGTCATTACACACACATATATTTTCTGCAAATCCTCATTGATTCGTTCACAACTTTCGTGTGATACTACTTTCCTGTAGACTACAGCATTTCGCGCCAGTCGCATAAGAGTGGCGCTAATATCCCCACAATGAGGCCGCAAATCAGGTTTGCTTTAAATACACACTGTAACGATCGTGAGCTTTAGTTACCTTTGAGACGCTGGTTACGTTCGAGATTGGACGTGATGAGTCATTGTTACTCAAGGATGCATTTAAGGCGACAAAGTCGCCATTATCAACACCTCACTGAATTTGAACGATCTCGTGTAATAGGGCTACGGGACGCTGGATGTTCCTTCTGCGATACTGCAGAAAGACTAGGTAGCAATGTAGCCACTGCACACGATTGCTGGCAGTGGTGGTCACGAAAATGTACGGTCGCAAGAAGACCGGGATCCGGACAGCCACGTGGCACAACGGTGAGGGAAGACGGTCGTGTTTGGCATGGGGCTCTGTCGCATCGTCCTGCATCTGCAGCAGCAGTTGGAACCACAGTAACAGAACGATCTAGTATAAATCGCTTATTTCAAGGACAGTTCCTAATCAGACGCCCTGCAGCGTGGATTCCACCGAGCCCAAACCATCGCCATCTTCGACCTCAGTGGTGTCAAGCGATAGCTCATTGGAGGGAAGAGATGAGGTCTGTTGTGTTTTCTAATGAAGCCTTGGTCTATCTCGGTGGCAGTGACGTCCGTGTGTTGGTTAGGATGAGCCCAATTGAGGACCTGCAACAAACCTTTCTACGTACAACACACTCTGGACCTTCACTTCGAGTTATGGTCTGAGTTTCAATTTCGTATGACAGCAGGGGCTCCCTCGTGGTTATCCCACGCACCCTGACTGCAAGTTTGTTCGTCAGTCTGGTGATTCGACCTGTTGTGCTGCTATTCATGAACAACATTCCTCGCGGTGTTTTTCAACAGGACAACGCTCGCCAACATACTGCTGTTAGACAACATGCTCTACAGATTGTCGTCATCTTGCCTTGGCCTGCTCCATCACCAGGTCTATAACTGAGCACACATGGGACGACGACTCCAGCGTCGTCCACAAACAGCATTGACTGTGCCTGTACTGAGCGACCAATTGCAAAAGGCATGGAACTCCATCCCACAAACTGACATCCCTCACCTGTATAACACAATTCATGCGCGTTTGCATGCTTGCATTCAACATCCTGGCGGTCACGTATCAGCCTTTCACATTTGCAATGGTTTATCCCGCACTTACATTAACCTCTGATCTTGCAGTGTTAATCGCTTAAATCCGTTACATACACAAATGTATTTCAGAAATTTCATTACTCTACAGCAATTATTTTTTTGTGTCGCAGTTTCTTTGCGTCAGTGTATATACAAATGGTTCAAATGGCTCTGAGCACTATGGGACTTAACATCTATGGTCATCAGTCCCCTAGAAAGAACGACTTAAACCTAACTAACCTAAGGACATCACACAACACCCAGTCATCACGACGCAGAGAAAATCCTTGACCCCGCCGGGAATCGAACCCGGGAACCCGGGCGCGGGAAGCGAGAACGCTACCGCACGACCACGAGCTGCGGACTATATACAAATGAGAGTCGTACGCCAGAACATACTTCCCATGTCTTGATCCGGCTATTACCGCACAAGGAAAGAGCTCTGAGGAAGTATGTAGCTGCAGTTATGGACTGTGCGGCTGATCCCGGCGGAGGTTAGAGTCCTCCCTCGGGCATGGGTGTGTGTTTGTTTGTCCTTAGGATAATTTAGGTTAAGTAGTGTGAGCTTAGGGACTGATGACCTTAACAGTTAAGTTCCATAAGATTTCACACACATTTGAACATTTTTGAAGTATTTAGCCTATAATCTAGTATCACAACATTAGTTTTATCACCCAAGACTCCAAGCAGTCAGTCTGTTATAATGCTGAAATTAAAAAGAAAAAGTAAAGACATAGCGCCTAACAGAAAGTGAGTAGTGAACCAAATGCAACATCCCCTCCGCCACCAACTATGTGAAACAAGAGATACGACCTTTTTTTGGGCCTTTGGAACGGCCGCAGCAAGCCGTGAAAGACGTCCGAGGTATCGAATAGCGGTCCGTCTCGACCAGTTTCCGTCGATAGGGCTCACGTTACACAGTGCCGGCAGTGACCTCGCCAGTCCGAAATCGGCACCCGCCTCATCAGCTCAGCCACGCACCGCGATGCACACGTTTCTCCGAAGGTACTCTAATGCTTATCTTTCAGAAAATACACCCTTGAACAAGGTAGTTTGTAGGTCCACCAAGCTGCGAACGCTTTGTTCCTTATCCACAAACTCGTTTCAGCTCATAGAAAGTTTGAAGTGGGACACACTTGCAGATAGACGACGCGCTAAACGGAAGGGGCTCCTCACTTAATTCTGATATCCGATCTTCACCGAGGATGTAGAGCACATATTATTACCACCAACTTTCAAATCGCGCAATGATCACCATTCAAAGATAAGGGAAATTAGAGCTCGTACTGAAATGAAATGTCGTGTGACGAAGGCCTCCCGTCGGGTAGACAGCTCGCCTGGTGCAAGTCTTTCGATTTGACGCCACTTCGGCGACTTGCGCGTCGATGGGGATGAAATGATGATGATTGGGACAACACAACACCCAGTCCCTGAGCAGAGAAAATCTCCGACCCAGCCGGGAATCGAACCCGGGCCCTTTGGATTGACAGTCTGGCGCGCTGACCATTCAGCTACGGGGGCGGACAGAGCTCGTACTGAGGCGCACAGACAGTCGTTTTTCCATCACACGAACCGCGAGTGGGCCGGCCGAAGTGGCCGAGCGGTTCTAGGCGTTTCAGTCTGGAACCGCGCGACTGCCACGGTCGCAGGTCCGAATCCTGCCTCGGGCATGGATGTGTGTGATATCCTTAGGTTAGTTAGATTTAAGTAGTTCTAAGTTATAGGGGACTGATGACCTCAGCTGTTAAGTCCCACAGTGCTCAGAGCCATTTTTTGATTCGCGAATGGAACAGAGCGGGTGGTGGGGTCGGGGGAATATGACTTTGGCGCGAATAGTGTCCTCCGCCACACGCCGCTTGGTGGCTAGCGGAGTATATATGTAGATGTAGAACTTACCATCAACTTTTTGTTTTTATTCTTCTACTGTTTACCTCTCTTACATGTCACTACTCTGATACGCTGTTGTGTTTTTCTCAAACAGCATGTCCTCTGCTGGCCTCGAGTTACTTTGTCTTAGCATACTTGAAATCTCAATTGTCGGCCCTAGGTGGTGGTTGGATATCGTAAATGCTAGTCCGCCAATCACGTCTGCTCGTAGACTCTTTTATTCCTGCGAGCGTGACAGGAAAGGACAACAGGCTATCAAAATAATGAGATGTCAATAATAGCGTAAGTAAAAGGATGAAAAGTACGATGATCGCGATTTACCACTGATATTAGTTTCGCATAACACACTAAATGTTTCCAACAAGGCGCCGACCATCCCCCCCCCTCCCCCCCCCCCCCCCCACCTTTCAAGTTTTCCACATTATGTTTGTACAGGTACGAATAAACGAAAGAAAAAGAAATAAATTACCATATCTGTTGCACTGTGCTGTGGTAATTAACTGCTATCACTTGTGGCAACGCCAGTTAAGATGTCTGTAAGCTTATTGGATATAGGTTCCACCTTTTATGCAAAAAGCTGTTTTTTCTTGTTATCCAAACATGTTTCAGCACCTCTGTGCCACTATCCACGGTGTGTGTCATACACAGGCGACTTTAGATGTCCCCATAGGAAATAATCAAGGGGAATCAAGTTAGGTGATCTCGTAGACCATGGAATAGGATCTCTCTCCCCTTCCAATCCAGCGACCAGGAAATACAGCACTGAGGTATTTGCAGACATCATCACTGAAGTGAGGCGGTGTATCGTCATGTTGTATCCACATCCCCTCATGAACAGCCGAGGGTACGTTCTCCAACGGCTCAGATAGAACTCTTTGCACGAACCGCAACTAAACAAAACTTTCATCATGACTTCGTAGTAATCAGGTTCTTCCTCCTTGTTTCCTTGCGGGAATAAGGACTGTAGATGTAAATAAACAGTACAGTACGTGTAAACTTGTACGCATGCTAGTTGTAAATAAGCTGGAAAACCGTAATGCTGGACAAAGTGGTAGACAAGTTTACTTTCACATCTCCTTAAGGTGGCTTCTTCGACCCCAGGTTCCCTACTGCAAATTGTTCAGTGGAGCATTATCTGTGACCTGTTATATTTTCGCACGCTGTTAAGGAAACACCCTGCATAAATGATACAGGAGACCATCTGAGCAGCCCTGTTAGATTGTTTTCAGATGATGCTGTCGTCAGGATATCAGTACGAATTGTAATATGATTGAGACAAGATATCTCCATGGTGCGAAATGTGGCAGTTGACCCTGAACAATAAAAAGTGTACTAAAATCTGAATACATAAAAAGAAAAAAGGCGAACCAAGGAAACCAAAGAATGCTTTTTACTAGCACAACACTTAGAGGAGGCAATAAATCTACTACTGCAGCCCTGTTCTGGAGTATTGCTGGGTGGTATGGGATCCTTACCCCAGATAGGAGTGACGGAGGACGTTGATGTTCAAATGTGTGTGAAATCTTGTGGGACTTAACTGCTAAGGTCATCAGTCCCTAAGCTTACACACTACTTAACCTAAGTTATCCTAAGGACAAACACACACACCCATGCCCGAGGGAGGACTCGAACCTCCGCCGGGACCAGCCGCAGGAGGACGTTGAGAAAGATCAGAAAAAGGGAGCTCGTTTTGTATTATCGCGAAACAGAGGAGAGTGTCACGAATACGATACACGAGTCAGGGTGGAAATCATTAAAACCTAGGCGTTTCTCGCTGCGGCGAGAACTTTTCACGAAATTTCAGTCACAAACATTATGCTCCGAATGCGAAAATATTCTGTTGGCTCCCATCAACATACGGTGAAAAAGACGATCGTGATAAAATAAGAGAAATTCGAAAGATTTAGGTGTCCATTTTTCCGAGATGCTTTTAGCGTTTGGGACCTTCGAGAAACAGACCGAAACAGGTCCTACGAACCCTTTTGCCAGGCATTTAACTGTGAATTGCAGGGTAATCAAGGGGCTGCAGATGCAGAGTAGCTGAGGACGAATGGCGATGTGTGAAACAGGTTGGACGAAACTGCACTACCTCGAGCACTGTACTTGTCCAGATCCGCCTTCTTTTGAACTCGCCGGATTTTCCATAACGCTGCAAGGTGTCCCCGCTGCGAATTCGATAGTGTAGGAGGCAAGCGGCGAGCGCTGGGAACGGCCGAGTTACGGCGGAAGAGGCCGTAGCAAGTGTTTCGCGAGGACTCGGTGGAGGAAAGAACGGCCGTCGTAAAAGAGAACCACCGCGCTGCCGCCCCCGCGTGGCGTGTAACCGGAACCGCCTCTCGCCGGCGCTGCGGAGGCGGAAACCACACGCGGCGAACACTCTGTACACGTCTCAGAATTGGAATGAGCCTCCACTCTGTGCGAACAAAACCCGATGGCGCGACCAAGTGAGCCTCCCAAGAGCGAAAGAGCACGCTGTGGCAAGCTGCGCCGTGTTCTCCCGAATACAAGTCACAAAACAACCACGCGAAAGTTTTTTTTTTTTTAGATTCGAGTGTGTTATCTCCCCCCTCGTTCCTATTTCCATCTATTGTCCACATTAAACGATGTCCAGTCCAAGTAATTAATGAGCAAAGTCTTTTATGAAGATTCGAGAGGCGCGAAGATCACAATAAACTTCCAAGTTTCCAGAATGAGATCTTCGCCCTGAAGCGGAGTGTGCGGTGGTGTGAAAATTCCTGGCAATTAAAACTGTGTGCCGGATCGAGACTCGAAAACTCGGGACCTTTGCCTTTCGCGGGCAAGTGCTCTACCAACTGAACTACCCTGGCACGACTCGCGCCCCGTCCTCACAGCTTTACTTCTGCCAGTACCTCGTCTCGTACCTTCCAAACTTCACAGAAGCTCTCCTGCGGACCTTGCAGAACTAGCACGCCTGGTAGAGCATTTTCCCGCGAAAGGCAAAGGTCCCGAGTTCGAGTCTCAGTCCGGCACACAGTTTTAATCTGCCAGGAAGTTTCAACTTCCAAGTTTACTTAGTTTGCCATGTTGACATGGCTCCAGTTCTTCTTTTCTAGGGGTCTGATTCTTGAAGTTGAAAATCTCACATCAGGTCCTCACGGTTGGTTTGAACCAATTAAATCTGAAGATTTTTTTTACATAAATATATTTTCTCACATTTTAGTATATAATACCCTACTCTGATTTTTCACATTAATAAAGCCGAAATTACATTATTCACACAAAAATACAAAAACACGTCCGATCAATTAGAGGCATGCTTACCACTCCCACACACTGCGAAAACAACAAAATTCCAAAGGGTTCACAATTTTTCTTAACAAACGAATTTTTACTAGTTTCCGTTACATTATTAATTTCGATTATTATTTCATAAATGTGTCCAGAAATATAGTAAACAGTACAGAATAGCGTAATTAATAATAGAAATTTTAAATGTACCAATAAATCGTAATTTCAAATGTTTATAAAAAAAAAGTTTAATTGTAGATTCAGGACTAGTACTTATCGATCGTAACATCGAAACTAAAATATTTTATAAAATAATTCCTTTTCATAAATTTTAGCTTGAAATATACCATCTAGTGTATAAAATTATGTGGAAGCTTTTGGTAAAGCAATTTAGATAATATTGACCTGTCCAAAATTCGAAAATTAATGCAAGTATCGACAACTACTGTTGAGGAAAAGTATTGCTAGAGGAGGATTTCCGATTACAAGTGGGAGCACATATCTCACACGAGTGTATACTAAACGCTTGGGAAAAATACGACGTTCTAACAACCCTGTTCCCTCAGTTCAGTAATCACGAAGATAATAAAATACAAATGATTGAGTTTAACATTTCTGTCAGCATGAACTGACGTAGAAATGTACGTTTTAAGTAGGGAAATTGAAATCGAAATAAGCTGTTCGTAAGTTGGTTGTAGCAAGAATTAACAGTCAATGAAAATACGCTTCTTCATTTTTCGTAGGTATTGTTAGCTCCGCTCTTGTCTAATATCACTCCTCCACAGGCCCTGATGTTACCAGGTTCACGAAACAACATTAACTTGCCAACGATGGATTATCGCAGTATATTTTTGCACTAAAATCTGTCAATAGTACAATTCTCGTCATTTATATTATAAAAGACACTGATTAAAAATATCACTTTCAAATTAAACACTATTTTTATGAATGGGGCTGGCTTTATAAAATGGTTCAAATGGCTCTGAGCACTATGCGACGTAACTGCTGAGGTCATCAGTCGCCTAGAACTTAGAACTAATTAAACCTAACTAACCTAAGGACATCACACACATCCATGCCCGAGGCAGGATTCGAACCTGCGACCGTAGCGGTCACGCGGTTCCAGACTGAAGCGCCTTTAACCGCACGGCCACACCGGCCGGCGGCTGGCTTTATATTCCTTCTCATAGTCGGCACTACGTATGTTAACATTCTCGATGAAGACATATTTCACCGCAGTAGGCTCACAAGACAAATCTCACATAATCTAAAACGGAAGCACGACGCAGACTTGGCTTCCCACGGTGGGAAGATCTTATGGGACCAAACTACTGAGGTCATCCGTCCCTAAGCTTAAACACTACTTAAACTAACTTACGCTGAGAACAACACACACACACATACCCATGCCCGAGGGAGGACTCGAACCTCCGACGGGGGGAGCCGCGCGAACCGTGGCAAGGCGCCAAAGACCGCGCGGCACGGCGATCTCCTCCAACACTTGACGGACACTCTCGAGGCAAAGCTATACTACAGTACAGAGAAATACGGCTCCTCGTCGGTGCAAAGAGTTTTTCAGGTAACTTTATAGCTAGTCTGATTTAAAGTTTATAAACAAAGTATTCAGAAGTATTAATCAGAGCACGAATATATTTAATGAAGAAAAAACAATTAAATACTCTTCAGCAAAATTTTTGGTATTTGAAGTTTCGTGATTTAGGTAATGTTAGATATAGAATGAGATTTTCAGTCTGCAGCGGAGTGTAGGCTGATATGAAACTTCCTGGCAGATTAAAACAGTTTTAATCTGCCAGAAAGTTCCATACCGGCGCACACTCCGCTGCAGAGTGAAAATCTCATTCTGAAACATCCTCCGGCTGTGGCTAAGCCATGTCTCCGCAATATCCTTTCTTCCAGGAGTGCTAGTTCTGCAAGGTTCGCAGAAGAGCTTCTGTGAATTCTGGAAAAGTAGGAGACGAGGTACTGCCAGAATCGAAGCTGTGAGGACGGGTCGTGAGTCGTGCTTGGGAAGCTCAGTTGGTTGAGCACTTGCCCGCGAAAGGCTAAGGTCCCGAGTTTTAGAGTCTCGGTCTGGCACACAGTTTTAATCTGCCAGGAAGTTTCAATGTTAGATATGTAATTGACGTCGGTTACTGACGAAGAAAACAAATAGAATTTCATAGGATAATTAATTTTTTCATAAGTAACATCATTATTGGAGAAATGGACTTCCACAATATGAAATGCAAATATACAAATGTAAATAAAATTTCAAATAACAGTTGCCAAACAACATACCAATCCCAAAGCCCCCATAATGAACATAAAATGTACAATTTTCAAAGAGACTCGTCAAAATATGAATGACATCGAACGGTTCAGTAAACAAAGATGTATCGTTATCTACCAATAAACAGGTGACACTATGGTACAGATTCACTTCAACATTTGCAAAAATTGCAAAGACACCAACACTACATTAATACCCAACATAGTAAATACACCGAAATAAAATTATGTAGCAACCTCTGGGTCCCATAAATTACTGCCCTAGCACTTTCACCACTGTAAACAATATATGTACGATAACTTAATCATAAGCATTACGACGCAGTGTGAAAGCAGCAAAGAGAATTAGAGAAATTTGGAAAAAATATTGAAGTTCAGTGAGACGAAATAAAAACATTTTAAGGTTTGATGATGACACAGATATTGTGTCAGAGACAGCAAAGAAATTGGAAGGACAGTTCAAGGAAATGGATGATGTCTTCAGGATATAACATAAGTAAAGCACAAGAAATGGAATGTGGTGGGGTCACACTCATACGCCGAAACATTGTCACAGTCGCCCGCACGAGACGGGCACGTGTCGTGGTCAGCAAAGTACACTACTGGCCATTAAAATTGCTACACCACGAAGATGACGTGCTACAGACACGAAATTTAACCGACAGGAAGAAGATGCTGTAATATGCAAATGATTAGCTATTCAGAGATTTCACACAAGGTTGGCGCCGGTGGCGACACCTACAACGTGCTGACATGAAGATAGTTTCCAACCGATTTCTCGTACACAAACAGCAGTTGACCGGCGTTGACTGGTGTAACGTTGTTGTGATGCCTCGTGCAAGGAACAGAAATGCGAACCATCACGTTTCTGACTTTGATAGAGGTCGGAATGTAGCCTATCGCTATTGCGGTTTGTCGTATCGCGACATTGGTGCTCACGTTGGTCGATATCCAATGACTGTTAGCAGAATATGGAATCGATGGGCTCAGGAGGGTAATACGAAACGCCGTGCTGGATCCCAACGGCCTCGTATCACTAGCAGTCCAAATGACAGGCATCTTATCCGCATGGCTGTAACAGATCGTGCAGCCATGTCTCGATCCCTGAGTCAATAGATGGGGACGTTTGCAAGACAACCATCTGCACGAACAATTCAACGACGTTTGCAGCAGCATGGACTATCAGCCCAGAGACCATGGCTGCGGTTATCCTTGACGCTGCGTCACAGACAGGAGCGCCTGCGATGGTGTACTCGACGACGAACCTGGGTGCACGAACGTCATTTTTTCGGATTAATCCAGGTTCTGTTTACAGCATCATGATGGTCGCATCCGTGTTTGGCGACACTGTACACGCCATCCAAGCTCTGACTCGATGCCCAGGCGTATCAAGGCCGTTATTACGGCCTGAGGTGGTTGTTCTGGGTACCGATTTCTCAGGATCTATGCACCAAATTGCGTGAAAATGTAATCACATGTCACTTCTAGTATAATATATTTGACCAATGAATACCCGTTTAACATCTGCATTTCTTCTTGGTGTAGCAGTTTTAATGTCCAATAGTGTATATAAGCAGAGCAGAACGAACGCGGAATCAATGCAGATACCAACCATTTACACAATGTCTGCGTATTGCAGTGTCCTTCAGACATTCACGGACATCACATTGAAGTCTGGGTCTGTTCGGGAGGCGTGTAGTGATAGCCAAACTGGTTAAGGAGACCGCTCGCGATAAGCGAGAAATTCGGGTTCGAGTCCCCATCAGGTAGAAATTTTCATGTGTCATCAATAAAATGTACAGCTGACGTCAAGAACTATCCGCAATTTGCGAATCTACTTTGTAAGACTCTAGCTACGATAAGGGCCGTGCAAGGGCAAGTCCACAAACATAAGCAGCTTGGACAAAGTGCGCATTTAGTATAGTCTGGCACCACGTTATGTTTCTAGTATCATTTTTGCTTATCTTACACTATCCATCCTGTTCAACAGCTCTTCCAAATCCTTTGCTGCCTCTGACATCTCACCAGCGCTCATCAAGATTTTTCTCTCTCCTCTCTGAACTTTGTTCTTCCGTTTTTTTCTTTGGTTTCCTTTATTGCTTACGCAATGTACAATTGAGTAACATCGAGAATAGGCTACAACCCTGTCTCACTCCCTTCTCAACCAGTGATTCTCCTTCATGCCCATCGATTCTTTCATCTGTCATCGGTTTCTGTACAAGTTGTAAATAGCGTTTCGCTGCCAGTGTTTTATCCCTCTTATCTTCCGAAATTCAGTATATTCCAATTAAAACAGTGTTCTGTAAGTCTACAAATGCTATAAATGCAAGTTTTGCTGTCCTTACTGTATGTTTTAAAGTAAGTCGTGGGATCAGCATTCCCTCCCTAGGTCCGCTTCTCCCAGTTTCTTCATTTTGCTGTGAATAACTCGTTTTAGTACTCTGCAACCAAGCTGACAGTTCGGCAACATTCGCAACTGTAAACACTTGCTTTCTTTGGAACTGGAATTATTATATTCCCTATGAAGTCTGAGGGTATTTTGTCGGTCTCATATCTCAGATACCAGGTGGCATAGTTTGATCATGGCTGGCTCTCCCTATGATCTCAGTACCTGTTTGGGAATAGCTTTTGAAGGAGGCCATATTATTTTGGCTGAAACCTAGGTAAAGATTGGTTTCTATTTGCAACTGAGGCTGACGTCTTATATGTTTAATTATCACAGTTGCTGACGGGGCTGCACGATGTTCTTTGTCAGTTTGTTCCCGCCATATCAAATCTCCCGCCTCATCTTTATCCTAGTCCCTCTTCTCTATCTATAATAATGTCTTCGAGTTTATTTTCCTTGTAGAGCCCCTCTAGATATTCTTTCCCCCTTTCAGCTTTCCCTTCTTTGCTTAGTACTGTTTTTATCCATCTGAGCTCTTTGATATTAAAATAATAGAGGAGACCATGAAGTTTCTGCTTGAGGGCTTTACTGCAACATAGGGCAACTCCGATGAGGGTATATAAGCACCGACTTGCAGGGAAGCGATTAGTAAGGCAATCGTTTATTTCCGATGTGCGTGTCTTAAATACGTAGACGTGAACTATGGCGACATTATTACCAGATTCCGTCCAAATAGGACCAACATGCTGTTGTTCCTTTCTTGGCTGCCGAAGGACGAATGCCGATAGACATCCATCTGAGAATGAAGAATATGTATGGAGGCAGCAAGTCTGTCTAAAGCCAGCAAGTGCGACAAGGAGTACTGCTGGTTCGTGATGACGCACGTCCCCACATCGCAAATGGCGCACCTCTGCAGGAGACACTTGAGCAGCCGCCGTGTAGTCCTGAACTCTAGCCATGCAACTATCACGCCTTCGATCCCATGGAGGGTGGACGATTCCCGCCGGAGGAAGGCGTGCAGTAGGTAGTTCTGGCCTTCTTCGCGCAGCGGGACACAGTTTTTCACCAAACAGGTATCTTCAACATGGTGTGTCGGTGGGATGGTTGCTTCAGTGCCCACGGCGATTTCGCCTGATTGACCCACCGATTCTGGTCTCTAAGGCCTTCGAACTGAAGCTTATCGATCGCCTCTCATACAAGTAGTCGCTTCTCTTTCGTCTCTCTTTCGTTTAATCTCCCTATAGGCGGTATCCACACTACTGGCCATTAAAATTGCTACACCACGAAAATGACGTGCTACAGACGAGAAATTTAACCGACAGGAAGAAGATTCTGTGATATGCAAATAATTAGCTTTTCAGAGCATTCACACAAGGTTGGCGCCAGTGGCGACACCTACAACGTGCAGGCATGAGGAAAGTTTACAACCGATTTCTCATACACAAACAGCAGTTGACCGGCGTTGCCTGGTGAAACGTTGTTGTGATGCCTCGTGTAAGGAGGAGAAATGTGTACCATCACGTTTCCGACATTGATAAAGGTTGGATTGTAGCCTATCACGATTGCCGTTTATCGTATCGCGACATTCCTGCTCGCGTTGGTCGAGATCCAATGACTGTTATCAGAAAATGGAATCGGTGGGTTCAGGAGGGTGACACGGAACGCCGTGCTGGATCCCAACGGCACCGTATCACTATCAGTCAAGATGACATGCATCGTATCCGCATGGCTGTAACGGATCGTGCAGCCACGTCTCGATCCCTGAGTCAACAGATGGGGACGTTTGCAAGACAACAACCATCTGCACGAACAGTTCGACGACGTTTGCAGCAGCATGGACTATCAGCTCGAAGACCGTGGCTGCGGTTACCCTTTACGCTGCATCACAGACAGGAGCGCCTGCAATGGTGTACTCGACGACGAACCAGGGTGCACCAATGTCAAAATGTCATTTTTTCGGATGAATCCAGGTTTTGTTTACTGCATCATGATGGTCGCATCCGTGTTTGGCGACATCGCGGTGAACGCACATTGGAAGCGTGTATTCGTCATCGCCATACTGGTGTATCACCCGGCGTGATGATATGGGGTGGCATTGGTTACACGTCTCGGTCACCTCTTGTGCGCATTGACGGAACTTTTAACAGTGGACGTTACATTTCAGATGTGTTTCGACCCGTGGCTCTACCCTTCATTCGATCCCTGCGAAACCCTACATTTCAGCAGGATAATGCGCGTCCGCATGTTGCACGTCCTGTACGGGCCTTTCTGGGTACAGAAAATGTTCGACTGCTGCCCTGGCCAGGACATTCTCCAGATCTCTCACCAACTGAAAACGTTGGTCAATGGTGGCCGAGCTACTGGCTCGTCAAAATACGCCAGTCACTACTCTTGATGAACTGTGGTATCGTGTTGAAGCTGCATGGGCAGCTGTACCTGTACACGCCATCCAAGCTCTGTTTGACTCAATGCCCAGGCGTACCAAGGCCGTTATTACGGCCAGAGGTGGTTGTTCTGGGTACTGATTTCTCAGGATCTATGCACCCCAATTGAATGAAAATGTAATCACATGTCAGTTCTACTATAATATATTTGTCCAATGAATACCCGTTTATCATCTGCATTTCTTCTTGGTCTAGCAATGTTATTGGCCAGTAGTGTATTTGTGTGAAACATGTTTGTCTCTTTAAGTGAGTCTACAGTCGACTGTTATTTCAATATACACTCCTGGAAATTGAAATAAGAACACCGTGAATTCATTGTCCCAGGAAGGGGAAACTTTATTGACACATTCCTGGGGTCAGATACATCACATGATCACACTGACAGAACCACAGGCACATAGACACAGGCAACAGAGCATGCACAATGTCGGCACTAGTACAGTGTATATCCACCTTTCGCAGCAATGCAGGCTGCTATTCTCCCATGGAGACGATCGTAGAGATGCTGGATGTAGTCCTGTGGAACGGCTTGCCATGCCATTTCCACCTGGCGCCTCAGTTGGACCAGCGTTCGTGCTGGACGTGCAGACCGCGTGAGACGACGCTTCATCCAGTCCCAAACATGCTCAATGGGGGACAGATCCGGAGATCTTGCTGGCCAGGGTAGTTGACTTACACCTTCTAGAGCACGTTGGGTGGCACGGCATACATGCGGACGTGCATTGTCCTGTTGGAACAGCAAGTTCCCTTGCCGGTCTAGGAATGGTAGAACGATGAGTTCGATGACGGTTTGGATGTACCGTGCACTATTCAGTGTCCCCTCGACGATCACCAGTGGTGTACGGCCAGTGTAGGAGATCGCTCCCCACACCATGATGCCGGGTGTTGGCCCTGTGTGCCTCGGTCGTATGCAGTCCTGATTGTGGCGCTCACCTGCACGGCGCCAAACACGCATACGACCATCATTGGCACCAAGGCAGAAGCGACTCTCATCGCTGCAGACGACACGTCTCCATTCGTCCCTCCATTCACGCCTGTCGCGACACCACTGGAGGCGGGCTGCACGATGTTGGGGCGTGAGCGGAAGACGGCCTAACGGTGTGCGGGACCGTAGCCCAGCTTCATGGAGACGGTTGCGAATGGTCCTCGCCGATACCCCAGGAGCAACAGTGTCCCTAATTTGCTGGGAAGTGGCGGTGCGGTCCCCTACGGCACTGCGTAGGATCCTACGGTCTTGGCGTGCATCCGTGCGTCGCTGCGGTCCGGTCCCAGGTCGACGGGCACGTGCACCTTCCACCGACCACTGGCGACAACATCGATGTACTGTGGAGACCTCACGCCCCACGTGTTGAGCAATTCGGCGGTACGTCCACCCGGCCTCCCGCATGCCCACTATACGCCCTCGCTCAAAGTCCGTCAACTGCACATACGGTTCACGTTCACGCTGTCGCGGCATGCTACCAGTGTTAAAGACTGCGATGGAGCTCCGTATGCCACGGCAAACTGGCTGACACTGACGGCGGCGGTGCACAAATGCTGCGCAGCTAGCGCCATTCGACGGCCAACACCGCGGTTCCTGGTGTGTCCGCTGTGCCGTGCGTGTGATCATTGCTTGTACAGCCCTCTCGCAGTGTCCGGAGCAAGTATGGTGGGTCTGACACACCGGTGTCAATGTGTTCTTTTTTCCATTTCCAGGAGTGTAGTTGTGCTGTCCCCTCCAGCCCCTAGTTTTAATCACGCTTGGCCACCATTACTGTGGCAAATGGTGAGGTGAAGTCGAATTAAGTCTGCACTAGGAGAAGAATCTGATGCTTTATGCAGCAGTCAGGACGGCGAGCTGGGAAGCAGTCGGATGTTCGCATTAAGCCAAGCCAGTGTACACAGTCAGGCGTCAATTTTGTAACGGTGGCATAGAGTACAGAAGTAAGGAGATAACTAAAAATAAACAACAGTCAAGAGTAGTCTATAACCGAAAGAAACTTTTGTAAGAGCAAAGCTCTAAATTTAAAAGACTTTCAAGGCACTACAAATAAGAAATCATGATCAACATTGACAGAAGAAACGAAAAGGAGGAAGGATGAAAGATTATGGTTTTACGTCCCTTCGATATCGCAGTCTTTAGGGGCGGAGCAGAAGCTCGCATTGATTCAAGGATGGGGAAGGAAATCGGGCGTGTCCTGTTCAAAGGAACTGTCCCTGCGTCTGCATGGAGCGGTTTAGGGAAATCACGGAAAACCTAAATCTGGATGGCCGGACGTGGATTTGAACCGTTGTTCTTCCGAATGCGAGCCCAGTGTACTGAACACTGTGCCAACTCGCTCGGTGGAAGAAGAAAAGAAAGAACAACTCTGAGGTATTTAGGAGCTGAGGTGCAGGGGGGAGGGGTGTGGGCAAGGAAACTGAATGAGTACTGTAAAAAGAGTGACACGTGATTTCATGTGACGAATACAGAAGCACTTGGTTTGAGGATAAGAAAAAAGTCCATACTGAGACAATGAGAGAAACTCGAGCGCAAGGAAAGACTAGATGAAAAATTTTGAAATGCCACTTGATGAATACTGCGTGGTCCAGTAGGGCCCCAATGTGAATAATAAATGATGATGATGATGATAAGAAGAAGAAAAAGAATCGGACACAAATGGGCAGCATTGTGTGTTAGTCTTCTGTACTCGTTTTGTTGCTGCTGACGAATGATACTCTTCCAGTTTTCATTTGGTCCGCGCTATCCGTCTTCCTCCTACCCTTTCTCGGCCGCGTCTGCGGACTTTGCGTTAAAAAAAATTTGGGGGGGGGGGGGTGGAGTCGTGGGCGACCAGCAGACTAGGCCGGCATACGCACAGTGTTTTCGGAGCGCGCATTGTTCCAGGTGGAGTAACTCTCGCTGCTGGCGAAGCTTCGCCGTACACAATAACCACACGCCTGGCAGCGCACCGCCGCGGAAAATACACGGCCGCCCGCGCGTGGCTGCTTCTCCAGGAAAACGAAATTTCCTCTGGCTGGCCGAGGGAGCGCGCTTACTGCTGCGGAATTAATACGTAGCGACAGGACGGGCCGAAAGCGGAGACTCCGGCTTAACCTCTCCCCCACTCTCCACTTCTATCCGTCACTTCACGTCCATAAAGAGAACTGTAAGAGGTCGCAAAAGTTATTCCATTATTCGTCGGGTCCTTTTTTTTTCTTATTTTCACTACTTTCTTACCTGGCAAACCCGGGATTTGAGGCGCTCCCACGGAACACATCCGGGCAGTTGGGGAATTGTTGGACGAATGAGCAATAAAATACTTTGTCGCAACATCAGCTTCGTCTGGGGCCGGTGGGTGCTTATCGCGGCAACGGCGACCTATCGGAAGCCGGGAGGCAGCAAATATCGCCTAACTTCGGCCGGAGAACTTTTATTAAATTTTCCGCCGAAAATACGGCGGGTCACGGTAGCGACGCTGAGCCTTTCATCTTCGTAGAAGGCAATGAAGAATGGCAGTGAAGAGAGAGATGGGCAGCGCTCCACCCTTAGGCCTGCCGACTAAAAAAAAGAGAGAGAGAGAGAAAAATGCCTATAGGGAATTTCTTCATCGGAGGTGTATTATTTTATACGGTCGATATCTCTTCGGTCCCTTCCCCCATTTGAACTCGCTTCACTTCAGCTAAAGGCAACCTAATTCGTTCGTAAAGAAAAAAAAATTGATCATTTTTTTCTCGTCGGATACATTTTCAGAATGTTCGCAGAAATTGCTAAGTTTTAAATCGTTAACAAGCCAGAATATTTCAGTGTTACTCTTAAGAGAGAAAAGCGGAATAGAAAAGGGGAATATCAAACTAAATAAAAAATACTGAAGACAAAAGCAAGTTACAAAATGAAATAAAACTGTCGTTTGCAGAACATAAGGCTTTAGAATCTGTTAATTAGCGAATCGGGAAACGTAAGAGAGGAGAGAAAAAAAACTCTTCTGTGGAATTCATACTTCTCGACCGCGGTTGTTTTTCGACGAGGTCCTCAGACGCAAGTCAAGAGAAATATAGCTAAAACTTTTCTAGAAAATATTCTCTTCGATAGGGGTTTTGTTCTTTTTTCTTCAATGTTACGTCTCAAGTACTGATACGACCCCTTTTCAATGCTTGCAAATCCATGGAGTACTTTAACAATTGTAGCCTTACTCTGTAGAAAACTTTACAATCTCAGATGCACGGCGCCAGTGAACATACACTGCCGGAAAAAAGTCAGTAAACCCTTTTAAAAGTTTGCAGTTCACTCAAGATTTATTGTTGCAACAGTGCATGTGGAGTACATAAAACGATTATCTGTACAGATCAATAGTACAAGCGGTTCTGAGGGACCAGGTATCGATCCATACGGAGACACCCGCACTAGTACGTGGAGTGGTCCCCACGAGTGGCAATGCAGGCGCTGGGACGGGCATCCAGGAGATCGTACAGATGGCCAATACTGTCCTGAGATACGTTATGCCACGTCTCCCCGACCCGTACACGTAGTTCTGTAAGAGTTACTGGGTGACGAGTCCCAAGAGTCACTTCTCGTCCCCTGGAAGAGCAGCTGAACGGAATGGACCGTGTCTTGAAAGGAGGATAAAAGGTGAACATCTACAAAAGCAAAACGAGGATAATGGAATGTAGTCGAATTAAATCAGGTGACGCTGAGGGAATTACATTAGGAATTGAGACACTTAAAATAGTAAAAGTGTTTTGCTATTTGGGGAGCAACATAACTGATGATGGTCGAAGTAGAGAGGATATAAAATATAGACTGGCAATGGCAAGGAAAGTGTTTCTGAAGAAGAGAAATTTGTTAACATCGAGTATAGATTTAAGTGTCAGGAAGTCGTCTCTGAAAGTATTTGTATGGAGTGTACCCATGTACGGAAGTGAAACGTGGACGATAAATAGTTTGGACAAGAAGAGAATAGAAGCTTTCGAAATGTGGTGCTACAGAAGAATGCTGAAGATCGGATGCGTAGATCACATAACTAATGAAGAGGTATTGAATAGTAATGAATAGAATTGGGATAAGAGAAGTTTGTGGCACAACTTGACAAGAAGAAGGGATCGCTTGGTAGGATATGTTCTGAGGCATCAACGGATCACCAATTTAGTACTGGAGGGAGTCATGGAGGGTAAAAATCATAGAGAGAGACCAAGAGATGAATACACTAAACAGATTCAGAAGGATGTAGGTTGCAGTAGGTACTGGGAGATAAAGAAACTTGCACGGAATAGAATAGCATGGAGAGCTGCATCGCCGGCCACGGTGGCCGTGCGGTTCTAGGCGCTGCAGTCCGGAACCGTGGGACTGCTACGGTCGCAGGTTCGAATCCTGCCTCGGGCATGGATGTGTGTGATGTCCTTAGGTTAGTTAGGTTTAAGTAGTTCTAAGTTCTAGAGGACTGATGACCTAAGATGTTAAGTCCCATAGTGCTCAGAGCCATTTGGAGAGCTGCATCAAACCAGTCTCTGGGCTGAAGACCACAACAACAAATGTCCCACAACTTCTCGTTTGGGGACAAGTCCGGTGATGATGCTGGGCACGGAAGTTGCTGCACGTCTTGCACAGCACGTTGAGTTTCACTGGCAGTGTGTGGGCGAGCATTATCCTGTTGGAACAACACACCACGTTCTTGTTGCTAGAATTGCAAGAGAACGGATCTAACAATATACTGCACATACCGAGCGATGGTTAGCGTCCCCTCCAGAAACACCACAGGTGAGCGAGAGTTGTAGCTCTGGTCTGGCATGAGACTACTTTGTTTTGGACGAATGATCTCTACGTGACAACACTCGCCAGGTCTACGTCGTACGCGCAAACGACGAAAGCATGCGTGCTCACAGAATCTGCTTTCATCGCTGATGACCAAGGAGTGCCATCCCATCTCCCAAGTGATCCTCTGATGGCACCAGTCGAGCCATGCACGTCGATGCTGTGGCGTGAGTGGAAGACGGGGTAGATGCGTGCGTGCCAGTAGTCCCACAGCTAATAAGCCGTTCGCACCAGTTCATGTGTTCTGGTAGCTGTACGATCTCCCATCGTTGCCCTTACAATACGACGTCCCCTACGGTCGTTTCAGCTGCGCGGACGTCCAAACATCGTCTACAGGTGTGACAATATTCACCTGAGAACTGAGAGCAGCAACTTTGCGCTAATGACGTAGCACGTTCAACTTGTGCAGCAACTCTCCGAAAGGACCATCCCACTACTCAGAGGGCCACAGTCTGACCTCTTTCATACTTGCTCAGTTGACTGTAGGAAAAACCAGTACGTGTCCGTTACATGATTCCTGCATGCTTCACACGTTTGCACTACACCGAGCGTTCTGGCTGTGGGTATTCCGTACTAAAGAGTAGACACAGATGGCGCTCTGGTAGCTATGCCACTACGCCACTTGTTGGCGGACGACGCTGAAACCATTATCAGTACATTTACACTCATGCTCATAAATTAAGGATAATGCTGATACATGGTGAAACAACACTCTGGTGGGCAGTTGGCGGGTTTAAACCACTTCGCGGTATGACCTTGTGGTGCATTTGACCTGCGGTCGTTGCACGGTGGCGCTGGCAGCAGTCCACGCAGGTGTGTTGGTTCATGTCACAATACGGTGCAGCGAGTAGGTGTGCAGACGTTTACAGACGTGCTAATGGTGACTGTGTGTTGAAAATGGCTCAAACAATACACATTGATGACGTTATGAGGGTTAGAATACTAGGGCGACTGGAGGCTGGTCAAACACAGCAGGTCGTAGCACGGGCCCTCCGTGTTCCACAAAGTGCGATCTCAAGATTATGGCAACGATTCCAGCAGACAGGAAACGTGTCCAGGCGCTACAGTACTGGATGTCCACAGTGTACAACACCACAAGAAGACCGATATCTCATCATCAGTGCCCGCAGACGGCCACGGAGTACTGCAGGTAGCCTTCCTCCCGACCTTACCGCAGCCACTGGAACAGTTGTCTCCAGACACAGTCTACAGACAACTGAACAGACATGGTTTATTCGCCCGGAGAAACCCTGGTCAAAGGAGTGCCCGAAAAGCCTGGTGTCTCAGTACATGGAACAGTGGTCCCACGTTATGTTCACAGACGAGTTGAGGTATAGTCTGAACAGTGATACTCAACGGGTTTTCACCGGGCGTGAACCAGGAACCAGATACCAACCCCTTAATGCCCAAGAAAGGGATCTGGCGACGGAGGTCGTGGTTTGATGGTGTGGGGTGTGAATACGATTGGTGCACGTACACTCCTGCATGTCTTTGACAGAGGAACTGTAACAGGTCAGGTGTATCGGGACGTCATTTGGCACCAGTATGTCCGCCTTTTCAGGAGTACAGTGGGTCCCACCTTCCTCCTGATGGATGATAACGCACGGCCCCACCGAGCTGCCATCGTGGAGAAGTAGCAGGCGAATGGAGTGGCCTGCCCGTTCTGCAGACCTAAACCCCATCAAGCACGTCTGGCATGCTCTCGGTCGACCTGTCGCTACACGTCTTCAAACTCCTACGACACTTCAGGAGCTCCGACAGGCACTGGTGCAAGAATGGGAGGCTATAGCCCAGCAGCTGCTCCACCACCTGATCCAGAGTATGCCAACCCGTTGTGTGGCCCGTGTACGTGCGCATGGTGATCATATCCCTTACTGATGACGGGGTACATGCGAAGAAAACTGTGACGTTTTGTAGCACATGTGTTTCGGGACGGTTTTCTCAACTTATCACCAATACCGTGGACTTACAGATATGTGTCGTGTGTGTTCCCCATGTGCCTATGCTATTAGCGACAGTTTTGTGGAGTGCCACCTTGTGTAGCACCACATTCTGCAATTATCCTTAATTTATAAGCATGAGTGTACTATCCTGCAATATGCCGTCATTGGATCAAAATCGGCGTCTTTCCAAGTGCACTTTTTTTCGGCAGTGTATTTACACTGGTCAGCAGCACGCGATGAAGTCGCCCTCGTTCTCTCCCACAGACCTCCTAATAAAAGAAGTATTAGCATACTGGTAGAACAAAAATGTTCCATTCGAATGGTTCTACATCTACATAGATTCTCCGCAAGCCACCGGTGCGTGACGGAGGGTGCCCTGTACCACCACTTTTCATTTCCTTTCCTGTTCCAGTCGAAAACAGAGCGAGGGAGAAAACGACTGTCTATATGGCGCCTTATGAGCCCTAATTTCTCGAATCATTGTGGTCCTTATGAGTAATGTTATGTTGGCGGCAGTATGATCGTTCGGTAGTCAGCTTCAAATGACGGTTCTCTAAACTGACTTTAATGCACTTTTATTTGCTCCTAGATCCAGGGCTTGCAGTTTTCTAGGAGACCTCGGTATTTCGATGCAACTTTCCGCACAATCGTCTCCATCAATAGTAGAACTGAGAAACAAAATGCCCAAGCCGCGACTGAGCCGGCAGATTACGGCTGGAGTGATCGCTGTAGCAAAAATCCATTAATACCAGTATTGCTGGTCCCTGTTTGGATCACAACCGAAGTAGAATCTTCCAATAGGGGCCTGAAGATGGCGTAGCAAAACGCTGAAACTGATTGCCAAATAAAATAAGGCTGGAAATTAGGCGGCTGACAGGTGTTTCATTTGACATCCAATAGTATCCTATTCCAGCCACCTGTTCTTTAATACGTAGATCTCCCACAGAACAAAACCACGATGTCGTTACGTCGCGTGAGGAATCCCACTTGTGTCCGTCGCAGATAAGATCTACGACAGCAGCAGAAGCTCACCCCCCTCCCACTCACCATCACCCCCCTCCCTCCCCCACGGCGCTCGCGCCATCCGCGTAATCCCAGCAATATGGGCTGGTGTCACGTGCTGCAGGCGACCCCGTGTCACGTAGATCGGCGCTGGCTGACGCCTCTGATTTACCGATAAGCCCTCCTGTGAACACAGCACTTCCGAGACAGTCTGCTGGCGTTGATAACTGCAAACTGGCCTTCACGACAATGAAAACTGGCGAAAGCCAAGATGATTTACGACAGTATTATAAATACAGTCTTGCGCCTGAAGCACGTTAGATTTGGAAGAATGGTAAGGCGAACGAGATCGCGTGTATTTCATCAGTTCAGGAACGTAATTTACTGGATAGAATATTTTCCACACGGGCAAGGAAAGAAAAAAAAGCACCGAATGCACTTTCCTTAATTAATCCTGTAACTATACCATGCCAGCCGGAGTGGCCGAGCGGTTCTAGGCGCTACAGTCTGGAACCGCGCGACCGCTACGGTCGCGGGTTCGAATCCTGCCTCGGGCATGGATGTGTGTGATGTCCTTAGGTTGGTTAGGTTTAGGTAGTTCTAAGTTCTAGGGGACTGATGACCTCAGAAGTTAAGTCCCATAGTGCTCAGAGCCATTTGAACCATTTTTGAACTATACCATCAAAATACTAACACAAATTCTTTAGGCAAAATAATGGAAAAACTGGTATCCTCGGAGAACATCAGGTTACATTCCAGAGAAATGTGGAAAACATGAGGCAACGCTTATCCTACGACTTATCTTAGAAGATAGCCCAAGGAAAGGCAAACCTTCGTTTATCACATTTGCATACATGGAGAAAGCTTCTGACAATGTTGACTGGAGTACCCTCTTTGAAATTCTGAAGGTAGCATACGAGTCGAGAGGCATGAAAGGGAAGCAATAGTTGAGATGGGACTGAGACGGGGTTGTAGTCTATTCAATCTGTACAATGAGCAGGCGGTAGAGGAAACCAAAGAAAAATTTGGAGTTGGAATTATAATCCAGGGAGAAGAAATATATGCCTTTCGCAATCCCCAATCTTTCTTTACTGAACCGAGGGGAGCACAAGTCTTCGTAGGTGACCGGAAGGTTAACATGTTTCCTTATGATTCTTCCTGATTTCGACGCAATATTGCCGACAAATGGAAGAAACGCCCTGGACATTAACAGTTGCTTCTCCTCTTGATCTTGCGTGTGGTTACGTTTCTTCCTGATCAAATCTGTGCTTATCTCATATGGAGCTTACCCATCTTTCTACACACACTATTTAATCTGCCCTTTCTGAAAACAGTTAGGTCGTTTGAAAAAAATTCGGCTGAACCTATTTCCGGTTTTACCCAGCTTTCTGTACGTGTAACTATTTGAGCAGACCGACTGTGGTCCTTTGGTGCAGAGCAGAGTGGAGGGTTTGAATCAGAGGCTCAAGCGGTTCTGTGACAGTGTAGGCTGCAGATTCCTTGACTTGTGCTATCGGGTGGTGAGTTCCCAGGTTCCGTTTAATAGGTTAGGAGTTCACTACACACAGGAGGCGGTTACACGGGTAGCGGGGGCTGTGTGGAAGGGACTGGGCAGTTGTTTAGGTTAGAGGGTCTCAGGAAACCACAGAAGGGGCGTCCGTCTAAAAGGGCGCAGGTAAAACACAGTAAGCTACTTGTAGAAACGATATGTATTGTAGTTGTAAACTGTCGTAGCTGTGTCGGGAAAAAAACCTGAGCTCCAAGCCCTAATAGAAAGCACCGAAGCTCAAATAGTTACAGCCGGAAATAAGTTCAACCAATTTTTTTTCAAACGACTTAACAGTATTGAAAAAGAATAGATTAAATACAATTGGTGGTGGAGTATTTATGGCGGTCAGAAGTATTTTACCTTGCAGGGAAATTGAAGTAAATAGTTCCTGCGAAATAGTATGGGTAGAGGTTATACTTGACAATCGAACTAAACTATTAATTGGATAGTTTTAGTGACGCCCCAACTCAGAAGATATAGTTTCTGAACAGTTCAAAGAAAACCTGAGTCTCATTTCAAGCAGGTATCCTACTCATATAATTATAATCGGTGGCGACTTCAATCTACCCTCAATATGCCCGAAAAATTTTACGTTTAAAGCCGGCAGCAGGCACAAAACGTCATCCGAAATTGTACTGAATGCTTTCTCAGAAAATTATTTTGAACAGTTAGTTCATGAACCCACTCGAAGCGTAAATGGTTGCGAAAGCATACTTGACCTCTTAGCAACAAATAACCATGGACAAATAGTGAGTATAGTGACGGTTACAAGGATTAGCGACCAAAAGGCAGTTGCTGCTAGGCTGAATACTGCAACATCTACAACCATCAAAAAGAAACGCAAAGTACATCTATTTGAAATAACTGATAAAAATGCTCTTAACGCCTTTTTAAGAGACAGTCTCCACTCCATCCGATATGATCACGTAAGCGTAGAAAAGTTGTGGAATGATTTCAAAGAGATAGTATCGACAGCAATTGAGACACATGTACCACGTAAATTAATAAGTACTGATCGCAGTGGCAGAAGCAACGAAAAAAGCATACCAAATTTAAAAGAACGCAAAATCCCCAAGATTGGCAGAGTTTTGCAGAAGTTCGAAATATAGCGGGTGCTTCAATGCGAGATGCTTTTAATAATTTCCACACCGCAACTCTGTCTCGGAATCTACCACAAAACCCGAAGACATTCTGGTTATACATCAAGCACACCAGTGACAAGACGCAATCAGTACATTCACTGCGCGGTAACAACGGTGAAGTCACTGACGACAGTGCTACTAAAGCAGAGTTATTAAACACGGTTTTCCAAAACTCCTTCACCAAAGAAGACGAAGTAAATATTCCTGAATTCCAATCAAGAACAACTGCCAAGATGAGAAACATAGAAGTAGATATCCTCGGTGTCGCAAAGCAGCTTAAATCACTTAACAAAAGCAAGGCCTCCGGTCCAGATTATATACCAGTCAGGTTCCTTTCAGAGTATGCTGATGCAATAGCTCCATATTTAGCAGATATATACATCCACTCGCTCACAGAAAGTTCCGTATCTAAAGACTGGAAAATTGCTCAAGTCACACCAATACCCCAAACGGGAAACAGGACTAATCCACTGAATTACAGGCCCATATCACTAACGTCGATTTTCAATAGGGTTCTGAAGCATACAATGTGTTCAAACATTATGAATTACCTCGAAGAAAATGACTTATTGACACATAGCACGGATTCAGAAAATATCTTTCTTGCAAAACACAACTAGCTCTAGTAATGAGTGCTATCGACAAGGGATGTCAAATTGAGTCCATATTTTTAGACTTCCAGAAGGCTTTCGACACCGTTCCTCACAAGCGTCTTCTAACCAAACTGCGTGCCTATGGAATATCGCCTCAGTTGTGCGACTGGATTCGTGATTTCGTGCCAGAAATGTCACAGGTAGTAAAATAGAAGTAATATACGGCGCTCTCCAATGAAGTGTTACACGCCCTCTATTGCTCCTGATCTATATTAACGACACAGGAGACAACCTGAGTAGCCATCTTAGATTGTTTGCAGATGATGCTGTCATTTACCGTCTTATCAAGTCATCAGATGACCAAAACGAATTGCAAAATGATTTACATAAGATATCTGTATGGTGTGAAAACTGAACATTGACCCTGAATAAAGAAAAGTGCGAAGTTATTCACACGAGTACTAAAAGAAATCCGCTAAATTTAGATTACGCGATAAGTCACACAAATCTAAACGCTGTAAATTCAACTAAATACTTAGGGATTACAATTACAAATAACCTAAATTGGAACGATCACATAGATAATACTGAAGGTACAGCAAACCAGAAGCTGCGATTCATTGGCAGAACACTTAGAAGGTGCAACAGGTCTACGAAAGAGACTGCTTACACCACGCTTGTCCGCCCTATTCTGGAGTATTGCTGTGCGGTATGGGATCCGCATCAGGTGGGACTGGCGGAAGACATCGAAAAAGTACAAAGAAGGGCAGCTCGTTTTGTATGATCGCGAAATAGGGGAGATAGTGCCACAGACATGATACGTGAATTGGAATGGCAGTCATTAAAACAAAGGCGTTTTTCGTTGCGACGGGATCTTCTCATGAAATTTCAATCAGCAGTTTTCTCCTCCGATTGCGAAAACGTTCTGTTGGCACCCACCTCCTTAGGGAGAAATAATCATCACGATAAAATAAGAGAAATTGGGGCTCGCACAGAAAAATTTAAGAGCTCGTTTTTCCCGCGCACAGTTCGAGCATGGAACGGTAGAGAAACAGCTTGAAGGTGGTTTATTGAACTCTCTGCTAGGCACTTTATTGTGAATAGCAGAGTAATCACGCAGATGTAGAAGTCGTCATACTTTTATACTTATTTAATGAACAGTTTACTGTTTCGCCAGTAACTTTATTTAAATGTTGATTGCAAATGCTAATTTAAAAGCAGTCAATCGGATGCGTCACAACTGAAAAGAGAGCCAAAAGACACTTCTGTCAAGGAGCTGACTAGCAGCTCATCTTTAGATGGTACGTGTACAGGTTCAGTGCTTTTTTGTTCTTGGTTTGTAAGGCTTATTGTGTATCTGTGGCAAGATAGATAGTGTCAGCATATATTTCGTGGAACTGTACCAATTGTAGTGCTTATTTGCTGCCGCAAATACACAACAAGCCACTCAAAGCTGTTACAAAAAGCACTGAATGTTTATACGTACCATCTGATGATTAACTGCTAGGCAGCTCGAAACCGGTCATGCTTTACTAAAATACGTCTATTTAAAAAGCCAACAGGCTGTGGTAATTTCTGAGAACACATATATATGAGACGCTCTGCTAAACCCGCAGGACAGGACAGGTAGTTTAAGTTGTGGAAAGGGGCCAAAATACGCGGCTGTCAGTTACACTCGAACACACAACCATTTATTTGATCAAACATTAAAGGAGCCAAGAAAAAATTTAAAAAACACAGCTTTAGTTTTGGAACTTAATTAGCGGCTCAACGCGCCGTATAATCTCATGCCTAAAGCGCAAGACCACTTTAATTTAAAAAGGGCTGAAAGCCAATAACTTAAAGCTCAACCAAAACCAGAAATTTAAAAGTCAAAGCCTTATCTTAAAACAGTTCCTTAATTAGGCTGAGAGCCCAAAAAATCTGATACCTTAAGAGGAAAACAAATTCAACATCGGCTGAAGGCCCAACACTTAAGACTCAATAACATTAATTTTAAAAATGCCAAAAGTTTTACTAAAACAGAAATTAGGCTGAAGGCCCAAATCATCTTACAGCTTGAGACAGAACAACTTTAATCTAAAAATCAGCTAGAAGCCATACAAGTACAAACAACAAGAACAAAAAGAAAAGGCAGTACACCCAAGAGCGCTCAGAAGTTCCGAGGCTCGGCCTGGAATTCAAACACTAACGCTCGCTTAGGTGAGACAGGTAGTCGGCCCAGCCATTGTCCATCCGACGACAACCCAACCGACCAGCACACCACAGGGAGTTGCGTTGGGTTGTTTTTTTTGGGGGGGGAAGAGACCAAACAGCGAGGTCATCGGTCTCAACGGGTTAGGGAAGGACGGGGAAGGAAGTCGGCCGTGCCCTTTCAAAGGAACCATCCCAGCATTTGCCTGGAGCGATTTAGGGAAATCACGGAAAACCTAAATCAGGATGGCCGGACGCGGGATTGAACCGTCGTCCTCCCGAATGCGACCACAGGGAGTTCAATGGAACAACGTAGAAGGTATTGGCGTCCACAACCAATTATACATTGAGGTGTCAAACTACACACCGTGCTGGACAGCAACAACACGATGGGGAAAATACACTGCCTGAATTTACGTCAAAGGCCAGGGCAGATAACCGGAACGTTAACTTCCACAAGGCAGAAGATTCCGCTGGTGCACTTCAATTCAAATAACCAAGTTCTGTTAAACTCCACCGGAGGGTGGCTAAAATTTGCCAACTTGAAAACACACGTTGTTGCTCGCGGGAATATCCCAACAGCCGACAACGAACTCCAAACGACACAATGTGAACAGTCGTGACTTGCTGGTAGGTTAAGTCAGAACTCAATTTTCATGTCCAGGATCGGTGAGCCACGAACCTTGCACCAATGGGAACAGCACCACACACTCCGACACAGCATAGAGGCCGCCAGCGGGCCCGGCCAAACTATGAGTCGCAGAGATTTCCTCGACGCTCCACGCCAACCGACCAACTGCCTACACACAGCCCAGCTGGAAACTATAAGCGCCCGGCCAAAGATAGTCCAAGGTGCGAATATCGACACACACCGCTGCTGCCACCCGCAGAAAGAGAGGGTAACAGCATAATCGCGATAACCGCGGGAGACTAAACACAGAATAGCAACCAAGGTTTAATCCAACGCATAGCATGAGCCAGCCACAGCTCAATACGCATCGTAATTAGTGTGGAAAGGAAGCAGTTTACTACGATCGAATAAGGTCAATAATGTTGTGCTGCGATGTTTATTGAAGCCTGTCTGGTTTTCGTCTAGTAGATTGGTTGTAGTTTGGTACTTTGTTAGTAGTTGGTCGTGGACTGTTCTTGGGCTTGGACAGTGCAGGATGAATGCAAGTAGGTCGGTTATCAGAGAGTGCTGTGGCGGCGTCCTTCTAAGGTAATGGCTTAACTAGTTCCTTTTTACAGGCCTCAGGGAAAGATGGTTAAGGAGTGGTTAAAGATATCTTCCATACTGTACCAGTTTTCTTTTGACATCGGAAGTTCACTGAGGCTTTTTGCGGATGATGCTGTGGTATATCGAGAGGTTGTAACAATGGAAAATTATACTGAAATGCAGGAGGATCTGCAGCGAATTGACGCATGGTGCAGGGAATGGCAATTGAATCTCAATGTAGACAAGTGTAATGTGCTGCGAATACATAGAAAGAAAGATCCCTTATCATTTAGCTACAATATAGCAGGTCAGCATCTGGAAGCAGTTAATTCCATAAATTATCTGCGAGTATGCATTAGGAGTGATTTAAAATGGAATGATCATATAAAAGTAATCGTCGGTAAAGCAGATGCCAGACTAAGATTCATTGGAAGACCCCTAAGGAAATGCAATCCGAAAACAAAGGAAGTAGGTTACAGTACGCTCGTTCGCCCACTGCCTGATTGCTGCTCAGCGGTGTGGGATCCGTGACAGATAGGGTTGATGGAAGAGGTAGAAAAGATCCAACGGAGAGCAGCGCGCTTTGTTACAGGATCATTTAGTAATCGCGAAAGCGTTACGGAGATGATAGATAAACTCAAGTGGAACACTCTGCAGGAGAGACGCTCAGTAGCTCGGTACGGGCTTTTGTTGAAGTTTCGAGAACATACCTTCACCGAGTAGTCAAGCAGTATATTGCTCCCTCCTACGTATATCTGGCGAAGAGACCATGAGGATAAAATCAGAGAGATTAGAGCCCACACAGAGGCATACGGACAATCCTTCTTTCCACGAACAATACGAGACTGGAATAGAAGGGAGAACCGATAGAGGTACTCAAGGTACCCTCCGCCACACACCGTCAGGTGGCTTGCGGAGTATGGATGTAGATGTAGATACTGGAGAATAGTGAGCCCATAACAAGCTTCTTTCTTTGGGGTGTAGTGCCATCGTGTCCAGCAGGTGCTGACCTGCTACGTATAATGGCGTTTTTGACGTTGTTGTAAGTAACATGCTTTAGATAAAGAGTTTTTGGTGGCTACAGTCGTTTACCCCCAAGGAAGTAATCAATGAGTCTCTGCTTATCTTGTGGTTCAATTGCCAATAGGGGGTTGGAAGGCACTCGTTGCTTGTTGTTGTTGTTGAGACGACTTCTTTGCGGCACCTGCAGAGGGTATCATGCGGAATGCGAACTGGAAGGGGGGTGGGGTATCCAGAACCACTGTGCCCGGCCGGCGGTAGTTTTCCGCGACTTGGTGGGCGCATCGACCGGCGCGGAAGCGGGGGCAGGCAGGAGGGAGGGAAAAGGGAGGGAAACAGCCCAGCCGTAGCTCTGGGTTCCCACGCGACGCCAAGTCTGGAGCGACCCAGAAACCCGAGTCGCACACAGGCGCCGAACTTGCGCAGCGCCCACGCGCCGCGAAACCTGTCCCTGGCCTGCCAGGCGCCGTTTTACAAAGGGCCGCCGAGCGAAGAGCCAGACTGATGCAGGAATTCCTACTTCAGGTTCCGGCTCCACGGCATCAAAGACTGGAATCCGGCTTCAGGAATCGTCGCACGTATTACTTTAGCAAGCAAAAATCTAGTAATACCAGTATTGCTGAGCCCTGTTTTTATCCCAACCGACGTGGGATCTTCCCACACGTCGGTGAGGGACCTGATGATGGTGTAGCAAATCACCGAAACCGGTGACATCGGTAAACACAAGAAATGTCACTGGAAATGAAGGGATACCAGTTCGATTCTATAAAGAGTATGTCAAGGTACATTCAAAAAACGACGTTCCACAAAGGAATCACCCCAACACCACGCATTTCCCTAGATTCCATGTATATGCATACACTACTGGCCATTAAAATTGCTACACCAAGACGAAATGCAGATGATAAACGGGTATTCATTGGACAAATATATTATACTAGAACTGACATGTGATTACATTTTCACGCAATTTGGGTGCATAGATCCTGAGAAATCAGTACCCAGAACAACCACTTCTGGCCGTAATAACGGCCTTGATACGCCTGGGCATTGAGTCAAACAGAGCTTGGATGGCATGTACAGGTACAGCTGCCCATGCAGCTTCAACACGATACCACATTTCAACAAGAGTAGTGACTGGCGTATTGTGACGAGGCAGTTGCTCGGCCACCATTGACCAGACTTTTCAATTGGTGAGAGATCCGGAGGATGTTCTGGCCAGGGCAGCAGTCAAACATTTACAGTATCCAGAAACGCCCGTACAGGACCTGCAACATTCGGTCGTGGATTATCCAGCTGAAATGTAGCGTTTTGCAGGGATCGAATGAAGGGTAGAGCCACGGGTCGAAACACATCTGAAATGTAACGTCCACTGTTTAAAGTGCCGTCTGTGCGAACAAGAGGTGACCGAGATGTGTAACCAATGGCACCCCATACCATCACGCCGGGTGATACGCCAGTATGGCGATGACGAATACACGCTTCCAATGTACGTTCATCGTGATGTCACCAAACACGGATGCGACCATCATGATGCTGTAAACAGGACCTGGATTCAACCCAAAAATCACGTTTTGCCATTCGTGCAATCAGGTTCGCCGTTGAGTACACCATCGCAGGCGCTCCTGTCTGTGGTGCAGTTTAAAGGGCAACCGCAGCCATGGTCTCCGAGCTGATAGTCCATGCTGCTGGTTGGTTCAAATGGCTCTGAGCACTATGGGACTTAACTTCTGAGGTCATCAGTCCCCTAGAACTTAGAACTACTTAAACCTAACCTAAGGACATCACACACATCCATGCCCGAGGCAGGATTCGAACCTGCGACCGTAGCGGTCTAGCGGTTCCAGACTGTAGCGCCTAGAACCGCTCGGCCACAGAGGCCGGCTCCATGCTGCTGCAAACGTCGTCGAACTGTTCGTGCAGATGGTTGTTGTCTTGCAAAAGTCCCCATCTGTTGACTCAGGGATTGAGACGTGGCTGCACGATCCTTTACAGCAATGCGGATAAGATGCCTGTCATCTCGATTGCTAGTTATACGAGGCCGTTGGGATCCAGCACGGCGTTCCGTATTACCCTCCTAAACCCACCGATTCCATAATCTGCAAACAGTCACTGGATCTCGACCGACGCGAGCAGCAATGTCGCGATACGATAAACCGCAATCGCGATAGGCTACAATCCGACCTTTATCAAAGTCGGAAACGTGATGGTACGCATTTCTCCTCCTTACACGAGCCTTCACAACAACATTTCACCAGGCAACGCCGGTCAACTGCTGTTTGCGTATGGGAAATCGGTTGGAAACTTTCCTCATGTCAGCACGTTGTAGGTGTCGCTGTATTCGTTCACGAGACCCAGAAAGCAGTAGATACAGGCACCCAGGTAGATGTAGCTTTCCTTGACTTCAGGCACGCATTCGATACAGTTCTGCACTGGCGCCTAATGAACAAATCACGAGCGTACGGAGTATCAGACCAACTGGACTACCAGACCAACTGTAGGATGGGACTGAAGCATTTCCAGTAAACAGAACACAGCAAGTCTTTCTGAACGGAGGGAAGTCTTCAGACGTAAAAGGAGTTTCTGGCGTACCCCAAGGGAGAGTGATAGGGCCATTACTTCTGGCTATACAAGCAAATGACCTAGTAGACAACATCCAAAGTTCCACGAGGCTTTTAGCGGATCGTGCTGTTGTATACATGGAAGTCGCAACGCTACAAAATTGTAGCGAAATGCAGGAAGATCTACAGAGAGCCGACGCTTGGTGCAGGGCGTGGCAACTCACTCTTAACATAAACAAATGTAACGTATTGCATATACATGGACAGAGAGATTCATTATTGTACGATTACACGATGGCAGAACAACCAAGGAGTATGCGTGGGGACTGATTTAAAGAGGAACCACCACATACGACTAATCAATAATGTCTCAATAGTCTTTGCCGTTTACTGTTCAGGTTATGAGCGCTTGTCTGCAAATTACTTTGTATCTCAATTACCTGCTGTCCATTTGCCCAAACACACGTATTTTACTGGGTAGTTCGGTTCGTTAGTTATTTGGTGTTTCCATGGTTACATGACCCGTGTAGGCTTGGGGTCTTGATCGGTACCGGGCACACTATTTTAATTACCGGCGGCTTCTAGGAGATACCTTAGATGGAATTTAAATATCCTGAAATCGACTGCATATGAGTTAATAAACTGTGGAAGTAGGCGATTCTTTGAGCAAGCGAATAGGACAAACAGAAGTCAAGTGTTACAACTGATCTGCACAGTTTTCACCTAGCTGCAACTTTTTTTTTATCTTTCTATCCTCCAATATGTTCGCATACTTTTGGAGCAACACTTTGTTGATAAATTGCTACATGAAACAAATCATAATGCTCTCAAGTGGGTCTCAGGTCAGCTACGCCCTTTGAGTAAGACATTCCATCTGTTAGACTTTCCAGGCAGTGGCCTTTTCACAAGCCACTGTCTACTTCGATTGTACGATAAACGCACAGTAAACTGTCGTCGACCACAACAAGTTGATGACTGGGATCGCTTACGATTAACTCAGTGATCGTCACTGACGAGGAGAACACGTTTAGTGCCACCTGATTTCCCCAAAACTTCGCACAGTGGAAGAGGGGTCGAAGTAAGTGAACACGTATTTTGGCTCATCCTTAGATACTGGACCATTTGTGAGAAGACGGCGGTAAAAATTTGCCAGGTAATTTTTCTACCTTTTAGCGAGTAAATAGTTCAACCGAAGCAGTGGCACAGTGGCTAGTGTCGCGGCTTCACACGTGCGCCCCGTGTTCGAAACCCGATTATTATTTTTATTTTTATTTTTCATTTATCTACCCATGTCCGTAGAAGATGATTAGGCGAACGTTTTCCGGTGTATATTGAAATATGTTGCCCTTATTCGTCTATTAATTTCATGTCTGATGAATTGATTAAAAAGATAAATGAATGAGAAAATTATTTGAAATAGCTATCGCTTTTTACGAAAAGTGATCCTTAATGCGTCGTTTGCCGCGAAATTATCGCCAACCCGTAAAATCTTCAGCAATGTTAACGAGGCTTTCTTTCCATAGTGAAATTCATACGAAGAACTGTCAATGTTGAAAACTCCCTTTCGTGCGATGTTCGTGGTTTTGAACTTCTGTGTCATCCAACGGTATGCACGAAATCTTCCTTATGAATGATAAACGTAAGAATAAAACTTAAGATTAGATATACGGAAGAATGAAATATAAGAGGCCGGCCGAAGTGGCCGTGCGGTTAAAGGCGCTGCAGTCTGGAACCGCAAGACCGCTACGGTCGCAGGTTCGAATCCTGCCTCGGGCATGGATGTTTGTGATGTCCTTAGGTTAGTTAGGTTTAACTAGTTCTAAGTTCTAGGGGACTAATGACCTCAGCAGTTGAGTCCCATAGTGCTCGCCGGCCGAAGTGGCCGTGCGGTTCTAGGCGCTGCAGTCTGGAACCGCGAGACCGCTACGGTCGCAGGTTCGAATCCTGCCTCGGGCATGGATGTGTGTGATGTACTTAGGTTAGTTAGGTTTAACTAGTTCTAAGTTCTAGGGGACTAATGACCTCAGAAGTTGAGTCCCATAGTGCTCAGAGCCATTTGAACCATTTTTTTGAACCCATAGTGCTCAGAGCCATTTGACCCATTTGAAATATAAGAAAATGGGAATTTCAAAAGATTGTAACCTCTGAAAGTACCATACACACATATAATGCGTAACAAATGTACGATATTGTGAAACCCAATTGTAATTTTGTCATTAATATAACACCCTTGTGCCCACCAAGTTGAAAAGAAACATTCGTGTAATAACCTTCAACAAACATGGGCATATAAATGGAAAAAATGTAATAAAATGAAATAAGTAAAAACAATAATCGGGTTTCGAACACGAGGCGCAAAAGTGAGAGGTCATGACGCTACCCACTGAGGTACGATTTTAGTTGAGGTCATCGCGCGCTAAAAGGCATCTAAATCACGTCGAAAACTTTGACCGCCGTTTTCTCACAAACGGTTGAGTATCTATGGATACGCTGGATCATAATTTCGATCTTTCACCGAGAAACGTTTCTGAGAAATCGGGGTGTGGCACTTCCCGTGTTCTCGTCGTGAGATCCTCGGAAAACTTCGTTGTGAGTCGCTGGAAGCCGCTGTTCTCATCGAAAGCTGTTGGGTAAAAGTAACGAATCGGCGAACGTTCTGAGAGTGTGTAGTACTGATTGACTCATGTTGTGTCTTCGAGTTTCCGGCCGATTTTATGATTCCACCTTTACGCGCAATACATCGAGGAGTGATGTTTTATGTTTCACTGCACTGCATCGATCCCAACCACACTGCTGTTCCACACCTATTTTTGCACCCATCTTGGACCAGTCTTCGGGTAAATTGTTATATTTCTCTGGAAACGCAGAATCCAAACCACTGACGATTTAAGAAGGAGGAAATAATCAAGATGGGCTGAGGTGTGAAGTTTGTGTCAAGGAGGACACTGGACTAGGGAATTATGTGCAGCTGTGTTAGCCACAATGCAGTAGTGAATAGCACATCTGCCTACTACGCAGGAGAGGCGGGTTCAAGTCCGGCCTCGGCAAAAAATTTAATTCATTACTTCAGCTTCTGTCCTTATCGAAGGATCCAAAACTCCTTCCAGCAACGAATACATAGGTTTCGTTTCTAATGTTTAAGACGATCTAGGGGTTTAAAAAAACGAGTGTATAGAGCAGGTGAATGTGGCACGTCGCGTGTGGGAAAGCCCTTTAACCAACACTCCCGTAACAGCCAAGCATACATACATACACACACACACACACACACACACACACACACACACACCTGCTGTCGCTAGCGCTGCAGGCCGTGTAATTATCAAGTCAGACTCAGCGTCCACGCTACAAGTTTATGAAACAAGTAATTAAGGAGTTTGACAAAATAATAACTTTGGAAAACTTTATGAACAGGGTCGGCAAGGCTTGGGATATGCGACTCAATTCATTAAGATCCTGCCCGCCATCCAATAAGCAAGAGACGATAGACGCCGAGGAATAACGGCACTGCCGTTGAAAAACAAAAGTATATCCAAAGAAGCAGCGGTCCCAGAGATTAACTCCAAACTGGGAACAACAGAAATGAAACCCGCTTATCTCACTGGATTGCAGGCACCGAACACCTGTAAAGCCTGAAGAAGGCCACCAGACATCGAGGTATCATTACCGTTCGATTCGACAATTGGAGATCATCACTGGAAACAGAAACAGCCATAAAACCTCTAGGAGCATACGTTCTGAAGTGCAATGACGAAACTAAACCAGTTGCAGGAAAAATCAAATACAGAACCCTGATTATTGGAAAGGAAGGAAATCCAGTTTATCTGCAAAAAAGTAGAATACAAAACTTCCGAAGTGGCCGTGCGGTTAAAGGCGCTGCAGTCTGGAACCGCAAGACCGCTACGGTCGCAGGTTCGAATCCTGCCTCGGGCATGGATGTTTGTGATGTCCTTAGGTTAGTTAGGTTTAACTAGTTCTAAGTTCTAGGGGACTAATGACCTCAGCAGTTGAGTCCCATAGTGCTCAGAGCCATTTGAACCATTTGAACAAAACTTCCGTTCGCCCAACTCTTAAAGACCAACGCGCGTTTGTCAGAGACTCTTTATGAAATAGGCTTAATACACGATATACAGCAGATCCAAATGAGAACTGCACCTTTCGTCACGGAATCATTTACTAAGAGCGAGAGCGCCACACAGACGCTCATCAAATTTCCTTGGCAGACACTACAAGAGAGGCGCTACCCGCGACGGGAAAGTTAACTGCTTGAATGATAATTAATTGAAACCCTCAGCTGCCGACAGGTGTTGCTGATATACCTCGACGGGGACAGCTGAAAATGTGTGCCCAGACCGGGACTCGAACCCGGGATCTCCTGCTTACATGTCAGACGCTCTATCCATCTGAGCCACCGAGGACACAGATGATAGCGCGACTGCAGGGACTTATCCCTTTCACGCTTCCCGTGAGAACGTCTGCCATGTAAGCAGGAGATCCCGGGTTCGAGTCCCGGTCGGGCACACATTTTCATCGGTCCCTATCGAGGTATATCAACAACACCTGTCGGCAGCTGAGGGTTTCAATTAAATATCATTTATTGTAGAGAAGCTGCATGGTCATCAATGGTATCTGTTCTTTCGAGAACAGCTACTATCTTCATATATATTAACTGCTTAAAATTATGAGAAAGAATTTTCCATTCATGGCCAAATTAGTCAGTCGGTTAGTTCTATAGATCACAGCTAGTTCTAAAGGTGATCTGAATGAATTTTTATCGAAATAGTATGGGTTGGGGTTGGGTTGTTTGTGGGAGGAGACCAAACAGCGAGGTCATCGGTCTCATCGGATTAGGGAACGATGAGGAAGGAACTCAGCCGCGCCCTTTCAAAGGAACCACCCCGGCATCTGTCTGGATCGATTTAGGGAAATCACGGAAAACCTAAATCAGGATGGCCAGTCGCCGGATTGAACCGTCGTCCTTCCGAATGCGAGTCCAGTGTGCTAACCACTGCGCCACCTCGCTCGGTCGAAATGGTATGGAAGAACTCAATGTGCAGAATATTACATGTAATTAGCTTTAGTGGATGGTTACATGCTCGCCTTTTAAAAGTTCCTATTATGGATCACTGGCCTAAATTTTAGGTTAAGGGGCATATATGCTTCAATCCTAGTCATATAACTACATTAGGTCTCTTTCTTTCTTTACAGGCTACGAGTTTCTAAATAAAAATTAGTCAGTGGAACAGAAAGAATTCATGGACCTAAGTTCCATCTTTGCAACTAAATAAAAGGCAGTTTCTTTTATGACATACGTGTTTCGCTTGCTTCTTTCACTTATGAGGCATCTTTAGTGGTCTGCAATACACTTTTTGCATGTATAATAAAGGCGTTATGCAGTCGTTACAAGTAAGTTACTATGTTATGCACGAAAATACGCATTCTACCTTTGCTAAACCTGATATAACGTCGACGTCAACCACCCTATATTGAACAGGACATGAAAATTATTTGAGTGAACGGCCAAAACAAAAACTCCCGACATTACATAAAAACTTTCATATACACAGAATCCTTGCAATGAAAACGAGTGTAATTAATGAGTAAATCAATATAAGCAATCATGTTAGCCACTAAAACAATAATGAACAGAAATGTGAAACACGACCAGAATAAATAATTAATCAATCTCTCTCTCTCTCTCTCTCTCTCTCTCTCTCTGACACACACACACAAAAGAGATAAACAAATATCAAACCACACACACAACACAAACGAAAGACGAATGGTAAACATACAGCGACAGTTGACAAAACTGCACGTTGCAAACAAACACAATAAAAAGTGGAAGAGAAGTGTTGTAATAAATGTGGGTGAAAAACGCGGGAAATCGGACATCGGGAGTATGGGGACCGAGTTAACGTATCTCAGGGACCGCACACAATAGACTAGCAACACTGCAAATCGTAACACCAAACGATGATTTAACCTCACGAAAATCGTGCTGCGATTTGTTTCTAACCCAAAAAACAAGAGAATAACATGAGAAAACATCACATAGTAACTTACCTACATAACGCATTTATAATCTACATAAAAACGAACAGGCCACTGAATATGCTTCATAAATAAAAGAAGCTACACGCGTACGGAAAAAAGGAACTGCCTTTCGTTTAGCTCAAAAGACGGAACATACTTCCACGAATTTTGAAGCGACTAAGCAACGACGAAAACCGAAAAAAAAAAATGACGGGAACGAAAAAATGGTTCAAATGTCTCTACGTACTATGGGACTTAACATCTGAGGTCATCAGTCCCCTAGAACTTAGAACTACTTAAACGTAACTAACCTGAGGACATCACACACATCCATGTCCGAGGCAGGATTCGAACCTGCGATCGTAGCTGCAACCGGCAAATGATGAGAACGGGAAGAGTTCTCCAGAAGAAATGATTTTAGGCTAGATGTAAAACTTGATTTACTACTTGCCACATATTGATCTTATTGGGCAAACGATCAAAAACTTTTTTGCGGAACGCTGAACATTTTTCTGAGCAGCTTAATGAAGGATGACAAAGTTCGTATGGCAGCAAAGTAAAATATGACGGACGCAGCAAGGAGTACATAGAAAGCACAGACAAAGAGGACATTCCAGGCCAAAATAATTCTACTAGAATCAGACATCGGCCTTAGTCTGAGAAAGAAATTGGTTAGAATGGACGTCTGAAGCACAGCATTTTATGGTAGTGAAACATGGACTGTGCGAAAGAATTTAATATGTGATCTTACAGAAGAATGTTGACAATTAGGTGGACTGATAAGGTAAGGAACAAGAAAGTTCTGCGCAGGATCGGAGAGGAAAGGAAAGTGTGCAAAACATTAACAAGAAGATAGCACAGAGTGACAGTACATAATTATGTCAAGCCATTAGGAAATAACTTCTACGTTAGTAGAGGGTGACGGGGAGGGGGGGGGGGGGCGTGTAAAGTGTACAAACTGTAGTGGAGACAGAGATTGGGAAACAACCAATAAATAATTGAAGTCATTGCGTGCAACTGCTACGCATTAAACCAGTCAGAATGTACTGCCTCACCGAGTATCTCTCTACATCAACAGCAATTTGAAATGAAAATGTTAATAAAATATTTTAACATTCAATAATATTCGGTCGTGTTAAATATTTACATAACTATGGAATTAATACGCTAAGACACTTGCTAGGGTTGGGAATTCTTTGTCTCCTAAAGATTCATAATTATCTAATCAGTTTAATTAAACTTCAGCAATCACAGCAGTATATTTGTTTTACGGAGTGGTGAAGATCCTTAGACTTCCCTGTTGATAATACTCTTGTCATCAGATTATTCTTTTCCAACGGTAAGGTGCTAATTCCTGACCACTAACATTATGTGCTGTTCTCTATTACTTATCCATCAAAACCAGTGTTACGCAACAGAGTAGAGAAGGGAAAGAAATTAAAATTTTTCCTAAGTTAACGCTAGCACAGCCACAGGCAGAGGTGGCGACAAAGCTACGCATCAGAAAGAAATGATCAACAGTGTGAGTCAGTGGACTGATAAGGTAGGGAATGAGGTAGTTCTCTGCAGAATCGGCAAGGAAAGCAATATGTGGTAAACACTGACAAGAAGGGACAGGATGACAGGACATGTGTAAAGACATCAAGGAATAACTTCCATGGTACTAAAGGGAGCTGTAGAGTGTAAAAGCTGTAAAGTAAGACAGAGATTGGAATACATCCAGCAGATAACTGAGCACTTAGGTTATAAGTGCTACTTTGAGATGTAGAGGTTGGCACAGGAGAGGATGAATTCCTGGTGGGTCACATCAAAGCAGTCAGAAGACTGATAACTCAAAGTAAATTAGTCCTAGTCATTAGCAAATATTGCTACAGTGGCAAGAATTGCCAGGCGCGAGTTACGCATTAATGATTATTACGGTGTAGTGGCACCCATGTATTAGATGTTCCAACCCTTCTTGTGAACGCACTGCTCACTGTTCCCGAGATGATAGCATCCAAGTAACTTATGGACACTTGTGGATCATCGCATCGACAGCCGCCTACCACATCGTTGATGGGGAGATTGAGGGTCATCCAACACCAGTACATCTTGCGGTGCTTGTCGCACTAAGTACATCGTCACAGCTAAGTGAGGGGCCATCTAGTGCCTCTGTTCCCGATCAACACTACAGGCGCCTCTGGGTGCCAAAGGCCTACGTAATCAGTGAGGCCAGGATCGGCCAACCACACGACTTCCGACAGCGCGGTACATCCCGATAGGTTACTGTCGGTTGCTGTTATGTTCCAGAGGGGGACGTGTGGAGGCATCATCTCACGCGACGGCTTCGCCTGCGAGACGGCAACCCGCCAGACTTCAGCTGAATTGGCGAGGAACGGAGTTGGCTGCCAACACAGCCGAGCTGACAAATGGAATCAGCTGAATTCCTTCGTGTCACTGGCATGAGGCGTCAGCACAGGCTAACGAAAAGATTCAGACCTATAAATCTGTATGAGTAACTATTAACTTGCTAATCACGTTTTATTAACGCCGAAAGACGCTCTGCAGGATCCCCACAACAATGAGGTATCTACGCTCCTTATCTCTACACTGCTATGCCAGTAGAACAATTCTTAATGCCATTTACCCGTTACACACCCCACCCAACACAGTTACGCCGAAACTGCCAAAGCATCTGTGTCGAGATAAACGTGGTACGAATCGCCAGCAGTGAGTACGAAATGATATAAATTTCTGTATAACTCGACGCAATATTCCTTTGCACATGCATTTCTGTCCGAAGGAACAGGAATTGCCAACGATTGACAGCCATATTAAATTACGAAGTGCATTCGCAAACTACACAAAATACCATTGTACAATGGCTACACGCTTTACTGTAGCACATGAAAATTTGTGCTGGACCAGGACTTAAAGCTTGGACTATTGATAAAATGACGTAATTATACTTGTTACAGGTTTGAGTTGCGATCTCACAAATTAGAATTTCTACGATGGCCGTACAAGCAAACACCAGACTTCGATATCTAGAAGATACAGTTTGCTGGTCTGAAAGGTGCCCCCCGTCGGAGGTTTGAGTCCTCCTTCAGGCATGGGTGTCTGTGTTGTCGTTAGTTTAAGTTAGATAAAGTTGCGTGTAAGCCTAGGGACCGATGACCTCAGCAGTCTGGTCCCATTGAAGCTTACCACAAATGGTCTGAATGGACATATACTACAATACGAGACAGCTGATAAAATGTTAGTTAATCGCGATAATGCTACATCAAACATCTTGGGTGAGGGCTGCGTAATATTGATATACGGTAAACTGTCATTTTAAATAAAATACCAGTATAAATTGCAGTTGTTTCAAAGAAAATGCCTTTTTTGCATGCCGCACATCGAAATTTTTATTTTTATTTATGCACCCAGACGCTTTTCGCCTTTTTTACGAGGCATCTTCAGTGGGTGTCATGAAATATTTCATGATTTGTTCGTTTTTACACATAGGCTATGATTTCACCTCTAGGTTATATATTTAAAAACAGTTCCTTAACTTTTTTTATGAAATGGAAAGGCACTTACAGGTAACTTCTAATTCATTGCATCTAAGCATGAAGTTTCCTGTAAGTGCCTTTCCATTTCATAAAAAAACGTTATGGAATTGTTTTTAAATCTATAACCTAGAAGTGAAACCATAACTTCTGTGTAAAAATGGACAAATCATGTAATATTTCAGTACACCCACTGAAGATGCCTTGTAAAAAAGACGAACAGCGTCTGGGAACATAAATAAAAATAAAAATTTCGATGTGCAGCATGCAAAAAAGGCATTTTCTTTGAAACAACTGCAATTTATATACAGCTGCTGCGAAAATGGCCACTACAAGAAACGTGTTAAAATACAAGTATTTTTGGTGGCTTACTTTATCAACTAAAAACTGTCATTTTAAATAAAATACCAGTATTTTTGGTGACTTAGTTTATCAACTAAGTAAGTGTACAGCGTGTGCTAGATTACGCTAATGCCTTCCTCTCCAAACTTTAACGGAAGAATAATAATTACTGAATTTATCTTTTGTTTTAGAAACAAAATTAACTGAGATATTATCTGTTACGGCTGTCTCATGTATATAAATTAATTCTTTGCCACTACTCGACAGACTTATTGCATACAGATTTTTTAGTGATATTTGATAGGCTCGAACCGAGTATGCGTCCATGACCGACCCAAACCTGCGTATGTCCTGGTGTCCACATCCCATAGTTCTCGCATGCAAATTGTATGATACCCGCATAGGGAGAGATATTTTTTTACTCGTCAGATTGCCTTGCTTTGGCTTGAAATTCATTAGAGCAGTGTCTGTAATTTTCAGTGTTTGTATAGTTCGATATGACGTTTCTTCGGACAAGCATGCATCAATAATGCAAAGTATTAGTAGAATAAACAGATGACATGTGGCTCTTGCATACGCTCCCAGCCGCGATTGTTCCCATTCGAGCGTTTGATATCCCGTTACGTCACAAGGCAGCTGACGACTAGAAAATAAACAGAAAAATTATTATTCTCCAATGCAACACGACAGAAATCTGTGTAGTGGGTTCTGGAGTACGGAGTGCTACGTAGGCGCAGATGGAGTACAGGACGCAAGAGACTGGAGAGGCGGTTGTTTGTGAGAGCCAGGAGAGGCGGCTCCGCCCCCTTCCACCGGCCCAGCCGCCCCCCCAGAAGCCGCGGTGTTTACCCCAGAGCGGACGCGGCGCTGTTTGTAAACAGCGCACCGGCTTCCCGCCGCCGACTCCGCCGCTGCCGCTGCTGGATTTCCACCCACACCCGCCGCTCTCTCACCAGCGGTGGGCCATTAACTTCTGCCTCCACTGTGGACGACACCCCCCGGGCTGCCTGAGAACAGTGGACGTCGTCTGGCAAACGTTTTACACCATGTTTTGCAACCACACCTCTTGTTTCTCACTGTAGTTTAAAACACAGACGGGTGGTTTATCCCTCCCGGGAATCAAGAATCCGACATTGTAGCGGCAACATATCGGCCACAGGATATCAAGAGTTTCGCGAATGTTTCAGTTTTTAGTTTGTAGTCGGATAACAAATGAGAAAAAAATTATTTTCGTGTTTCGTAATTAGGAATTAATACTTTCCGTATATTTTCCCCTTTACTTGTAATGTCAAACCTTAATTCTCGCCAATTTCCATGAGTCTAGGTCAGTAGTAAGTACACTACAGGTTTTTGTGAGTAACTATCCGAGTACGAAAATATCTGGCGTAACTCACCGTATCTTTTGACTACGTTGACTTAGAAGCTTACACTGATTACACTGCCAAGGGTCCGTAGACCTTAATATGTGACATAAATTCCAAATTGATACGTGTACCCCTTCTTGAGGGAAAGGGGTCTTAGGTTGGTTTGTTGATTTGAGGCGTGGGGGAAACAGCGAGGTCTTCGGTCCTATCGGATTAGGGAAGGATGGAGAAGGAAGTCGGCCGTGCTCTTTCAAAGGAACCATCCCGGTATTTGTCTGAAGCGATTTACAGAAGTCACGGAAAACCTAAATCAGGATGGCCGGACGCGGTTCTGAGCCGTCGTCCTCCCGAATGCGAGTTCAGTGTGCTAACCACTGTGCAATCTCCCTCGTAAAAGTGGTCCTACCAGACGAACAGACAGACCGACAGACAAAAAAAATGACAAAAATATATTTTTACATGCGGATCGTTACAAATTCAGAGTTTTGTGATTTTTTCCTTTACCTGTTCTGTGAAACCTTGCTTGATGTTAAATTTCATGAGTGTAGTTCAAGGGGAAGTGGCTCTCAGATTTTGATGGATAGTCTGCGAGTATCAAAATACACTCCTGGAAATTGAAATAAGAACACCGTGAATTCATTGTCCCAGGAAGGGGAAACTTTATTGACACATTCCTGGGGTCAGATACATCACATGATCACACTGACAGAACCACAAGCACATAGACACAGGCAACAGAGCATGCACAATGTCGGCACTAGTACAGTGTATATCCACCTTTCGCAGCAATGCAGGCTACTATTCTCCCATGGAGACGATCGTAGAGATGCTGGATGTAGTCCTGTGGAACGGCTTGCCATGCCATTTCCACCTGGCGCCTCAGTTGGACCAGCGTTCGTGCTGGACGTGCAGACCGCGTGAGACGACGCTTCATCCAGTCCCAAACATGCTCAATGGGGGACAGATCCGGAGATCTTGCTGGCCAGGGTAGTTGACTTACACCTTCTAGAGCACGTTGGGTGGCACGGGATACATGCGGACGTGCATTGTCCTGTTGGAACAGCAAGTTCCCTTGCCGGTCTAGGAATGGTAGAACGATGGGTTCGATGACGGTTTGGATGTACCGTGCACTATCACCAGTGGTGTACGGCCAGTGTAGGAGATCGCTCCCCACACCATGATGCCGGGTGTTGGCCCTGTGTGCCTCGGTCGTATGCAGTCCTGATTGTGGCGCTCACCTGCACGGCGCCAAACACGCATACGACCATCATTGGCACCAAAGCAGAAGCGACTCTCATCGCTGAAGACGACACGTCTCCATTCGTCCCTCCATTCACGCCTGTCGCGACACCACTGGAGGCGGGCTGCACGATGTTGGGGCGTGAGCGGAAGACGGCCTAACGGTGTGCGGGACCGTAGCCCAGCTTCATGGAGACGGTTGCGAATGGTCCTCGCCGATACCCCAGGAGCAACAGTGTCCCTAATTTGCTGGGAAGTGGCGGTGCGGTCCCCTACGGCACTGCGTAGGATCCTACGGTCTTGGCGTGCATCCGTGCGTCGCTGCGGTCCGGTCCCAGGTCGACGGGCACGTGCACCTTCCGCCGACCACTGGCGACAACATCGATGTACTGTGGAGACCTCACGCCCCACGTGTTGAGCAATTCGGCGGTACGTCCACCCGGCCTCCCGCATGCCCACTATACGCCCTCGCTCAAAGTCCGTCAACTGCACATACGGTTCACGTCCACGCTGTCGCGGCATGCTACCAGTGTTAAAGACTGCGATGGAGCTCCGTATGCCACGGCAAACTGGCTGACACTGACGGCGGCGGTGCACAAATGCTGCGCAGCTAGCGCCATTCGACGGCCAACACCGCGGTTCCTGGTGTGTCCGCTGTGCCGTGCGTGTGATCATTGCTTGTACAGCCCTCTCGCAGTGTCCGGAGCAAGTATGGTGGGTCTGACACACCGGTGTCAATGTGTTCTTTTTTCCATTTCCAGGAATGTATGTGACATAAATGGCCGTATGTTTTGATTACACTGAATTAGAATTTTCAATTTTTTTACGGTTCTAAGGGACCATGTGACATAAATTTCAACTTGATACGCCTTAGCGTTCCTGACAAAAACTGTTTTTAACAGACAGACAACAAACTGATCCTATAAAGGTTTCGTTTCTACCGATTTTTACGCGGAGAAGTTCCTCGAAAAATCGTAAAACAACTCACAAGTATGTCGTACTAACAAATGGAAATGCACCTGATGATGGAGGTTTAAACCTCTGAAACGCTTGTGAAGACAGATACACAGTGACTGGTGACTGTAAACTTGTTGGCTCCGAGCACTATGGGACTTAACTTATGAGGTCATCCGTCCCCTAGAACGTAGAACTACTTAAACGTAACTAACCTAAGGACATCACACACATCCACGCCCGAGGCAGGATTCGAACCTGCGACCGTAGCGGTCGCGCGTTTCCAGACTGTAGCGCCTCGAACCGCTCGGCCACATCGGCCGGCTGTAAACTTGTTGTTTCATTCGATCTGCAAGAGCAGTAATCTCTTAATAAGCAGACTGGAGAAATAAAACGATTAAATAGTTAATTTTACGCTGTGAAAATTCAAAAAAATTGTGAGGTAAAATTTACACCAACGTCAATTTTAGTATTCTTACGTGCACGAGTAAGCCGGTGAGGTATGGGACCGAGACGATATTGCACAAAACCGCGCGGTGAGCATGCGCTGTAGCTTAGGTGGATTTTGCAGGCGAACATCAGGCTGTTCCCGGGCTTGAGAGGCTACAAGTGTTCGTCTCGACTTCCTATACACGAGAGTGGTACGTTGTAAACGATTACGTTTACGCCCTGTACTGCGTGGTTTTCAGTGGAGCATCCGGAAACAGCGGCCCACTACGGTAGGTTTCTCCTTGCGACAGGTCGTACAGTCTCCCACTAGACATCGAGCAGGAGAATCGTGTGGGAGTGGGAGTGAGCATTTTAGGGCCGTCTGGGACAAGTAGCAGCATGAGCATCAACACGTCTCTGGAGACCCGCGAGCACTATTATCAGCAACAAAACCAGAACCATCGTAATGCGCGCCTAGCAGTCTGAGCTAACGTCTCATACAGGACGCTATTTTTAACACTCAAGTCTCCTCTTCAAACAAATTATTCCTGACAACGTTGCGAACACAGTATGCAAACAGGTATATACCTTGTGACAGGTGGTAAATTTATCACGGGGAAAGAGATGGGCGTAATTCCAAGGCTTAGCAGCGACCAGAGGGGATAACTTACAAGAGAGAGAGCCCCCCGCCCCCACGTGACGTAATAGCGCCACGCAGAGACGCGTAACGGTTACGGAACGCCCACGGGAGCTGCTTTTATAACGACAACACGGAAACTAGAGCGGGCGCGCCCTGAACAGAAGATTACCGTCCCAGATTCAGATGCCTACACTGGACTTTCCGATGCGTAAACGATGAAGAAGCTGCAGTGCTTAACACAGAGTAATTATGAAGTCCCCCTCGTACAGGCAAACGGCCAAATATAAGGTAACGAATGACACAGTACGTGCAAGGTAAACGCACAAAGATTCTTTTTGAAAGTGGTTCTGTGGGAATGTACATGTGGTGTGGATGACGAAATGAAATACAATCTCTCCCATCAACTAGCCGAAAATCAAAGTTCGAAACTGTTCACAGCTTCTATACCAGCTCGGAGCCCACACGTGCTACTGCATGGATAGATTTACTCACACATTACACAGCAGAAACACTTTAATGGGCCCCGTAAATGTGGTTGGACTTACAAGTCTGGCTACACTTCGTCTATGGACCGCCGACTCACATTCGTCGTAATGCATCCAACGTAATATAAATGCAGGCAGGATTTGGTATGCAGAAGTCACGTTCGCACTCAAGTATTTTTTAAAGTTTCACAAATTCTAGTTTCTTTCCAATAAGAACATAGAAAAAGAGAAAGCCACAGTTCACAATAAATTAATTTCAGAGCCTGGCCGAGCTTCTTAAGATCTTGAGAGGCGGTTGAATAAACCACGATTAATGGGATGAGTTATCTTCATGAAACCGTTAAAGTTCCACAGTACATCAAACTATACTTCCACAAAGGCTACACACTGAAACGTTACAGCTGCGGCTTGTATCACACGCAATACAAAAGGAACAAATTCATCAGATGTCGAGAAACATCTATGTCCGAAAGTGGAAACTCTGAATAATTCACGTACGCCAACTAGCTGCTATTTGACCAATCACCGGACGTAACTTTCTCCAAAGACAGGTTACAACGGCGTCCGAACCTCGACTCCCCCCTCCCACCCCCAAATTTCCGCTGTTTGCCCAGGAAGCATCGGTCAAGCACCACTGAAATCAGTTATGCTACTGAACATGAAAATTGCTGAAATTCTTAATTTAAAGCTTTTATACACATACGAAACATTAAATAACACGGAAATTTTGTACAAATGGTTCAAATGGCTCTGAGCACTATGGGACTTAACTGCTGTGGTCATCGGTCCCCTAGAACTTAGAACTACTTAAACCTAACTAACCTAAGGACATCACACGCATCCATGCCCGAGGTAGGATTCGAACCTGCGACCGTAGTGGTCGCACGGTTCCAGACTGTAGCGCCTAGAACCGCTCGTCCACTCCGGCCGGCGGAACTTTTGTGACAAAAATTGTGCTATAATCAATTTTCTTTTATCTACCATAGTTTATTTGTAAGCAATTTCTGTAGTCTTCCTCCTTTTTCAGATTTACAAGTGTAAATATTGACAAACAACTGAAATTAAACATTAAATAATTTCCTATATGTCTAAAATTTACAGTGCTGCTGCCATTTTTAATGTTTATCTGTCTATTTAGTAAGAAAAGCTGTTTTTAACTGTGCGAAATCGACTTTTCGGCCTGTCATTTAAGTATGTGAGTAATTTCAGTAAATCTACTTTCACAGTCCGATACAGTTCTACGAGACGTATCCGCAAAAATTTGGAAATTTGTGGTAAGGTCTTATGGGAGCAAACTGCTGAGGTCATCGGTCCCTAAGCCTACACACTACTTAATCTAACTTAAACTAATTTACACTATGGGCAACACACACACCCGTACTCGAGGGAGGACTCCCGTATTCGAGGGAAGACTCGAACCTCCGAGGGGGAGCCGCACGGACCGTGACAAGGTGCCTTCAGACCGCGCGGCTACTCCGCGGCACGTATCCGTAAGACACCTCGTTTGTCGCAATCGGATACAGTGTTGCCGAGATATTCTCTTTTACAGTTCAGGAAATATTTGTAGCATTTACCTTACAATAACTTTTAAACTATGTCTGTGAAATGTTTCACTGACATTTTCATGGCACTTATACCACAGCCTTACTCTTCACTCTCTCAACTCCGATATGACGCGAAATTAAAACAAGTGTGAATATCAGAAAGGCTGCATGCTTAGATAGAACGCGAAAGTACTGATTTTTTCCCCTCATATCCGCCATGGCTGCTGAGATAATTATCGTGTGAACCAGCTTTCCCTGTCCTTGTACAAGAGTCCCGAGCAATGTATTTACTGCGAAACTGCGTACTTGACTTGTGATGTTGCAAAATAGGCAATACATCTCGCGTCTGATTATAATTTTTTTTCTCACCTTCACAGTTGTTACAGCTTCTAGGCCGTTTAAGAAATTGAGTACAAAATACAAAAAAATCACGTTGTATCCAAAGGGGATTACGGTAAATGGACGCCTGTTCAACGAATTCTGCTATTATCATGATTCCCCAAATAAAGTCACATGGCGCTGTTGGCCGGTAAGACCCCATGCGTTAGGGTCCACCGCCTAGTTGGAAAGGCAGTTCTTTCGCCGTGCACAGTGAGTGACCTTATCCTTGCGGATATGTGAGAGGTGAGTCGCACGTGTAAAATGTTCAAATGTGTGTGAAATCTAATGGGACTTAACTGCTAAGGTAATCAGTCCCTAAGCTTACACACTACGTAACCTAAATTATCCTAAGGACAAACACACACACACACACACACACACACACACCAATGCCCGAGGGAGTACGCGAACCTCCGCCGGGACCAGCCGCACAGTCCACGACTGCAGCGCCCATGACCGCTCGGCTAATCCCGCGCGGCTCGCACGTGTATCTGTAGAAGATAGGTCAGTTAAATATGCGCGTGTAAAGCGCAGTGTTACGTCTGTGTTGAATGATTATAATGTTGACAGTAGGGAGAGGACGAAAGTCAGGGCCGGAACAGAACACACTGCTCTCGAAGAGTGCCTGCGAGCTTAACATCTCTCTGCAGTCTCTGCAGAGTCTCGTGAAGTGAGGGCATGTGACTGTGTTGAGGGTGATCCGCCCGTCGGATAGATATGTTAAGCTCGGAGGCACTCTTCGAGAGCAGTGTGTTCTGTGCCGGCACTGACTTTCGTCCTTTCCCTACTGTCATCGGAATTTAACCGAGGGCACTGTGGTAAAGACATGTCATCAAGGACTTTACGTTACCACCTCTCCTGCCGTTGCCCGCCAAATACCGACAGTGAAAATTTCACCCTCCACCAAGATTCGGACGACTCAACGTAGTATCCACCCAAATGCTTTTGAGGGAATGCCTCTTAACACTTTTTTATTAGGTCGCTTTCTGCCTGTCAGCCTTTCTGTTCGGTACAAATTTTGCAGTCGATTTTAAACTAACTTCGTCATGAGCTACAGACTTGAAATTTTAAACATAGCTCAGAACTGTATGGCCTTGCAGTATTAACTAGTTTCGTTGGCTGGTGTGAGGCGGGGGGAGGGGGGGGTTACTTCATGCACCACCGTCACTTTCCCCTTTTCCTTTTTCAGTTGCAGATGGTTCGCAGAAAGAGCGGTTGTTGATAAGGCTCCGCGTAATGTCGAGTCTCTTACCTTCACCATATTTCGCGAGATATGCGTAAGAGGAAACAATATAATGGTGGCCGTGCGGTTAAAGGCGCTGCAGTCTGGAACCGCAAGACCGCTACGGTCGCCGGTTCGAATCCTGCCTCGGGCATGGATGTTTGTGATGTCCTTAGGTTAGTTAGGTTTAACTAGTTCTAAGTTCTAGGGGACTAATAACCTCGGCAGTTGAGTCCCATAGTGCTCAGAGCCATTTGAACCAATATAATGGTTGACTCAAGTGAATAGAAACTGAAATTTACCACGTGTGTCTGTTGTAACCTCCTGTCGGTGTTTATAATCCATTAAAAATGTCGCATACACAAGAAACTAAAAAGAGGAAGATAAATTTTTAAATAAAAATAAATTTTTAAATAACACGTTTTTACATCTCACTAAAAAGTATAAAATAGCTTATCCGCCCCTCATTCTGACTCCTAACCCCATACAGATATTTCTGAGAAATTGTGATTGTGAATTTTTAATAGCTATGAAAATATGCATTTGTAAGTTTTATAACGAAAACCATGAAGCATTTGCAATACATAACTGATACGTGAGTAATAGTTCACCTACTAACTATTATCTACTGCATGCGACCAAGTTTCTCGTTATAAATCTTACAAACATCTTTATAGCAATTAAAAATCCACAATCACAAATTTTCAGAAAATATGCATGGGTCTAGGAGAAATTATTGTATACAATTTAGTCCGATGTAAAAAAAATGTTATATTAAAAAATTATTTTCATTTAAATAATTATTTTCTTATATTAACAGGACAGGAAATTTCTTTCGTGATATTTTTCCCACTAATTTGTAACGCGACATTAAAGAGAATGGTCCCAGTCCCCATCCGAAGAAACATTTTGTTAAGCGAAAGAAAGAGAAAAGTGTTGTAAGAAGAAACAAACATATGTTTTCACGAACTTTCCAAGTAAGAACTTAGCCAGGAACAAATTAAATGTTCTACGAAACATTTGCTGGAAACAGTCTTGTATTTGCCTAGGCCGTGAAAAAATACGAGGGGCGTAATAAAATTGGTGCCATATTACTTCGAACTCTGAACCACTAGCTAGATCCTGGGAACGGCTTTATCGTTTCGATGTAGTGAAGATCTCGTTGGATCTTCTGGGCTACCTTAAGGTTGGACCGGCATTTTGGTTTCTCAGTGTAACCCATAGAGCTTTCGCGGGCAGAACAGCATCTGGCGGAACCACCAAGACTGCCATTTCCCGTACCAGAAAACAAAGAGAGAGGGAGTGAAATAAAATTAATCCAGAAAATCCGATTACAGATTCATGTTGCTGACGAGGTGAGTTTATTCGTACCAAACACGTACTTATCAATTGCCTGATTAAAAGCTACCTACTTAAAATTAATCAAATTGAGTGTGAAAACTCATTTTCTTCTCCGCCCAACAAACACCATCGAAGTGATGCCCGTACGGCTAATCACCGGCTGGAGGGGGCTAAATATTTCCCCAATTCAGCACTCAGTCCCACCCCCCCCCCCCCCCCCACCTCACTCAGTTTCTGACCGGTTTGATGCCGTCAGCCGCGAATTCCTCTCCTGTGCAAACCTCTTCATTTCAGAGCAGTACTTGCAACCTACATCCTCAATTATTTGCTGGAGGCATTCCAATCTCTGTCTCCCTCTACAGTTCTTATCCGCTTCAACTCCCTCTAGTACCATGGAACTTATTCACTGGGGTCGTAACAGATGTCCTACCGTCCTGTTCCTTCTTCTTGTCAGTGTTTTCCACACATTCCTCTGCCCGCCGATTCTGCGAAAAGCTTCCTCATCGCTTACCTTATCTGTCCATCTAATTTTCAACTTTCCTCTGTAGCACCACTTCCCAAATGCTTCGACTTTCTTCTGTTTCGGTTTTCCCACAGTCCATGTTTCACTGCCGGACAATACTGTGCTTCACGAGTACACTCTCAGAAATTTCTTCCTCAAATTGAGGCTTATGTTTGATACTAGCAGACACCTTTTCGCCACGAATGTCTGTTTCTCAGTGCTGTCTCCTTGCTCCATCCGTCATCGGTTATTTTCCTGCTTAGGTATCAGAATTCCTTAACTTCATCTACTTCGTGATCATCAATACTGGTCTTAAGCTGCTAGCTATTATCATTTCTGCCACTTCTTAGTACTTTTGTCTTTATTCGACTTACTCTGAATCTATATTCTGTACTTATTACATTGTTCACTGTATTCAACACATTCTGCAATTCTTCTTCATTTTCACTAAGGATAGCAATGTCATCAGCGAATCTTATTATGGAATCCTTTCACCTTGAATTTTAATCGCTCTCTTGGATCCTGTTAAATCCGCTATTGTTTCCACTCTTATTGTTCCTTTTTTTCTTCTACATATTGTATATCAACTGTCTTTTCCTATAATCTACCCCTATTTTTCGAACATCTTGCACTATTTTACATCGTCGAACGCTTTCTCCAGGTCGACAAATCCTATGTACGTGTCTTGATTTTTCTTTAGTCTTGCTCCCATTATTAACCGCTACGTCAGAACAGCCTCTCTCGTCCCTTTACCTTTCCTAAAGCCAAACTGATCGTCATCTAGCGCATCCTCAATTTTCTTTTCCATTCTTCTGTATATTATTCTTGTAAGCAACTTGGATGCATGAGCTGTTAAGTTGTTGTGCGGTAATTCTCGCACTTGTTAGCTCTTGCCGTCTTGGGAATTGTGTGGATGATGCTTTTCTGAAAGTCAGATGGTATGTCGCCAGACTCACACATTCTACGTGAATAGTCGTTTTGTTGCCACTTCCCCCAATGATTTTAGAAATTCTGATAGAATGTTATCCATCCCTTCTGCCTTTTTTTGATCTCAAGTCCTCCGAATCTCTCTTAAATTCTGATTCTAATACAGGACCCCTATCTCTTCTAAATCAACTCCTGTTTCTTGTTCTATCAAATCAGACAAATCGTCCCCCTCCTAAAGCTCTTCAATGTACTCTTTCCACCTATCCATTTGACAGCGGACTTTCCACTGCTCTCTTAATGTTACCACCCTTGCTTTTAATTCACCGAAGGTTAATTTCACTTTCCTATATGCTGAGTCAGACCTTTCAACAATCATTTCTTTTCAGAATGAGATTTTCACTCTGCAGCGGAGTGTGCGCTGATATGAAACTTCCTGGCAGATTAAAACTGTGTGCCGAGCCGAGACTCGAATTCGGGACCTTTGCATTTCGCGGGCAAGTGCTCTACCATCTGAGCACAGTTGGTAGAGCACTTGCCCGCGAAAGGCAAAGATCCCGAGTTCGAGTCTCGGCCCGGCACACAGTTTTCATCTGCCAGGAAGTTTCATATCAGCGCACACTCCGCTGCAGAGTGAAAATCACATTCTGGAAACATCCCCCAGGCTGTGGCTAAGCCATTCCCCGCAATATCCTTTCTTTCAGGAGTGCTAGTTCTGCAAGTTTCGCAGGAGAGCTTCTGTAAAGTTTGGAAGGTAGGAGACGAGGTACTGGCAGAAGTAAAGCTGTGAGGACGGGGCGTGAGTCGTGCTTGGGCAGCTCAGTTGGTAGAGCACTTGAACTCGGGACCTTTGCCTTTCGCGGGCGAGTCTCGGCGCGGCACACAGTTTTAATCTGCCAGGAAGTTTCATTTCTTTTCAGATTGTTTCACATTTTTCATGTAACCATTTCGTCTCGGCTTCCCTGCACTGATTCTTTATTTCATTGTTAAGTGTTTTGTATTTTCGGATTCTTAAATTTCCCCGAATATTTTTTTAGTTCCTTCTTTCATCAATGAACTGATATATTTCTTCTGTTATCCACACTTTTTTCGCATTTACCTTCTCTGATAATATTCCGTTGAAATTTGACGTCATTCTGACCAATAGTGTTATTTTCTCAGCGGTTTGAAAGTTTAACTTCAATTATAATCACCCTGTATGTTGACGAATGTCCCTGTTGGAGAACGATAAGCAGGTGATTTTCTACTTTTCTTAGGGCTGTTCTTATTTTCCCAATAAATCTTCAGTCTTCTCAAAGGATATTTGCAGGCCAACCTTCTCTGCACATTCTTTGAGCGTTGTTTTACTGCTGTTTCTTCGCTGTCGGTTAGAATCGCCAAGTCATCTGCAAACGCTAAGTATGGAACGTTCAGTTTTCCTTGGCCGGTTCCTAGTTCCATTTCCCATTTTTTCATTACTTTGTGTAAAACTATGTTGAATAATAGTGGCGAGATCCCAAGTCCTTGTATTACTGCTGTTCGAACTAAGAATGGTTGCAAAAGTTCATCTATGAATTTGATTTGGTTTCTGTTCTGACAGTGTTTCTTCGATTAGTTTCCGAGTTTTGGTGTCTAGTCCACGTTCTTATATATATATATATATATATATATATATATATATATATATATATATATATATATACGCACTTTCGATTTCATTGTCCTTACTGAGCTTGTTGCTGTATTTCTCATGTCTGATACCTGCCCTACAGCACGAAGGCAGCTTGTCAAATCTGTCTGTATTGTGAGTGGGCAAATGCAATTATGTGACAGGGCTAACTCAAGTTATGTTCCTTGTGGTGTTCAATCCACTTTCATGTTTAACTGCAGTGAAGGCCTTTTACCTGTCCTTTTTATTAATTATATCATCGATTCTGCAACAAACCCCTACAGGCAAGTGCTGAAGACATATGCCGACGTGGACAGATCAGTGATTCTCTCGTTCTGTGATAGGAAAGAAAATGATAGGGCATTCATCATTCTTTTAATCTCAGTCGCCAATGACGTGACAACAGCCACCATCACCGTAACACATCGTTACGACCAAGTAATAAAAACTTCCAGTCGCCACGGAAACTTTTATCATTACTTGGTGAAAAGCCTTGTTAGTGCTTGGCTGGAGTTAGCAGCCAGTGGGTTGTTATTAGCCGTAGAAGGGGCTGAACTTAATCAGTAGTATAGTAAGTACATCTATTTACATGTCAACAGTGTGACTGGAGTAGGAAATAATTACTGTTAGTTAGCTGAACTCAGCTTTGGCAAAACTAGTTAGTTGAAATGATTCAAATTTATCAGGAAATTATTCCGACTAACGTAATTTCCGAAATTCTGGTCTAGTCTTATACTTTGAATTACAGAATGACAGCTTTATCTTGTGGCACATCTCTCACTGACACATATCATAGTTAAAAAGCAAATAAAGAAAGAAAGAAAGAAAGAAAGAAAGAAAAGGCATATCCAGGAGCAGATACAGATTTAGGTCGCATTTTAGTAGAGGTGAAGAATAAGCTAAAGTTTAAGAGAATAGTCACGAAGGATTAATGTGCAAAGAAATGGGATACGGAAGTAGTAAGGAATGACGAGATAAGCTTGAAGTTCTCTAAGGCTATAGATACAGCAATAAGGAATAGCTCAGTAGGCAGTTCAGTTGAAGAGGAATGGACATCTCTAAAACGGGCAGCCAGAGCTGCAGAAGAAAAATAGTTACAAAATGTAGCAATAGATGATGCTGTAAGCTTTATAACTTAATAGTGGTTGACTACAAATGACAAATGAATCACACAATGCCTAAGGTGTACGTTTGACGTTAAACTAACGGTACTGCTCAATGTACATGGGTGTACAGGCATGATACTGTTAGGTACGTAAGCCCATCCATCACGGCAAGGTCATACCACATCGGATGGGAAAAATCGCTTTTTAATTGTCCTGAGGCCAAAAACCTCATAAAAAGCATCAATCAAAATAAAATTCGATTATTAATTTCCGTGTGACTGGCGCAAAACAGGTTCAATGTGCTGTCCACCGTTTTCTGCAACAAGTTAAAGTCGAGAAACTGCATGTTCCACAACTGATCGAAGTGTTTCCGGGGTCACGATCAGAATGTGTTGCGCACTGCGTGCCTTCAATGCAGCTGAGTTTGCAATCGGAACACTGAAAACAATATCTTTCAGACAGCCCCACAGCGAAACGTCACACGGTTTAAGATCAGGTGATCGGGACGGCCAGTCTGTAGGGAAATAGCGACTGATAATTTTAATATTTCCGACGTGACGCATCAGCAGCTGCTTAACTGGATTTGCAATGTGCGGGGGTGCCCCATCTTGCAGATCTTGGAGAGCTGGAATGACGTGGTTGCGCAAAAGACACTCATATCGCTTACCAATGACTGAAACAGGACTGGAAGCCCCTGTCTTATCGAAAAAAACATGGCCCTATGATAAATGATGCCGTAAGCCTCTACCACACAGTGATCTTTTCAGGATGGAGTCGTACTGGTTGATTTGCGTGTGGATTTTCCGTTGCCCGTTTTCAACAGTTCTGTGTATTGACATATCCTGTCAGGTGGAAGTGGGCTTCATCTGTCTACAAAATCTTCCACGACCAATCATTGTCCACTTCAATGCGAGCAAGAAATTCTAAAGCAAAGGTCTCTCTCGCTGGCAGCTCGACAGGAAGCAACTCGTGCATATGGGTAATTTTGAAGGGATAGTAAAGAAGGATATTTCGTAGGATTTTACGCACCTTACTCGCGGGTATGTCCAATCTCCGTGCACTACACGTTTGCACACCACCACTCGTCTCCTCCTGCGCTGCTTCCACTGACGCCGAATCAATCCTTCCTCTACCTGGTTGCACACCAAAAGAATCCATCTTTTCGAATTTCAGAATCATTTTCTCCAGACCCACAGCAGTCGCCATCCAACGAACGACTGTTTTCAAACCCTTCAGTTTCCTGAACTTCTGCAGAGCGATGCGTGGACAGTCATCAATCTTGTAATACAGCTATACAAGCAGAGCGGGATCCTGCATTGAGACGGTCATGGCGAACGTCGGAGACGCGCAAGGAGAAAAGCCGTGTACCCGGGCTATTTATACTATCTTCAATGGGTCGTGCGCATGACATAGACACGTACAGAGCAATCTATTGATCAATTTTCACACTATTAGTTTTCTTCTGCCATACGATTTCCCCCTTCTCCGATAATATTCCGTTGCAAGTGGACGTCATTCTGACCAGTGGTGTTATTACGTCAGCGGTTTGAAAGTTTAATTATAATCACCCTGTATATGTCCGCCCCCGGTAGCTCAGTGGTCAGCGCGACAGAATGTCAATCCAAAGGGCCCGGGTTCGATTCCCGGCTGGAAATGGACGTGGAACAATTATGGGCAAATTTTAAACACATTGTAAATCACGCATTGGAGAAGTATGTGCCGAAAAAGTGGGTTACGGACGGCAAAGACCCCCCGTGGTTTAACAGCGCAATTCGGAGAATGTTCAGGAAGCAAAGACAGTTGCACTCGCGGTACAAGAAAGATCGGGAGAATGAGGACAGGCAAAAGTTAATAGATTCGTGCTGCTGTAAAAAGAGCGATGCGCGAAGCATTCAACCACTACCACCGTCATACCTTAGCATAAGATCTTGCTGAAAACCCAAGGAAATTCTGGTCTTACGTAAAATCGTTAAGCGGGTGGAAGGTTTCCATCCAGTCACTCACTGATCAGTCTGGCCTGGCAACGGAAGACGTCAAAACGAAAGCTGAAATTTTAAATTTAGCATTTGAGAAATCTTTCACGCAGGAGGATCGTACAAACATACCGCCGTTTGAGTCTCGTACAGATTCCCGTATGGAGGACATAGTAATAGACATCCCTGGGATTGTGAAGCAGCTGAATGGGTTGAAAATAAGTAAATCGCCAGGTCCTGATGGGATTCCAATTCGGTTTTACAGAGAGTACTCCACTGCATTGGCTCCTTACTTAGCTTGCATTTATCGCGAATCTCTTGCCCAACGTAAAGTCCCGAGGGACTGGAAAAAAGCGCAGGTGACGCCTGTATATAAGAAGGGTAGAAGGACGGATCCTCAAAATTACTGACCAATATCCTTAACATCGGTTTGTTGCAGGATTCTGGAACATATTCTCAGTTCGAATATAAGGAATTTCCTTGAGAGAGATAAGTCGCTGTCCGTGCATCAGCACGGCTTTAGAAAGCATCGCTCCTGGGAAACGCAACTCGCCCTTTTTTCACATGATATCTTGCGAACCATGGATGAAGGGTATCAGACGGACGCCATATTCCTTGACTTCCGGAAAGCGTTTGACTCAGTGCCCCACTGCAGACTCCTAACTAAGGTACGAGCATATCGGATTGATTCCCAAATATGTGAGTGGCTCGAAGACTTCTTAAGTAATAGAACCCAGTACGTTGTCCTCGATGGTGAGTGTTCATCGGAGGTGAGGGCATAATCTGGAATGCCCCAGGGAAGTGTGGTAGGTCCGCTGTTGCTTTCTATCTACATAAATGATCTTTTGGGTAGGGTGGATAGCAATGTGCGGCTGTTTGCTGATGATGCTGTGGTGTACGGGAAGGTGTCGTCGTTGAGTGACTGTAGGAGGATACAAGGTGACTTGGACAGGATTTGTGATTGGTGTAAAGAATGGCAGCTAACTCTAAATATAGACAAATGTAAATTAATGCAGATGAATAGGAAAAAGAATCCCGTAATGTTTGAATACTCCATTAGTAGTGTAGCGCTTGACACAGTCACGTCGATTGAATATTTGGGCGTAACACTGCAGAGCGATACGAAGTGGGACAAGCATATAATGGCAGTTTTGGGGAAGGCGGATAGTCGTCTTCGGTTCATTGGTAGAATTTTGGGAAGATTTGGTTCTTCTGTAAAGGAGACCGCTTATAAAACATTAATGCGACCTATTCTTGAGTACTGCTCGAGCGTTTGGGATCCCTATCAGGTCGGATTGAGGGAGGACATAGAAGCAATTCAGAGGCGGGCTGCTAGAGTTGTTACTGGTAGGTTTGATCATCACGCGAGTGTTACGGAAATGCTTCAGGAACACGGGTGGGAGTCTCTGGAGGAAAGGAGGCGTTCTTTTCGCGAATCGCTACTGAGGAAATTCAGAGAACCAGCATTTGAGGCTGACTGTAGTACAATTTTACTGCCGCCAACTTATATTTCGCGGAAAGACCACAAAGATAAGGTAAGAGAGGTTAGGGCTCGCACAGAGGCATAAAGGCAGTCATTTTTCCCTCGTTCTATTTGGGAGTGGAACAGGGAGAGAAGGTGCTAGTTGTGGTACGAGGTATCCTCCGTCACGCGCCGTATGGTGGATTGCGGAGTATGCAGATGTAGATGGGTCCTAATCATCATCATTTCATCCCCATCGACGCGCAAGTCGCTGAAGTGGCGTCAAATCGACAGGCTTGCACCCGGCGAACGGTCTACCCGATGGGAGGCCGTAGTCACACGACATTTACATTTAGAGAGAGAGGGGGGGGGGGGGGGTAGGTAGGAAGGGAGGGGGGGCTACTTGCGAAACAGTAGAACCTCAAATTCAGAAAATGCACGCCAAGAGAATCGAGGAGCGTTAGCAGAAACAGGGTGGCACGCCGGAGGTTAGTGCGTTACTGCTGACCCACTTGCGGTGTTAACATCGTCAAGCAACTGCACACGACTGACGCCGGGAGTTCGTCTGACTGTGTTTTTATTACTTCAGGTCCTACTCTGCAGTATTGTTCCGTGGGAGGAGATGAGCTGCCTGCAGCGAGCATAACCAGGGCAGGAGATAGCAATGGCTCCCGTGACCTAAGACCAGCAGCACGGCTGTTCCGCTGGAGGTGTACATTGCAGGGCCTGTTTTGGGCAGCACTCCTTCGAACGCTCAGGCAATTGGTATCCGACGCGCTGGTATGCCCTCTGGACACTTTAAGTGTAACGGCTCCAACTTTTAATAAAATTCGTCATGATCAGTGATTTTAATAGAGTATTAATTGCAGAATATAAATGGAGACGAAAATCTAATAAACATGGGGGATTGGATTGCTATTGTAGGGACCGCTGGCCTTAGTAGTCTGGTCCCTTCAAACCCAGAAATCAGCCAACCAATGTTATTGTAGGGGAAGGAGTAGAAGAGGCGATTACGGGAGAATGTGACCTTCATAGAAGGAATGAGAGTGGAGAAAAACAAAATAAGTTCTTTGATTAATTTCAGCTCGTAATAGCGAATACTCCGTTCAACAAACACAGGAGCAGGAGGTATGCTTGGAAAGTGTAGGGAGATATGGGAAGATTCCAGTTAGATTACATCAATGTCAAGCAAAGTATGTCACTAACACAAATGATAATAAAGGAAAACATCTCAGGAGGCAAATAACACAACAAAAATGTTTCAATTGGCTCTGAGCACTATGGGACTTAACATATGAGGTCATCAGTCCCCTAGAACTTAGAACTACTTAAACCTAACTAACCTAAGGACATCACACACATCCATGCCAGAGGCAGGATTCGAACCTGCTACCGAACAAAACAAAATGGGACTGTATTCTGTAGGTCATTTTGTAAATCGATACTGTCTTCTAGCGTTACTACTTTCTTACAAACAAAAGCATCATCTGCTAAAAGTGTTTCCGACGCTTCCTGCTGGATCATTAAATACATTGTAAACAGTGACGATCCAACCACTCTTTCTTAGAGTACACCTTTACGTATGACATTTTGTTCCACCAAGAGCGGCGGCCGGGGTGGCCGAGCGGTTCTAGGTGCTTCAGTCAGGAACCGCGCGACCGCTACGGTCGCAGGTTCGAATCGTGCGTCGGGCATGGATGTGTGTGATGTCCTTAGGTTAGTTAGGTTTAAGTAGTTCTAAGTTCTAGGGGACTGATGACCTCAGAAGTTAAGTCCCATAGTGCTCAGAGCCATCTGAACCATCCGCTAATAGCGACGTGTTTAGTTCTGTCTGCAAGGAAGTCTTGAATCCAGTCGCGTATCTTATCCGATACACACTAAGCTCGTACTTTTTTTTCTCTAAGCGGTAATGCGGGTAGGTGTCAAATGCCTTCCTGAATTCAAGGAACAGGCCATCAACCTGAGCGCCGTTGTCTACAGCGATACGGATCTCGTGGAGGAACAGAGAGAGCCGAGTTTTCCAGGATCACTGTTTGCAGAGTCTATGTTGATTATTAAAGAGGAGATTTTCGTTCTCCAAAAACGTCATAATTGTTAAGCTTAAAACAAATTCCATAATTTTACAACAAATTGACGCCAGCGATATAGGGCTATAATTACGTCGATCTGTCCTACGGCAGGTTCCCGGGTTCGATTCCCGCCGGGGTCAGGGATTTTCTCTGCCTCGTGATGACTGGGTGTTGTGTGATGTCCTTAGGTTAGTTAGGTTTAAGTAGTTCTAAGTTCTAGGGGACTGATGACCATAAATGTTAAGTCCCATAGAGCTCAGAGCCATTTGAACCATTTGTCCTACGACGCTTCTTCAAAACGGTAATGACCTGCACTTCTCTCCAGTCTCCAGTGTCCGTTGCTCCCGTGACCTATCATAAGCTTCTGTTAGAAGGGGACTAAGTTCTTTCGTAAAGTCCCTGTATAATCTTACTGCTGTCCCATCCGGTCACGACGCCTTTCCACTAGTAAGAGACTGTAGTTCTTTTCCTATTTCGCGATAGCCTATGTGAATATCTACCATATCAGCGTCCGTGCGGTAAGTGAAAGGAGGAACCTTATTAGGCTCATAAATGGCGAAAAAGTTGCGGAGATCCGAATATAGTATTTCTGCATTCTCTCTGCCGTCTTCCGTTTCCATGCCAGTATGGTTACTAAAGAACTTGGAGCCGAGGCAGTCTGTCAGTTAAACTGGACCGTACCCTCCGGAGTTTGTAAAGCCCCCAATTTCTAGCACGGGTGCTCCATCTTCACTGCAACAGCGCTTTTTCCTCGTTAGTTGCGACACTCCATAAAAGTTTCCTTTGCTTGTTGGGCCCAGGAATTTAGCTCCGGGTGGGTGCCGAGCTGGGAGTTTCTCGGCGTCTGAGACTTGGTCTCTCTTACGTTACGTTCCTAAAGTCACTGGCGACAGTAAACTTTACTGGAATCTGTAACACTAAACACCTAAAACAGTAACAGCTTCCAAGTTGCAGGTTGGCTAACGGCTTCCTGCGGCAACAGAAGTTCTATTTTCTGTATTTCATTTAATTACTGACAGAATTTAAAAAAATTATATGTTGTCGTAATCACGTATTCGGTAGGACGTTTAATCTTACGTTAAAGGTTTAACACATTAAGTCAAATATTGAAGTTAGAAACTGTGTATACACGGTTTTTGCTTTAACTTTAGGCAATTAAATATATCGAAAACTACGCACCCTACGAAAAAAGTGTTCTAGGTGAAAAGTTAATCATTAGTAAAGGGGACATCTGTGTGAGCTAAAACTGGCCACCTCCTAACCACCCCTCTTGCGTGGGAGGGGCGGTCAACTTCACATTTTTAAATGTGAGATCCTATGTTATTACACATTCAGATACTAAGCCAAAAATATGTACAGTTAACTCAAACCATTGTTTCCAATTCGTGGTAGATGGCGCTTTAATCGGCAAATATGAAATACGTCTGTTTTCACACTTAAGAACCGTTGCATTTGACTCTACATTTCTTTTACGATGGAAACGTAAACATTTATGTTCTAGCGGTTTATAATGATGTCAAACGTTGCTTGGGTGTTGAAAACGTGATTGTATGGTACAATTCATATGGCTAGACACTGGCATTTCTGGAAAATAAGCTACTTGTATGGTAACGTAGCTTTTTGTTCCCTACGGGGTTGAGTGTGGTGACACCCCAAACAACTGGAATGCTTAGTTTCGATGGTCCTCCCAGGCCACTGGTTCGATTTCAACCAAATTTTGAACAAAAACAACAGGTGTCACAAGTTTCGGCACTGTGGGGTTTATAAGCTCCCGGATCAAATAAGAGCGCCGATACGGGGAAGAAACGTGTTTTTAGAGCCACTGGCATACAGGAAGTCCTGTACAATAGGCTTGTTGTGCGGAAGAACCCCTAGTGTTAGAAAGATGGGGAAGTAGCCTTTGCTATCCGCCTGTGGCTCTACAGAGTACGGAGTGACATAGAGCTAGGCAATAATTATTAGCCGTGCGCCTTCATTCGCATCTCTCTGTCTGATAAAAAACAACTGTTAGCATCACTTCGTAACAAAGAAACTCTCACTTACGGAAGATGGAAGGAGATAAGTGACTTCCATCACAGATCTGGGACATACCATTCGCCAGTAATATGCATTAATACTCAAAATGTATTTTGGAATGATAGATATTTTATTCCCTTTTATTTTTTAGCAATTTTACCAAAACCTCCTTCATAATATAATACATCTACATGGCAACTCTGCAAATCACGCTTAAATGCCCTCGTAATAGTTCTCTGTTATTCCACTCTCTAATAGCGCGCGGAAAAAACGAACACCTATATCTGTTCGTACGAGCTCTGATTTCCCTTATGTTATTATTATACTCGTTTCTCTCTATGTAGGTCGGCGTCAACAAAATATTTTCGCATTCGGTGGAGAAAGTTGGTGACTGAACTTTCGTGAGAAGATGCCGCCGCAAGGGGAAACGCTTCTGTTTTAATGGTGCCCACCCCAAACCCTGTATCATGTTCGTGACACTCTGTACCCTATTTCTCGATAATACAAAACGTGCTGCTCTTCTTTGAACTTTCTCGATGTGCTCCGTTAAACCTATCTGGTAAGAATCCCACACCATGCAGCAGTACTCCAAAAGAGGACAGACAAGCGTAGTGTAATGCATATTTTCATTCAATAATGTCATATGGAATACTGTTCTGGAGTAATTCATCTTTAAGAAAGGAAGTCTTCTTTGCTCGAAAACGTGCTGTGAGAACAATTTGTGGTGCTCAACCTATGGTCACCTTTTAGACAAGTTTAAAGAGTTAGGCATTTTGAATACGGCTTCATAGCATATTTATTTCCTCATGAAGTTTGTTGTAAGTAATCCACTGCAGTTCAACAGGAACAGTGATGTACATAATTACAGTACGATAAGAACAAATGATATTCATTACTTCACGTTACTTATCGCAAACAGGGGTGCACAATGTTCCGACCAAAAGTTTTTGATCACTTACACATTGATAAAAAAAGTCTGAAAACAAACTGAAAAATTTCCCTTAACAATTTCTTCTATTCCGTAGAAGAACTGCTATTACTGTAATGTGTACAAGGTTGTAGGTAGGAATTACCATTTCTTTTTAGTCTGTCCCCCTGTTGACCCTATCGTTGACTTTACTTGTGATACTTTCTGTGAACTTTGGCGGAACTCTTCATTCAATTTTCCAGCCTTCTGTTTTATATATGGCACGCATTATTTTTTGTAATAACTCAAGTATCTCTTAGGAGACCAGCTTTTAGTTAATTTAAAAATAAACAGTACAAATCACAATTCATTTTCGTTCTATTGGAAGTAATCTTGGACTGACGATGGTTACTATAACCGAAAACGGTTACCTCCAGTTTTTACAGCTGTTGTTCTACTTACACCGCTGCCATTCGAAATTTCAATTGTACGGTACTAGGAAATGAACACCCATTTACTTCATGTTATGTTTTAGATGTTGGCAACAACATTCAATAACTGATAACAACACCCAAAACTTAACATGAAGTGAAACGTCCCCTTAGAAAATTTATATACGTGACTGTGCTTAAACTGACACACAATATTTTTTTAGCGCAATGCAATCTGACTTTCAAAAATCCCTACAAAAGAATGGCCCTGACTAACATTAACCTATACCTTTCACAAATCACTTACGTCACAAAAATCTTCGTTACTCGAACTACTGCAATACAGCGAGCGCCACTACTGCCAGCTAAATAAAAGATTCAAACTACGGAAGGCACTAACTACTGATAGGCATAGTTAGCAAATGAAAGATTTTAATAGAGAACAAACAATGTATTTACCTTAATAGTGTTGAAAAATCATAATATACATAGCAGTTCATGACATCCAGTCTTACAAATTTCAAAACTCCACCATCTCTCTCCCAACATCCACCACTGCTGGCGGCTCACCTCCAACTGCGCAACGCTACGCGCTGTTAACATCCAGCTGCCCAACACTACCATGGCAAACAACAATGCAAACTAGCCACAGACTGCACACAGCACAGCCAGTGATTTTCATACAGAGCGCTACGTAACGTTGCCAATAATAAAACATAAACAGCCTACTTACAGAAGTAAATGAGTGGTCATTCACTAATACTGTACATCTGAAATTTATAATGGCAGTAGGACGAAGAACAGCTTATAAAAACGCAACAAAAACACATATAGAACAGAATATATGCAATCTGTAAATAGAAATTTAAAGTGTTATTAAGTCACAGAAAATCATTAAGTACCAGTACAGTTTACAACCCCGAATGCAACAGTGAATACGTTAAAGAAACTACTGGTAATACAAATACAAATATAAATATGAATATATTTCAGGCCACTGAAGACTCTTTTCAAATAATAAAGGCGAATTGCATACGGCACGGAATATTCGTTTTCTTTAGTTATAATTAGACGGACGTAAAATGCCGATTATCAATATAATCTTGCGCTTCTATGTTTCTTGAAGTACTCCTTCAAAACGCCATCTTTGGAATAAAGCAATCATTGGAATACAACTTACAGTTCCAATACACTGGTACAGTATAATAATAATGGCGTGTGACGAGGGCCTCCCGTCGGGTAGACCGCTCGCCTGGTGCAAGTCTTTCGATGTGACGCCACTTCGGCGACTTGCGTGTCGATGAGGATGAAATGATGATGATTAGGTCAACACAACACCCAGTCCCTGAACGGAGAAAATCTCCGACCCAGCTGGGAATGGAATCCGGGCCCTTAGGATTGACAGTCCGTTGCGCCGACCACTCAGCTAACGGGGGCGGACACTGGTACAGTAATCTACTTCAAAGAAAACTTGTGCGGACATGCTCCTTTTGAGAAAGGGACTGGTGCCAGTGTATGCGGTATCTGGACGCGTAGTACAACCCGTTAAGGCATAGACGTATCTGAATGTATGGTCTCGTGCGAATTGCAACCATTTTAGTAAAAATTTCGCGCTGAGGCATTCGCGACATAGATACAGGGGAAGCGCATATGCTTCGACAAAAAGAGCTTTAGTCGGTGCAGATATAATCGAAGTGTTTTGTACTGACAGTTACGAAACCTGGACATATTTTCCAAAGAGAATTACCCGCAATCCTTATTTATATAAAATATGTTTATTTTCGTCTGTCGATCGTTTATTTCAAAATGACCAAATTCAGACTATGTTTCCCATCACTACGTGACAGTGAACTGGTAGCTCCATTAGGACAGATTACTCTGAAACTGCGACACATGATCTGAAGATTTCCGCCCCGATAGCTGAATGGTGCCAGCACGGCAGCTCAGCGTGTTTCGTCAGAGGGGTAGCTGCCCTCTGTAATAAAAAAAACTGACTAAATGGATCAACGACGAACTGAAACGGGTGTCTTGCGACATCCGCCCCGAGCAGATACAACGAACAAAATGAGAGTATATATATATATATATATATATATATATATATATATATATATATAGAGAGAGAGAGAGAGAGAGAGAGAGAGAGAGAGAGAGGTGGTAAGCGTGACGGTTTGCCGTCCTACGGGCCCGGGTTCGATTCCCGGCTGGGTCGGGGATTTTCTCCGCTCATGGACTGGGTGTTGTGTTGTCTTCATCATCATTTCATCCCCATACGGCGCGCGCAGGTCGCCCAATGTGGCGTCGAATGTAATAAGACCCGCACCAAGGCGGCCGGACCTGCTCCGTAAGGGGCCTCCCGACCAATGACGCCAAACGCTCATTTCCATTTCCATGATCTGAAGATGGACAACATTGCCTGCTTCCGGTCATTTTGAAACAAAAAACGATCGACAGACAGAAATTAAGCATATTTTAACATGTTTTTATTAGGTCGCTTTCTCATCTGTCTGTTTGGTACAAATTTTGCAACTGATTTTAAACAAATTTCCTGATGAGATGCAGACCTGAGTTTTTAAACATACCTCAGAACTGGATGAAAATGCACTATTAACTCGCTTTCTGGTCGGTCTGTTCGGCAGGCGTCGAGGTCAAAAAGACTGGTAACGCCTCACATCTTGGCGCTATGTAAGATCGGGGTATCGGGGTAGTGTCAGAATGCCTGCTAGATGGTATGCAAGTGGGCAGACTAAGTTCAACAGCGGGAAGGAGGAAGAGAGAGAGGGGCGGAGGGGGGAGGTATGTGATGTATGTGTCACAAAGGCATACACAGTACAAGTCAATGGTAAAAAGCTAGCTACATACGTAAATAGCTGCTGACATAAAAAATATAATCTCATCAAAATGTGTGCAATCCACTGAGGAATTTCACACGCACAAGACTAAAAAGTAGAAAACAGTTATTTAAATACAAATAAATTTTTAGTATTTTACTGTTTTAAATTGGATTAAAAAGAATAAATTAATTTCTCCTAGCTCCATATACAGATTCGTACTCCCACCCTAAAAGATAGTCGCGAATATTTGTTATTCTGAATTTTTAATAGCTGTGATTATACTTGTCAGGACTGGTTTAATGTAGCAGTTCGTGCTACTCTGTCCTGTGGAAGCCCTTCATCTCCGAATAAATACTGCAACTTACATCCATCTGAATCTTGTCACTGTATTCATATCTTCCCTACGATATTTACCTCCTACACTTCCATCCAATACCAAACTGGAGATGTACCAAAATGTGTCCTATGAGCCTATCTCCTCTTCGAGTCTGGGAGTCTCGTTGTGCCACAAATTTCTTTTCTCTCCCGTTCTATTCAGAACTTTCTCATTAATTACTTGATCTACGCGGGTAGTCTACAGTGTTATTTTGTAACACCACATTTGAAAAGTTTCTATTCTTTTCATGTTTAAACTGTTTGTCGACGATATTCACTTCTACACATGGTTGCACTCCATACAAAGACTTTCCTAGAAGACTTTCTAACAGTTCAGTCCGTATTTGACGTTAACAAAATTTCTCTTCTTCAGAAACGCTTTCCTTGTCATTGCCAGTCTACATTTTATATGCTCTCTACTTTGGCCATCATGAGTTATTCTGCTGTCCAAACAACAAAATTCATTTACTACTTTTAAGTGTTTCGTTTAGTAATATAATTCTCTCAGCATCACCACCCGATTTAAATCGTCTACATTCCATTACTCTCGTCTTGCTTTTGTCGATCTTGTATCCTCCTTACAAGACGCTGTCCATAGCATCCAACTGTTCTTACAAGTGTTTTGCTGTCTATTACGGAATTACAGTGTTATCGGCAAACCTCAAAACTATCATTTCTTCTTCCTGGACTTTAATTCCTAATCCAAATTTTTCTTTTGTTTCCTTTACTGCATGCTCGATGTACAGATTGAATAGCATGTGGGAAAAGGCTACAATCCTGTCTTACTCCCTTCTTAACCACGGCTTCCCTTTCATGGCCCTCGACTCATAACTGCCGTCTGGTTTTTGTACAAGCTGCAAATAACCTTTCGCTACAGTATTTTACCCCTGCTGAATTTCAGAAAGTGTATTCCAATCAACATTGTGAAAGGCTTTCTCTAAATCTACTAATGCCACAAACGTTGAAGATAAATAGCAGTGTCAGTACTGTCTCGCGTGTTGCTGCATTTCTCTGGAATCCAAACTCATCTTCCACGTGGTCGACTACTTCCGGCTTTTCCGTTCTCCTGTAAAGATTCGTGTTGGTGTTTTGCAGCCATGACTTATTAAAAAAATATATCACATCGCAAATATATTTTTATTAAAATATTGCAGTGACAACATTATGAATTACCTCGAAGAAAACGGTCTATACGGCCGCGGTGGCCGAGCGGTTCTAGGCGCTTCAGTCCGGAACCGCGAGACGGCTACGGTCGCAGGTTCGAATCCTGCCTCGGGCATGGATGTGTGTGATGTCCTTAGGTTAGTTAGGTTTAAGTAGTTCTAAGTTCTAGGGGACTAATGCCCTCAGATGTTAAGTCCCATAGCGCTCAGAGCCATTTGAAAACGGTCTACTGACACACAGTCAACATGTGCTTAGAAAGCATCGTTCCTGTGAAACACAACTAGCTATTTATTCACATGAAGTGTTGAGTGCTATTGACAATGGATTTCAGATCGAATCCGTATTTCTGGATTTCCAGAAGGCTTTTGACACTGTACCACACAAGCGGCTCGTAGTGAAATTGCTTGCTTATGGAATATCGTCTCAGTTATGTGACTGGATTTTCGATTTCCTGTCAGACAGGTCACAGTTCGTAGCAATTGAGGGAAAGTCATCTAGTAAAAGAGAAGTGATTTCTCGCGTTCCCCAAGGTAGTGTTGCAGGCCCTTTGGGAGACAATTTGAGCAGCCGTCTTCGGTTGTTTACAGATGACGCTGTCGTTTATCGACTAATAAAGTCATCAGAAGATCGAGACAGACTGCAAAACGATTTAGAAAAAATATCTGAATGGTGCGGAAAGTGGCAGTTGACCCTAAATAGCGAAAAGTGTGAGGTAATCCACATGAGTGCTAAAAGGAAGTCGTTAAACTTCGGTTACACGATAAATCAGTCTAATCTAAAAGCCGTAAATTCAACTAAGTACCTAGGTATTACAATTACGAACAACTTAAATTGGAAGGAACACGTAGAAAATGTTATGGGGAAGGCTAACCAAAGACTGCGTTTTATTGGCAGGACACTTGGAAAATGTAACAGACCTACTAAAGAGACTGCCTACACTACGCTTGTCCGTACTCTTTTAGAATACTGCTGCGCGGTGTGGGATCCTTACCAGGTAGGACTGACGGAGTACATCGAAAAAGTTCAAAGAAAGGCAGCACTTTTTGTATTATCACCAAATATGGGAGAGAGTGTCACAGAAATGATACAGGATTTGGGCTGGAAATCAGTAAAAGAAAGGCGTTTTTCGTTGCGACGGAATCTTTCACGAAATTCCAATCACCAACCTTCTCCTCCGAATGCGAAAATATGTTGTTGACACCGACCTACTTAGGGAGAAATGATCACCACGATAAAATAAGGGAAATCAGAGCTCGTACGGGAAGATACAAGTGTTCGTTATTTCCGCGCGCTATACGAGATTGGAATAATAGAGAATTGTGAAGGTGGCTCGATGAACCCTCTGCCAGGCACTTAAATGTGATTTGCAGAGTATCCATTTAGATGTAGATGTAGATTTGCGTATCAACTTAGACGCGTCTGGAGCTGGCTCAAAACGAAGACAAGCAAGACCAATGAATGGGTGCAGCTGAAGTCAAACATCGCGCAAATTGGTTGACAATACCGTTGGACGAAGAGGCGCGAAGCTATGTGTGGAGCGACAGTTCTGCTGCGCTGGTAGCTCGCACCACAGACCCCCGCATCTGTACTTTCAGCGAAGCCCCAGAACTGAGGCCGGCTGACGTAGACATAAAGCGGCGGTCCCGAGCGCCGCAGCACAGCTGGCTGTACTACAGGACTCCAGCGCGCCACGGCGGGCCGGCTGACAAATTTGGGCAATTTACCGGCGCGACGCGATACAGGCCACAGTCTTCCTCCAAACAGCGGGGCAACCACTCCGCCTCCCAACTAATGGCGCGCCGCCGTTCTCAAAAAGGCTGCGGACCACTTTTCCCGCAACTAAGAACACAGACGGGAGAGTCCCCAGCAGTAATTACGGACACGCCCTCGCGGGCATACGAGAGAACAAGCGCCCGTAATTAAAATCTGATGAATTGAAAAGAGAAGCAGTTTGAACGCGGCCTTTATGAAACAAAACCTTTACTGACAAAGCCAGGTGTACAAGCATGCTCGACTCGACCACGAAAGGGATTTGTGAAGAATACTAATAAAATAAAAAATAAAACCTTTTCTCTGCAATTCAGGCCAGAAGCAGTTGCGGTAAGGGGTACAGCAATTAGTGTCCACGTCCGTAGCCGAGCAGTCAGCGCAGCTGAATGCTACGCGTGGGATCCGTGTTCGTTTCCCAGTACTAACAGGGAAGTTTCCTTGGTGATAGTTCTGGTACGGGGTGCACACAGCCTTCTGAGGCCAATTAGCGGTTCCAGGGTCGAGAAACCCCTACAATAATGAACGTTTATTCACGGGTTAACAAAACTAATGATTATTATAATGCTGACTGTGCCATGTGTCCTCCCATATCTCAGTGTGACTCTTAAAGCTGAAAATGTGGTTAAAGACAACACGTCAAAAAATCCCGACTTCCTCAGTTATCAAGTGTTAAGTTCGCAAATACCAGGTGATCAAAAAATCAGTATAAATTTGAAAACTGAATAAATCACGGAATAATGTAGATAGAGAGGTACAAATTGACACTCATACTTGGAATGACATGGGATTTTATCAGAACCAAAAAAATACAAAAGTTCAAAAAATGTCCGACAGATGGCGCTTCATCTGATCAGAATCGTAGTAATTAGCATAACAACGTAAGAGAAAGCAAAGATGATGTTCTTTACAGGAAATGCTCAATATGTCCACCAACATTCCTCAACAATAGCTGTAGTCGAGGAATAATGTTGTGAACAGCACTGTAAAGCATGTCCGGAGTTATGGTCAGCCATTGGCGTCGGATGTTGTCTTTCAGCATCCCTAGGGATGTCGGTCGACCACAATACACTTGCGGCTTCAGGTAACCCCAAAGCCAATAATCGCATGGACTGAGGTCTGGGGACCTGGGAGGCCATGCATCACGAAAGTGGCGGCTGAGGACACGATCATCACCAAGCGACGCGCGCAAGAGATCTTTCACGCGTCTAGCAATATGGGGCGGAGCGCCACCTGCATAAACATCGTCCGTTCCAGCAGGTGTTTATCAGCCAGGCTGGGGATGATGCGATTCTGTAACATATCGGCGTACCTCTCACCCGTCACAGTAGCAGTTACAAAACCAGAATCACGCATTTCCTCGAAGAAAAAAGGCCCGATAACGGTAGATGTGGTAAATCCAACCCATACCGTGACTTTCTCGTCGTGCAACAGAGTTTACACGACAGTTCTAGGATTTTCGGTAGCCCAAATTCTGCAGTTGTGGGCGTTGACAGACCCTCGGAGCGTGAAATGAGCTTCGTCGGTCCACAACACGTTACTCAACCAATCGTCATCTTCCGCAATCTTTTGAAACGCCCACACCGAAAATGCATCGCCAGGTAACAGTTCATGGTTCAAATGGCTCTGAGCACTATGGGACTAACTGCTGAGGTTATTAGTCCCCTAGAACTTAGAACTAGTTAAACCTAACTAACCTAAGAACATCACAAACATCCATGCCCGAGGCAGGATTCCAACCTGCGACCGTAGCGGTCTTGCGGTTCCTTTAACCGCACGGCCACTTCGGCCGGCTAACAGTTCATGATGCCGATGGATTTTGTAAGGATAGCATCGGAGGGTACGCCTCAGTGCCAACCAAACAGTAGTGTATGGAATGCCGGTGCGACGTGCGACTGCACGAGCGCTGACTTCCCCGTGCATAGACGAACCCGCTACAGTCTCCATTTCTTCCTGAACTGTCTCAGCAGCATTGCGCCTTGTGCTCGGTCGGCCACTACGGGGTCTATCGTCTAAACAACTCGTGGCTTCGAACTTCGAAATTATTCTCGCCACAGCTGCATTTGTCAACGGACCTTTACCCGTTCGAATGTCCTTCCTATGACGGTAGGATCGTAACGCTGAACTAGCACATTCCCCATTCTGATAATACAGCTTCACTAAAAGCGCCTTTTCAGGTAACGTCAACATGCTGCGACTGCTGACGCATCTGATTCTCTCTCTCATTACAGCTCCTTTTATACACGATTGTCATGTGCAGTCACTGACGTTTTGCTGTCGAGCGCCATCTGTCGGACATTTGTGATCTTTGTTTTTTTTTGGGGGGGGGGGGGAACTAATAAAACCCCATGTCATTCCAAGCATGTATGTCAATTTTTACTTCTCTATCTGCATTATTCCGTGGTTTATTAAGTTTTCAAATTTATACTGACCTGGTATAATACCTACTTTGTTTACGAAAATCTGGGAACCCCGTCGGTAGTACCTCTCATCTGTCACATGAACGCCCTCTCAGTCTTCGGCAGCAGTGAGGAGAATGAATATGAGGCTGACTACCTTCAGAGTTTCGACTCAGTCAAGACGCTGGCCGCCCTCTGAGAAAATTTTATACATCACCATCATGACCAATTTACACTGGACGTGTAAGATGTTGACTCAAGTTCCTCACAAATTCCTTTTATTAAAATATGTCTTCATCGCATTTAATGGATTTGTAACAGTTTTGACTCTAATAAAACTAAATAATACTATATCACTGGTCAGATAATCCATCTGACAGATTGTTCTTACTGCTATTTTGTCAAAATCTGACATATTGAGCCCGTGGCTGTGTAAAAAATATAGGATGACATTTACAAAAGGCTCTGAGCACTATGGGACTTAACATCAATGGTCATCAGTCCCCTAGAACTTAGAACTACGTAAACCTAACTAACCTAAGGACATCACACAACACCCAATCATCACGAGGCAGAGAAAACCCCTGACCCCGCCGGGAATCGAACCCGGGCGTGGGAAGACATTTACACAGAGCAACGTAGAAGTGTCTGGTTGTTGTAATCTTCTGTGTAAGAGTCAACCTAAATTACAGATTGTTATTACAGCGAGTTGAAATAGTCCACTTGTATTAATATCAAGCGTACGGATAAATTTCGATTATGCTTTTTATGTGTTTGTGTCTGTTATCAGTTTTAACATAGACAGAATTTTAATCTTTAAATTTTTGTATTTGTGTGCAGTTTGTTATACACAGAACTTACTGATGTGAGTGAAATGGTTACTCATCTAAAGAGATTTTCACGATTTCAACATACTTTGGAGTTCAATATGGTTTGTTGATCTAATTACCATAGGTTCAGGAATTCCAGTACCCTACTTCTTCACTCTTTGTACTTTTACTGCACGTTAACAGTATAATTGATCTTGTACATGTCATCTACATTGTCAGCAAGTTATATATAGCTGAAAAGCTAACGGACAGGTTACGGAATAACTTGGGTGAGCCATACTGTTAGAAGGTCTCATCTTATACTGTCACTAGGTTTAAGAAAATCACTGTTGGATCAATTTGATGTTGGGTCTCGTTTTTGTTTTAGTCTGTACTATAATTTGTACAATATTGTAATACTGTAATTTATACAACGCTACTTTCTCCGTCCTTAGATAGTGACCTGGTCAACTGAGACCTTGATGTATGTTTTTCATTATATCTTTTTGTGCGTTAGTATGAGTTGAACGTATTAATAAAAAAATTACTACACTACATGACGATAGTGAAGATAAGATTTAGATTTCTTTACGTCACTTTTAACATTTTGAAACTGAATAATGAACGTATCGATAAATCTTTCTTAGGTATATCTTTAGCGTAGCCAGATATTTGGGCTGGAATGCCAAATCACTTTGTATTTGTTGTTATCTCATATGAATAGGACGATTGCTACACTTGTAAATGCTAAGAACGAGTTTTTTTATTACGTGTTTCATGTGGATTAAAATATTGAACGCTTTGTGTTTCAATATTCACGACAAATGAAATGTTTTAGTGATTTTCGTAACTATGTGATTGCTAGGCGCCAATTTGTGTCTTCTTAATGTTGTTTTACAAATTAGAATGTTGCGTTGTTAGGTACCATATCCGGTAGTACTAATAATACGACCGAATCCGGTAGTACTAATAAAATCAAATTAAGGCAATTCAGTGTCATGAGTATTATTTTTGAACATATATCAACTGTTAAAAATTGCCAGAAAAAACCTATCTAAATATTTTAGTTATACCTTTCTCACGTTATAGTTTTTTTTAAAGCAATATTCTTTCAGATTGTAAATCATAGCTTTTTTAATCCAAGAAGGCTGAGACGTCGTCTGCAAGCGTAGCTATTCCATTTTTAAAATTCGAGTCATAAGAAGAAGTTACGGCATTTGGTGTTAAGCGACCACGATGGACACTAGATGACGACTTGATGTGATACTTTTTAGAAAAGATAGCAGCATATTTTTAACTACCAGCATATTTTTAACTTTTTGTTCAGCTTGGACTTCATTATTTTTATAATTGTTTATTTCAAATTTATTCATGTTATACGGAATTTGTTGAGGTCCGCGGCTGTATTATAAGATTATTTTTACCTACAGTCGCTATTTATTAACCAATATTTACCGGCACGATGCATTTCGGCAGCCTGTTGTAATCATCAGCTGCTTGCCAGATAAGGTTATATTCAGCAAAAATGGACAAATTTCGGTAAATAGCCTCAGTGGCACACACAGAGAACAGACCATAAGACGTATCATACTCCAAAGAAAACTGCAACTAAAAATTGTTGCACAAGTAAATTTTAAAGCAGCTGATGATGCCAGTATGTTGCCGAAACGCATCGTAGCAATAAATACTTGTAGACAAAGATATGACTGTAGCTGCATGATATTTTTATACATAAATGTTTGAATTTAACTATAATTTTAAATTTTTAGTTCTGATGACTGATTATAGTCGAAACAATCGGTCATAAATCCACATAAAGCGATCAACTGCCCCAGTGTGGGTCTGTTTTGAGTTTCATTCCTCGCAGAGCGTTGGTGGGCGGGCCAAGGGAACACGGGCGGGCAGACGACCGACCTGCGGGAATTTCCGCGTGGCCGGCCGTACGGCGCCGCGTGACGTCACGAGGGGTGGGGCGGGGGCGGCGCCGGCAGAGGGCGCCACCGGGAGGGCAGGCCGATCAATAGCCCAGGCCGCAGGGGTGGCCAGCGCGGCGCCGCCGCCGCCGTCGCCTCGTGTGGCGCGGCGTGGCGCCCTTCATCGCGGCCCAGCCACTACATTACACGAGCCAAAGTGTGTGGACACCCCTGTATAAAGCGGAGCTGACCACTAGGTGTCAGTAGAGGCGGACCCGCTAGTATAAAAGGAGGCGTGGAGGAGTACCGTGTTGTCATAGGCTCAAACAACTGTACCCAATGCTCAACAGGGAAAGCACGCTGAATAGGAGGGTGTCGAGGTCCATATACATGACACTGATTAGACCTCTGATGACGTACGCAGCTCCCGTCTGGGGATATGCAGCTCCTACACGACTGCGCCGCCTGCAGATCATACAGAACAAAGTGCTACGAATCATTAGCAACTCTCCACACTACACACGCACCGTGGATCTTCACAACAAATACCGCCTTGAAACCCTCACGGAAGTATTCAAAAACACGCCACACGACTGTACAGGAACTCGAGACACTGTAACAATCCTTTCACTCTTACTCTGTGAAACTATCATCACAACAATAGGTGGAACCATAAGCGGCAAAATACACTGCTAAGTAGCGTATAACCACCTATGGCAAGATGACACACACCAACAAGCGACAAACGTCGGCAAGCCCCTGCATATCAGCAACGTTGACTGGATATACCAGCTGCTACTAAAGAGGCCGACCAACAGGCTATAGCAGGGAAACCGACGAGCTCGCCCACTGACATCACCCTACACTGTGCATTTGATATATGACCTATCGGACACAAAACGATGATCAACCTAACTGTTACAGGTTCGCTGACGCTGACCGAGAGATCAACACCGGCACCCAGCAGCAGCCACCGAGTAACAGCACCGCACAACGTCAAAGCTATCGACATGCATGATCCCCACTGCTAACAAAGCCTACCCTTGCATGACTGGTCGCAGGCAGCAAGACATCCGCCACTGCTCTTATCAGCCATCCGAACTATCGCAGAGGTTTTTTTCCCTTGGCTCTTGCCTTGGCAATTTCTTTCCTTCAAACCGCTACCCTTCCTTCGCCTTTCGACCCAATCTATCTCCATATGATAGCGTATTAATGGTTGACCTTAACCAGACGTTTGCAAACATCGCAGTAGCCACATCCTGCGACACCTCACTTTAGTAAGAACTGACCCTTGTGCAGAGATGACAGTAAACGTTTTGAGTTGGCCATCATGCAGGTGTGGGCGTGGAGGGGCTCCACCTCTTGTTAAAAATATTTGTGTTGTCAGTAGAGGAGCATTAGCACAGAATGGGTCGGTCAGGAGAGTGGCAACTTTGACTAGTCACTGGATGACATGTCAATAACAAACCTATCGCAGACATTTCAACTCTTCTAACGATGCCTAAGTCGGCTGTCGGTGATGTGACTGTGAAGCGGACACGCGAAAGAAAAACCTCAGTTAAACCAACACGAGGTAGATATTACGTACTGGCGGACACGGACTGTTGAGCATTGTGGGGGATGGTTGTACAAACAGCATGAAAGCAGCGGAAGAAAGCACTCGTGAGTTCCAAACTGCTACCAGGTACAGCTAGCACTATGGTGCACTATGACTGTGCGTAGGGAGTTAAAATGAATGGAGTACAATGATCGAGCAAGCCCTTAAAACCCACACATTTCTGTAGGGAAACTTAAGCGACGATTGAGGCGATGTAAACAGCAACACCACTGGACAGTGGATGAAACGAAACGTGTGATTTTTATGCTGAATCACGGTAACCCTGCGGCAATCCGCTGGAATGATTTTGGTTGGCCATAGTGTGTACAACGTTACGTTAAAAAAAATGACTCTGAGCACTATGGGGCTTAACATCTAAGGTCATCAGTCCCCTAGAACTTAGAACTACTTAAACCTAACTAACCTAAGGACATCACACACATGCATGCCCGAGGCAGGATTCGAACCGGCGACCGTAGCGGTCGCGCGGTTCCAGACTGAAGAACGTTACCTGCCATCATGTGTAACGCAACAGCGAATTATGGAGGCGGTGCTATTGTTATGATATGCGGTTTTGTTCGTGGTTAGGGTTGTTTGTTGTTGTGGTTTTCAGTCCAAAGACTGATTGATGCAGCTCTCCATGCTACTCTACCCCGTGCAAGCCTTTTCATCTCCGAGCAGCTTTTGCAACCTACATCTTTCTGAATCTGCTTGGTGTATTTATCTCTCGGTCTCTCTCTACGAGTTTTACCCTCCAAGCTTCCCTCCAGCACTAAATTGGTGATCCGTTGATCCCTCAGAACGTGTCCTACAAATCGATCCCTTCTTCTAGTCAAGTTGTGCCACAAATTTCTCTCCTCTCCAATTCTGTTCAGTACCTCCGCATTAGTTACGTGATCTACCCATCTAATTCTGAGCATTCTTCTGTAGCATCACATTTCAAAAGCTTCTATTCTCTTCTAGTCTAAACTACACTCCTGGAAATGGAAAAAAGAACACATTGACACCGGTGTGTCAGACCCACCATACTTGCTCCGGACACTGCGAGAGGGCTGTACAAGCAATGATCACACGCACGGCACAGCGGACACACCAGGAACCGCGCTGTTGGCCGTCGAATGGCGCTAGCTGTGCAGCATTTGTGCACCGCCGCCGTCGGTGTCAGCTAGTTTGCCGTGGCATACGGAGCTCCATCGCAGTCTTTAACACTGGTAGCATGCCGCGACAGCGTGGACGTGAACCGTATGTGCAGTTGACGGACTTTGAGCGAGGGCGTATAGTGGGCATGCGGGAGGCCGGGTGGACGTACCGCCGAATTGCTCAACACGTGGGGCGTGAGGTCTCCACAGTACATCGATGTTGTCGCCAGTGGTCGGCGGAAGGTGCACGTGCCCGTCGACCTGGGACCGGACCGCAGCGACGCACGGATGCACGCCAAGACCGTAGGATCCTACGCAGTGCCGTAGGGGACCGCACCGCCACTTCCCAGCAAATTAGGGACACTGTTGCTCCTGGGGTATCGGCGAGGACCATTCGCAACCGTCTCCATGAAGCTGGGCTACAGTCCCGCACATCGTTAGGCCGTCTTCCGCTCACGCCCCAACATCGTGCAGCCCGCCTCCAGTGGTGTCGCGACAGGCGTGAATGGAGGGACGAATGGAGACGTGTCGTCTTCAGCGATGAGAGTCGCTTCTGCCTTGGTGCCAATGATGGTCGTATGCGTGTTTGGCGCCGCGCAGGTGAGCGCCACAATCAGGACTGCATACGACCGAGGCACACAGGGCCAACACCCGGCATCATGGTGTGGGGAGCGATCTCCTACACTGGCCGTACACCACTGGTGATCGTCGAGGGGACACTGAATAGTGCACGGTACATCCAAACCGTCATCGAACCCATCGTTCTACCATTCCTAGACCGGCAAGGGAACTTGCTGTTCCAACAGGACAATGCACGTCCGCATGTATCCCGTGCCACCCAACGTGCTCTGGAAGGTGTAAGTCAACTACCCTGGCCAGCAAGATCTCCGGATCTGTCCCCCATTGAGCATGTTTGGGACAGGATGAAGCGTCGTCTCACGCGGTCTGCACGTCCATCACGAACGCTGGTCCAACTGAGGCGCCAGGTGGAAATGGCATGGCAAGCCGTTCCACAGGACTACATCCAGCATCTCTACGATCGTCTCCATGGCAGAATAGCAGCCTGCATTGCTGCGAAAGGTGGATATACACTGTACTAGTGCCGACATTGTGCATGCTCTGTTGCCTGTGTCTATGTGCCTGTGGTTCTGTCAGTGTGATCATGTGATGTATCTGACCCCAGGAATGTGTCAATAAAGTTTCCCCTTCCTGGGACAATGAATTCACGGTGTTCTTATTTCTATTTCCAGGAGTGTATTTATCGTCTCTGTTTCACATCCATACATGGCTACACTCTATACAAATACTTTTAGAAAAGACTTGCTGACACTAAAATCTATACTCGCTGTTAACATATTTCTCTTCTTCAGAAGCGCTTTCCTTGCCTTCAGCAGTCTACATCTTATATCCTCTCGACTTCGACCATCCTTGGTTATTTTGCTGCCCAAATAGCAATATCGTCTCATTGCGGTTAAGAAGACGCTAAATGCGAGGCGGTGGTTTGTAGGCACTAAAATTCGCTCGCCATTCACAGAACTGGCAAGCATAGTATGATACACTAGGAACGGGGTATGGCAGCGCAGTTAAGTACATCATGCAAAACAATATGGTAAAAATTGAAAGAAACGGATAAAAGACTCGCCACCTCCTTGGAAGAGCACACTGCTCGCCTTGAAGCGGTGTAGGTAGTGGTTAATTGCTTCGAGGCTGTCATGTAAAACCGCACCGCTGAGGTATATCACGGTAGTGAAGTGGTATACGTCAGGTATGTGCTACTCGGTTCTATGGAATCGTAGCAGTAAGGATGGTTGTCATGGAGACGTGACGGAACGGTAGAAAGAGGCTACTACCGTATTTGGACGTGTCGACAACCGCACTGTGATCGAAGTTGTCCGATTTCTTGGTATATCAACACTGACTGCCTAACGTCTCAGGAATCATCATTTTAATTACCTGTAATATGTAGGAAAACAGTCGTCATAAAAAGATCTAAGCGAAAAGAGTTAAGTAGTATGGCATTTACGACTTGGAGGCCCCGAAAGACAGGGTCAGCCACATTCTTCGCGATGTGTGACAGTAGTATGTTGAAGTGTATGTGATGTGTGTGTGTGTGTGTGTGTGTGTGTGTGTAGTATGGTGTCATGTTTGTCATGTTTGCTTTGTATGATTATGTGGAAAGGAAGAGATAAAACCCTCCCGAACAGCACCACAGGGGCATCCGACAGTCTGGTCACCATCAACAATGTCCATGGCACACTGCGGGGGGAAAAGGAGGTGGGGGGTGGGGGGGGGGAGGTTGAAATTTAATCCAAGACACTGGCGCAAAGTCTGGTGATGAGGAACATTGTGGTAACTTCCCCCTTCCTTCTCCGCCGCCGCCTCCTCCTCCTCCTCCTCCTCCTCCGCCGCCGCCGCCTCCTCCTCCTCCTCCTTTTCTTCTTCTTCTTCGCCGTAAAGACAAACGGAAATCAGCCAACAGCGCTTGGCGTACCGCAGCGGTTACCAGCGAAAGACTGGCTACACCCGACGTTGGCTAACTTCGGCAACAAGACAGTCTGTTTCAAAACAGACAACAGTTGCTGCAGTCAGAGAGTGCAGGTCGATCTCAACAGGTTTTCGAGCGGACCTTGCGAAGGTAACAGCTTTTAATGGACAATTGAAGTCAAATACGAGGGTAAGTCAATTATTATCGGCGAAGTACTTATAAAATTTTATTGTAATCAAATACGAAACTTACAAGAACATCATTTTTCGACATAGTCTCCTTCCGTTTCAACGTAGTTGGTCCATCGTTGTACAAGCTTCCTGATCCCGTCATAAAAGAAGGTTCTCGGTTGAGCTGCAAGCCGGGAATGCACCGCTTCTTTCACTGCTTCGTCCGACGCAAATCTACGGCACCTTAATGCCTGTTTCAGAGAACCAAGCAAGTGATAGTTAGAAGGGGCAAGATGGAGACTACACTCCTGGAAATGGAAAAAAGAACACATTGACACCGGTGTGTCAGACCCACCATACTTGCTCCGGACACTGCGAGAGGGCTGTACAAGCAATGATCACACGCACGGCACAGCGGACACACCAGGAACCGCGGTGTTGGCCGTCGAATGGCGCTAGCTGCGCAGAATTTGTGCACCGCCGCCGTCAGTGTCAGCCAGTTTGCCGTGGCATACGGAGCTCCATCGCAGTCTTTAACACTGGTAGCATGCCGCGACAGCGTGGACGTGAACCGTATGTGCAGTTGACGGACTTTGAGCGAGGGCGTATAGTGGGCATGCGGGAGGCCGGGTGGACGTACCGCCGAATTGCTCAACACGTGGGGCGTGAGGTCTCCACAGTACATCGATGTTGTCGCCAGTGGTCGGCGGAAGGTGCACGTGCCCGTCGACCTGGGACCGGACCGCAGCGACGCACGGATGCACGCCAAGACCGTAGGATCCTACGCAGTGCCGTAGGGGACCGCACCGCCACTTCCCAGCAAATTAGGGACACTGTTGCTCCTGGGGTATCGGCGAGGACCATTCGCAGCCGTCTCCATGAAGCTGGGCTACGGTCCCGCACACCGTTAGGCCGTCTTCCGCTCACGCCCCAACATCGTGCAGCCCGCCTCCAGTGGTGTCGCGACAGGCGTGAATGGAGGGACGAATGGAGACGTGTCGTCTTCAGCGATGAGAGTCGCTTCTGCCTTGGTGCCAATGATGGTCGTATGCGTGTTTGGCGCCGTGCAGGTGAGCGCCACAATCAGGACTGCATACGACCGAGGCACACAGGGCCAACACCCGGCATCATGGTGTGGGGAGCGATCTCCTACACTGGCCGTACACCACTGGTGATCGTCGAGGGGACACTGAATAGTGCACGGTACATCCAAACCGTCATCGAACCCATCGTTCTACCATTCCTAGACCAGCAAGGGAACTTGCTGTTCCAACAGGACAATGCACGTCCGCATGTATCCCGTGCCACCCAACGTGCTCTAGAAGGTTTAAGTCAACTACCCTGGCCAGCAAGATCTCCGGATCTGTCCCCCATTGAGCATGTTTGGGACTGGATGAAGCGTCGTCTCACGCGGTCTGCACGTCCAGCACGAACGCTGGTCCAACTGAGGCGCCAGGTGGAAATGGCATGGCAAGCCGTTCCACAGGACTACACCCAGCATCTCTACGATCGTCTCCATGGGAGAATAGCAGCCTGCATTGCTGCGAAAGGTGGATATACACTGTACTAGTGCCGACATTGTGCATGCTCTGTTGCCTGTGTCTATGTGCCTGTGGTTCTGTCAGTGTGATCATGTGATGTATCTGACCCCAGGAATGTGTCAATAAAGTTTTCCCTTCCTGGGACAATGAATTCACGGTGTTCTTATTTCAATTTCCAGGAGTGTATTTGGAGGACGATCCAGTACTTCAAATTTGATTTTCTGGAGCGTTTCAGTAGTGTGGGCAGCAGTATACGGACGGACATCGTCGTGCAACAACAAAACACCTTTTGTCAGAAATCCTCGGCGTTTGGTTCGAATTGCAGGTTTTAGCCTGGCAGTAAGCATCTCACTGTAATGTACACTGTTTATTGTTATGCCCCTTTCCGCATAACGTTCCAGTACTGGACCTTGTGCGTCCCAAAACACCGTACGCATCAGTTTTCCTGCGGACGGTTGGGTCTTGAACTTTTTCTTGCAAGGCGAATTTGGATGTTTCCACTCCATACTCTGCTGCTTACTATCGGGCTCGTAATGATGTATCCATGTTTCGTCACTATTAATGATCCTGTCTAAGAAGTTGTCCCCTTCGTTACCACAGCGATCCAAATGTTTTTTTGCAGATGTCCAAGCGCGTTTGTTTATGCAACTCTGTGAGTTGTTTTGAGACCCATCTTGCACAAACGTCGTGAAACCAAAGTCTGTTGTGGATGATTTCGTAGGCAGAAACGTGACTAATTTGTAGACCATGTGCCACTTCGTCAATAGTTAATCGTCTGTCTAGGAGAATCAATTCACGTGAACGCTCAATGGCTTCTTCATTTGTAGCGGTAAACTGTCGTCCGGTTCCTTCATCGTACGTAACACTTGTGAGACCATTTCGGAATTTTTCAGTACATTCGTAGGCACTCCGTTGTGGCAAAACACTGTTCCCGTACTATACCGAAAGTCTTCGATGAATTGCGGCCCTGATACGCCTTCCGACCATAAAAAACGGAACATTGAACGTTGCTCTTCTTTGGTGCAAATAGACAGCGGAGCAGCCATGATTAACAGCACGGCAGCGATAACGAAACTGACCTAGCAGCTTGAAAATTGTAAAGATATAACAACAAATAAAGTATGCACATCAACGTAAAACGACAGTACTACCAAAATAAACAAAATATAACTAAATTGCGGATAATAATTGACTTACCCTCGTACATTGCAGAAGGCTGTTGCTGACAGCGGTAAATAAAGACGCACATCTTCGGTGGGCCAAACAATACAGAATCTGTGTGGTAGTTGACAGGACGCATGTAGCCTAATCCAGTAAGTAGCGATTCCGCCTCCTTTCATATGACGCAAGGTGTCGGCTGCATCGGCGGGACCATCAGGCACTTAACTTAGAGAGAATGGTAGGGTGGAGGGTTTCGTTCTTAGCGGAAGAGATTCTGTAATGTTTCGGAATTGTTTTACGTACCATGACTTATGGTAACTCATTCAGGTTACCATGAATATGAACCAAAGGGTTTACTTCAACTATCTCGGTGACCAGGTCTTAACGTTCCTAATAAATTTTCAGGAGGAGAATGCCATGGACACCCCCGTCGTCCAAGTTAACTACAGCCGTGTCCAGAGGGCTGCACGCGTGTGTTCATGGTTTTTGACCAACACCCTGGCGCCCTATCGCACTTCGACTGTCGCACCAAGGACACCAGTGTAAGCAGGGCTCAAATGCATGTGGTTTCCAGCTGTTACGCAGAGATGACGAGGCTTGCACAGGATAGACCAGCGTTGCCATCTGCATGAAACTAGTTTCAGAATGAAGAACAGAATGATGATGACGATCATGACGCAAGAGCTATTCATCAGCGGTATAGGATGTGAAAGTCCACTTTCACACATTCGCACTCTTCGTCTCCTGCGCTCTCTCGATGTCGGCATGGAGCACAACACGCTGGCTTTGCGGGTCACAGGCATAGTAGGCGAACTCGACAGCTGACCAGAGGAATTTCGCTACTGCCGAGGCTATGATGGCATAACCCGTTTTGTTGTTACACATTTTCTTCTGAAAACAGAAAAAAAATTAATAAAATTTTAATGAAATAACGATGCTATACGCCATATCCTTTTCGGCGACGCAGTTCGTTAGCAGCTATATTAATTACCGTTCCCTGATTGGCTTCGACAGCATAATTACCCGGCAGTGAAGTTAAAATATACTCTGATACCGAATTTCCCAATATGCATATTCCATAAGTTATTCTTGCGACAACATATCTGCCTCCCCTTTATGGAAGGTTCTTTTTTAGGTTAAATTCGTAAAGCTTCCTTGTAAGATCATCATCATAATCATCATCTATAATTAAAACGACTTTTCGGTTTCATTGAGATAATTACTTCCTTTGGTAGAAAATCTGTAAGACAAAACTCTAAGTAGTCTTAGACTACCCTCAGTTGTCACCAGCAAAACTACTGTCTGTACACGTATTTTGTGATGAGTGTGTATTATTAATGGCACACCAATACTCTCGATACTGTGTTGTTGGAGGACTGCAGGTCGCGGGCAAGTTGGAACATGCCTACTCGCGAGTTATCTCCCCCGTGATCCAACACAGTCTCCTCAAGTGCTGATATCACCGAAGTTAAGCACTGTCGGGCTCGGCTAGCACTTGGATGCATGACCATCCGGTAGGTTGGTTGCTTGTTTGGTTTAAAAGATGGGGGAAGGGACCAAACAGCTAGGTGATCGGTCCCTTGTTCCGAATAAAACAATGCCGCAAGGGTAAGAATGAAACAAGCAAGACTGACAACACAAAATGGAGAGAAAGGAAAAACCACAAGAACGACGGAAGTGCAACAAACACTTAAAAAGGGGAGAAGAAAACCACAGAAACGCAAGAAACAAGTAGAAGAGATTAAAACGACAAAACAGATTACCATGGCTGGCTGACCATGAGAATAAAAAGGAGAAACCAGCCACTCTGCAACACATTAAAACATCGACCCTAAAAACACTAGGGTGGAGGACACAGAGGGACAGAATACATGCGCTAAAATTTAGATCAAATGATAAAACCCACCCTCACGAATAAAACGTAAAACTAAATTACCCGATGAGGCGTTGTCAGATAAAATTAGCGGCAACGAGTCCGGTAACCGAAGATTTCGTCGCAGGACAGTCAAAGTAGGACATTGCACCAGGATATGGGCCACTGTCAACCGGGCACCGCACCGACACAGGTGGGGCTTCACGGTTTCAGGAGGCAGCCGTGGGTCGCTCAAGCGTGGCCAATGCGGAGCCGCCAGACGACCACAGAGTCCCTGCGAGAGACCCGCAAGGAGGACTGTCACACAATCGTAGTCTCCTTAATGGCACGCGGTTTGTTGTGCGTACTGAGACTATGCCATTCCGTCTCCCAAAGCCGAAAAACCTGGCGAACGCAGGTGAGTTATTGGAATGCCGATCTCCATTAGCGGTTTCCGTGTAGCCTGTTTGGCCAGCCTGTCAGCAAGTTCGTTGCCCGAGATTCCGACGTGTTCTGGGGTCCAAACAAACGCCACTGAACGACCGGACCGTTCCAGGGCGTAGATGGACTCCTGGATGGTCGCTACCAAAGGATGACGAGGGTAGCACTAGTCGATAGCTTGTAGGCTGCTCAAGGAGTCAGTACACAGAAGAAACGACTCCCCAGGGCATGGACGGATGTGCTCAAGAGCACGAGATATAGCCAACAGCTCTGCAGTGGAAACACTGCAGCCATCGGGCAAGAAATGCTGTTCAATATGTCCTCCATGGACATACGCGAAGTCGACGTGACCATCAGCCATCGAGCCGTCGGTGTAAACGACTTCGTGGCCTCGATACATGTCAAGAATCTAGATGAAGTGACAGCGGAGAGGCACGCGGTGAAATGAGTCCTTTGGGCCATGTGAAAGGTCCAGGCGAAGCCGCGGCCTAGGTGTACACCATGTAGGTGTACGGGCAAGCGTGCTCCTTGGACAGTTGCTGACGGCTGTCCAAGGAGGACGCACGACCGTGTGAAATAATCTTCACGAGACCAGTTACAGTGCTGCTGTCTTTTGTAACACGAAAGTTACTTGATTTAAGCAGGCCTGAAGATGACTTAATGTAAAGTCGAAACTGGTAGCCTAAAAATAAAACCCAAATAACGGCTATTGGTAGTGTATTATTGGAAATTGACCAGCCGTAGTCCCACACTCCCGACAGAGGATGGAGTTACATTCCATTTATACCGTCGTGTCCGCTTGTTTTGTCATCTAGTGGTCGATTCGCCATTACACTCGGATGTCCGGATAGTTTTAGTGTGCATTTAATGCATGTGCAATTTCTCTAACGAGTAATGTTCCATTTTCGACTACTAGTCATGGACTGAGCAATGGCGAACTCTATCGTGGAAACACCGCAGACGATTATCAAGGAAGTGCCGCCAACGTCGAAGCAGTTCAGAAACAAGTCTTTCCCACGCACTTCGCGTAGGTGTAAGAGAATGCGTATGAGAAAGAGAAAAAACCCGATAGCATCTCACAAGCAGCTTTTAATCAAAATTGCGTGCTTATGGGATATCGTCTCAGTTACGCGACTGGTTCAAATGGTTCAAATGGCTCTGAGCACTATGGGACTTAACATCTGAGGTCATCAGTCTCTTAGAACTTGGAACTACTTAACCCTAACTAACCTACGGACATCACACACATCCATGCCCGAGGCAGGATTCGAACCTGCAACCGTAGCGGTCGCCCGGTTCCAGACTGAAATGCCTAGAACCGCTCGGCCACAATCCGGCCGGCTACGCGACTGGATTCGAGATTTCCTATCAGTGTGTGTCAGTTTCTAGTAATTCACGGAAAGTCATCGGGTAAAACAAAAGTGGTTTCTGGCGCTCCCCGAGGTAGTGTTATAGGCCCTCTGTTGTTCCTTAACTGTATAAACGAGGAGACAATCTGAGCGGACATATTAGGATGTCTGCAGATGATGCTTTCATTTATCGTCTACTAAAGTCATCAGCAGAAGGAGAAGGGATAGGATAATGGGACATCTGTTAACACATGAGGGAATAACTTCCATGATACTAGAGGGAGCTGTAGAGGGCAAAAACTGTAGAGGAAGACAGAGATTGGAATACATCCAGCAAATAATTGAGGCTGTAGGTTGCAAGTGCTACTATGAGATGAAGAGGTTAGCACAAAAAAGTCAAAACGAATTAGGAAAGATACCTGTATGGTGCGAAAATTGGCAATGGACCCTAAATAATGAGAAGAGTGAGGCCATCCAAATGATTGCTAAAAGGAATCCGTTAAACTTCGGTTACACGATAAATCAGTCAGATCAAAAGACCGTCAATTCAATTACATGCCTATGAATTACAGTTGAAAAGAACACACAGAAAATGTTGTAAGGAAAGCAAAGCAAAGAGTGCGATTTATTGGCAGAAGACTTAGGAGATGCAGCAGATCTACTAGAGAGACTGCCTACACGACGATTGTCCGTCCGCTTTTGGAGCACTGCTGAGCGGTGCTGGATCAAATGTTCAAATGTGTGTGAAATCTTATGGGACTTAATTGCTAAGGTCATCAGTCCCTAAGCCTACACACTACTTAACCTAAATTATCCTAAGGACAAACCCACATACTCATGCCCGAGGGAGGACTCGAACCTCCGCCGGGATCAGCCGCACAGTCCATGACTGCAGCGCCTTAGACCGAGTGTTGGATCCTTACCAGGTAGGATTACCGGAGCACATCGAGAAAGCTCAAAGAAGACCAGTACGTTCTGTATTACCGAGAGATAGGGGACAGAGTGTCACGGATACGATACAGGATTTAAGTTAGACATCTTTAAAACAAACACGTTCTTCGTTGCGGCGGAATCTTCTCACGAAATGCCACCAACTTTATCCTCCGAATGCGAAAATATTTTATGAACGCTGACCTACGTAGGGAGAAACGATTATCGTCATAAAATGAGGGAAATCAGAGCTCGCACGGAAAGATGTAGGTGTTCGTGTTTTCCGAGCGCTGCTAGAGACTGGAATAATAGAGAATTATTGTGAAGGTGGTTCGATGAACCCTCTGCCAGGCACTCACGTGTGATTTGCGGAGTATCCATGCACATGTAGACTTAGATTACAATATTAATGGTGACGTCACACCGTGTAAGTATTCACGCGAAATACTAAGAAGCAGCATAAAATACGGCGATCAGGTGAAATCAGTACTAAGGAAGGCGAATGGGAGGTGATTCTGGAAAAATGCAGAGTGTGCGTTAAGCAAATTCCACACAAGACGCTAGTGCGGCGAATTCTACAGTATTATTCCAGCTTTTCGATTCCTTATCAAGCAGGCATGACAGCAGACCAAATGCTTTCAGAGACGCGCTGTTAGAATCGTAGGAGGTCAGAAACTGTAATATAATTTAATTTATGTCCTTTTAATACTGATACTGGCGACTTTGAAATGCAGCTGCTGGATTTAAAGAAAACAAAGAATAGACGTTGTTGTTGTTGTCTTCAGTCCTGAGACTGGTTTGATGCAGCTCTCCATGCTACCCTATCCTGTGCAAGCTTCTTCATCTCCCAGTACCTACTGCAGCCTACATCCTTCTGAATCTGCTTAGTGTATTCATCTCTTGGTCTCCCTCTACGATTTTTACCCTACACGCTGCCCTCCAATGCTAAATTAGTGATCCCTTGATGCCTCAGAACATGTCCTACTAACCGATCCCTTCTTCTTGTCAAGTTGTGCCAGAAACTCCTCTTCTCTCCAATTCTATTCAATACCTGCTCATTAGTTACGTGATCTACCCATCTAATCTTCAGCATTCTTCTGTAGCAACACATTTCTAAAGCTTCTATTCTCTTCTTGTCCAAACTATTTATCGTCCACGTTTCACTTCCGTACATGGGTACACTCCATACAAATACTTTCAGAAACGACTTCCTGACACTTAAATCTATACTCGATGTTAACAAATTTCTCTTCTTCAGAAACGCTTTGCTTGCCATTGCCAGTCTATATTTTATATATTTTATATCCTCTCTACTTCGACCATCATCAGTTATTTTGCTCCCCAAATAGCAAAACTCCTTTACTACTTTAAGTGTCTCATTTCCTAATCTAATTCCCTCAGCATCACCCGACTTAATTCGACTATATTCCATTATCCTCGTTTTGCTTTTGTTGATGTTCATCTTATATCCTCCTTTCAAGACACTGTCCATTCTGTTCAACTGCTCTTCCAAGTCCTGTGCTGTCTCTGACAGAATTACAATGGCATCGGCGAACCTCAAAGTTTTTATTTCTTCTCCATGGATTTTAATACCTACTCCGAGTTTTTCTTTTGTTTCCTTTACTGCTTGCTCAATATACAGATTGAATAACATCGGGGAGAGGCTACAGCCCTGTCTCACTCCCTTCCCAACCACTGCTTCCCTTTCATGCCCCCTCGACTCTTATAACTGCCATCTGGTTTCTGTACAAATTGTAAATAGCCTTTCGCTCCCTGTATTTACCCCTGCCACCTTTAGAATATGGCTTGAATGAGTGTGGACTCAAATATTCTACTCATAAAAACCGTGAACAGGCCGTTAAAGTCATAGCAGCTATAAAAACAGGGCCATGTAGCTTGTTATGAACAGTTCACACTGTATTAAGCTATCAACATGTAAGTCGTGGTTTAGCTACTAGCATATTGCTCGAGATCTTGTTCGCAGTTGAACTTGCAGACAGACTACACCATGGGCCGTTGTGCCTCTCCGTGCGTTCTCCGCGTTGCTGCCTCGTCTACAATGACGTCATCGTCGACGGGAAGTTAAGTCCTGAGCCTGATCCTCCTCCCTCCCTCCCCCCTTCTTTCCTTCCTTCCCTCCTTCCTTCCTTCCTTCGAGCTGAGCCTTTGCGGATGAAAAGCGGTGATTACCCGGCGGACGATTGTAAAAGGTTTCGGACACGTTAAATGAGCTGTTTCCGAAGCAGCTGTTTTAACTGTGACCTGGAAGCGACCCGGCTTTGTGAAGATGAGCGATAGTCTGTGTGACGTAGGCAGGCCGCCGGCCCTGGTCCCGCGGACAACGAGGGGCCAGCAGGCGTTAGCATAGTCTTTCATAATATTCGGAAAGTTCGGCACAAAAGGCTGGCGGCGCGGGAAGAGGATCGAGCGCGCCTTTTGTGTGCCGAGCCGCTCGAGCTTCCAGCGGCACCGATGCGGCGGACGGCGAGAGGCAGCTAATTCACAACTCTGTCGGCCGAGAGGCGAGCTCCTGCAGCTACAGTTCGCCGTCTCTTTCTCTCTCTCCCTGATGCTGCTGCGAGCGACGAATCCCGTCTTCAAAACTGCGCGCCGGTCTCCCGGTAGCGGCCGTGTTTACTCTGGAAGTTCGTGTACGGGCCAAGTTTCCGCTTGCTCAGCGATGCTTGGGTGGAAAACATTTCTCTACATCCCGCAAGCCAACTTACGGTGCGTGGTGGCGAGTACTTCTGACAACTATCCCCCCCCCCCCCCATCTCGCGCAGGAAGAATGATTATCGGTAAACCTCGTACATCAGAAATGCCTTTAGTGGTGAAATAATAGAAGTACTAACATACCTGTAGTATTAGCAAATTAAGCTGCAGTAATTGTAATATGATTGTAAATTAGGACCCACTAATGTAGTTAGATAGTGGGTTGATATGTATCGTTATGGATTACTTTGAATAAAGAATTAAAAAAGAAAAACTCTTATCGCCACCGCTTGGTTTTGTTAACGTCGTGCTTCTATGGTGCGAAGAAGTTTTCAGCCTGTTGTAAGGGTACCGTAATCAAGATATGCTAGCCCGTAAAATACTTAGCAGCAGCCGCAAGCCCTAAATTCTAGAACTTCCTGTAGTCTCCCTCTTTCAGCGAACAGGGAGGACACTTTGTGTCGTAGCGACACGGTGAATGAATAGCGAGACTGGTACTATGTTGGACTCGGTCGAGTGGGCATATAATCAGAGAGTTGTGACAGAGAAATACGCGAAGTTGGATAATAAAATGAGTGAAGGAAATAATTCGTTGGTGAAGGAATGTTCAGTCGTATGTGGCGTCTTGAGTGCATAAACTTTAAACTTTCTCCGTATCGTTGAAGTGAATGATTGCGATATAGTTAGGCGAGTTTTCCATTGTTTGAAGGTGAATAAACTAAGTTAAAAAAAATGTTCAAATGTGTGTGAAATCTTATGGGACTTAAATGCTAAGGTCATCAGTCCCTAAGCTAACACACTACTTAATCTAAATTATCCTAAGGACAAACACACACAAACCCATGCCCGAGGGAGGACTCGAACCTCCGTCGGGACCAGCCGCACAGTCCATGACTGCAGCGCCTCAGACCGCTCGGCTAATCCCGCGCGGAAAACTAAGGTAAAGGACATCATCTTACTTCAAAGATACTATGCCATATTTTACACTGATTTTTTTTGTACTAAATATTTAAGGTTTTGCAAAGTACAGTAGGCTGCAGTCCTCCGCAGATGGGGACGAAACGTCGGGTTTTGAAGCGAAATCCCTTCCACCATGGCATAATAGACCGAAATATTTTATTAGCTGTGACAATTCCGGCCGTGAAAGTTTACATTTTACAACTACCAGTCTTACACTAAGATTACGAGACAAGGATGTGGCAGCAAGGATCGTAGGCCACTCATGGCTGGGGAGACCTTGGGTTGTTCTCCCAACTAATCGGAAAGGGTTTTCTTCCCTTCCACAACACCAAAGAATTATTCCACACGATTGTTGAGACCTGTCTACTGGATGTTTTCTTTAAAAAAAAAGACGCACATTCCTACGCGACTGGCCAAGAAACTATAAGAAAAGTTCGTACAGTTCTATGTCTCGAAACCAATACCTGTTGAGATATGCACCGCTGAAAGCCCGACGATCAGCCTGCATTTTATCTTCACATGACGCAGGAGTCACATGAGATGGCGTAGTAATACCACAATACGCACGTGTGGGCAGTTGTAAATTACCGACGCTATTGGAGAACGTTACCCTTACGGAAAGACAGCCACTGTTGTTTGTACACGACGGCATACCACCCCATTTTCTACGGATTGTGCGACAGCACCTCACTGCAGCGTTTCATGTGCGATGGATTGATCGATGTGGTACGGTAGCTTAGCCTTACCCTTCAATGGACGTGAATGCGTTGGATTCGTGACTATCGGGGCGATTAAAGGCACTTGTGTCTGCCCAACCCATCGAAAATTTACAAACGTTATAAGAGCATGTGATCAAGGAATGGATCCAGGTGTAATGGAAGGAGTGCCTGAGACACAGCCAGGAAGTGTTGAAGGATGTGTCAGAACGTGGGCTAACCACGTGCAACGCTGCTTCTAGTGTTTACTTGCTCGTGATAGATGGGAATGGGGCAGATCCGCTCATATCTCAACAGATACTGTTTTCCGGACATATTAAACGAACTTTTCTTGTAGTTGATAATGATGATGATGACGATAGTGGTGATGGTGGTGGTGGTGGTGGTGGTGGTGGTGGAGGACATAAGGGACCCAATACCCGCACAAATCCTAGTCCTGATGTAATTGCACCAAGGGGGCATGGAACTCCAAGTCTCTTATTCCACCACCACGATTCGAACCGGCCACTGTCCAGCCGGCAGCGGAGAAACACTTTAACGAACCCTAGAATAAAAGCTACCTTCTTTACAGTCTGCTGACTCTTTATTTAACAAAATACAAAGTAGTCGTCGTTATCCAGTGGAATGATTCATAGTGCTCTGTGCCTTTGTGGCGGAAAACCGATTTCATCTCTATAAATCCTCTTCACTGTTTCACCAAGTGGTGCAGTATTATAGTCATTTTTTTCTCTCTCTCTAAGATTTGATTTACTCGTAAAAAAAAAAAACCACGATCATCTCAATTTCCTTGCAAATACAATCGAAGTTGCAACGAATAAGAGATCTAAAATAAGAGTGGTTCTAGATCCGCATTAGTTGCTATTTGTGGTAGCATGTCGATTCGTTTATAAAACGAATCTATTTGTTCTAGCACACTCCCCTGTACCGCTAACCACGTAAAACTAGTCTCGGTGGCTGATATCGATCGTATTTTTTTTTTCTAAAAATGTGTGGCGTGATTGACTGTATAACGCAATCCCTGATTATTCTCTTTCTCTGAACAGTGTCACGGGTCACGTGTAAAGAAGAGCAGAATTCTGGGAGCAGGGATGAAATTTCTCAGAACTATTAAAGGAAAATTCTTTCCGCGTCAGTTGAGTGCAGTGCAGTGCAGTAGAACGTTAGCAGTGAAGTAGGGGAAGAAAAAATGGTCAATATTAATAGCAATTTAAATGTGTTTTTCAACAATAATTTAAAACATGAGAGCTGTTTACCGTCTTAGGAACGACACTTGGACGGAAAACCACACCGTTTCAGTGACCGCTAAAGATGCTTCAAAATAGTGTGAAACGCGTCCTGACTAAAGAAGACTTACAATACAGTCGCAGAAGACTGTGTACGTCAGATTTTACTTGTTGAACAGTGACCGCGGAACAGGGGCCTAAAAACCAAAATTACATGTTGACGAAGAGTTTTACAGACTTACTGCACTGCTGTACTGCCGAGGCGTCACGTTTCTTACCTGAAACAAACGAAAACAGAGAGCTCAATTAATGTGATTTAAGCAGTAAAAACACACACGAGAGAGAGAGAGAGAGAGAGAGAGATATCAGTGATCAAATCAGAGAATAAGTCGTGCAGCAGGAGAAGGCAAGTAATTGTGTACCGAGCGATGTACGACTGGACATTAAACAGAAGAGAAATGGTTTAAGATATCTGTTAAAGATAGGTGAAAGTAATAGAAGAAAGTAATGCTTCCGGCGTATTCCTCGCTGAATGTGGACGCGCATTATATGGTATCAGTTCTCAGAAGAAATAAATAGTAGCCGGCGCGCGGGCGCACTTCTGGAATTATGCGATGGGGCAGACACGGCGCGCGACAAATGCGGAGGGGATAGCAGCCGAGAGCTGCCAGAAAAGAAGGCGCTCCTGGGAAATCTGTCCTCTCCACCCCGGCCTGCTTCCAGTTTTCCGGGCAGCGCGCCGCCGCGGGACATCAATTGCACCGGCAACGGCCGCGGCTGGGACGACAGAGCAGGACCGGCAGCAGGCAGGCAGGCCGGCCTTTGTGTCTCCCGTTACCTGCGTGGGCGGCGGCGCGGGCGACCTTGGGGGCCGGCAGAGCCGCCTCCCGCCTCTGGGGCAGTGGGGCGGCAGCACGGAGCACAGTGCCAGAGACAAGCGCAGTCCGGGACCGCAGCACCGCACCAGTGAGTACACTGACAAGCGATTGTGATACGGCTTCTCTATCGGCGTTACCAACGTTTATTTACCCTTTGTAGGGTACGAGAAATGAACTTCACATCTGATTCTTCGCCTTTAATTTTCGTTCCTCTCAGACTTAACTCCATCGTGATTCGTCACTCCACACAATGTTTTTCCACTGTTCAATACGCTCCTTACACCAGAAATGGTTGAAATGGATCTGTGCACTACGGGACTTAACATCTGAGATCATCAGTCCCCTAGACTTACAAGGGGAGGCTACGACGTCTGGAACGCGGATTTACTGCAAACTTCGTACACTCGTAGTACTCCATGAGGACAACAAAATGTGTAAGCAGTAGCGCGTACTTCTGAAGCGTTATTGAGAAAATCTCATGATAATTTCGGTCGACGAATATAGTATATCTGTGCGTGGCCATTTTAACCATGAAGGTAACAAGTCGTTTCGGGCTCCTTCCAGGTATAAGGGATTTCTCAAATCACGGACAAGCATACATTTTCAGTATCACTTTATGCGTTTGGTCGTTTACTAGTAGATAGTTATGAATATTACATTATTTGTGATAATAAAAATTAGTAGACTGACAAATAACATTGTAAATTTAATAAAAGTTCATCCGATTACACGTTCTTTCCCCCATTATATCAGTTGTAATCTAAATTGTAAAGAAAATGGAAAATGACGGTGTCGAAAAAAAAAACTGACGAACGGAACTCGATCGAGAGATCCAGCCGCTTGAACGCCAAACACTTAAAAAAAAAAAAAAAAAAAAAAAAAAAACACGTTTTGTTCTATATTGTTCCTTGAATTTGTTCAGGGCTGACGTCCGGTGACACCCGGGCAGTTTGTTCCTTCATTCGTTCGCCCAGATTTTTTATTATTAATGGTAGCTAACGCTCTGCCCGAACACGCTGAGCTAACGTACCAGCAGCACTGGGCCGCAGCCGCTTCATGGTTGAAATAGCCACGCACAGATATACTATATTCGACGATCGAAATTATCTTGAGATTTTCTCAGTAACGCTTGAGAAGTACGCGCTACTGCTTACACATTTTGCTGTCCTCATGGAGTACTACGAGTGTACGAAGCTTGCAGTAAATCCGCGTTCCAAACGTCGTGGCCTCCCCTTGTTAGAACTACTTAAACCTAACTAACCTAAGGACATCACACACATCCATGCCCGAGGCAGGATTCGAACCTGCGACCGTAGCAGCAGCACGGTTCCGGACTGAAGCGCCTAGAACCGCTCAGCCACAGCGGCCGGCTCCTTACACCAAGCGAGGCGTCGTCTGGCATTTACCGACGTGATGTGTGGCTTATGAGCAGCCGCTCGACTATGAAATCCAAGTGTTCTCACCTCCCGGCTAACTGTCATAGTACTTGCAGTGGATCCTGATCCAGTTTGGAATTCCTGTGCGATGGTCTGGATGGATGTCTGCCTATTACACATTACGACCCTCTTCAACAGTCGGCGGTTTCTGTCAGTCAACAGACGAGGTCGGCCTGTACGCTTTTGTGCTGTACGTATCCCTTCACGTTGTAAGACGTGTATATTTGTATTGTCTATAGTCACAATTTATGAAAGATGTTTATATTTTATTAATAGGATTAAGTAGGAATAATTAATATTTGTCATGTTGGAAATAATTGTGGTAGCATGGAATGTCTGCACCAAAGTATTGTTGGCAGGAGAGACCGCACATTGATAAAATTTTAAAAAGGGCGGGAGAGACCGCGTATGGATACATTTTAAGAAAAGAGCGGAAAAGACCGCGCATTGATACAGTTTGTAATGGTAGCAGGGATTGTCTGCACCAGAAAGCATTGTTGGCGGGAAAGACCGCACCTTAGCGTTCGTAGGAAGTCAGTAGTAAGCGAGATGTGAAGCGAGTTTGTAGCAGGTCTGAAGCGAGAGGTTGAGAGGAACGGTGAGCCTGCCAGCCACCAGCTATGATTTACAAGAGATTATAAACGGATGTACAGAGGCATCAGCTAACTGTTATCGTAAGAGGAACTAATATTATTGAATTATTTTCTTTGCGAAACTCAAGATTACTGAAGGTGTGTTTGCGCAATGCTAGTTGTAAGATTATTGTAAAACGTAAGTCCCATTTGAACGTTTGTAAAATCATTTCATTCAGAATATAATTAATTTTTGCCAGCAATATTGCATTACTGTTTATAATCCATCCCAAAAACCATCAACGTAAACCTTTGCAAAATTTTATTGTTGTCAAGAAAAATTTTAGCTATGAATTACGTAACTTCAGTCAAATTAAAGACTAACGTCAGCTTTGCTATAAAGGATAACGTCAGCTTTGGTGATAAGTACAGCCACTTATTATGACAGCCCACCAGCAGCTAATAGAGTATAGTAAAACAGAGTAAGCATATTCATGTCGCAGTTCGATGTAGCAGTCAGATGCCCGAGGCAGGATTCGAACCTGCGACCGTAGCGGTCACTCGGCTCCAGACTGTAGCGCCTAGAACCGCACGGCCACTCCGGCCGGCTAGTACCCTCACATCACATAACGTTCGTCTGTCTGAAAGGACCCACGATCACACAAACGCCCGAAAAGAGCTTGAAATGTGTGATGTGGTTGATGCCTGTGAGGGTAATTGTTTTGGTATAGCTGTACTGCCTCTCGACCATCTGCTTGGTCGTACAGAAACACTATCTCTGCTTATTCCCGACAGGAATACCGGACCATTCCGCTGCTTAAGTACGCTGCATCAATCACACAGCCTGCAACACACAAGGGGCACACGGCAAGTGGTCAGACGAACTTTCATTCGTCAACGCCATCTAACGGTGTCAACGATGCATTTCTAAACAAATGCTCCTAGGACCCTTTTTCCTCCATTTCCAATCAGGAATCCATCCCTGCAGTTTGTCTGTTTTATTAATGTTCACCATTTAATGCAATATTCAAGAAAAAACAGCTGAACATACGAATAAATTCTCGAGACGCGTTGTGCTTATCAAAATGGAACATTCATAAAGTGAGTGGTAGCGGAAGTTTATTTTCTTGGTGAGAAATACCCTTATAGCTTTAAAAAAGATATGAATAGGGCGTGGCTTTACATAACTCACTGCCAAGGTGGAAATTCTGTACAGAGCAATTACGTTTAGCTTGCAATTAGCATTGCGTAGGCTGTGCGTGACCCATGATATAGCCTGAGAGGGACATCTAAGCAATGAGGACATGCTTTATTAACGCAACACGTTAGCACCGTCTTGATGTGCCATTACTACGGAATATGGAGTCCCGCCATCTCTCTGCTGATATGGAACAGAGGCCACACTGTGACTCCAAAATCAGTATTGGCTTCTACCTGATATCTGAGATGTGTGCTAAAGCCCAGTCCCTATGTCAACACTATTTAAAAATTTAATTTTAAATTGAAAGTTCAGTACCATCTGCTAAGCCGGCCGCGGTGGTCTCGCGGTTCTAGGCGCGCAGTCTGGAACCGTGGGACTGCTACGGTCGCAGGTTCGAATCCTGCCTCGGGCATGGATGTGTGTGATGTCCTTAGGTTAGTTAGGTTTAAGTAGTTCTAAGTTCTAGGGGACTGATAACCACAGCAGTTGAGTCCCATAGTGCTCAGAGCCATTTGAACCATTTGAACCATCTGCTAAAACACAGTACTCTCATATGTCTGCCTGTCACACACAGTGAGAGCGGATGGTTTCACTCAGAGATTAACTTCGTATTCCTAAAGCGTGAAGATTAGGCAGAAAACTGATCCTTCTAAGTACTAATAGTATGCATTTCATAAATTTTCAGTGAGATTTCGGAAAATGAAATATCGCCATGTTCTAGCAGTCGTTTGATAGGACACAATAACGTTAGTTCCAGTGCAATGAGGTAATTTAACTCCGTTTAATCACCCTGCCTCGCTTGAACACAGCATCTAAATTTTGTACTAAATGTAAATAATTTTTTTGAACCATATCATAGCTGGGAACAAAATCGTCGTCGTACTTTAAACACGGGAAAATCTGTAACCTAGAAGAGCTCTCTGAAAATGGATTGTGGGAAACCCAGCAGAGAAGAGCATCAAAACGTTTCACATGTGGTGCTGTACAAGGATACTGAAAATTAGATGGACATAATATAAGGAATGAGGAGGTCCTCTGCTGAACCGGCGAAGAAGGAACATATGGAAAACACTGAGAAGAAGGGTCAGGATGATACGAAATATGTTAAGACATTGAGAAATAACTTGTGTGGTACTAGAAGGAGCTTTAGAGGGTAAAACTATAGGGGAAGACAGAGACTGGAATACACCCAACAAATAATTGACGGCATAGGGCACAAGTCGTACCGTGAGACAAAGAGGTTGGCACAAGAAAAAAACTCATGGCAAGACGCAGTGAACCAGTTACACTGATGACTACGTAAAAATCTAACATGGGACAAGTGTAGTGAAACATCCGTCTGCTAAGACCAGTCGCCTGGTGCAAGTATTTTTAGCTGGCGCCACTTCGGCGACTTGCGCGTCGATGAGGATTAGATGATGATAATGATGAAGACAACACCCACACCTGGGTGGAGAAAACTGACACAGCCAGGAACTGAACCCAGGCCCTTCGCATGGCATTATGCTGTGCTGCCCACTCAGTATGGACGTGAACAAGGAACAAGTACAATTAATCATTGCAGATGTCCTGATGCTGTTCGTTTCCAACGGTGGTATAACATGGGCAACCAGTTTTTATACTGTTAGTCTTCACTCGTTTTTTAGATTATTTTGGATCATTAACTACCATATTTGTAGTTGTACCTCTAAGGCCTCAGTTGCGATTACATAATCTCTTAACCATTTATAGTACCATTAACTAATGTCATATTATATAATTTCATGTTATTCTATTTTTAAGTCTAAAATTTTTATACTTCAACATTTAATATTATGAACATTGTAACCTGTCTAGCCGTAGAACACAGTACACAAACGAAACACCTCCAGCATCCAAACTAGTTTCTAAAAATATTAGCAAAAACTTGTCAAACACCAAATAGATAATAATACGTATAAATCTGTAGATATAATTCTTTCTGTTTATGAATATGTTAAATTTGAAATCCCTTCTTTTATATTAAAATATAAAATGTGGCCCCCTGTACTTTTGCACCTCACAAGCGTCTTCTAACCAAACTGCATGCCTACGGAGTATCGCCTCAGTTGTGCGACTGGATTTCCTGTCAGAAAGCTCACAGTTCGTAGTAATAGACCGAAAGTCATCGAGTAAAACAGAAGTAATATCCAGGGTTCCCCAAGGAAGTGTTATAGGCCCTCTATTGTTCCTGTTCTATATTAACGACAAAGGAGACAATCTGAGTAGCCGTCTTAGATTTTTGCAAATGATGCTGTCATTTACCGTCTTGTTAAGTCATCAGATGACCAAAACGAATTGCAAAATGATTTAGATAAAATATCTGTATGGTGTGAAAAGTGGCAATTGACCCTGAATGAAAGAAAAGTGTGAAGTTATTCACATGAATACTAAAAGAAATCAGCTAAATTTCGATTATGTGATAAGTCACACAAATCTGAACGCTGTAAATTCAACTAAATACTTAGGGATTACAATTACAAATAACATAAATTGGAACGATCACATAGATAATATTGTGGATAGAGCAAACCAAAGACTGTGATTCATTGGCAGAACACTTAGAAGGTGCAACAGGTCTACTAAAGAGACTGCTTACACTACGCTTGTCCGCCCTATTTTGTAGTATTCCTGTGCGGTGTGGGGTCTGCATCAGATGGGACTGACAGACGACATCGAAAAAGTACAAAGAAGGGCAGCTCGTTTTGTATTATCGCGAAATAGGGGAGATAGTGTCACAGACATGATACGTGGAGGGACAATCATTAAAACAAAGGTGTTTTTCGTTGTGACAGGGACTTATGAAAATTCAATCACCAGTTTTCTCCTCCGAGTGCGAAAACATTCTGTTGGCACCCACCTACATAGGGAGACATTACCATCACGATAAAATAAGAGAAATCAGGGCTCACACAGAAAAATTTAAGTGCTCGTTTTACCTGAGAGCCGTTCGAGAGTGGAACGGTAGAGAGACAGCTTGAAGGTGGTTCATTAAACCCTCTGCCAGGCACTTCATTGTGAATAGCAGAGTTATCACGTAGATGTAGATGTAGATATATGTAACCACTGGTGCAATTCAAACCAAATTAGGTACATAAAGTACTTGCTACTTGGGGATCAGCACTGTGTGGGGGTTAGAACCTCCAAGCTCCAATAGGAGTGGAGATATGGGTGAAAAGGTTTTGTTTTTCAACACCTGCCATCTAGGCTGCCCTGCCCAACAGGCAAGTTGTGTGGGTAGTATCGGCATACACTGCAGGGGCTACACACGCAGCGGCTGTGCAGAGAAAGGGGGGAGGGAGGAGGAGATGGATAGTGAGAGGATGAGATGGATAGAGAAAGGGGGAGGAGATGTTCCAGAGGGGTAGGATATCGTCATAGAGTGGGGGAGGAAAAGTTGTGACCAATATATGTGCAATACACACACACACACACACACACACACACATACACACACAGACGATGCTGTAGATAAAACAGTAGTAAATAAATAAATAAATAAATGGTACTTGTACAACCCACAGTAGGAATATGTGGAATTCACGCATTCAAACTGTCTGCTTCAACCCATCAGCGAGAAGAAAAGAAGAAGAAGAAAGTGTAGCTTCAGCGTTTTGGCTCACACAGAAGATAGCCGGAAGGTATATGGGCGGAACATCAGGTGAAGCTGCACGCGCGGGATTTAATGGATGATTTTTATCCTGACTTTCTTTGCACGACTGTAAAACCGAGTCAGTGGCGCTACGTGTCGGAGCGCTCACGTAGCAATTTGCAACACTGCGAGTTATCCGTAGGACGCAGAAGGTCCAGAACCGCCGCGAGGGCCGGAAGGCGGCGATGGAGCGCCTATTTATACTGCTTATCCGGCGGTCTGGCACGCAGAGCGCAGGACGCAGTTTGCCTCGGCACGTGAGGCTGGGCTGCTTGCTAGCTGACCGCCTGGCCGGCTTGCGTCACCCGTATGGGGCACAGGCGCGAGCAGTCCGGTCATCTGCACAGTGGAGCAGGTAGTGGCACGGCTCACAGGTACTAGGCCTCTAGTGCACGGTTGTAGCGATGTTGCCTCCCCAGTGCAGTGGTTACTCGAGCGAACAAGAAGACATGGCCTGTCCACTACAAATCGCGTCTACCTCGGCAGTCCACAAGTTGCCTCACGGAGTGTGGCAGAAGGTACTTTGTGTACCAGTAGCATTCCTCCTCTTCCTATTCCAGCCGCGAACAATTCACGGGAAGAAAGATTGCTGGTAACGTTTGTACGGACTCTAATCTCTATAATTTTACCTTCATCGTCTTTTCCCCGTGATATACGTAGGAGAAAGCGCTATATTGGCTGGCTCTTCAGGGAACGTGTGCTCTCGGAACTTTAACGGAAGACCATACCGTGAGGCAATAGGCCTCTCCTGCAGCGTCTGCCACTGGTGTTGCCTGAGCATCTGCATGACCCTTTAGCGCTTACTAAATGAACCTGTAACGAGACAGTGTTTCTCTTCTTCGGAGGCCGGCCGCTGTGATCGAGCGGTTCAAGGCGCTTCAGTCCGGAACCACGCGGCTGCTACATTCGTAGATTTGAATCCTGCCTCGGGCATGGATGTGTGTGATCTCCTTAGGTTAGTTAGGTTTAAGTAGTTCTAAGTCTAGGGGAGTGATGGCCTCAGATGTTAAGTCCCAAAGTGCTCAGAGCCATCTGAACCATTTTCTTCTTTGGATCTTTTGTACACTACTGGCCATTAAATTTTGCTACACCAGGAAGAATTGCAGATGATAAATGGGTATTCATTGGAAAAATATATTATACTAGAACTGACATGTGATTGCATTTTCACGCAATTTGGGTGCATAGATCCTGAGAAATCAGTACCCAGAAGAACCACCTCTGGCCGTAATAACGGCCTTCATACGTCTGAGCATTGAGTCAAACAGAGCTTGGATGGCGTGTACAGGTACAGCTGCCCATGCAGCTTCAACACGATACCACAGTTCATCAAGAGTAGTGACTGGCGTATTGTGACGAGCCACTTGCTCGGCCACCACTGACCAGACGTTTTCAATTGGTGAGAGATCTGGAGAATGTGCTGGCCAGGGCAGCAGCCGAACATTTTCTGTATCCGGAAAGGGCCGTACAGGACCTGCAACATGCGGTCGTGCATTATCATACTGAAATGTAGGGTTTCGCAGGGATCGAATGAAGGGTAGAGCCACGGGTCGTAACACATCTGAAATGTAACGTCCACTATTCAAAGTGCCGTCAATGCGAACAGGAGGTGACCGAGACGTGTAACCAATGGCACCCCGTACCATCAAGCCGGGTGATACGCCAGTATGGCGATGACGAATACACGCTTCCAATGTGCGTTCACCGCGATGTTGCCAAACACGGATGCGACCATCATGATGCTGTACACAGAACCTGGATTCGTCCGAAAAAACGACGTTTAGCCATTCGTGCACCGAGGTTCGTCGTTGAGTATACCATTGCAGGCGCTTCTGTTTGTGATGCAGCGTCAAGGGTAACCGCAGCCATGGTCTCCGAGCTGATAGTCCATACCGCTGCAAACGTCGTCGAACTGTTCGTGCAGATGGTTGTTGTCTTGCAAACGTCCCCATCTGTTGACTCAGGGATCGAGACGTGGCTGCACGATCCGTCGCAGCCATGTGGAAAAAGATGCCTGTCAACTCGACTGCTAGTGATACGAGGCCGTTGGGATCCAGCACGGCATTCCCTATTACCCTCCTCAACCCACCGATTCCACATTCTGCTAACAGTCATTGGATCTCGACCAACGTGAGCAGCAATGTCGCGATACGATAAACCGCAACCGCGATAGGCTACAATCCGACCTTTGTCAAAGCCGGAAACGTGATGGTACGCATTTCTCCTCCTTACCCGAGGCATCACAACAACGTTTCACCAGGCAACGCCGGTCAACTGTTGTTTGTGTATGTGAAATCGGTTGGAAACTTTCCTCATGTCAGCACGTTGTAGGTGTCGCCAACGGCGCCAACCTTGTGTGAATGCTCTGAAAAGCTAATCATTTGCATATCAGAGCATTTTATTCCTGTCGGTTAAATTTCGCGTCTGCAGCACGTCACCTTCGTGGATATAGCAGTTTTAATGGCCAGTAGTGTGTTTCATCCTTGGTCCTATCTGGTACGAGTCCCATGCTGAGAAGCAACATTCTTGATCGAAAGTGTGTTCGATAAGATACCCTCTTTGTTCGTGGACTACATTTCCCGAAGGTTATTTCAACGAATCTCGGTCGCGTATCTGCCTTACTTGCGAATAATGTCATGTGGTCGTTCAACTTCAAATAGCTCCGTACGCATACTCCTAGGTATTTCATGGAAATAACCCAAAGAAAATTGAGGGCGTTTTACATGACGATCTATTTAGTTTCAGGAAGTTAAAGGCACCAGAGAGGCAGCTCTGACGTTGGGGTTGAAAATGGAAGCAAGCCCGTAGAGGAATCAAGACACTTTCACAGGATTTATCGACATCGAGAAAGTGTTCGACAATGTCAAATGGTCCACTATGTCCGAAAATCCAAGAAAGATTGGGGTGTGCTGTAGGGAAAGACGGATAATATGCAATATGTACAAGAACCAAGAAGAGTAAACGACAAGATTTTCTGACCAAAAACGAAGTGCTCGTATTAAAAAGGGTGTAAAACAGGGATGCAGCTTTTCGCCATTACTGTTGAATTTATACATCGAAGAGACTGACGAAAATAAAAGAAAGCTTCAAGGAGGGAATTAAAATTCAAGGAGAAAGGATATGAACGACAAGATCTGCTGACGACATAGCTGTCCTCTGCGAAAAGAGGCGAAGAGCTGCATGTGTTGAATGAACACTCTAATGCTCTAATGAGTACGGTTTGAGGGTAAATAAAAAAAAAAAAACGAAAGTAATGAGAAGTAGCAGAAAAGAGAATAGCGAAAGACTTAACAACACAATTGGTGATCACGAAGTCGATGAAGTTACGGAATTCTGCTAAATACGCAGCTTAGCCCATGACGGACGGAGTAAGGACGACATAAATAGCAAACCAGCACTGGCAAAAAGAACATTCCCGGCCGAGAGAAGACCACTAATATCAAACGTAGGCCTTAATTTGAGGAAGAACTTTCTCAGAATGTACTTTTGGAGCACAGAATTGGACGGTAGTGAAACGTGGACTACGGGAATAGAGGAACAAAAGAAAATCGAAGCATTTGAGATTTGGTGCTACAGACGAATGTAGAAAATTAGATGGACCGAAAAGTAACGAGTGAAGAGGCTATGCGCTGAATCGGAGAGGAAAGGGGGATGTGGAAAACACTGACAAGGAGAAGGCACAGGATGCTAGGACATCTGTTAAGACATCAGGCAATGACTTCCATGGTACTAGAGGGAGCTGTAGAGGGTAGAAAGTGTAGGGGGAAAACAAAACAAAATGCCTCTAGTTTTGTGCGTCTATTGGATGAACGTGCGTCTATTGTTTTGTGCGTCTATTGGATTGATTGGATTTCCTGAAAAAGGAAATGACCTGTGTCTTTTTTCAGTCATCAGAAACATTTCGCTCCTCCACAGAAACCTATGGTACGCAGTTGCTAGAAGACGGACAAGTTATTTCGCATACTCTTTGTATAACAGAATGCTATCCCGTCTGATGGGCCTTTCCTGTACTGAGAGATTTCAGTAGCTTTCCTATCGCTTGGTCAGTTATTTCGTTATCTGTCATTTCGCCATTCGTGAGACTGTTTAAAGGAGGAACGACAGTGCGACCCTCCTCTTTGAAACTGTTTTGGGAAAAGATGTTTAATATTTCTGTCTTTTCTGTGCCATTCCCTGTTTCATTTCCACTATGGTCAGGGAGTGTCTGGATAGAAGACTTCGATCAGTTTACTGATTTACCATATGCCCAAAACATATTAAAATTTTCTATCAAGTTGGTAGATTCAGATTTACTTTCGTATTTGTTGAATACTTCACGCATAGCCCTTCGTACGCTAATTTTTACTTCATCAAGCTGCTGTTTGTATTTTTATTCCTTTAAATTTGCAATGAAGCTGGCTTTGTTTTTGTAGCAGCTTCCTAACACGGTTGTCAAGCTACGGTGGGACTTTTCCACCGCTAACATTTCTGATCGGTACGTACTTGACTAAAGCGTCTTCTAAGATGCTCTTGAATGATTTCTTTACGATTCCAGCCTGGTATTTGCATACAGGGCTCAGTGATCACACCTTGCTGGCAAAGGCAATGTTAACTTCACAAGCGCTTACGAGAAGTGTAGCAGCAGTGATCCGCAAAACAGCCATACACTTTCACTGAAGGAATCCGCAAAACAGCCATACACTTTCACTGAAGGAATGACCTCATACATAACAACCAATCGACCCAAACTTTGCACTAAGCAGATAAAATGGATAAAGTTAAAAAGAAATTTCTTTATCCAATAATCTTTACCCGTTGTCGAGATACCATGGTATAAAGTGGAGCTAAATGTAGCACGTAAAATATGTTCTTACGTGAATTGAATGGGAGGTAAAGGTCCGCAGCTCGTGGTCGTGCGGTAGCGTTCTCGCATCCCGCGCCCGGGTTCCCGGGTTCGACTCCCGGCGGGGTCAGGGATTTTCTCTGCCTCGTGATGACTGGGTGTTGTGTGATGTCCTTAGGTTTGTTAGGTTTAAGTAATTGTAAGTTTTTTTGCGCGGTAACGAGTTAAAGTGAATCAAATAAATAAATAAATGCCTTATTACGTTAAACCTGAACACTCGTTCTCAAAAACCTGCCTTCAATCTGTTCTTACGTCCAAACAAACACTTTTTTTAGGCGCAACTGCACTATGTTTCAAATTTGTCGAATCGGTCCAAATTTTGAAGGAAGTCCTGTTTTGTAAAAGAATCATCCGTTGCCACGATAGAAGCAAAATGTTTCGAAAGACAATGAAAAAAACCTATGCCTGATCACTCTTCGTCAAAGTCAACAAAAACATACATCTGTTGCCACTATGTGGAGGTCTAACGTCAAAATTATGGGAGAGTTAAAGTTGGGAATCAGAATGAAAAGTAGTCCTGTCATACTAAAAAAAAAGGGGCGAATACGCCCTGGATAGAGTTAGGGATGTGAAAAAAAGATACCTAGCTTTTCAAAGAGATTTAAGTCAAAACATTTTGATTTATTCACGCCTTTTTTATGAGTTCGTCCTACTTCCCCAGTGTAGCGACCTCTGTTAGCTGCAAGATGTTCGCGCAACTCCATCTTGAAATTTATAGGCTAAAGTCTCTGATCCTGTGCCCGAGATCCAGAAGGTTCACCAGTCATAGTAAACAGTATACAATATCATATGGAAGAAAGGGACAGGCGTAACAGCTAAAAAAGCTTTCTGGAGGAGATGAAATTTCTGAGGGGGAAGATTTGTTCCTGGGAGCGACAGTGAACAATTTTTTGAATTATGGCTGGAGGGAGTATTTGTTTTCGCCGAGGGGAACATCCCTCTCCCGAACCAACTCCCCATGTTACGTGTATAGCGAGGGGTGTGAGAACAAATGGACAGAAGTTTGTGCGCTTCTAGAATGGGGTGCATTTAGAATAGCGAATAACGGAGAGTGAGGGTGCATCTATAATAAGAACTATCTGAGAGTGGTGTTGCGTGCATCCTACATTAAATGACACGTAGTGTAATATTGCACGACATGTGGAATGGCGTGTTTGACGAGATGATGGCATGCCTCATGCTGCTTTACTTGACACAATAGATTATATTAGATGACGCGGACACTAATACTAGCAAGTAGGAAAGCGCAAAGATGTCAAGGTATTTTGACTTAAATGTTTTTGAAGTTGCCAGATAAGTCGGAGAGCTGGTCCCTTCTTTCATATCCCTAACTCTGCCCGCGAGACATATTCGCCTTATTTGTGTTACTAGAGGAGCATTTTTCATTCTGTTCATTATGGTTCAATTAAGGAGACACTACCGCATTTATTAAATGATCGTGAAATATATTGCGTACATTCGCGGTAAGTTTCAAATCCTTAGTCATACAGAAGCTTAAGCCATGAATAGCACTTTCACAAGTTGTAAGTAAAATATAACTTTGGCCATTGACATGATCTTCCGACGTAAACCAAGATGTTGCTCGGTGACTTGGTGGACACTGGGCTGTATTTGTAAAACATACAAATGAAAGTGAAAATCTGAACAACAACAATAAGGAGAGTAGAATGTAGGTATAAAAAATTGTTAAGGCTTTCGTGGCCACTTGTTGACAAACTGCCTATTGGTAGCAAGAGGAGAACCGCACCGGAAATGACCGCGGAGAAGCCCTCGGACGTTGGCGCGCCAGGTACATATAGTCTGCGGCCGCGAGCTGGCTCCAGTTCACCACCGGCAATGGAGGGTGATGCTTTGACAATCCGAGCCACTAGTGCTGGCGAAACGTCAGAAAAATCATTAGATGAACGTCGGCCGAAGAACCCGAGACAGAAGCCAATAGGCAGTTTGTCAGAATGTACGTATATCTAACGAGTAATGTATCATAAATACACAACGCGACTAGTAGAGAACGAGGGTTTCCCAGAAAGTAATGCACCGCATTTTTTTTTCTCAGCCGATAACAATGATACGATTGCGAAACGTTACATACGTAGTATTTGAAGTCTCCTGAGAGAGCGCACCAAGTTTCCGCCACTTCCGACAGATAGCGTAGCTGCAGGACAGTTCCAAAATGGCGTCTGTAGGTGAATATTCACCAACGCTTGTGCAAAGTCTATGGAGCATCTGCTGTCGACAGAAGTACAGTAGTCGCTGGCCACGGAGGGTGATGTCATCAGAAGGCGGTTCGGCGGAGCTCCACGATTTGCAGCAGTCGGGGAGAACATCCACGGCTGTCATGCCTGACATGTTGCAGCGTGCTTCCACCTGTGCCTTCCTGTTGAAGGATGCCATTTGTGGAAGACATTTTGAGGACGATAAGGAGGTGATTCACACGCTGAACCACTGGCTCCGCCACTAGGTCAAGGATTGGTACCGACAGGGCATACACGCCATTGTTTCGCGCTGGAGGCCATAGAACGGGATGGAGATTGTTGTTGTTGTTGTTGTTGTTGTTGTGGTCTTCAGTCCTGAGACTGGTTTGATGCAGCTCTCCATGCTACCCTATCCTGTGCAAGCTTCTTCATCTACCAGTACTTACTGCAACGTACATCCTTCTGAATCTGCTTAGTGTAGTCATCTCTTGGTCCCCCTCTACGATTTTTGCCCTCCACGCTGCCCTCCAATGCTAAATTTGAGATCCCGTGATGCCTCAGAACATGTCCTACTAACCGGTCTCTTCTTTTTGTCAAGTTGTGCCACAAACTCCTCTTCTCCCCAATTCTATTCAATACTTCATCTAATCTTCAGCATTCTTCTGTAGCAACACATTTCGAAAGCTTCTATTCTCTTCTTGTCCAAACTATTAATCGTCCTTGTTTTACTTCCATACATGGCTACACTCCATACAAATAGTTTCAGAAACGACTTCCTGACACTTGAATCTATACTCGATGTTAACAAATTTCTCTTCTTCAGAAAAGCTTTCCTTGCCATTGCCAGTCTACATTTTATATCTTCTCTACTTCGACCATCATCAGTTATTTTGCTCCCCAAATAGCAAAACTCCTTTACTACTTTAAGTGTCTCATTTCCTAATCTAATTCCCTCAGCATCACCCGACTTAATTCGACTACATTCCATTATCCTCGTTTTGCTTTTGTTGATGTTCATCTTATACCCTCCTTTCAAGACACTGTCCATTCCATTCAACTGCTCTTCCAAGTCCTTTGCTGTCTCTGACAGAATTACAATGTAATCGGCGAACCTCAAAGTTTTTATTTCTTCTCCATGGAGATTACGTGGAAAAATAGGGTGTGTAGTTCAAAAATGGTTCAAATGGCACTGAGCACTATGGGACTCAACATCTTAGGTCATAAGTCCCCTAGAGCTTAGAACTACTTAAACCTAACTAACCTAAGGACATCACACACACCCATGCCCGAGGCAGGATTCGAACCTGCGACCGTAGCAGTCCCGCGGTTCCGGACTGCAGCGCCAGAACCGCACGGCCACCGCGGCCGGCGGTGTGTAGTTTTCACTATGTTCAATAAAGACTTGTTGAACAAAAAAATGCGGTACAGTACTTTCTGGGCAACCCTCGTAGTTAAACGAAGTTATTTTGTACAGTCCAGCTGCATCATTCAGACTGCAGTCGATATTTTAACGATTTACTAACTGAAATATTATTACGCCAATGTAACATCCACGAGATAAATTTTGGCTGCAGTGCGACGAGAGGAAATTATGTGTGTGACAGTTATAAACATTATCTATTCGACATATGAAAAAATAGTGAAAACGGTGATAAATATTAATTATTTATATAATATTCTATGATGTAATTGGACATATCGATGTGTATCATACAAAGACAATGATAATTGTAAATTCCTTTTATGATCTGCGATTGTCTTCCTTTGTTTTTACCTTTTGTTGGTTGGCTTTTGTAGGCTGCGGACGCATATCGAACTGAGGTCTGTTAAGAAACTGTAATTATTTGTTAATTATTACTTGAAAATAGAGTTCATTATTATTATAAATATGAGTGAATAATTATTCGTAACTTTAATTCCTCTCTCAGTAAGCATTATCTGTGTTGATTATTTCTTTCCGCTGCAAGGAGCGCAGCCATTGACGATAGCGATTTGTATCGCGTTTTTATCTGTTTTCCTTAGAAAAAATCATATGTTTGCTTGATGAAGCCTAAATAGTGCACAATACGAAAGTAAAGTTTAATAAGCATTTCAAATACTTATCCTATTTGCTCTAACAATAGAAAGTCTCTATCAATTGTCTGCCGCCATCTTAACCATCTTAACAATTATCTCAGCGGCAAATTCAAATTACGCAACTCTGCAGACATAAATGCCGAACGTAATACAAATGTGTAAAAATAAATGTGCACCGGTGGTCCCGAACTCATTTTAATGAAAATAATTCGAATCAGATTGGTTCTTTAAAAACAGTGCTCATAGCACGATCCTTATAACAAACTTTTCTAGCTGATGTATGGAGCCGAAATTAATTAAGCACGAGTTACGAAGAATATTGTTTCAGGTAACACATGTCAGTGTTGTGCGCGGCTGATATTCGGTGCTTTTAATGATCATTTTGCTGAAGATACAGGGTGTTTCAAAAATGACCGGTATATTTGAAACGGCAATAAAACCTAAACGAGCAGTGATAGAAATACACCGTTTGTTGCAATATGCTTGGGACAACAGTACATTTTCAGGCGGACAAACTTTCGAAATTACAGTAGTTACAATTTTCAACAACAGATGGCGCTGCAAGTGATGTGAAAGATATAGAAGACAACGCAGTCTGTGGGTGCGCCATTCTGTACGTCGTCTTTCTGCTGTAAGCGTGTGCTGTTCACAACGTGCACGTGTGCTGTAGACAACATGGTTTATTCCTTAGAACAGAGGATTTTTCTGGTGTTGGAATTCCACCGCCTAGAACACAGTGTTGTTGCAACAAGACGAAGTTTTCAACGGAGGTTTAATGTAACCAAAGGACCGAAAAGCGATACAATAAAGGATCTGTTTGAAAAATTTCAACGGACTGGGAACGTGACGGATGAACGTGCTGGAAAGGTAGGGCGACCGCGTACAGCAACCACAGAGGGCAACGCGTAGCTAGTGCAGCAGGTGATCCAACAGCGGCCTCGGGTTTCCGTTCGCCGTGTTGCAGCTGCGGTCCAAATGACGCCAACGTCCACGTATCGTCTCATGCGCCAGAGTTTACACCTCTATCCATACAAAATTCAAACGCGGCAACCCCTCAGCGCCGCTACCATTGCTGCACGAGAGACATTCGCTAACGATATAGTGCACAGGATTGATGACGGCGATATGCATGTGGGCAGCATTTGGTTTACTGACGAAGCTTATTTTTACCTGGACGGCTTCATCAATAAACAGAACTGGCGCATATGGGGAACCGAAAAGCCCCATGTTGCAGTCCCATCGTCCCTGCATCCTCAAAACGTACTGGTCTGGGCCGCCATTTCTTCCAAAGGAATCATTGGCCCATTTTTCAGATCCGAAACGATTACTGCATCACGCTATCTGGACATTCTTCGTGAATTTGTGGCGGTACAAACTGCCTTAGACGACACTGCGAACACCTCGTGGTTTATCCAAGACGGTGCCCGGCCACATCGAACGGCCGACGTCTTTAATTTCCTGAATGAATATTTCGATGATCGTGTGATTGCTTTGGGCTATCCGAAACATACAGGAGGCGGCGTGGATTGGCCTCCCTATTCGCCAGACATGAACCCCTGTGACTTCTTTCTGTGGGGACACTTGAAAGACCAGGTGTACCGCCAGAATCCAGAAACAATTGAACAGCTGAAGCAGTACATCTCATCTGCATGTGAAGCCATTCCGCCAGACACGTTGTCAAAGGCTTCGGGTAATTTCATTCAGAGACTACGCCATATTATTGCTACGCATGGTGGATATGTGGAAAATATCGTACTATAGAGTTTCCCAGACCACAGCGCCATCTGTTGTTGAAAATTGTAACTACTGTAATTTCGAAAGTTTGTCTGCCTGAAAATGTACTGTTGTCCCAAGCATATTGCAAAAAAACGGTGTATTTCTATCGCTGCTCGTTTAGTTTTTATTGCCGTTTCAAATATACCGGTCATTTTTGAAACACCCTGTAACTGCTTCTATCATAATCAATAGTTGTATAGAATGTTGCATGAACTGTGATTTAGTTACACTTACACAACTTACAGACAACACTTTAGCACAACGTTAACTTGGAGTTCTTTAGCAACTTGACCAAATCTTTAGCCGGGAGAACAATTGTTTAGTAACTACTCAATGTAATAAAATAAGATTATCATTTTCATTTACAAATTAATGAAATACGAAACCACCGAATAACACAGCGAACGCCACACCAACTAGTGATGGGTAAAAGACCGAAACGCCTATTGGCATAAAGAAAGGTACACAAAAAGTGTCTGGTTGCTGTGTTTCTTAAAACAGCCTGCTACTGTGGATCTAAGCTCCGCTCTTTGGCCGTCCACCTTGCACGGCGCCTGTGAAAGGACGCGGAGATTGCGGAGAGAGAAAGAGAGGCAGCTGCGCCCCCTCCGCCTTTTGCAACTCTTTAAAACTCTTGGCCGCCGTGAACGGCGCGTTAGCGGGTATCGCCGTGTGTCCGCCAGCGCCGGGTGAAAGCATTACGCAGCCGTTTCTCCATTCAGGCGCGGCTGTCGGTGTTAACGGGCTGTCTGTGTGCGCGCGCGCGCTTTATCTCGACCCCATTCGGCCGCCGCGGAGTTTTACGATCGCGGCCCGCGAGAGTAATTGCAGCGTAGTCTGTGGTCATGGGCTGCGCGCCTTACCGCGCTAACGCCGCTGCAGGTCGGCCGCTTATCGCTGCGTGATCGCCGCAACTACACGCCGGGAGCGAGGCGTTCAACACGACCGTTTCCTTAAGCCGTCGGCACACGGACCTTGCAGCCGAACGTTGAGCGTTGAGCGTGCCGAGTTTATGACGTCATAGCGTGGAAGAGCACGTTCGGGAGTCTTTCCGAACGTGCAGAGCAATATCTGGCATGTCAGATATTCTGACAAGGGAACCTCCCCATCGCACCCCCCTCAGATTTAGTTATAAGTTGGCACAGTGGATAGGCCTTGAAAAACTGAACACAGATCAATCGAGAAAACAGGAAGAAGTTTTGTGGAACTATGAAAAAATAAGCAAAACATACAAACTGAGTAGTCCATGCGCAACATAATCAACATCAAGGAGAAGGTGAGCAGAGGAGCGCCGTGGTCCCGTGGTTAGCGTGAGCAGCTGCGAAACGAGAGGTCCTTGGTTCAAGTCTCCCCTCGGGTGAAAAGTTTACTTTCTTTATTTTCGCAAAGTTATTATCTGTCCGTTCGTTAATTGACGTCTCTGTTCACTGTAATAAGTTTAGTGTCTGTATTTTGCGACCACACCGCAAAACCGTGCGATTAGTATACGAAAGGACGTGCCTCTCCAATGGCAACCGAAAACATTTGATCGCAAGGTCATAGGTCAACCGATTCCTCCACAAGAAAACACGTCTGATGTATTCGATACGACACTGGTGACGGCATGTGCGTCACAGGAATATGTTGTCGATCCACCTAACTTGTACACTTGGCGAATGGGTAAAAAGGTTCTTCTACCTTACCCGATTTAGGTTTTCTTTTGGATGTGATAATCACTCTCAAAAATGTGATCGCATCGGACGGACGAACGGACAGATAATAATTGTCTGAAAATAAAAAAATTAAAGTTTTCTCTGGAGGGAAGACTTGAACCAAAGACCTCTCGTTCAGCAGTTGCTCACCCTAACCACGGGACCACGGCGCTCCACAGCTCACGTTCTCCTTGATGTTGCTTGATGTTGCCTGTATTGCGCATGGACTACTCAGTTTGTATATTTTGCTTATTTTTTTCATACTTCCACACAACTTCTTCCTGTTTTCTCGATTGATCCGTGTTCAGTTTTTCAAGGCCTATCCACTGTGCCAACTTATAACTAAATCTGAGGGGGGTGCGAGGGGGAGGTTCCCTTGTGAGCGTGCGTCTGAGCGTTGACCAATGAGATGGCACAACGCCACCTACGTCACACGCACGCCGTTTCCCTTCAGTACAGAGTTGTGAGGCGCCATGTTGGCATTCATTTCAAGCCTATATGTATATATGCTGTTCCTGAGCACCAGCAAATTGAGAATCACTGGAAAACCCGTTGTTAGCTGTGTGATTCGTTCCAATAAAATAATGAGAAACATCATATTCGTGGCAAAAGAATTATTGTAACTTGCTTATAATGAGAGTAGGCTATTTAAAGGCAGCGACACACTGAAGATCCACCCAAAACGAATTGTTCTTGGTACAATTTGTTATAATTAAATTTCAACTAGTAACATATGTACGATTAAGGTTTGCAGCACCGGGTAACATGCTATGATTAGAAATATTCATCTTGCTGTAGGTGTAGCGTAATGACCAGTGTTGGGGCACGGTAGCTCAGCGTGTGTGTTCGGTCAGAGGGTTAGCAGCCCTCTGTAATAATAATAATAATAAAAAAAACTGAGCTAATCAATCAACAACGAACTTAAACGGATGTCTTACGACGTCCGCCCCGAGCAGATGCAACGAACAAAAGCGAACAAAATGACATTAAAAAAAAAAAAAAAAAAAAGCGTCACTTTTCTCTATTGAGTTGTGTTTTGGGGCGGTAGTTCGCGTCTTGCCACTTTCTATTTTTGTTTTTCCTAACATTCGCGTTTTTATTAGGTTCTGATACTTTATTATTAGTTTAATATAAGTATATACTATAATATTTGACGTTATGTAAATATAAGTTCACCTTTTATCGAGGGGTGAGTTTGTTCGGTTCGCTTAATCTATCGGACAGTTTGCACTACTTATATAAAGATATTTTGCTCCTTTTTCTTTTACGCTTCGTAATTCATATGTTGCAAAGATTCTGCTACTGGGTAGGAATAGTGATCAAGTAAGACTGACCTTGGAGTTTTATTAAAATGTGGGAATAACGAAATAATGTTTATCTTATGCGGAGAAGTATTTAAGTTTGTTGGCTCAAATGGCTCTGAGCACTATGGGGCTTAACTTCTAAGGTCATCAGTCCCCTAGAACTTAGAACTACTTAAACCTAACTAACCTTAGGACATCACACACATCCATGCCTGAGGCAGGATTCGAACCTGCGACCGTAGCGGTCGCTCGGTTCCAGACTGTAGCGCCTAGAGCCGCTTGGCCACTCCGGCCGGCATTTAAGTTTGTAATGGAACTTTTATAAGCCTGTGTCCTTATTGATTGGAGATGGTACTTTCCTTTTCGTGGGTGATGGAGAAAATGTGCATTTCAATAGAGCTAACGTGGGGATTTTACACGCACCCGTTGAGTAAACAGTGTGATTTAGGAACTAGAAACATCCCTAAACTGCCGCTGGAGTGCGTTGCGATCGCGTATACCACGTTGGGCCCCACGTACCGTATGCACAAGTCACATCGTTCCTGAGCGTTCAGCAGGACGTTGAACTTGGCATGCTCAACGATAACGTTCGACAGCACGGTCCGTGTGCCGACGGCTTTACAGCGCTATTTCCCTCCCTTCCTCCCTAGGGTAAGTCCAGCCTACACTGTCGGAAATAGCCATAAGCGACAAACAAACTGGTATAGGCGTGCGTATTCAAATCAAATACAAAGATCTGTAAACAGGCAGAATACGGCGCTGCGGCCGACAACGCCTATGTAAGACAACAAGTGTCTGGCGCAGTTGTCAGATCGGTTACAGCCGCTGAAATGGCAGGTTATCAAAATTTAGGTGAGTTTGAGTGTGATGTTACAGTCGGCGCACGAGCGATGGGACACAGCATCTCCGAGGTAGCGATGACGTGGGGATTTTTCACGAGCGTCCCATGAATATCAAGAATCCGGTAAAACATCAAATGTCCAACATCACCTGCAAGAACGGGACGAACGACGACGGAAGCGAATCGTTCAATGTGAAGTGCAACCCACCCGAAAATCGCTGCAGATTTCAATGCTGGGCCATCAGCAAGTCTCAGTGTGCGCAACCATTCAACGAAACATCATCGATATAGGCCTTCGGAGCCGAAGACCACTCGTATATTCTTGATGACTACACGACACAATGCTTCATGCCTCGCCTGCCCCCGTCAACAGACATTGGACCGTTGATGATTGGTAACATGTTCCGTGGTCGGACGAGTCTCGTTTCAAATTGTATCGAGCGGATGGACATGTACGGGTATGGAGACAACATAAAAAAATAATAATAATAAAAAAAAGATTCAATCTGCTCTTGTGTAAGAGATAATGTTTCTCGCGCTGTGTCTTACAAAAAAATGGTTCAAATGGCTCTGAGCACTATGGAACTTCTAAGGTCATTAGTCCCCTAGAACTTCGAACTAGTTAAACCTAATTAACCTAAGGACATCACACACATCCATGCCCGAGGCAGGATTCGAACCTGCGACCGTAGCGGTCTCGCGGTTCCAGACTGCAGCGCCTAGAACCGCACGACCACTTCGGCCGGCGGGCGTGTGCAGCTGGAGTAATATGGGACTCCTGATACGCCTAGATACGACTCTGTCAGGTGAGACGAACGTAAGCATCCTGTCTGATCACCTGCATCCATTCATGTCCATTGTGCATTCCGACGGACTTGGGAAACTCCAGCAGGACAATGCGACACCTCACACACCCAGAATTGCTACAGAGTGGCTCCAGGAACATTCTTCTGAGTTAAAACATTTCCGCTGGCCACCAGACTCCCCAGTCATGAACATTATTGAGCATATCTGGGACGCCTAGCAACGAGCTGTTCAGCAGAGATCTCCACCCCCTCGTACTCTTACCGATTTATGGACAGCCCTGCAGGATTCATGGTGTAAATTCCCTCCAGCACTACTTCGGTCATTACTCGAGTCCATGCCACGTCGTGTTGCGACACTTTTGCGTGCTCGTGGGGAATCTACACGATATTAGGCAGGTGTACCAGTTTCTTTGGCTCTTCACTGTATTAACAGAGAATTACTCGCAGGCTAGGCGACTGTCTCAGAACCCGAACTCGTTGCAGAATGCCTATCCGAGGACTTCCAGGGACAACAAAAGTTTCATTTTCATTGTTTCACGTAAGTGCCCGAATTTTAAAATTTAAAATGCTGTTGTAATCTACTCATTAGGAGGAATAATCTTATGATGAAAGTTTAACACAATAACACAAATAAACTAATAAAATAAAAGAATCACGCACACGAAGCAAATAACCGAATGGCAAGGAAATCGGTAGATGCGATGTACATGCACAGACAAACAATCGATTACAACTACAGAAAAATTGTATGACTAGTTCTAGAAGAAGAGCGTCACAAACTGAGCAAGTCAATAATGCGGTGGTCTATCCCTCCCCCTTATGCAACCAGTTCTTGGCACTGAATTATAGAGTCGCTGAATCTCCTCCTAACAGCGATATCGTACCAAATTGTGCCCAATTGGTGCGTCAGATCGCGAAATCCAGTCGCAGTTTTGAATCCTCCCTCGGGCATGGATGTGTGTGATGTCCTTAGGTTAGTTAGGTTTAGTAGTTCAAAGTCTAGGGGATCATGATCTCAGATGTTAAGTCTCATAGTGCTTAGAGCCATATATATATATATATATATATATATATATATATATATATATATATATATATATATATATATATATATATATATGGATCGTGTCAAATCCCTTCCGCATCAAATACAGCCTGAAGTGCCGGAACTGGTGGCAACAAAACAAATTAAATCATAAGGACGGCCGGACTAGAATGCCTGGCTGGAATGTGTAAACAAACAAATAAATGATAGATAGTAAAAAGGTAGTACTTTGTGCCACTATGTATCAATTGGTATAGCTAGTAGCTATGCAGATGGTTTGGTTTTGAATGGACTGGACAGATTGTAACTGGTGAGAAACTATGTTGGTTCTGTGGAAACGAACTTGTTCCCATTTGGATGCAAGCAGCATTTTTCGTTACAACGTAATAGCGATGACTTTTCTTTTAAGGGGCTAGCACATATGAACATCATTACGGGAGCAGACACTAACACTGCCTCATCGTTCAAAGCGAGGATAACAAAACTTAAAACATAACTGTGTACACACTGGTTCGAGATGGATAGTTTTTTTCGGCGACCGTGATCAAATTTTGTTGCAGCGAACGCATTGTGGACTAAGCCGGTGAATTCAGTTAGTGTTCTCCTCAGGTTACGCGAAGGAAAGTAACATACCAATTTGACGCTAGTCGCGAAGGAAATATTGCAGACCGACGAACTCTTAATGGTTTGGTAACTGTACTACACTCTGCTTTGTAATGAGGTCGTTAAATGAGACGTTGTATTTGGCGACGCATTCAAGCAGAGAACGAGGTCCAGAGAAATTGGTTCATATTAATTTTTTTGTGGTGACGTCACCATCCTGCAGCCCGAGAGAAATGTCGCATGTCGCATCCCTACTGCATAAAAATACATTTCGTCCGCATTCTGGCGCTGTATTTCACGCGGTATAACGCCCATGAATAATGCATCAGCTTTTTTGTATTTTTTTCACTCGCTGTACGGGGAATAGCTGGAAATGTTGTGGCCGGGCGGTTTGCGCTTGTACTGTGCCGGGCCAGTGGTGGCAGAAGGTCGCCACCACCTCACAGCGCGCCGCCACTTCATTACTTATTTCGTTAGGCGCAAAAAACCAGGACCAGATGCGTGGCGCAAGCCGTACTGAGCGGATTAAAGTGCTCCCCATGGTACCCATCTGTTTAGCATCCCTCCAAATCACGGCCCGTAGCCCTCACTGTTTTACACTTATAGAACTCATATTTTCTGCATAATTCTGTTTTTACGAGTACTAACATGCATCAGGCTTTCATTTGCTTAATAGTGAAGGATAAATGACGTACTACCTCTGTTATGGGTATCCATCCGGCAGTAAGTTCAATACAGAGATATGATGTTGTTGTTGTGGTGGTGATGGTGGTGGTGGTGGTCTTCAGTCCAGAGACTTGTTTGATACAGCTCTCCATGCTACTCTATCCTGTGCAAGCTTCTTCATCTCCAAGTAACTACTGCAACCTACATCCTTCTGAATCTGCTTAGTTTATTCGTCTCCTGGCCTCCCTATAAGATTTTTACCCTCCACGCTTCCTTCCATTACTAAATTGGTGATCCCTTGATGCCTCATAACATATCCTACCAACCGATCCCTTCTTCTCGTCAAATTGTACCACAAATTCCTCTTCTCACCAATTCTATTCAGTTCTTCCTCATTAGTTACGTGATCTACCCATCTAATTTTCAGCATTCTTCTGTAGCACGACATTCCAAAAGCTTCTATCTCTTCTTATCTAAACTATTTCTCGTCCATGTTTCACTTCCATACTTGCCTAGACTCCATACAAATACTTTCAGGAAAGACGTCCTGACACTATCTATACTCGTTGTTAACAAATTTCTCTTCCTTAGAAACGCTTTCCTTGCCATTGCCAGTCTACATTTTGTTTCCCTTGTTCTTCGACCATCAACAATTATTTTGCTCCCCAAATACACTCCTGGAAATTGAAATAAGAACACCGTGAATTCATTGTCCCAGGAAGGGGAAACTTTATTGACACATTCCTGGCGTCAGATACATCACATGATCACACTGACAGAACCACAGGCACATAGACACAGGCAACAGAGCATGCACAATGTCGGCACTAGTACAGTGTATATCCACCTTTCGCAGCAATGCAGGCTGCTATTCTCCCATGGAGACGATCGTAGAGATGCTGGATGTAGTCCTGTGGAACGGCTTGCCATGCCATTTCCACCTGGCGCCTCAGTTGGACCAGCGTTCGTGCTGGACGTGCAGACCGCGTGAGACGACGCTTCATCCAGTCCCAAACATGCTCAATGGGGGACAGATCCGGAGATCTTGCTGGCCAGGGTAGTTGACTTACACCTTCTAGAGCACGTTGGGTGGCACGGGATACATGCGGACGTGCATTGTCCTGTTGGAACAGCAAGTTCCCTTGCCGGTCTAGGAATGGTAGAACGATGGGTTCGATGACGGTTTGGATGTACCGTGCACTATTCAGTGTCCCCTCGACGATCACCAGTGGTGTACGGCCAGTGTAGGAGATCGCTCCCCACACCATGATGCCGGGGGTTGGCCCTGTGTGCCTCGGTCGTATGCAGTCCTGATTGTGGCGCTCACCTGCACGGCGCCAAACACGCATACGACCATCATTGGCACCAAGGCAGAATCGACTCTCATCGCTGAAGACGACACGTCTCCATTCGTCCCTCCATTCACGCCTGTCGCGACACCACTGGAGGCGGGCTGCACGATGTTGGGGCGTGAGCGGAAGACGGCCTAACGGTGTGCGGGACCGTAGCCCAGCTTCATGGAGACGGTTGCGAATGGTCCTCGCCGATACCCCAGGAGCAACAGTGTCCCTAATTTGCTGGGAAGTGGCGGTGCGGTCCCCTACGGCACTGCGTAGGATCCTACGGTCTTGGCGTGCATCCGTGCGTCGCTGCGGTCCGGTCCCAGGTCGACGGGCACGTGCACCTTCCGCCGACCACTGGCGACAACATCGATGTACTGTGGAGACGTCACGCCCCACGTGTTGAGCAATTCGGCGGTACGTCCACCCGGCCTCCCGCATGCCCACTATACGCCCTCGCTCAAAGTCCGTCAACTGCACATACGGTTCACGTCCACGCTGTCGCGGCATGCTACCAGTGTTAAAGACTGCGATGGAGCTCCGTATGCCACGCCAAACTGGCTGACACTGACGGCGGCGGTGCACAAATGCTGCGCAGCTAGCGCCATTCGACGGCCAACACCGCGGTTCCTGGTGTGTCCGCTGTGCCGTGCGTGTGATCATTGCTTGTACAGCCCTCTCGCAGTGTCCGGAGCAAGTATGGTGGGTCTGACACACCGGTGTCAATGTGTTCTTTTTTCCATTTCCAGGAGTGTAGTAAAACCCATCTACTGCATTAAGTGTCTCATTTCCTAATCTAATTCCCACACCATCACCTGATGTAATTCGACTACATTCCATTATCCACGTTTTGCTTTTGTTGATGTTCATCTTATATCCTCCTGTCAAGACACTGTCCATTCCGTTCAGCTGCTCTTCCATATCCTTTGCTGTCTCTGGCAGAATTACAATGACATCGGCAGACCTCAAAAATTTTTTTTTTATTTCTTCTCTATGGATTTTAAGTTCTACTCCAAATTTTTCTTTTGTTTCCTTTACTGCTTGCTCAATAAACAGATTGAATAAATATACAGATTGAATAACATCGAGGATAGGCTGAAACCCTGTCTCACTCCCTTCCCAACCACTGCTTCCCTTTTATGCCCCTCGACTCTTATAACTGTCTTCTGGTTTCTGTACAAATTGTAAATAGCTTTTCGCTCCCTGTATTTGACCCTTGTCACCTTCAGAATTTGAAACAATATTGCGGTCAATATCGTGAAAAGCGCTCTCTAAGTATACAATTGTCAGAAATGTAGCTTTGCCTTTCCTTAACGTATCTTCTAAGATAAGTCGTAGGGTCAGTATTGCTTCACGTGTTGCAACATTTCTACAGAATCCAAACAGATCTTCCCCAAGGTCGGCTTCTTCCAGTTTTTCCATTCGTCTTTAAAGACTTCGCACTATGGTGTTCGTAGTAGCTTGCAAGCGCTCCTATTTTTTTATTCGTTATGAAACCTACTCCTGCATTACCCCTATTCCATTTTGTATTTATAGCTCTGTATTTACCTGACTAAAAGTCTTGTTCCTCCTGCCACCGAACTTCACTAATTCCCAGTATATATAACTTTAACCTATCCATTTCCCTTTTTAAATTTTCTAAGTTACCTGCCCGATTAGGGATCTGGCATACCACGCTCACATCCACAGAATGCCAGTTTTGTATTCCTTTGAAAGGGCACGGCCGCTTTCCTTCCCAATCCTTCCCCAACCCGAGCTTGCGCTCCGTCTCTAATGACCTCGTTGTCGACGGGACGTTAAACACTAACCACCACCACCACCAGTTTTGTTTCTCGCGATAACGACGTCCTCCTGAATAGTCCCCGCCCGGAGATCCAAATGGGGGCTATTTGACCTCCGGAATATTTTCTCCACGAGGACGCCATCGTCATTTAACCATACAGTAAAGCTTCATGCCCTCGAAAAATTACGGCTGTAGTTTCCCCTTGCTTTCAGCCGTTCGCAGTACCAGCACGGCAAGGCCGTTTTGGTTAATGTTACAAGGCCAGATTAGTCAATCATCCAGACTGTTGCCCCGGCAACTACTGAAAAGGCTGCTGCCCCTCTTCAGGAACGACACATTTGTCTGGCCTGTCAATAGATACCCCTCCGTTGTGGCTGCAACTACGGTGCGGCTGTCTGTATCACTGAGGCTCGCAAGCCTCCCCACCAACGGCAAAGTGCATGGTTCACACACACAAGCCTACTAAACTGTAGCTATGATATATGCTAAGGCGAGCGGTTCTAGGCGCTACAGTCTGGAACCGCGCGACCGCTACGGTCGCAGGTTCGAATCCTGCCTCGGGCATGGATGTGTGTGATGACCTTAGGTTAGTTAGGTTTAAGTAGTTCTACGTTCTAGGGGACTGATGACCTCAGAAGTTAAGTCCCATAGTGCTCAGAGCCATTTGAACCATATATGCTAAGGTATTTTCCAAAAGATTAAACGATTTAACAGACTCCTCCGACAGGTAAAAAAGTTTTGGACTGAGACAATCATATGGATTGTGTTTTTCCTACGGGGAATAACTAATTTTCCTTTGCAGACTTTAATGACAGTTCCTCACACCAAAACAAGGAAGAACGTCTAGTAAACATTGGCTCTAAAGTGCATACCCGATACTGTAAAACACTAATCTGCCACTGAACAAGTGCTCATAACTCTTAATGTATGCATTTTAGAGACCATGTTTACTGAACATTTTTTCCTTGTTCTGGTGTAAGAAACCTGTCCTCGAAGTCTGTAAATGGAATAGTAGAAAAGCACAGAGAATTTATTCTGGCGACGTATACAACTTCTGTGCATTATAAAAATGCCTTCGGCTGGGGGGTTAAATCCAATTTATGGCAAATTTTAGGAGAGTACTGCATTCCCCTGCATTTAACATGCCCCCTTCATAGTTTTTATCCGGAAACAATATCGAAATACGCCTATGCGATCTTTATCGCCCACACTATTTAACATATATATCATATATAAGATGCATGAGACCTGCGAAATATCCTCAGACTTCAAGAAAAACATAATAATTCAAAAAAAAAAAAGTTGCTGACCGGTGTGAAAACTACTAGTTTATCAGTTTAATAAGTTGATGTGTCGGCAGCTGGGCCAACACCTTGTAGAATGAAGTGGCTGAAAGTGCACGCTAAACTAACGCAGACGGGCGTGAAGTACTGGAACATGAGACTTATTAATGAATAAGAAGAAAAGTACGTAGCTGGAATAATATACTTAACTTTATTCTCTTGTTGGAATACATCTCTTGAATAGTAGTAAGCTATAAGCACTGATACAAATGGCGCCTTGCTAGGTAGTAGCTATGGAATAAGCTGAAGGCTATTCTATCAGTCTCTCGGCAAATGAGAGGAAGACTTGGTAGGTCTGGTCGCAAGCTATGTCGTCCGTACAACTGGGGCGAGGTCTAGTCCGTGTATTGTGACCTGCCATGTGGTGGCGCTAGGATTGCGATTACACAGTGGCGACACGCGGGTCCGACATGTACTACAGGACCGCGGCCGATTTAAGTTACCACCTAGCAAGTGTGGTGTCTAGCGGTGACACCACATAAGTCATGGTTGAAAATCCGAACACGATTCCAGAAAATGGAAAAAACTGGTAGAAGCCGACGTCGGGGCAGATCAGTTTGGATTCCGGAGAAATGTAGGAACACGCGAGGCAGTACTAACCCAACGACTTCTCGTATACGATAGGCTCAGGAAAGGCAAACCTACGTTTATAGCAATTGTAGACTCAGAGAAAGCTTTTGGCAGTGTTGACTGGAATACTCTCCTTCAAATTCTAAAGGTGGCATGGATAAAATGCAGATTTCGTTACAGATGGGGAAACCTGGGGGGGGGGGGCATCATACTGAGCGTGAAACAAGAAGGCGGTAACTGGAGTTGCACCATCCGCAGTCACGAAAAAAGGAAATAATTCGAAGCACTCCCTCCGCTGGAAATTCATGATGATAATCTTATGAGACGGTGTCATTCTCAAAAATGTGTTGCCCAAAAGGGTTAACCATTAACTCACACTCGAATGTGAAGACAGTGCGCAAATTCGAGACCCATTTCCGACAAGTTCGGTCTGACAAGAATCCGGAAAAAAAAATATTTCTCCAACACGACAATGCACACGCACACGCTATGCTCACAAGGGGTACTGCCCATCGCACCCCTCTCACATTTAGTAGTGAAGTGACCCAGCGGATAACCCGTCTAAAACTGAACACAGATCAAGCGTGAAAACAGGAAGATATCGAAACAGTGAACGCAGTACAACATCGACTGAATGGCAAGAAATACGGTGTCGTGGTTGTTTAGTGACGGACGTGGACTGTGAAGTGGGAGATCTGTGGTCAGATCTCCCTCGTACCCCACTTTTTTTTTCCCACAAATTTATGAACTGTCCATCCGGTCACTGACGTGTCTGTTCTGCTGCTGTGCGCTTGGCAGTTGCCATACCACACACTGATTACAGAACGTGAGAGATATGGCAAGAATATATTACCATCACAAGTAAATGTGTTGAAGTGAGAACGGCCGAGATGCCGCATAGATCTCTCTGAAAAATGAAAACAACAAATAAATGGATGTGAACTGTGTTGCAGCAAAGGAATTCAAGAGCCAAAACTTCCAAAACGGAACGGAAGAGTCGTAACATGTAATTGTGTAGAACAAATAGGAGGTACGTACCTCTGGAGGTCCCTTCTTTGTAAACTAACGTTACACCACGGCAAAGGCACAAACTTACATGCAGCGAGAAAAAAAAAAAAAAAAAAATGGAGCACGGTAGAGGTTTGAAGACGTATTTCCCCCTTCGGAGTCCAACACCGTAACCACATAACCACGACGCCGTGGCCATTCAAATCTGGTTCTCCTGTTTCCATTTTGCTTCTTTTTTAGTACTTAATTACGTGTTCCATTGATCAATAGCACGGGAAACCATTATGATGTGGAACGTGTCAAATGCACAAGAAATGCGCACAGGAAACAAAGTTTTTCTTCTTTTCTTTTCTTTTTTTTATTTACGTTACAGTGTTATACCTAAATATTTCTATTACCTATCACATTCCCTTAAATGGTACAAAATGAATATATTATATCTCCAGATTTATTCACTCATATTCAAGAATTCATCTATGGTATAGAAAGAGTTGTCAAGGAGGTATGATTTCAATTTGTTTTGGAACTATTACTGCTGTCTGTCAGACATTTTATTTCATCTGGTAATTTATCAAAAAGTTTTATAGCAGCATATTTTACCCCTTTCTGTGCCAAAGATAAGTTAAATAATGGATAATGTAGGTCTTTCTTTTTTCTGGTATTGTAATTATGAATGTCGCTGTTGATTTTAAATTGGTCCATGTTGTTGAGAAAAAATTTCATTACAGAGTAAATGTACTGTGAAGCAGTTGTAAGAATTCCTAACCTTTTATACAGATACCTACAAGAAGTGCGACTATGAACCCCACACGATATTCTAACTACTTCCTTTTGAGAGGTGAATACCTTTTGCCTAAGTGTTGAATTGCCCCAGAATATTATTCCGTATGACATCAGAGAGTGGAAGTATGCAGAGTAAGTTAGCGTACTAATTTCTAGATCCTCAAAATTGGCAGTTATTCTGATTGCAAAAGTTGCTGAACCTAGTCGCTTTAGGAGATCCAAAATATGAATTTTCCAATTAAGATTCTCATCTATACGTACACCCAAAAACTTAGTATGTTCTACCCTGGCTACTGACTTCTTTTGGTGTGTTATGTTTATTGAAGGAATTACACTTTTTGCAGCAGAAAATTGGATGTACTGTGTTTTTTCAAAGTTCAGAGCAAGCCCATTCGCAGAAAACCAATTAATAACATTTCCAAGGACCTTATTTGTATCATTTTCTATAGGACTTTCTTTTACTGGATTAATAATTATGCTTGTATCATCAGCGAACAGTGTCAGTTCAGCATCTTGTTTCACATAAGAAGGGAGGACATTCACGTATATCAAGAACAGGAGGGGACCCATGATCGAACCTTGTGGAACACCTAATGTAATTTCACCCCAGTTAGATGAAGTGGCAAACTCCTTTGAATCACTTGAAGCATATAAAGAGACTTTTTGCTTCCTGTTCTGTAGATATTACTTTAACGACTCATATGCTGTTCCATTTATACCACAGAATTGTAATTTCTCCAACATAAAGTCAGTAGGTCTTCTTCCTGTTCTCATATTTGATCTGTGTTCAGTTTTTGACAGGCTATCCACTGGGCCTTCTTACCACTAAATCTGAGGGGGAGGTGGGGGGGGCGATGAGGAGTTTCCCTTGTCAGAACCCAGAAACACATCCCCACACGCCGAATTGGGATGGACAGCACTGCCTCATCCGCCCCATGGTCCTGACCTGAAAACATGGTTAAAAGCACCGGGCAAGAACTTATAGCCACAGCGAATGTGATGGAGATCATGCAGAAAATTAGTACACGTTAAAGAGACGTTTACTGATATGGTCACCAACTTCTGTCCCTTAAGAATAAATTTTTCTGAGGAAGAAAAATTGTGTGACATTGTTTACTGAACGACCCTGGTATTGTTGGTATGACTACGCAAAGTGCCAAGTGTTGTTAATAATAAATCCACTCAAGGCTGATCTGTTGTCTAAACGGTTCGCCGCTCTTGGACAGCAGTGGGGGAATGCCGGACACTTGCCACGACGGACATTTGACACACTTGCCCCTTCGCCGGGTAGCTCGAGTAGCGATCCCGCAGGTAAGGGACGCCCTTCCTCGTACTACTTCTGTCCGCTTTCAAACCGCCGTCTCCACATCTTACTCGATACAACCAGTACGTAAGGGACCTTCTTCTTCGACATCTTGGCGAAGTACAGAGCTTCTTTTCCGAAATCGAAATATTTATAACTTTTGGGGAACGATAGCAATACCGACGATTATGTCAGTATGTAATTAGTTCTGTCAAGGATAAACATAGATCCCTCTGTCTGTAGGGTGGCTTCCTTTCACGCTTACTGATTGCGATAGAAACAGTCCATCGGCATGGGAGCAACAAGAAAGGAACTATGTAAAGAGAATGCGAATGTACGCTAATCATTTCTTTTTGATCACTGCATTTGTGCCTACTTTAATTGCTACAACTTTATGCCCAAAAGACAATAAGGAAAGAAGAAATGGGTATGTGAACGTGTGAAAAGAAGAACGACACACTCCATATTAATTTACTCTCTAAAATGCGATATCCCTTGCGACGAAACATTAGTTAATAAAGTGTAGCGGGACAATGTTCAAACATGACAAAGTACGTTCACTAAATAGAGAATGCGATATCCCTTGCGACGAAACATTAGTTAATAAAGTGTAGCGGGACAATGTTCAAACATGACAAAGTACGTTCACTAAATAGAGATAAGAACATCTATGAAATGTCATCTAAAGTCGACGTACAATTTTAAAATGCTAGAAATAAGGAAATGAAGTAATACAGAATGCTATGCTTGTAACGTACGTTGTTGTTCTACATTGTTTAGCTCTGGTATTTACAGGGTCACAGAGAAAGCATCCTAGGTTTTGGAGGGGAAAGCCGTTATTGTAATTATCTGCACTACAACAGAAACAAGAAGCACAACTTAAGGAAAAATAATGTAATGTGTGTTCCAGCTCACAAGCGACATTGAAGCAAATAGTTCCCGTGACTTAGTATGGGTAGAGGTTATATTCGACAACCAGAATAAATTAATAACTGGCTCATTTTACCCTCCCTCACCTCCCCTCCCACCCCCCCCCCCCCCCGGTCTCAGATGAAACCGTTGCTCATACAATTATAGTTGGCAATGACTTCAATCTACCTCCCGTATGTTGACAAAAATACATTTTCAAACCCTATTGCAGATAGAAAACAACTTCCGTGATTGTTCTAAATGCTTTTTTTTAATTATCTTGAACAATTAGTTCACGAGGCCATTAAAATTGTAAATGATTGCGAAAACAACCTTGACCTCTTAGCTACAAATAATCCTGAATATCACGACGGATATTGGTATTAGTGAGCACGCCGGCCGCGGTGGTCTAGCGGTTCTGGCGCTGCAGTCGGGAACCGCAGGACTGCTACGGTCGCAGGTTCGAATCCTGCCTCGGGCATGGGTGTGTGTGATGTCCTTAGGTTAGTTAGGTTTAAGTAGTTCTAAGTTCTAGGGGACTTATGACCTAAGATGTTGAGTCCCATAGTGCTCAGAGCCATTTTTTTAGTGAGCACACAGTCGTTGCTAGGCTCAATTCCGTAACTAAGAAATTCACCAAAGCTAAACGCGGAATATATCTATTTACAAAACAACTAAAAATTCGGTTGACGCCTTTCTAAGAGACAGTCTCCAATCCTTTCAAACGATGTAACTGAAGACCATTTGTGGCTTAAGTTCAAAGAAATAGTATAGACAGCACTCGAGAGATTCATACCAAATAAATTAATAAGAGACGGAACTGATCCCCCATGGTACACAAAACACGACAGAAAGCTGCTGCAGGAGCACCTAAAAAGGCACGTATAATTTAGACGAACGCAAAATCTCCAAGACTGGCGAAGTTTTACTGAGGCTCGAAATTTGGTGTGGATTTCAATGCGAGATGCATTTAATAGTTTCCACAACAAAACTCACTCTAGAAATGTGGCGGAAAATCCAAAGAGATTCTGGTTCTATGTTAAGTAAACCAGCGGAAAGGCTCAGTAAGCGATGGGGAGGGGGGGGAACAAGGGACCCAATCCTTCGGAGCAGGTAAAATCGTGGCGAATGTCCGGCGTGGCAAACGTCCCCACACCACAGCGGGGTCCGGCCGCAGCTGGAGGCGGCTGTTGTGAGACAGGTAGGCCTACGCCTGCCACACAGCTAATCGATATTCCGGCGGCGTGTTGCCGTCCAAGGCGGCACAGCAGGTGTCGGGCGACACTCGCCGCTGTCGCTTTGTCGGCGCTAGCGCGGAGTGCGCAGCAGGCCTTGGCTGCAGCCATTTGCCGGGCTTCCGGTACGCGGCGCGAAAAGTGTCGACGTCTCGAATACACGAGAGACGCAGCCGAACCTCACTCGCTGGCCCTGCCGACGGGTTCTTCCTCAGCCCTTCCCCCAGCCTATCACAGACGCCCAGCGTCATTGTCTAGACCACGCGTTTCGTACTAGGGCAAATATAGCAGCAGGCCAGAACGAAATTTTCACTCTGCAGCGGAGTGTGCGCTGGTATGAAACTTCCTGGCACATTACAACTGCGTCCGGACCGATACTCGAACTCGAGACCTTAAACATTTCGTGGGCAACTGCTCCACCGAGCTACCGAAGCACGACTCACGACGCGTCCTCACAGCTGTAATTCTGCTAGTACCTCGTCTCCTACCTCTAAAACATTCGCAGGAGACACGTTTCTTGTAGTGGCCATATTCGCAGCTGCTGTATATAAATTGCAGTTGTTTCAAAGAAAATGCCTTTTTGCATGCTGCACATCGAAATTTTATTTTTTTTGTGCACCCAGACGCGTTTCGCCCTTGTTACAAGGCATCTTTAGTGGGTGTCCTGAAATATTACATGATTTGTCCTTTTTACACGTAGGTTATGGTTTCACATCTAGGTTATAGATTTAAAAACAGTTCCGTAACGATTTTTTATGAAATGGAAAGGTACTTACAGGTAACTTCTAATTCATTGCATCAAAACAAACTGCTTTTTCTCATCTGGCAACCAGGTGAACATCTTACAGTTCACTTACAGTTCACTGTTTACGTTACACATCAGTGTAACTGTAATCTTTTTAATACAGAGATTAATTTGTTTTCTAAGTGTTACCAACATTCTCAGTTGTATGTATTCAACTGTTTTGTGAATGTAGGTGTGCGTGTGTGTGTGTGTGTGTGTGTGTGTGTGTATTACAGAGGAAGAAATTTCTTATTTTTTAATTTTTTTAGTAAAATAAGAATTATTTATTTTACAAAATTGTTAAGGCTTTCGTGGCCACTTGTTGACAAACTGCCTATTGGCTTCTGTCTCGGGTTCTTCGGCAATCATTAGATGAACGTCGGCCGAAGAACCCGAGACAGAAGCCATTATTTATTTTATTTTTATTAGTATTTTTATTCATTTATTTATTCTTAAAATAATAATAATAATTATTATTATTATATTTTCCTGCATATTCATCTGATTCCTCTCATAAGTGTATACAGGAAAATATAATAATAATAATTATTATTATTATTATTTTTAAGAATAAATAAATGAATAAAAATAGTAATAAAAATAAAATAAATAATCTTTATTTTACTAAAAAATGTAAAAAATTAGAAATCTCTCTCCCTCTCTAAAACACACACACACACACACACACACACACACACACATTCACAAAACAGTTGAATACATACAACTAAGAATGTTGGTAACAGAAAAACAAATTAATCTCTGTATTAAAAAGATTACAGTTACACTGATGTGTAACGTAAACAGTGAACTGGAAGTGAACTGTAAGATGTCCACCTGGTTGCCAGACGAGAAAAAGCAATTCGTTTAGATGCAGTGAATTACAAGTTACCTGTAAGTACCTGTCCATTTCATAAAAAAAACGTTACGGAGCTGTCTATAAATCTATAACCTAGATGTGAAACCATAACCTATGTGTAAAAAGGACAAATCATGTAATATTTCAGGACACCCGCTGAAAATGCCTTGTACAAAAAAGGCGAAACGCGTCTGAGTGCATAAATAAAAATAAAATTCCCATGTGCAGCTTGCAAAAAGGCATTTTCTTTGAAACAACTGCAATTTATTCGCAGTGGAGCTTCTGTGAAGTTTGGATGGTAGGAGGCGAGGTACTGGCAGAAGTAAAACCGTCATGAGGGGAATGAGCCGTGCATGTGTAGCTCAGTCGGTAGAGCAGTTTTTCCCGCGAAAGTCAAAGGTTCCGAGTTCGAGTCTCGGTCCAAAACAGTGTTTTAGTCTGGCAGGAAGTTTCATAGCAGCAGGCGTTAGCACAGCTGCTTACTGTTTAACTACTGAGACACAGCCAACACTGACTCAGAATGTATGTTTCTCGTGAAACACAACTGGCTCCTTACACGAAATAGTAAGTCCTGTCATCAGGGCGTCTCATATTGATTCCACGTTTCATTTCCAGCGGGCTCTTGACACTGTTCCTCACAAGCGGCTTCTAACCAAATTGCGTGTCTCTGTCACATGTGCGACTGCATTCGTGATTTTATGTCGGACAGGACACAGTTTGTAGTAACTGACGGGGAAGTTATCTAGTGAAACTAAGTGATCTGTAGGGTAGCCCAGGGAACTGTTATAGATCCTCTTCCGTTCCTAATCTACATAAAAGATTTAGGAGGTCACTTAGATTGTTCGCAGATGACGCTATCGTTCAGCGTCTAGTAAAGTCATCGCATCAAAATCAACTGAAAAACTGATTTGGACAACGAATCTCTGTTTCACAATAAAATTCGCCAAACAGCCGTGTAATTGAGAAGTTACTTTAATTTATTTTTGCTACCAGTTTCGGCAATTCATTACGCTATCTTCAGGTCCCACATGTACCTCTAAAAAATAATGGATGTTGGCATACTGGGGCCATATGTTTGTGGATTCGTAAATTCGTACTTAAAATGCTTCCTTCGAAGTCTTGACTGCATCTCAAAGTCAAGTCTTCGAAGGAAGCACTTTAAGTACGACTTTAGGCGTGTAATACGCATATTAAATAAAGGACAGCAAAATCAAAGCCGCGCGGGGTAGCCGCGCGGTCTTGGGCGCGTTGTCACAGTCCGTGCCGCTCCCCTCCGTAGGAGGTTCGAGTCCTCCCTCGGGCATGGGTGTGTGTGCTGTCCATAGCATAAGCTAGATTAAGTAGTGTGTAGGCTTAGGACCGATGATTTCAGAAGTTTGGTTCCATAAGATCTTACCACAAATTTCCAAATTTTCAAAATGAAAGTAAGTACTAGTTCGACTAAGGCTTCTCTCAAATTCCTCCGGTATTCTAAATATACTTTGCATCAGTCATTGCAATCTGTCGAATCATGTATTATGTTACTTAACTTAACTTACTTAAGTGAACATTACTTTCATTCGTTTCCAGATTGAAATCGCTCTGGTTCAAATGGTTCAAATGGCTCTGGGCACTATGGGACTTAACTTCTGAGGTCATCAGTCCCCTAGAACTTACAACTACTTAAACCTAACTAACCTAAGCACATCACACACATCCATGCCCGAGGCAGGATTCGAACCTGCGACTGTTGCGGTCGCGTGGTTCCAGACTGAAGCGCCTAGAACCGCTCGGCCACTCCGGCCGGCCGAAATCACTTTGGAACGGAGAGTTTGAACTGTGAGTTCAGCTTTCGTCTGCAGTGCGCTACCGTCGGGCCCGTATGAGCTCGGAAAAAACGCACTGATTCAAAGTTTCAATCTGCCAATTCCACTACTGCGATCTCTCTCTCTGTCTCTCTCTCTCTCTCTCTCTCTCTCTCTCTCACTCACTCGCTCTCTCTCTATCTCTCTCTCTCTCTCTCACACACACACACACACACACAAACGTTGTTGTTTGCGGTATAATTATAAAAGTCCAATATCCTCGTACATCTGAAAACGTTCACAGGCTTCCCTCGTCGGAGGTTCGAGTCATCCCTCGGGCATGTGTGTGTGTGTGTGTGTGTGTGTGTGTGTGTGTGTGTGTGTGGTTCAAATGACTCTGAGCACTATGGGACTCAACTGCTGTGGTCATAAGTCCCCTAGAACTTAGAACTACTTAAACCTAACTAACCTAAGGACAGCACACCACACCCAGCCATCACGAGGCAGAGAAAATCCCTGACCCCGCCGGGAATCGAACCCGGGAACCCGGGCGTGGGAAGCGAGAACGCTACCGCACGACCACGAGATGCGGGCTGTGTGTGTGTGTGTGTGTGTGTGTGTGTGTGTCGTCCTTAGCGTTAGTTAGTTTAAGTTACAGGGTGTTTCAAAAATGACCGGTATATTTGAAACGGCAATAAAAACTAAACGAGCAGCGATAGAAATACACCGTTTGTTGCAATAGGCTTGGTACAACAGTACATTTTCAGGCAGACAAACATTCGAAATTACAGTAGTTACAATTTTCAACAACAGATGGCGCTGCGGTCTGGGAAACACTATAGTACGATATTTTCCACATATCCACCATGCGTAGCAATAATATGGCGTAGTCTCTGAATGAAATTACCCGAAACCTTTGACAACGTGTCTGGCGGAATGGCTTCACATGCAGATGAGATGTACTGCTTCAGCTGTTCAATTGTTTCTGGATTCTGGCGGTACACCTGGTCTTTCAAGTGTCCCCACAGAAAGAAGTCACAGGGGTTCATGTCTGGCGAATAGCGAGGCCAATCCACGCCGCCTCCTGTATGTTTCGGATAGCCCAAAGCAATCACATGATCATCGAAATATTCATTCAGGAAATTAAAGACGTCGGCCGTGCGATGTGGCCGGGCACCATCTTGCATAAACCACGAGGTCGCCCTACCTTTCCAGCACGTTCATCCGTCACGTTCCCAGTCCGTTGAAATTTTTCAAACAGATCCTTTATTGTATCGCTTTTCGGTCCTTTGGTTACATTAAACCTCCGTTGAAAACTTCGTCTTGTTGCAACAACACTGTGTTCTAGGCGGTGGAATTCCAACACCAGAAAAATCCTCTGTTCTAAGGAATAAACCATGTCGTCTACAGCACACTTGCACGTTGTGAACAGCACACGCTTACAGCAGAAAGACGACGTACAGAATGGCGCACCCACAGACTGCGTTGTCTTCTATATCTTTCACATCACTTGCAGCGCCATCTGTTGTTGAAAATTGTAACTACTGTAATTTCGAAAGTTTGTCTGCCTGAAAATGTACTGTTGTCCCAAGCATATTGCAACAAACGGTGTATTTCTATCGCTGCTCGTTTAGTTTTTATTGCCGTTTCAAATATACCGGTCATTTTTGAAACACCCTGTAGATTAAGTAGTGTGTAAGCTTAGGGGCCGATGACCTCAGCAGTTTGGTCCCGTAAGACCTTACCACAAATTTCCAACTTTCCAAAACGTTCACACAACGTGTCTCCTTTTGTTAGTGTGCTCATATGGGGAGATAACAGACGCTCTCGCAGTCTATACAGTGCTCTGTGCACCGTGAAGTTCTCTATTACTGTTTTGTTAGCTACAGACCTTGTGCCAGTACATTTTCACGGATTAAGTTGATGAAGAGCGACACGCAGCCGTTATGCAAACATTCAGCCGACCAGACGGGCTAAACTGACGCTTATTGCGCCAATGATACCCACAACATGCTGCGAAGGACTTCTCTCTCCATCGAAGCAATGCTTAGCTCTTCCAAGTTTTAGTGCAGTGGCGGTCGCATTCTGTCCCCAGAATCCAAGGATTTCCTTACACGCTGCAGCGAAAAAATTAGTACATCTTTTCAGAGGTTCCCAGTTCACTCAAGATTTATTGTTGGAAATGTGCATATGGAGTACATCAAATGATTACAGTTACAGATCAATACCACAAGCGGTTCTGAGGTACCAGGTATCGACCCATGCTGAAACACCCACATTCCTACATGGTACAGCCTACAAGGGCATCAATACAGGTGCTCGATCTGGCATCCAGTCGATCGTAAGGAAGGCGAATGCTGTCTTTCGATGCGTTATGCCACGCCTGCTCGACCCGTTCACATAGTTCTGTAAGGGTCGTTGGTTGACGTGTCGCACGAGTCACTTCTCGTCCCATCATATCCCAGGTGCTCGATTTCAGACAAGCCCAGAGATCGTGCTGGCCAGGGAAAATGCTGCACGTCTTGCAGAGCAGGTTCAGTTTCACGGGCGGTGCGTGGGCGAGCATTATCCTGTTGGAACAATACATCACCTTCCTGTTCCAAGAACGGCAAAAGAACGGGTCTAAAGCCGTCGGAACACGGACCGTGCTGTGGAACGTCAACGTTGAGCGTGCAAAGTTCAACGTGCTGATGAAGTCTCAGAAATGATGCGACTCGTGCATACGGTACGTGGCCTCCAACATGGTATACGTGATCAAAATGCACTCCAGCGGCAGTTGCGGGATGTTTCTAGTTCGTAAATCACACTGTTTACTAAACGGGCGCGCGTAAAAGTCCCACGTTAGCTCTTTTAAAACGCACATTTCCTTCATCGTCCACGAAAAGGGAAGTACCGTAGCCAATCAATAAGGAGACAGGCTTATAAAAGTTCCATTACAAACAGTGCGGTACAAATTTGGAACACTTCTCCGCGTAAGATAAACATCATTTCATCTTTGCCACATTTTAGTAAAACCCCAAGGTCAGTCTTACTTGATCACTATTCCTACCCAGTAGCAGAATCCTTGCAACATGTGAATTACGAAACGTAAAAGAAAAAGGAGCAAAATATCTTTATACAAGTAGCGCAAGGTGTCCTGTAGATTAAGCCAATCGAACAAAGTCACCCTTCAAAAAAGGTGAACTTATATTTACATAACATCAAATACTATCGCATATCCACGCCCGGGTTCCCGGGTTCGATTCCCGGCGGGGTCAGGGATTTTCTCTGCCTCGTGATGGCTGGGTGTTGTGTGCTGTCCTTAGGTTAGTTAGGTTTAAGTAGTTCTAAGTTCTAGGAGACTTATGACCACAGCAGTTGAGTCCCATAGTGCTCAGAGCCATTTTGAACTATCGCATATACTTATATTAAACTAATAATTAAGTGAAGGAACGTAATACAAACGCGAATGTCGAGGGGAAAAAAGTTTAAAAAGGTCGAGACGCGAACCACCGCCGTAACGAGCCACACGACACGGATCAGTGTCGCTACTCACTACGCTAAACCAACAACAATCTAGTTGCATCTAATCATAGCATGTTACCACGCTCTGCAAACCTTAATCGTACATACGTTACTAATTGAAATTTAATTATAATAAATTGCACCAAGAACAATGCGTTTTGGGTGGATCTTCAGTGTGTCGCTGCCTCCAAATAGCATACTCTCATAATACGCAACTTACAATAATTCTTTTGCCACGAATATGATGTTTCTCATTATTTTATTGGAACGAGTCACACAGTTAACAACGGGTTTTCTAGTGATTCTCAATTTAAAGTGCTCAGAAACGGCATACATACGTATAGGCTTTAAATGAATGCCAATGACAACTCTGTACTGAAGGGAGACAGCTTGCGTGTGGCGTAGGTGGCGTTGTGCCATCTCATTGGTCAACGCTGAGACGCACGCTCAGAATATCTGACATGCCAGATATTGCTCTGCACGTTCGGAAAGACTCCCGAACGTGCTATTCCACGCTATGCCGTCAGAAACTCGGCACGCTGAACGCTCAACGTTCGGATGAACTCGTGTGCCGACGGCTTAACGGCATTCTGCACGTTCCTAACGCTAATTAGCGCTCCCTCCATAAAAACTAAAATGAGCAAGAGTTACAGCTTATCGCACTCCAGACCATAAGGGCTCGGGTGGAGTCAGTGCGTCTTGAACGAATGCACTCTACGAGACAGCACTCATTAGGTCTATGTCATACGCGCAAATGACCATCACCTACGTGCAGGCAGAATCTGCTTTCAGTGCCGAAGAACACGGCACACCATTCCAAGTGATCCCCTGATGGCACCAGTCAAGCTGTGCACGTCGATGTTATGGCGTGAGTAGAAGATGGGCTAGATGTGTGCGTGCCAGTATTCCCACTGCTAACAACCGGTTCGCAACTGTACGTCTGCTGTGGAAGCTGTGCGATATGTCATTGTTAGCCTTAAAATACGACGATCCTGGCGGGCATCTACGCTGCGTAAACGCCCAGAACCTCGTTTATGGGTGTGAGAATGTTCACATGACCACCGATACCAGCAGCGTTGCACAGTCGATGCAGTACGTCCAACTTCTGCGGCAGTTCTCCGAAAGGACCATCCCACCACTCTGAAAGCCACAGCTTGATCCCTTTAAAACTCGCTCAGTTGGCTGTAGGGAGCATGAGGACGTCTCGGTGGCATGGTTGCCTGCCTGCTTCACTCGTTAGCACCACACTGAACCTGCTGGCTGTGAGCATTCCCTATTAAAGGGCAGACACAGATGGTGCTCTACCCGCAATCCCACAACGCTAATCTGTTCGCGGATGACATTGAAACCATCGTCGCTACATCTACTATTCTCCATTTCGTATATGCCGTCGTCGTATAAAATCGACTACTTGTTTCCAGGCGTACTACGAGGGTAGACCGAAAAGTAATGCCTCCAGCTTCGCAATTCTTCAACATTTGGCAGCATTGGTATGACATTACACTCCAGAATGAGATTTTCACTGTGCAGCGGAGTGTGCGTTGATATGAAACTTCCTGGCAGATTAAAACTGTGTGTCGGACCGAGACTCGAATTGGGGACAGAGTACGAGTCTCTTTCCTGCACACAGTTTTAATCTGCCAGGAAGTTTCATGACATTAGACTGTTTGCAAGTGATGCTGTAGTCTACAGGAAAGTAGTATCACACGAAAGTTGTGAACAAATCAGAAAATAAATGCGTGGTGTAATGAGTGGCAGTTATCTCTCAATATTAGTAAGTATAGCCTACTGCGTATAACAAGGCGAAAATCCCCATTAATTTACGAGTACAAAATAAATGCCCAGACTTTGGAAGCGGTAACATCCGTCAACTATCTGCATTTGACTGTTCGAAGTGATCTCAAATGGAGAACACAAGTAACGGGCAAGGCGAACTCTAGACTGCGGTTTATTGGTAGAATCCTGAAGCGATGCAGCCCTTCAACATGGGAAATTGCTTACAATACGTTAGTTCGTCCAGGCTTGGACTATTGTTCGTCTGTATGAGACCCTTACCAATTGGGTCTGATTCAAGAGATTGAGAAGGTTCAAAGAAGAGCGGGAAGATTCGTGATTGGTACATTTAGCCATCACGAGAGCGTTACAAATCTCATAGAAAGTTTGAAGTGGGACACACTTGCTGATAGACGGCGCGCTAAGAGGAAGGGGCTGCTCACTAAATTCCGAATTCCGGTCTTCGCCGAGGATTTACAGCATATATTATTACCACCAACTTTCAAATCGCGCAATGATCACCATTCAAGGATAAGGGAAATTAGAGCTCGTACTGAGGCGTTCAGACAGTCGGTTTTCCCTCGCGCGGTCCGCGAGTGGAACACACGGGGGGAAATATGACTTTGGCGCGAATTCTGCCCTCCGTCACACACCGCTTGGTGCCTAGCGGAGTGTATATGTAGATATACGGCAGGTACTGGCTTGTTCCGTAGCCTCTTCTCTACAGCTCCAGTCGGCGGGAAGCCTTAGCATTGAACGGTTGTGTTGTTACAGTGTGAAGTATGGAACCCTGCACAGACAGTCGGTCAATACGATTTATGCAACGTGCAATCATTGAATTCTTGACAGCAGAAAGTGTAACCCCAAAGCAAATTCATCAGAGAATGAAACCAGTTTATGGTGATTGTGTTGATGTGAGTACTGCGCGTCGTTGGGCGAGTAAGTTTAAAGATGTTGAGGCGGGAACATCTGACCTGCTTGACAAACAAAGAGTTGGACGTCCTGTGACAGCAACCACCGAGTTTCACAAGCAAAATATTGACAGATTGATTCAGGACGATCGTCGTATCACTCAGAAAGAAACTGCAAGCACAATTGGCATTTCACAAGAACGTGTGGATCACATCATTGCTTTGCTTGCCAAACGACACACTTCACGTGTCACCACAGCAGAACTTCAGAGACTGAATCTCACCACCGTACGGCATCCTGCCTACAGTCCAGATTTAGCACCGTCTGACTTTCATCTGTTTCCGATAATGAAAGATAATCTGTGGGGACATCATTATGCTTCTGATGAAGACGTTGAGAGAACTGTGAGACTGCCGTTGCGGGAACAGTGTCGACTTCGTCCGTGACGGTTTTAGAAAACGTTTTCATCGTTGGCAGAAATGTGTCGAACTGGCTGGTGGTTATGTGGAAAAGTGAATATTGGTCATTGAAGATCACAGTCTAAGGATTATTTCTGCGTTTGATTTATTAAAATATTCCCATCCAAAGCCAATTAAGAAAGGTGGAGGCATTACTTTTCATTCAACCCTCGTACTTTTTTTCTGACAGTGTATTTAGTCCATAGGGTGGCAAACGAGACATCAAGATGATTGTTAACTATTGAGTATGGTTTTGCTTATCTTGTACGCCATGTATTACTTCAGTGCTACAAAGATTGACTTAAGGGATGATAATCTGTTAGAGTCTGATTTGGTCCATTATAAATGGTTTTTGAAAGAGGGTTAAAGAAATGATACTGCACGAACATAATAAAACACAGTTTACATAAATGTGGGTTCGACTAAAATTCTTGGAATTATTACGTTCCAAAAGTCCTGTCACAGTGCAGCTTACCTTGCAATTTTCCAAATTCAATAATCGACCACTCATCATGAAAGAAAAACAAAAACAACGAAAAGCACTCTGACAACTAAACACCGCTATTTTTTCCTCTCTAAATCTTTCCAGACAACTGTGTTACGTCTGACGTAATTAACAGGCTAGATAGAATAACTGCGCGCTTTTAATTCAGTAATTTCTAAGATTTAATAGCTACTTTATGTGGACAATAAGTGTCAGAAGGCAGCTCTCTTAAAACCGCAGATTTATCACACTGACGAATGAGGGTACCTTAACGCCCAGTGGAGATGAGAACATAGTTTAATTTACTACTTTTTCATTGCCCCCCCCCCCCCCCCACGTGGTTTTCATTTAGCGGCGGATGAGAGTGTCTCAGCGCTTCCCTGACACGGAAGAGTCACGCAGAATTTACTATATTGCTCACCAAAATAGAAAGTTTACCTGGTTGGGAATTACGATAGCCTGAGACAGCAGCACCAAAAGGGAAATTAATAGAAGAATACAATAGGCAAAAAACAGTTTTCAAAATAGGAGAAAGCTGCTTGTTAAAAAGAAACAAAAAAGTATAAAGATGTATCTAGTCAAGACTTTTGTCCGGAGCATGATGCTATATGAAAGCGAAACTTGGAAATACGAACATCAGACACGAAAGAAATTGAAGCTTTTGAGTTGTAGTGGTCCTTCAGAATGTTAAGAATGTTACGGATGGACAGAGTAGCCAATCGCGATTACACATCGCCAGACACTACGTTGAAACGTTGAGCCAGACGAGCTCTTGGCAGGCCGTGTGCAATCACGGTACCCAGCTCGCACACAGCTTCTTCACAGCCCTTTTTCCGTGCACGATATTATGGACTCGCTCAGTTGATATGCCGAAAATTCTCAGCAGTCTCACGAATTTTTATTCACCGGTGTTAACTGACGCGATATTCCACGAACACACAATTTGATTACAAATTGCTTGTAAGGTACGGTGTTAAAGGCCTTCTGGAAATATCGAACCTTTTACGCTTACTCATGATGGCAGATTTTCTTGATTCAAAATCTCTAATATTTACCGAATATTCTCTGACGAAGGAATTCCGGAATACCGTGTTCAAGAACACCGCTTTAGCGGCCCTGTCGTTGGTAAGATTACCATTGCTATCACACGGTGAAAGTGGTGTTGTGTTCATTAGAAAATCACAATCCAAACATCCTTAACATCGGTTTGCTGTTTTAGAATTTTTGATCATTTTTTTTATCATTTGGCGAATTACATAAACTGCAAGACAGATAGCAAAGAAAGTCTTATATCTAACTTAGAAACATTTCTCCTGGACAACTCCTCCTACTACGTTGACGAATTTTTGCTTAAAAGCTGCTACACAAAATCAATAATTAAGTGCAGTTGCATAAGTTTTCATTAATTATAACACTCCAAAATGAAATTTTCACTCTCCAGTGGAGTGTGTGCCGATATGAAACTTCCTGGCAGATCGAAACTGTGTGCCGGAGCGAGACTCGAACTCGCGACCTTCGCCTCGGTCCGGTACACAATTTCGACCTGCCAGAAAGTTTCAGTTTTAACGCTAATCACTTATACATGTCCTGTAAACAGACTTATTCGTTCATTTCGATAAAAGACTCGTCAAATGATTTATGGAACATGTGACTGACTGACTAACAAGCCGATATGAAATGGTACGTGCACGTTATGTCATATCCAGGGAAAGCTGGTGGTCGATTTCAGTTTGTTGGGAGAATTCCAGGAAACTGTAGCTCGTGTGTGAAAGTAGAGGTCGAGTGTTGGGATCACCACCAGGTCGAATTAATGGAAGACATCGAAGCTGTTCAAAGGCGTGCTGCTAGGTTTCTAACAGGTAAGTTTGATCGACACGCCAGCATCATGCAGAAGCGTCGTGAACTCAAATGGGAATCGCTGGAGGGAAGACGACGGTCTTTCTGGGAGCCACTTTTGCGGATATTTAGAAAACTGCCATCTGAGGCCGACTGCAGAACGAGTGTACTGCCGCCATTGTACATTTCGCCGAAGGACCCGAAAGATGAGAGAAACTAGGGTTCATGCGAGGTTTATAGACAGTCGTTTATCGATCGCTCTATTTGCGAGTGGAGCAGTAAACGGAAAGTCTAGCATTGGTACACAGTATCCTCCACCAGGCACCGTATGGTGGCTTACGGATTATGTAGAGAAGATCGGACGTGAACGTATGCATATAACCATACCCAGCGACGCGCACACCATGTGTACCTCGCCACGTGATCCACGCCGGTTCAGAGCGTAGAGCGGGCTGCGTCAGTTGTTGTTGTTGTTGTTGTTGTTGTGGTCTTCAGTCCTGAGACTGGTTTGATGCAGCTCTCCATGCTACTCTATCCTGTGCAAGCTTCTTCATCTCCCAGTACCTACTGCAACCTACATCCTTCTGAATCTGCTTAGTGTATGCATCTCTTGGTCTCCCTCTACGATTTTTACCCTCCACGCTGCCCTCCAATGCTAAATTTGTGATCCCTTGATGCCTCAAAACATGTCCTACCAACCGATCCCTTCTTCTTGTCAAGTTGTGCCACAAACTTCTCTTCTCCCCAATCCTATTCAATACCTCCTCATTAGTTACGTGATCTACCCACCTTATCTTCAGCATTCTTCTGTAGCACCACATTTCGAAAGCTTCTATTCTCTTCTTGTCCAAACTGGTTATCGTCCATGTTTCACTTCCATACATGGCTACACTCCATACAAATACTTTCAGAAACGACTTCCTGACACTTAAATCTATACTCGATGTTAACAAATTTCTCTTCTTCAGAAACGATTTCCTTGCCATTGCCAGTCTACATTTTATATCCTCTCTACTTCGACCATCATCAGTTATTTTACTCCCTAAATAGCAAAACTCCTTTACTACTTTAAGTGTCTCATTTCCTAATCTAATCCCCTCAGCATCACCCGATTTAATTTGACTACATTCCATTATCATCGTTTTGCTTTTGTTGATGTTCATCTTATATCCTCCTTTCAAGAGACTGTCCATTCCGTTCAACTGCTCTTCCAAGTCCTTTGCTGTCTCTGACAGAATTACAATGTCATCGGCGAACCTCAACGTTTTTATTTCTTCTCCATGGATTTTAATACCTACTCCGAATTTTTCTTTTGTGTCCTTTACTGTTTGCTCAATATACAGATTGAATAACATCGGGGAGAGGCTACAACCCTGTCTCACTCCCCTCCCAACCACCGCCTCTCCCTCATGCCCCTCGACTCTTACAACTGCCATCCGGTCTCTGTACAAATTGCAAATAGCCTTTCGCTCCCTGTCAGTTGTAAGGTAGCTATAATTTCGCATCTTACAAGCACTCATCTACATACTTTGCATCGATTTACAACCGGAATTAGGTATCATTTGGTAGTTTGTACATCGTATATACGAATATTTAAAGAAGACTGACACTGTCACATTGTAAATAATTGTTACCGCTTATTGCATGAAAGATGACGGACTGTTTTTATTATCAAAACGACGTAATGAATGACGGTCTATACTAGTAGAGGTTGGAAGCAAGCGGAAATGAAACGGCAGGCGTATCTCAAGTCCTGGGTGGAAAAGCCCACTCAGGTGTGTTGGTCCTGCTTCACACAGGAAGTGCCAAGACGGACGGTCTGGGCACCTGAGCGCGGAAGCACAATACAGCGGCGGCCGCCCAGTGTTGTAGTGGGGCCGGAAGGATAACCGGATAATTCTTCGGAAACTCTGAAAATCTTGGCCGCTGCAGAGAGGAAAGAGGAAGCGTTACCTCGGAAATCACAGGATGGGTTATTTCCGAGGACTTTTCACTCTAGGAAGCGTACCATTGTATGAGTATAGGTATTTACTCGCAAACAATTCGCGCTGGACGACAAAAGACTACAATATGGTTGGTCGGCGTTCGGAAGAACCTGTAGAGAGGGAGAATATTTCGTGGTTTCGAGAATATGATTCGCCTTCTGAGTTACGAGGGAGGGGAGCCGAGCTTTGCTGGGAAGCCAGCAGTGGAGAGAAGTGGTCTTCCTTTTGGAGCGCCTGGGTTTGACGGTCGCTCAGTATCAGCTTTTTTTAGTACAGACGGGCTTGCTGTCTTTGCTCTCAGGAGATTTTACTGTTAGAATGGCTAGGCACTGTACTGTTGCGAACTTATACGATTCTGGACTTCGCCTCCGGGCGAGCAAGGAGAGAATCACCATTAAGATATCCTAAGATCTGCTTCAGGCGGTAGTCAAACAGGGCCAAATCTTCATTTTTGCGTTCAGTATTTACGTTGGACGCATTCATTTTAGACCCGCCTGGAGTACCATCTTGCACAGTGTGAATGGAGCAACGCAAAGGGAACGACAGTACTTTCAGTGGAGCAGCGGGTGTGGAAAGTTACGTGACAGCAAAGTCGTGGAAACGGCGTGGTCAGTTTTTTGCTGGGAAGTTTAGTGGTATCAAGGCGCCAGCGAAGAGTACCGTGCAAAGCTTAGTCCTAAAATGGCGTCATACAGGAGCTGTTTTGAATTAAGTCTAAAAACGTTTCGAAACGTGCACGCACAAGAGAAAATGTGGCTGCAGTTCACCAGAAAACGCTTCAGAGTCCTACCAAATCAACCCGACGCCCGTCGCATGATATCACGTCGATCATTCGGACGAACACTCCACTTGGACCTGCACATGCATCCCTATTGAGTTTCTCTTGTTCATGCATTAAAGCCAGCTGGTGCTCCTCAGCGCCTCCAGTTTTGTGAGTGGCTGTTCACGGAGGTAACAATGAATGACTAGGACATGGATCTGTTCTCCTGAAGGCAATAAAATGCCGCGCGGCTAAGACCTCCCGTCGGGTACACCGTTCGCCTGGTACAAGTCTTTCGAATTGACGCCACTTCGGCGACTTGTGTCTCGATGGGCATGAAATGATGATGATGATGATGATAAGGACAACAGAACGCCCAGTCCCTGAGCGAAGACAGTCTCCGACCCAGTCGGGAATCGAACCCGGGCTGTTAGGTATGACAGTCCGTCGCGCTGACCACTCAGCTACCAGGAGCGGACTTCTTGAGGGCGTTAGATTGCCAACATTTTGAAACCTTGTATGAACTGAACAGAATCCCGAACAAGAGGGGACTGGCGTACTAGTATTGAAACTGTGAAATAATGCATTGGTAATGATTAGGCACTATCCAAAAATCTAGATTTGCTTAATAGAGCCTGAAAGGAAACGACGACTAATTGCTGTTCTCCGTCATTTTTAAAGTTATACTGTAAGCTTATCAGTCCGTCGCTGACATAGAAGACTGCAAACCTTCTTTCCTTCCCGTCTGGGCATGTAAAGCTTACTGGGACAGGGTAAATGCTAGCTACGATGAAGTCGATAATTCGATCGTAATATTGGCATTTTAATTTGATATTCCCCACAACTGACAAAATTTACAAAAAAAAAAAAAAAATATGAGAATTTCTTTGTCCACCCACACACT